>NC_088844.1:5498763-6698763 GCF_904066995.2 Poecilia reticulata | reverse complement strand
TGTTTCCCTCCTTGCAATGGCACACGTTGCTGGATTCACTGTCAGTCCTACATTCTGGAGACACTCAAAGACCACCTTTAGGTGTTGCAGGTCTGGGTGCTCTTAAAAATTATGTCATCCAGATATGCAGAAGCAAAATGATAGAGGCCATTGAGTACCTTGTCCATTAGGTGCTGGAATGTGTCAGGAATCCGCAGCATCACTCTGAAGTGGCAAAGGCCCCACAGTGTTGTGAAAACCGTAAGCTCCCTGGACCGGGGGGAGAGTGGCACATGCCAATAACCTTTGACCTGGTGGTGAGATATTTTGCTTTACCAAGTTTCTCAATCAGATCAATCAAGCTTGAAGCTGTACTGAGGTAGCAGAAGTCAACGCAAAACCTATTTGTGCCATCCATTTTAGGGACAGGGCCAGTTGAATTGCACCACTCGATGTGTGATGCCTTGATAATGCCAAGGGAAGGCATTAAGGCAATTTCCTTCCTAAGTGATTCCAGAAGTCCCTCAGGTATGCAATAGCTCATTCATTTTGGAGCAACATCTTCTTTTAAGACGATGTTATGCATGATCACATCAGAATAACCTGAATCCTCTTGGAACACATTCAATGGACGGACAGCCCTCATCTCCAGCTGCTGTTCTCCTGACAGATTATCTCAAAATTATGTTTAGAGGTTGATGGAACAGGGAAATACTGCTCCTCAGGTTCCTCATCTTCTGTTCTCAAGATGCAGAAGGAGGTAGACATCTCTGAGGCCCAGGACACCAACTCACAAGAAGAAACTGAATGTAGTTGCTTCGTTCTGGAACAGAGACTTTGTACGTCATCGGTCCCAATTTCCCCATCACTTCATAAAGCCATTGTCACTTTGGCAGCATCTTGTTGTCCCCTGAAGGCAGCACAAGTTCTTTCTGGACAAGCTCAAACTTCCTCTCCTACAGCTTGTTTAGTTGGCCCACTTTGTCTGGGCCAACTAAACAAGCCCAGGAGAAAGACCCATGAGTTCTTTCTCCTAGCAGCCACACAAACGTCAGCCAATCCAGCAACCTTTTTTGCAGTCTTTGGATTATGTTCCTTTTTCCACACCTGCAGTTCTGATGAAAAAATTCTCAAATATTGTTCAAGAATAATCCCTTCATTGCTCACTAATTTTCCATACATCTCCTCCTGCACAAAGGCACTTCTAGTTTTACCTCTTAGTACAGGTATTAAGTGAAAAGCCCAGCCTAATTTACACTTGACTTTGCACATCGCAGGTGTTCCACATCACCCCAATTGATCCCTTCTCTGCTCCGCTGCAAATTGCAGAGGTTCTTCAAGAAGCATGTGTGAAATGAGAGATTGTGCGATAAAGCCAGTGATATAAAGGAAGAGTGGGGTCATATAAAATCCTGTAGTTCTCAACTTCCAAAATTAATATTTTTCCCTCCCACTTTATGTCTTGACATTTTAAAAATCTACAAAATGATCATCAGTCTTCCCACAGTCACACCCATCATTAGATATATGTATTTTACTTTGCTGAAAAACTAAACAAAAAAACAAAAGATACTTCTTAAATAAAGAATCACAAACTGACTGATGCTGGAGCTCTGAGCTGTAGAACTGAATAATATGACAGGAGGAAAACCTCTTGTCCTGTTCGGGTGAGATGAGCCAGATGCAGTTAGTACCTCAGTGACCCCAGAACCAAAGGTCAAGATGAGAAAATGCTTAACTTGTCACCTGCTGATTTTCCACTGATTTTCACAGCAACAAGTCAGTTTACCCTCGTCCAGTGATCCCCTGCTCCACCAATCAACTCCACACCCAGCACAGATCCCTGCGCAAACACAAGGTCACATAGAGTCACATCCAGTGACTTCCTGTCAGCAGGTGTTTGCATGAACATAGCTCTGTTCTGCTGGGGAATTAAGCAGGAGACTTTCACACATATCAAGTGTGATTATACAGGCAGGAGTGTTTGATTAACAGTAATCCTGTTTACAGTGACTAACTTTGTCCAAGGTGCCTCTGGTTTAACAGCATGCATGTATTTATTGGTGTAACATGTGGACAGCTGCTAATAGTGAGATCTTTGATTTTTGTCTCTATCCTCCATGACTCATACTCTTACAAGATTGTTCTGGATTTAGCTCCAAGCATCTTCCCATAGTCTCTGATCAACCTCATTGTCTGTACTAAAATGTGGCCACCAGATTGTTTTATGGACCTCTGTAGGTCTCGTAGTTAGTCCATCCTCTCTCCATGTTCAGATGATGATTTGAACATAAAACTGAGACATTCAAAGCTGGAATGTTGTCTCAGAACCTAAACCAACTTTAAACTTCTCCACGACTTTCTCCCTGACCGGTTGGCTGGGTTCCTTGGTCTTCATGGTGCTGGTTGTTTTCTAATTTTATGTGACAAACCTCTGAGAACTTCACAAATTCCCCTAGTCTCAAATTGCATTGCACACAGCTGGACTCCAATTTTTCTGAAGGTATAAAATGTATCTCTTTAAGGAAAAATAATCCCATAAAATAAAGCGATGTGCTTCAGTGTAGAAAATAACTCGTCAGCTGTAATCTTTGAAAACACTTAGTCATATTTAGTAAACTAGAATATGCTATGCTTGTTTGTCAGACTAAGTACTTTTTTACAAATAACCTTTAAGCAGGGCATCCAGACTGTTTCTGTTTTTTATATATATATATATATATATATATATATATATATATATATATATATATATATATATATATATATATATATATATATATATTATACACTTAAAGGTCCTGGGTTTATTAGCTGCATATGAAAAAAATGAATCCCGACTTAATGTTGTTTTCGTTCACGAGGCGTAAAAACAGGAATTTCTTTTAAAAACACACAAAAAAACAGTGGACACCTCTAACATGTTTGAATGCATAATAATAAATTATAAATTTGAAAAATTCATAAAGTTTCCCCTAAACTGAGTGATTCAAAGTGACAGCGTTCTTAATAATTAACTGCGTTTTCTTAATCTGCCCCCATTCTGCTCCGAACACAGACCCAGGAAAGAAATGAAGCCAAAAAAAAAAATCTGAAAACAGAACGCAGGTTAGAATGACAGTAAGATGAATGACAATGTTTATAGCGGAGAGTCTGAGGTAATGGTGTCATAGTTGTTTATCTTAATGATTTTGCATCTTCTTGCATCGTACAAAGAAGAAATCAAACGATTGTCACCTGCTAAACGTACAGAAGATACTTAATGTAAAACACCCTGAATGGCCTTGTTGCTGAAAATGTGCTTTACACATTAAACTTACCTTCAAAGAATCACGTGCTTACGGTTCTACAGGCGAGTTTTTACAGCAACATTTGACTGAGTCTAAATGCGAGGCTGCTTATGTTTAGTAGCTGTAAGGGTCTCAACGGACCTGCAGTCTGCAGCCGAACGCTTCTAAACAATCCTCTACGAGCTGCAGGAGAAATGGCCGTCCTGAGTCACAACAGCACTGCCGCCTAACCAGCATGTGTGCTGCAGCTTTCCCTGAACACAAAGCTAATAATTTACTTAATGGGACTATTTTCTCTTTTTTCCGTTACTGCACATGGACGCAAAACAAAGCTTCAAGGCAGAGTCTATTTTACAGAGAATTCAGCAGGAAGAGAGGCAGATAAAACCTGGAATTTAAGAGCATTCGGAGCCTGTTGGGAGGGAATTTGTCATCACAGTTATGGCTAGAATCAGAATCAGCTTTCTAGGCCAAGATTGTGCACATAAACAAGGAGTTTGACTTTGCTTTAATGTGCTTTCAGTGTATATATGAGGGTAAGAGGAAATAAAATCGAGAATTTTATGTGTATGTGCAAGTGTGGTTTTTTTCTGTAAGGAGAAAACTGCAGGTTTTGGTAGTGCAATTACTCTTATTTTGCTTCACAGCAGAGTAGCTGACTACTCTGGCTGTAAGGTGTTTGTTGTGTTCATTGGACAGAGCATTGGGGGAAGAAACTGTCTCTGTGCCAGCTGGTTTTTGCAAATACCGCTCTGTATCACCGACCTGACAGTAAAAGCTTAAACAGTTTGTGCCCGGAATGTGTGGGCTCTGCAAGATGTTAGCTGTCCTCCTTATGACTCTGTGACCTGTACAAGTCCTGGATGGAGGAAAGGTCAACCCTGATTGCCGTCTGGACTGTCCTGTTTTATGGATGAGTAATACCGCACAGTGACTGACAAAACACAGGACAGACTGAATAATGACCGTGTAGAAGATGATTGGCAGCTTCTTTTTGTGTTGCTGAAAAAAGTCCAGTCTTCTGAACAACGTCTATGTGTCCAGAGGAAGGGGTGTTTCCTAGTATCAGGACGTGATCCACAGTAAACAGTGCTGTTGAGGATGATGAGCTGTTGGGGGTTGTCCTCTGGAGGTCCACCATCATCATCTTCGCAGTCTTGAACGGTTCTGACCACACCAGTGGACCAGCTGATCTGCCTCCCGTCTGTATGCAGGCTCATCAACGTCCTGGATCAGACCTGTAACTGTGGTGTCATCTACAAACTTCAGGCATTTCAAAGATGATTCCCCTGAAGTGAAGTCATTGGCGCATAGACCCAGATTTTTAATTACATAGTAAGTCAAATTATTGTTACTAATTTTTTCATTATTTTTCAAAAGGTTATTACCAAATAAAATGTGAATTGTAAACATGTACTTGCTGTACTTTTGGCTCCTAGCTGAAAAACCTCTCATTTCCATGGTTTTACCGATTTTGGGAGGGGCTTTTCAGTGAACACCTGACTGGTGAGCCAGCAGGTGGCAGTAGTGCACCTTTGAGTTGTTTGCCAACACGAAGAAGAAGACCTATGTCTCATCTGTCTGTTGGCTGCTTGCTCTGCCTTCTGATCGCATTGATGTGATGAAGTGAGTCAGGTTGATGTAACAGTTTGTCGGCATGCAAACTTGATTCCGTTATCATACTAGTTGTACTTGCTGGGCAAAATACTGTTTTTGTCATGCTCACATTAATGTTAGCTACAGTATTTGATTAAACTGAGAAAGAAAACCGACACATTTGTGCTTGAACAGCTTAGAGAATCTGCCTGACGTGGTTTGACCTGTCGCTGCGAATATGTCTGCTAGCCCGCCAAAATGGAAGTGGCCTTAAGATTCAACGGAAATAGTTTTTGTCATTTCATAAACATGTTTCAATTTTTGTTTTCTTTTGAACAAACTTTATGGCCCCAATTTACCTCGATGAAGTGTCAACATAAATCCTGCAGAGTTGTAGTCCAGAGGAACTGTTTAGTTTAACAACGTAGAAAATGTGTGTATCTTTTTGAGCATTAAAATACATACTGTCTAGTATGTATTTTAATGTATTTTATAGTGACACTAACTGACATAAAATTGAGGTTGAAATAACTGAATAAATACTACTCAGCTTTCTGTAGACTTAAAAAATAAATAAATCAAACCCAAACATTCCTGCATCGTGACATGCAGCAGCTATCTCTGGTTCCCCAGCATGTACGGTGAATTTCATCTGTGACAGGATTCAGGATTAAGCATGAAAACATTCAGAAAGGGCTGCTGCAGCAGTCTAATCCCATTCTGCACTGTTCATGCTGAGCTGGAGAACTGCTGCTTAGCCTGTGAGGAATAAACATTCACTGAGATGGAAAAGCTGAACAATTTTGGATCGTTATTATGTCACCTTTCCAAACAGAAATTAAGGCAACAACGGTAGAGACTTATTGTAGGCATGGTATTCTCTTGGTGTGATACTACTGAGTCAAAACGCCCGATTTCCATTATATAATGAACACAATAATTTGAAATTAACAAAATATCAACATTATCTAATAATGACCTCAGCTGTCCTGGTTGCCTTAAGTCAGATTTTAGCAGGGAGATTACAAGTTGTCATTGTCTTTTTTTTACCTTTCGGACTATGGGCAGCATGCCTAAGAAAATTCAAGCCAATAAGATGGAACGGGACATGAAGGCTGCTTACACATTTAGACTCGATTGCTCAGATGCCACAGAGACAACTGCGGGCAAGCAGCAGACAATTTTCAAGGACTTGCAATCAACGAAGCAAGAACTACTTGAGAAAATAGACGAGAAGGCTGCAGAAAGTCAGACGGAGCAATGTAGCACTACTGAGAAACTCGTCGACAACCATTAGATTCCTATTAAAATATTAATGCTACCACCATATGAATGTAGTGAACAAGGCATCAGCATAGTTACTTAGTGTCAAGAACATCACTGCATGCACTTAGATAATGTGTTACCCAAGTCAAAAAACAAGCAAAAACAAAGCCAAATAATTATATTCCAACCATACAGGTTGGAATAACCCAGTTCTATCCTCAAGGAGGAAGCTTAAAGCTAGCACACAGCGCTAACAGAAGCACAAGGCTGTATGCTGCTATCAAACCAATATTGGGCCAGGATGTCGTTATGAACAGATACATTTCGTGTCTTTGCTGTGTAGCTTGTTTTAATAGAGAGACGGAACCGACGCCTCAATCAGACGAAGTCTTTCGGAAAATCTATCTTGATACTGGCATAGGTCACTGAAGCACACTGAAGTGCTCTGCAAAGTGACTTTCCCCACTGATGTGAGTACATTACCGAGAAAAATCTAATTTAACCATTTATTTGTGCACCAGCTTTCAGTCCAAGAACTTACAAGAGGCTCATCTGCAATTTAGATATGCTTGTGAGTTTTTTCAGTCAACCTAGCGTACCAAATAATCCAGACTATAAGGATATTTTAGAAAGCCAACAATCCCCTACTATGTGGTTCCTGTACCTTCTGACCGAAGGTGATGAGGTAATTATTTTGTCTAGCAGACCTGGCTCGAGTAGTGTACTCTCTGTGCCTGTCGATAAGTCCGAAGAAAATTCCTGCTGAAATGGTTTTCCAGTAAAACATTCCTAAATGACAAAAGGTGGAAACGTATTGATGAAGTCCAAGGACTACCAAAAGTGAGAACTTGGTCTGCATTGATTTGAACTAACAGCTCTTTGAAGCATGGACTGCATTTCACCCTTAACACAGAAATTCAACGAGGAAAAACAAAACTCTTATTTCAACGTACCATCTTTTCTTCATTTGCACTGCCAGTTTCACAACCTTTCCCTTTTAGGAGCATTTTACTTTCACAAATGTGTTTGCAATTAAGCAACAGGCGCACACTCACATGCTGTTAGAGCGTCTGATTATACCTCGAATGTAAAACAGTCGGTCTTCTCACGTTGCTTCATGTTCCCTTTAACTGATCTCCAGGTTTTATTGCCTGTTGTGTCAGTCGGATACAAGCCATGCGGAAAAAAGTAAGAAACCAGTAACGGTTATCACGTAGCGTGATTTCATTTAACTGTCAAATATCATAGCTCAAAAAAATGGCATGGCATTGTTTGGATTTTTGACACAAATTAGTGACTGGAGAAATGTACGGAGTACTTTAAAACCCCAAAATCATATACCAGAACCAAAAAAACAACAACATTGTAAGTCCTTTATGATCTTATTCTCAGTCATAAACTTCACTTATGAAAGCCAATATTCTTCAACACAGACAAAAAGAAGGTTTTCTGGAAATATTGTATAATCTATAAGATTTTAGTCTTGTAGATTAAACAATGTTTGTTCCCTAAATTTGGAAAAATATCAAACAGCAAAACAAAAACTAAACCAATGTGCAGCTTTTTAAGTACATGGCTACAAACTGTAATATGGTGGTGACAAAATGGCAACATGTGAGTACAAAAGTTATGACCTTCTCCTTTCCTGCCAAGTTTAATGTTCTCTTCCGCTTTGCCCCTACTGCCCTGTTGTCTACTGATTGCTGATTGATGCCACCTGAGCCACTGCCTATATCAACTCTTGTCGTGCAGCGGCTCGGCATGAGATCTGAGGGGTTTCTCAGCAGAACCTCAGCTACTTTGGGTTGGAAAAACCCAAAGTAGCTCTCTTGAGGAGTAGAGAGGCTGCTATGGCAGGCCTCCGCAGGTAGAAGCATCAAGAGACGTTCATGTCTCTACGGGAATGCAGAAGACAAAATATGCAGACCGCTTTTCTATAATGTCTCTAGTCACTTTGAAGGTTTTTAAAAATCCTCTTCCTAGCCAGCAGGTTTGAAGAAAATTGTTCAGAGCTCTTGTGTCTCTATTGGGGCTTGACTCCAAAGACAAGTCTTTGGTTTTCAGGTCTTGCCTTTGTTGTGGGGATCAGTTATTATCCGACTGGCTCTGAGTTTTATTGCAGTGGGGGATAGTTTGGCAGCGACGTCTCCAGCACAAGAAATGCTAAGGAATTAGATCCATTCAGTTTGTGAATAAACGATCCAGACTCAGACCGGCCCACCACTTTGTTTGCATCTAACAAACACTGTCTCACAGATATTGGTTCTGCTTGCCCTGTTTGACCACTGATCAAACAATTATGGACAAAGAGAAAATCCTCTTTTCCATGGGGATAGAAGACCATTTTAGTGGTGAGTGTAAACAAGCTTACCTGGCTACCAGAGATCTTACTCTTTGAAGGTTTCATCACTCTCAGTTTTCATCGTATAGAGTTCCCTTCTCTGTACAGTCCTGCAGGTGAATCTCAGTTAAAAAAACACTTTTCCCTCTCTCTGTCTGTCAAACTCTCCTATCCCAGCCAACTAAGGTTCGAGTCTCCCAATAAGGAAAGTTCTATTTCATTTCAATACAGTTTATTTGAATAGCGCCAATTCACAACTAATGATGTAACAAATAATGTCGTCTGGAAGCACTTTGCAAAAAAAAATAAAAAATAGTCCTTTCAGTTTGTTGTGGAAAAAGGTTTGGTGAAAATCACTGAATCAGGCTTATTTAATGCCATGTTCACGATATGATAAAAATGTCCACCACAAATTCAATCATATATATGTTCCAAATGATCTTAGTTATCAAACGGTGCCTTATATTCAGTTTAATATTCAGTACTGCTTAAAAAGTTTTCTATCTAAAGTAAACCCAGCAGATTATGTCAAGCCATTGACTTGCAGCATTCACTCCTCCTGGATAAGCATGTTTGACAGTAGACAGTGGTTTGATGATCATGCTGAGTGACTGCCACAGTAGAGAGGAATTTTAAAAAGTAGAATAGGAGGCAGATCCTTTAGTTCTTAGACTCCTCTCCCAGTTTTAGTCCATGAGGCAGACACACTGTCTACTTTTAAGACTAGGCTGCCTCTGTAGTTATACTAGCATCGGCTTAATCACTTTCGTCTTCTACTTCCCTCCAGTTTGCATTATTCCTGAAGGAGAGCATAGGGCTGAAATAATGCTGCCATCAGCTAATCATTCTCCCTCTCCTGCTGTTAGCTTTTTACTTTCATGAATATCAAAAATAACCGTGCATCAGTTTATCTGTTTCTTCTCATGCATTCTACGCTGTCTTGTTAAATCCCCTGTTGGTCTTGGGAGATTGCTGCTCGTACTGAGCCAGGTTCTGGTTCTGATGGCGGTTTCTTCCGGTCAAAGGGGAGGTTTTTTTCTTCACTGTCGCTACATGCATGCTCGGTAACAGGGATTGCAATAAAGTCAACGACACAGCACAAGCAATCATTGTACTGGTCCAGGAGGAGTGAAGGCTGCAAGCTAAATGAACGTCTTGGGAGCCCAAACAGATCTTTATATCATCAGTCTTGGGAGCACTGATAACATTAAGTTATTGCTGAAGATGTGCTATGTAAAGAAAATTACCTTTCCCTTTAAAGTTTAAGTTATCGGTGCTACATTAATTATAATATTGGGTGTCATTATAATACCATTGTCAGATATTGATAGTTTTAGTATTTTGATAGCCAATCATGTTCAACAACACCCTATGATTCATACCTGAGACAGAAACGACAGGATGAATTGAATTTGAGTAATTTTTAAACACACGTAATCAGATTTGTTGCTTTCTGTTTGCTGACACATCGATAAAATGCCAGTATTACCATGTAACCTTTAGCATGAGCCTGAGACACACTCACACACAGTAGGTTTCTTTTCCCTGTCTGTCATAAACTTGCTCTTTGGGCTCATTTATATTCCTCAGGTTTCCACATACTTATCTGAAAACACCTCATCCCCTCATATTTGATCTTTTGTTCACATAATTTGACTGACTTGTGTTACCGCTCTCTTTTCCCTTCAGTCATGTGATGACGTGATGACATGACTGCTATCTAAATACTGTTTCCCTCGTTGGTGTCGTAGAGCTCCAGATTGTAAAAACCGATCCAAGTTAGGAAACAGTGACTGTTATTTTATGCGTGTCATTTTATGTTTTTGAGTATTTTGCTGCTTTCCGGGAGAATAACTATATAACTATAGTTCTTTTTCTGATCACGGGTTTTCTGAATTCAGTTGACGTTAGCCTTATTAGCCCATTGCCTTTTCAATAAGATTATGGGAAAAGTAAATGTAAAAAATTCTCTTATATTGTTTTCTATCAGTACTGCACATCCACTCAGCTGTAATCCGAACCTTCTTTCCATGATTGTTTTAATCACTTGAGGCAAGTTGTCTGAAAACTGTTAAGCAGAAGTCATAAATATGCAGACATTTCTAACTGCATATCTCATATACAGCCATGCTTTTGAAATAAAAATGGTAAATAATAAACAATATGATATTTTTAATGTAAGCCTTTAACATATCTCAGGAGCATCTTGAGGTGAACAATAGCCCTATTTAACCCAACAAACATGTTGGGTTTGTTGGCAAAAGAACAGATTACTACGGTTATTTCAGTTCTTTATTTCTTTTCAAAGTTTAAACTGTTAATGAACACAGGGCAGTATTTATTCAGCCCCGATGTTACTTGTTGTCTAAGATGAACTCGGGGTTAGCCTTTCGTCATACTTTTGCTTTCTTCCTTTGTTTCCTGCTGACGATGGCTGACGTGTTAGGTAATACCACCCACAAACTTGTAAGCACTTGTGGCAGAATATAAATGCAACCATATGCTGGAGTACGTGTATAGCGAGTGTAGCTGCATGCCTTTTTATGCACTGAACTGTTAACGACTAGCAGGCGTAAGGCCACAGGATCGAGAATCTCAAACTTACATCATGTTTCTCCCTCCGACTAGCTGCTGTTTACATGTACATGCGGGGCAACCCACTGTTTCAGTCTTTGGCTGCTCAGTTCAGAAGTACGAAAGAGCGTAATGTGTGCATTAAATAACGTTTTCAGGGTGGCACAGTGTCAGATTAAGCATCACCATCTACAGGCCGTTGAGTGCATTAAGGAATATCTGTGGGAATAACTAAGTTACTGCTGGCATTGGTGCTGAAAAAGTGGGATGTGGGATAATAGTAACATAATTCAGCAGTAATGTTGCACTTCTGCACTTTGCACTTGGGCACTTAAAATAGTGTGGCAGTAGCAAGCTTTTATTTTTATTTTAGCTGTGACTGATAATATGTTAATCATTAACATAAAATGAATACTTAAACCATAAAATGTATTAACACTTGCATTGACAAGAGCCGTCATCATAATGATATAATACTGAGCTCAACGGACTGTCTCTGCAGTAGATTAAAGATATATCCATGATGTGTGGGTTCTGCAGGGATGTTGCAATTTTTTTAAACCCTAGACCAGGGGTGCCCAAATTCGGTCCTCTAGGTCCGGCGTCCTGCATGTTTTAGTTCTCTCCCTGGTGGTAGTAACAACCTTTTCAGCATGTCGATGTTCTTCTTAGGGCTTCTAATGAGCCATCATTTGATCCAGGTGCTTTAAACCAGGGAGAGAACTAAAACATGCAGGATGCCGACCCTCCAGGACCGACTTTGGGCACCACTGGCCTAGACCTGTACAAGTCCTGGATGGAGGGAAGGTCAGCACCCCCAGCTCTGCAGAGCTGATTGTTCATTGCAGTCTGATTTGTGGAGCCAAATCACACAGTGATGGAAGAACACAGGACAGACATGTGATGTCCTTCAGATTCTTCAGCTAATTCAGGCACGATTGGTTCTCCGCATTTCTTTAGGGATGGAATGTATTGTAGGTCACAGCAGCAACTCCAGTCGCACCTCTGCACTTTTCACTTTGTTTATTTTACTTACCTTTGTTTTAACTATATATATGGGTACAGCAGATTGATTGATCTCAATTACTCTCTTTCTCATTTGATCCTGAATTTCTTTGGATCACATCATAATGTCTAGCTTTTGAAGATCTTTTGGTGTACTTCAGTCAGGTAGCTGCTATTTAAGAGTTGTCTTGATTGAGAACAGGTGTGGCTACAGATCGTGAGCTCAGGTGCGATGAACCACAGTTAAGTTAGTTTTTCATACAGGGCAGATGTGGATGTATAGGTGTGTGTGTGTGTGTGTGTGTGTGTGTGTGTGTGTGCGTGTGCGTGTGTGTGTGTGTGATTAAATTACTCTGATGTTCTGAAACACTCAAGTGTTTTTACAAACGTAAAAATATCAGGAAGGGGGCAAACTCTTTTCACACCACTTTAGCAACTGAATCCCTCATTATTGTTTTTTTGCCATTTATGTAAAACCTTTAGCTTTTTTGCCCCATCTCTCTTTCTTTCATATTATGTGGTTAATGAGTTTTCTTGTTGCCTGGGGGTTGTTTTGATCAAATATTTTTTGGTTTTCAATCTCATAACATGTTTTGTGGAGGAACTGCTGCCTCATACTCATCCACAAACACTGCGAAATATCAACTTTTGTCAAATCGATCAAATGAATTTTCTTCAACGTCCCACTGACCTTTAAAACAGGAATATTACAGGTCAAAACAGAGACAATTAAATGAAATCAACAGTTCAGTACAGAGACTGCAGAAAATGAAAGACAAAGACCTATGAGCATCACAAGGGAGGAAGTCGGTGATAGATGTGTGCATCTCACCAACACAAAAGATGCTTTGCCATTTCTGGAGAAAAAAAAGGCCACATGTCGTGTTTCCTGCAGCCCAGCAATGTGCTCAGATCCCTTTAATGATGTATAGGATTTTGAGGATTTTCTCTCTCCTTTCGTGAACCTCTGTTTCTGTTAGGAGCACATCTACGATTATGTAATGCTAGGGGTATTATATAAGCTCTGGGGGTGGTAGCAGTGTAGATTGAGGTGGGGCTGACTGTGGAGTAACGAGAGGCTCCACTCGGGTCTGTCTTACAGGCTCAGCACAGGGATTTTAGAACTGACTGTGTTAATTGCTAAATCATCTCCTCACACTGATAATGTTATCACACAGAAACTAAGCGAAGGCAGCAATTTATAGCACTGACCTCATTACAGAATGCCCTGAAGAGAACTACAGGATGTTTTAAGATGAAGATGCTTTGGGGATTGAATACACAATGTCACTTCCTGTTGTTATAGATTCAAAGCACCTGTTGTCTTTAAAAACAGTTCCTAACCCAACACTCTCTCTTTTACAAGCAATTCCAATAGTTATATGAAGATGAAAATGTCTGAAATTCAAACTATTGTTGTCCTGTTCTGTATGTCTGATGCTGATGTATTCACATTCATTCAGCTTATATCTTACCTTGCAAAAGGATTGTACACTGCTCAAAAAAATAGAGGGAACACTTAAACAACACAATATAACTCCAAGTAAATCAAACTTCTGTCAAATCAAACTGTCCACTTAGGAAGCCACACTGATTAACAACGGTGACCCTCGTCGGGTCAATCAGTGTGGCTTCCTAAGTGGACAGTTTGATTTCACAGAAGTTTGATTTACTTGGAGTTATATTGTGTTGTTTAAGTGTTCCCTTTATTTTTTTGAGCAGTATAAATATTCAGATTACTTTGGCTGTTGAGACAACTTTAGAGTTTTTCCCATTGTATTTCAGGCCTGTTGGGCCTCCAGCCTTCACCTCCTATCATTTCCCCCCAAGCTAAACATTGCACGTTTTTAATTTAAATGGGTTTTTTATACACCTGTGACTAATAAATGTATGTGTTCTTGCTGCGCTTTGCTCTGCGGTTCACTTCACTAGCGGAGTGAAGACATTCTTGAAAGCCGGCTTTATAGTTGATGTATTGAACAGACCATCAATGGTGCGCATCTATCACACCATTGGTGCCTCACGCGCTGCCAGAGCTGCATCATTTTACCTCTTTATAATAGAATAATGTAATGACTTTACTCCCACAATGTGATATACGTAACCTGAACCAGATTGCTAAATCTGCTTTTTGTGTCTATGCAACACTTTTGAAAAGTAGGTATAAGCTGATGCACAAAGATGTGTGTGGTCATTGTGATGAGCAGCAGGCAAAAATACAATGACATGTCATTGCTTGTCAAATATGTGACACATTTAAGAATTATATATATATATATATATATATATATATATATATATATATATATATATATATATATATATATATATCAAAGTTATCTAATTTTTAAAGTGCAATCAGTAATACTTTTATAACAAATTTATATCAGTAATGATTTCTTGGTTAATGTCAAGTTCTCATAACAAAGACATTTTGAATAATGTCGACTTTGTATTAAAAGTGTAATAATTTACCAAATGATCAAATGATGCTTTATGACAACAGTTATAAATATTCATGAAGGCTTATTCATGTTTATGATAAGTGTTATGTCATGTTTATGACAGTGTCATGTCAGTCTTATTCACCCCTTCAAATAAAGTGTTACCATATATATATATATATATATATATATATAAAATTCAGAAAAGAGTAGGAATAGTCTTCAGCAATGCCAGTCTTGAGCTGCAGGATTACTGAATAATTGCAGTACACCTTCACTTTATGGCAGCACGGCATTTTGTTTTTATGCTCTGCAGGGAAGCGTATAGATCCTAGAAATGGTGATGCATATAATATATTTTATCTGATGCATGTTCCACAAGATGTGTGGGCAAAAGATGTCTGCTGGGAACAGATTACTGCCGCTGCACTGTTGTGCAACTAAACCAAAAATAAATAAATAAAACTTAAATATTGGGCCACATTGACCCTTACTGAACATTAACAGCCACCAAAGGCAAAAACCCCATAACAGAGCCAAAGGGATACTGAAAATAAGACAAATAAAAATAAAAATTAAAATAAATGTCCCCCGCAAATATGAGTTTGGTTTGTTTGACAGTGCAGTGTGAAAGCTAACCGCACCAGCTGAAAACGTAACAAATGCAGAGATTTTGGTCCTCAATAGAACCGAGTCTGCTGGACTATCAGGTGTGAAGACGCCATTAATGTCCTCCATCATTTCTGGTGTCGTTTAAATACCAATAAGTGTGTCTTAGGTTGTATGCATGCGCTGAAAGATGTTCAGATCGTATAAACAGAAGAAGCTAAGGAGTTTAGCCTTAGAAAGATATTTGTATATTGTTGTTGACACTATTAATAAATGTATATAATTTTTTTAAGTATGTGTACTTGCTGTATAAAACCTCCAAACTTCTCCTTCCAACCTAGCATTGTAAAAAAAGAAAAGAAAAAGAAATATATCTTCTGTTAAGTTTTTTGTGTTATTTTCAGGGTTTTCCCCCGTGTATTTTAAGCCTGGTGGGCTACCAGGCTTTACTTTTGCCCCCACAAGGCTAAACATTATTTATTTAAGTCTTTTTAAAATGTTTGCATTTTTGAAGGCTTTATAGTTGGTGTTCAGGTATTAACCTCCCAATCTTCGATAACACATAATTATCAAGTGATATTTCTGATTCAGTTCAGAGATGATGCACAAGATGTTGAACTTGGACACAAAATGATCTGCAAATCAAAGAAGGGAAAAAGTCTAACCCTAACTTAAGAGAACAAACTAAAATGCACAGGGGGAAAAAACAGGAAAGAAACAAAGGAATGAACTTATATATCAACTAGTAATAATAACCATAGTGAATTAAATAGAAAATGGCAAGACCTAAATGGCAATAATAAACCCAGAAATCAAAAAGCAGAAAACTAAAACAGTTGTTGACCGGTGTGAAAGAAACTGTAGTAAATATTCCCATCAGCAGCAGGAGATTGAAACAGAATAAGAGCACAGACTTTTTTTTTTACTTTTTGCATGTATTGGCAGAGTAATAGATTATGTCGCTGGTTTAAATGTGGTGCTTGAGTGCCATAAAAAAAAAGATGAGTATATCAAGCCGAGTCCTGACTCGGTGAATAAAGGAGATAAATGCGTGCCAAAGGTCTTCCTTTCCATTCACATTTCTTCTCTCTCCTTCCTTTCATCACTTGTTCCTTGGCAGTGCTACATCATGTCAGGCTGCAAACCTTCCCCCTTTCTGCCTCGCCTCTCTCTCTCTCTCTCTCTCTCTCTCTCTCTCTCTCCCTCTCTCTCTCTCTCTCTCTCTCTCTCTCTCTCTCTCTCTCTCTCTCTCTCTCTCTCTCTCTCTCTCTCTCTCTCTCTCTCTCAGTGCTCCTGTCACTTTGGATGAGCAGACGGCCTCGTGTTGTGTTCGGGCCACACAGGGCAAGCTGAGGCTCCAGCCGCCTGACTCACGAGCTCTCGGCTACAGGGAAGGGAGAATGTCACTGCGCATCGAGTTGCCTTCACGTTACACAAGGGCACACGCTCAGCTCACAGACACACAGCGGAGGAAGAGCACACAGAGCCTCCTGGTGCATAGTGAGCCAAGCAAATCCCAAATACACACACACACACAGTGACAGTGGGCTGATGCTATTTTTAACTGCCTACTCCGATGCACGCTCATATTCAACAGGAAAACACACATGATGTCACGGAGATGCAGCACATTTCTGCTTGTTGTGATTGACTGCTGATATCAGACGGGAATTAATGCGTCACGTAATAAAAAGGTTTGTTGAAAAAGTGTCCGCAAGTGGGAGCATCTCCTAATGTATAGGAAGCCAACGGCAAACAGCTCTAACACGTTTTTGGAGTTAGGTGTTATGACCTGATGACATCGGATAAATGAAGTTCTCGTCCAGATCCAGTTCAAGGTTTCCTCCAGAAAACTTGCTAAGCCCGGTGGTTGGTTGCTATGGCAGTCATTTTGAGTTAAAATGTTTTTTAAAGTTGACAGGAAATTTGAAAAGATCACTTGATAATTATGTGTTATTGGAAGATTAAATACTGTATTATAAAATGCATACATTTAAAAAAAAAAAACTAAAATAAATAAGCAATTCTTAGCCTGGTGGGGGCACAAGTAAAGCCTGGTGGCCCACCAGTCTTATAATACACCGAGGGAAACCCTGCAGTGTTAATGTTCCTGGAGCTTTCTGCAACAGCATGCAAATGTTCCAGAAGTGTGAATGTCGTCACATGAAAACTCAACATTTACTGTTGCACATAGACTCTGTACATCAGTCTGCATAGGGACTCGGATTTGAAAGTTGACTGAATTCAGCTGCTACTCTTCCACTCCTTCCATTGATCTAAATTCTACTGGGCGAGGAGGAGTAGCAATTCATCTTTCAGTCAGATTTATTGATTAATCCCTGTAGTTCTTTTGAACTGAATGGCAAATGAATGAACTAATTAATTAAATTAATGGAGCTAAATTGTGTCCATAAAGTTTGTTCAAAATAAAATTTGAAACTGAAAAAATAACACACTTCACTGATATAACTGCTTATGTCAACATACCACACAAATATCAGTGAAAAATATATATATATTGACAAATTTGCGCTGCATTTTCAGTTCATGTTTACCATTACCCATGCTCTGAGAGGAACACAGAGACCACAGTTTCTACCATCCGACAGCTCTACTATGCATGGCCTCCTCTTCTAATATGTGCAAATTATGTTAATGATAACATAAAGGCTGGTTGTCATTTTTATCACACAGGGAAACAGAGAAAGAAAACAGACACATTCAATATGTAAACCCAAGTGAATGTTTCTTTGTTGGAAATGTGCTACATAAATAAACTTGACATTGACCTGCAGGAGAAGTTCATTTCCTTAGCGACGTTATTGTAGCTATGCCCTGATTTCTACTTCTAAATAACCTTTTTCTCTGATTTGTCTGGAGTATTATTTTTTTCTTCATGCTGTAAGCCAGGAATACTGATTAACCAATGAATGGACCTTCTATCTTTATACTCCAATTACTGGAGACACTCTTACTGCACGCAGCTGATCTCCTTTCCACTTATTGTGTATTGTGGGACTCCTGGCACCAATTGACGGGACCTCTGTTGAATTAGGTCAGTCAATTTGAAGAGGGGGGGTTTGAATATTTACGCAATTTCTTAAGGTAAATATTTTACCTTAATTGTCATTATTTTTGTTGAACTGTTTTTTCTTTGACATTGAAGAGTTTTTGCCATTTTCTTTTCAAAAACCAAATATTGATGGTCAGGAATGACTTGTAAAAGTAACACAAAGAGTAAAACATACCAACTTTCAAGGTGGCGAATATTTTTATAGGCACTGTGTGTGTTTGACAGAGTGAACGTTGTCATAGGTGGCTGAATGGAAGTTTTTATTATTAATATTATTATTATTATTTAAGCACAACCTATCAGGTTAAATTGATCAATACAGTCATCTTGAACTTCTATAATTTACATACAATCTCTGTCTGGTTATTCAGATGTTTTTCAAACATTTAATTTATTTTAACTTGTGATTTAATGCTGTTGCCATGTGTATGGTAGCTGAACAGACTCGGTTACAACTACGTGCAACAACACAACACTTGTTGAAGCTGTTTGTCATGGAAACTAAGCGAATTTGTTTAATATGTGATGAGGTAACAAGTCAGACCTGTAAAATTACTGAAGGTCATCACCATGAATTGTTATTTATCGTCGTCGTCAGAGAGGTCATTCTGTGAGCAAGGCTTACCCAGCCGTTCAGGACTCTCACCACCAAAGACCACCAACAGATATGAAGCAGAAGTCAGAATTGTTGAGAAATATGTGGGAGCGGGACATCTGCTGCGTCTGATGTCTGTTTCTTTTTGTTTTTTCCAGCCATGACGGCTTCCACAGCTGTTTCTTCTTCCTCTCTCCT
Organism: Poecilia reticulata; assembly: GCF_904066995.2. Classification (NCBI taxonomy): domain Eukaryota; kingdom Metazoa; phylum Chordata; class Actinopteri; order Cyprinodontiformes; family Poeciliidae; genus Poecilia; species Poecilia reticulata. The sequence goes on along the minus strand of NC_088844.1, from coordinate 6,679,793 downwards.
TCTCTTCCTTCTTCTTCTTCTCTGTCTCTGTTTAGAATTACAATCTACAAGTAAAATGATCAAATCAGCTCTAACCTTTCCTGAAAGTGAAAGGGGCTCCACACATTTTCCTGTTGTAATCTTTCCTCTGAAAAGCACTGTGATGTTTCTGTTCACTGAAATGTTCCCAACCAGTTGACTGTTTGTTCCTTTTCCCTGGCGTCAACAGTAACTACTTACTTAAAACTCCTGAATACTTCAGCTTTATTCGGGCTCTCTCTTTTGTTTTTGTGTCATTGCAGCGATTCATGAGTTCCCCAGAGATTATTTCACCAACCAGGAGCGCACAGAGGGAGCAGTGGGCCTCCATGTTCTGTGTGTAAGTGTCATCTGCAGCATTCTGCATTTGCACCAAGTGCGTTTCACGTTCCCATATTTAAATGAACAACACGGTGAAAAAGCGTCTGCCTTTTACAGTGCGTGGTAGAAATGTGCACAAAAACTGACGCATCACATTCAGACTGTTTTATTAATAACAATTCTACAAAAGTGTCGTGTCCCAGATTCAGATTTATTCACCTCCCAAGTGGGCAAATGGTGTCACAGCAGGTATAAAAACTGAAAGACAAAGTATCAAAGTTAAGAAATAAAAAAAAAACAATAAAGCATACCAAGAAAGACAGCAAATAGAAATCAATACATAATGGGAAAGGAACAGCAGTATGTCATTGTGGACCGGCAACAATTGGATGCGACGCCTCCTACCTCATCCTGCATTGACAAGAGAAATTGCTGTAGGAACAATAGAGTGCAGGTGTACAACACAAGTGAAGGTATTACACTGAGCAAGACCCTTCCCTCTTCTGTTCATCCCGAGACATGAGTGAGAGCAACTTCTCACCTGAAGGAATGTAAATATTACCTTCTGCATTTATCCAAAAACATCTTACAAAGATTATGTTTAAGGCATCTAATAAGCTGCTAGCTGAGCTCATACAGATTATGGTTTTTGAAAGAGAAGGGGGGATATAACTCAACGGGTTACTCGAACTTAAGGATTCGTAGTTTACGCACAACAAGAAAGAGCTTTTGTATTTCAATTCATGGGGTAAAATTATGGAAGTTAAATGAGGAGTTAAAACAAAGTCAAAATTGAATACAATTTAAAAGGAAATATAAGAAGACATAGAAACATGGGTCAGAGTTAGCACTAATGCGTAAATTGAGGCTAACGCATATCAGTGTGTGGGTATGGATGTATATATTTAGACATATGTAAACCCAGATAACATGGAAAATTAATGAACCTGTTTATTTTTAATTTTGATTTGATTTATTAATGAGGGTCCATCTGAAAATATTGTATGAGTTTATGAGGTAGGAGTTCATAAATTTCTTCCTTCTCCTTTTCGAGAGTGTTAAGATTAATGTGGTACAAAAAATATGTGTCTTTTGCATTCCTTGTTCATGTGTGTGATTTCATACTTCTATCATGTTCGAAATAAATAAATGAAAGCAAATGATAAAAGACGTGCATGCCTGGTTTGCAGTAGTGCACCGTTAGCAAACCACTAACCACTTCAATCTGATGAAGTTGAGCACAGATTGTGTTGCTTCAGTGGAGTGAGTTTATTCATTGTATATCCTGGTCTCTGTAGGCAGTCTACATGTTTTATGCCCTGGCATTGGTCTGTGATGACTACTTTGTCCCCTCACTAGAGAAGATTTGTGAGGTAAGAAGTCAATGCCGGTCACTCTTGCACCTCTGCTGAGGATCTCTAGACGGCCACTGTTTTCCTCTAGAGAAAATCCTCTCTCTCTCTTCTTCTCTTGTCCAAACAGCGTCTTCAGCTGAGCGAGGACGTGGCAGGAGCCACTTTCATGGCAGCTGGCAGCTCAGCTCCTGAACTCTTCACTTCAGTCATTGGTGCGTAGCTTGATTGAACTTTAAACTGACCCTAAACGTCTTCGTCCGAGAGGTGGCCTCTGTAATCTCTCTGACACATACGCAGCCGTTTGTTCTGTCGTGCAGGAGTGTTCATCACCAAAGGCGACGTTGGCGTGGGCACAATTGTGGGCTCTGCTGTCTTCAACATTCTCTGCATTATTGGAGTGTGTGGCATATTCGCTTTGCAGGTACAGGACAAAACACACACACAGAGAGAGCTATGCATAGCTTTCGTGCATTGTTGATGCTGCAAAGTTCTTCATAAAACAATCAGACAGACAGACAGAAACGTCTTAGCCGCATGATGATCTGGGTTTGATTATTTATCTGTTTTAACTCCTGAAATTAATTTGTCCACTGGTTGGATTTGTTCACTGAGGGGAAAAAAACATCTATATGTGGAGCTTTTGTGTCGCCACAGTATTTAATCATAATTCTCCTGTCACTGTGTCTCAGACCATCCGTCTGTCCCGCTGGCCTCTGCTCAGAGACTCGGTCTACTACACACTGTCTATCTCTGCCCTTATAGTGGTAAGTGCTGATGGTATTATCTACCAAAGAACCAGTTTGTTGGATCCAAAAATATTACTATCTCATAAATCACATCAGTGATAGCTTTCCTTTACGATCAGAAAACCAGAGTCCACATCACGTGTAATGCTTTGCTTCTTGTCTCTCTTTCATGCAAAAGTTTATATATGATGAGAAGGTGGTTTGGTAAGTCGTGGAGCTTCCATATTTACCACAAATTTGGTAGAATTCCAATTTTTTGTTTTGCTAACCAGGGTAAAACACGGTTGACTGATATTTTTAATCTTTAGGTGGGAAGCTCTGACACTGATTCTGATGTATTTCGTCTACATTTTGATCATGAGGTAAGTTTAAGACTCAACCACTCATTTTAAGAAACTTTATTTTTTTGTATATCCTTCATGTCATCATGGTCAGGAGAGACTTTTTCCTCCTCATCACATCCATTCTGTATATTTAGTGAAAATCAAAGCCAAGGGTTTGGGCATTGTGACCCCCAACAGTAACGATTCCCAATACAGAGGCATGAAAAGCTGTTTGCCCCCATCATGAGTTTTTTTTTTGTATATCTGTTACATGTAAACTATTGGAAATATATAGCCTACCACAAGTACAAGTACAAGGTGATGTCTTCAGCTTCTGCCAATTGGGTTGGTATCATTACACCATTTAGCTCTACAGTGAGCTGTAGCTTAGCAACCTCATTAGAAACTAATGCTCTAACTCCTGACTGTTATTTTTTGTGTGGACGGAGCAGAACATGTAGGGTTTGCAGATGTTGAGGATTGGTGTGTATTCAACGACGTGGGACGAAATCGTCACAGAACCTGGTGGTTCTTCACTGGATGCTGCAGTATTTCCTGCAGCATCTGGCCAGCCAACTAAAAAGTCTTTTTTGTTGATGAAATAAAGTAACAATCATTTTCTCTGCTGCTCTCACTGCTTTTTGTAGAACTTTCCATTCTGACACTTTGCCCCTACTAGCATTTGTTCAATTTGCATTGTAATTAGTGTGATGATCTGGAACTCTTAGGTATGACAGACGTAGAAAAAGCTAGGAGCAAACTGTTTTTCTCAACGCTATGTATAACCAAAGTAAATAGCTGAAAGCTAAAGCACACAACGCATCCAGCTAATCTGATTGTAGAGATAAACAGGAGACATGTTGCAGGTCCACAGAGTACATGAAGGTGACCTGACTTCCTGTTGCAGGTTGAACTGCTACATTGTTCGTTTCCTTGAGAGACAGAAGAAGAATCCATCTGGTTTAAGTAATGGAGCTGCTGCTAACGCTGAACTAGACGATGGCTATGATGCTACTGCTGTCCTACTGAAGAAAGGTACAACTTTTATTTGACTATCACTTGATTGCTGACCTCTGGTCAATGTTCTGTACAAAGTTCGGTCTCCTTTAAACTCTGGACAAAAACTTCTTGTTACTTAGCCTTCTTGTGTCTGTAGAGGAGGCTGATATTCTGACCAGATTGGTCCACTAGCAGACACTAACTCTGTGTCTGATTGGTTTGGATCCTGAATAGGGCGTGAGAACCCTCTCAGAAGGAAAATGTTTCATTTTTATAATTCATTTTTAAAAAAAATTCTTTTCTATTTTTGCAAACACGAATTGATGTATAGCAGGGTTTCCCCGAGTGTATTATAAGCCTGGCGGGCCTTAGGCTTTACTTGTGCCCCCACCAGGCTTAGCATCGCTTATTTTTTAACGTTTTTTTTAAATGTTTGAATATTTTAAGACATTATGGTTGGTGTTCAGGTATTAATCTTCCAATCTTTCAATAATTCATAATTATCAAGTAATATTTTCAAATTTCCACATTTTTTTAAACTCAAAAACCCGACAGGCCGCTTGATGAATGACTGCCCTAGCATCAAACCATCGGGCTTAGCAAGTTTTCTGGGGGAAACCTTGTATAGTCTTGCTACAACTCAAACTTGTCTCTGGTTGCCAACGTCATCAAGCGTGTAGGGAGCATGCATCTGATTCCGGCCCACAGCAGAAGTGGACAGTGGGCCGCAGCTCTCACATATCTGTAGTTTATTTCCTCTGTGGTTTTGCATTAAGATGTGGGACCTGTCTTCTGAAGCGATAGAAAGTAACTGTTGTTTACACAGTGAGAGGACAGATACTTGCTGTTCCAGACTATGAGCAACTCCAGGAAGTCAAATAACAAACTAGCTGAATTAACCAGAAAGCATTTAAGGCCGATGGAGCCACTCCAAGTATGTGGCATCCCGAAATAAGTGAATCTTCATCAGTAGAGCGTGCATGAGAGTAAGTGTTGTCTCATGGCGTTCCATGTCAAGATGCCGCAGTGGCAGTTGCCCATGTTGCCCAACCGCTGTTGTTTATGTGAGAGTTTGAGCATAAACAGCTGAATGGTGTCGACATATCCTCTGTTAGTCATGGTGCTGCTGTTGCATGTGTGTGACTCTTAACAGCAAACCACCACAGAAAGCCATCTGTGCTGATGGTGGACGAGCTGCTCTCTGCGTACCCCCACCAGCTGACCTTTTCCGAGGCTGGCATGAGGATCATGATCACCAGTCACTTCTCTCCAAGAACCCGACTCACCATGGCCTCACGGATGCTCATCACTGAGGTGAGGTCAAAGACACAGAAACTCAAATTGCTTTCATCCGGGGTGTGAAGTCTCACCTCCAGAGGTTTGTATCTGTTGTAGACATGTGCAGGGGCAGGACAGAGCCTGGGCCAGTTGGACAGGGGATCCACGCTTCTGTCTTAGTGCCAATTTCTTGCTGCCTAATCTTTAGGGCAATAGGGTCCAGAAGTGTGGGATGGTGAACCTTGCTGGCACGAGAGGAGTACCAGGCAGTGTCCTCTCCTGCTCTGCTTCAACCTAATTTGCATATGAACTACGGTGGCTTGGGCATTGCTTTTTTCCTGGCTGCTGATCTGCAGCTCTCAGGAATCTTCCATGCCAGCTGTGGGCTTTGAGGATTGAGAACCAGAGAATAAATGTAGCTGTTCTGTTGTTGGCCTTAGATGTTGTTTTTTTAGAGAACATTAGAGAACAGCCAGCGTCATGAAGACTGAGAAACACAGCAGACAGATCAGCGAGATAGTAGAAGGGTTAGATTTTAATTAAAAACAAAAAAAAAAGTGTGGTATAATATGGCTGCCTCCACTTAAACTGACAGAAGGAGGGTGTTAAAAAAGGAAGGAGCTAAGAGACTCAAGGTGCTGCAGAGAACCACAGCTCAGAAAGGGGGAATATGTTCACCAGACAAATAGTCATGGAATCATTTGATTTCTGGACAAACTCCTACTGCCCTTGTCATCTAAGGTTTGCCACAAACCAAGTAGGAGTTCCAGCAAATATGGAAGAGGGTTTTATGCTCAGATGAGGCCAAAACTGAACTTTTTGACGAAACACTTTGCATGTAAGTGATGTAAGCAATAAAAGTCTCTGGTCTGCTTAAATACCTTTCAGATAAACTTTGAGTTGCTTCTTTGTGCGTCTGGTCTAACTTCCTCTTTAAGGGTCGTTTTCCTTTCACTGTCACCACATACCCCTTCGGTAGGAGTTATGGTTGAAGAGTTGTAGTTGCAGAGGCAATTTATCCTTAGATGAAGACTTTTTACCAATTAGAATAAAACCAATTAAAAATCCATCTCTATCAGAACTGAGCTCGTCCTTACTTCATGTTGCACAGAGACAGAGACTAATCAACACACGGACTCTGACCAACGGCGAATCAGACGTTTCTGTCAAAGGAGGTGGTAGACGGGGCATCGAAAATGGACTGTCCAGGGCAGAGAGGCGCCTCAGCATTCGCCGTGACGATCGAGAGGCGGGCAACGAGACGGAGAACGAAGACAACGAAAACAATGAGAACGATGAAGAGGAAGAGGAAGATGAGGGAGACGGACCTTTTGTGCCCTTCCAGTGTCCAGGTGAGCTCTTGAAGGCAATTCTCCACCTCTGTTGTCCCAAAAGCCAAGTTAGCAAATCTTAGTCTTTTTTCAGCTGCTGACCACTTTTGATTAAATTGCTGTTATGGATGGTGAATGTTAGTATTTATGTTCTTCCACCGATTTTCTCTGACTAATCGCTGTGTGCTGGCCTGTGCAACGTGTCCTAATCTCTGAGGCATCTCGTTCTGTGTCGGCCTGTGTGTCTGCAGCTGGTGTGTTTAACAAGCTGAAGTGGCTGCTGGCCTGGCCTCTGTGCCTGGTGCTGTTCTTTACCGTCCCCAACTGCTCCAAACCTCGCTGGGAGAACTGGTTTATGCTCTCCTTTATTTTCTCCACCCTTTGGATTGCCTCCTTCTCCTACATCATGGTCTGGATGGTGAGTTGTGTCCTTTCTCTGTGTTTCTGACAAACTAAGACAAACGTAGTATTGCATGCAGTGTTGAGGGTTAATGCATGACCCAGGTGTAGAAGCCATCTACACCTGGAGCTCTTTTATGACTTCCGATGTGTAAGACACAACCTTCTGTCTCTGTGTGTCAGGTAACAGTGATCGGCTTCACACTCGGAATCCCTGATGTGATCATGGGCATCACCTTTCTGGCAGCGGGCACCAGCGTTCCCGACTGCATGGCGAGTCTGATAGTGGCGCGGCAAGGTAACACATCCGCGAGGCGGCCAACGTGCAGAGGCACCAAATGTCTTGACTAGAGTCCTCTTCTGCCCCTCCCGTGTTGTGTCCTGTTCAATGCATCCAGTTTAAACCCTCTGTCAGGAATGACCGCGCTCTGCCGGTGAAGTGTCCTGCAGCAAAGATCATGCTCTTCAGCATTACTGGTGTATAAAAAACCTATTTAAAATTGAAACAAGAATCGCTTAGTAATAATCCACTGGGAGGAAACCCTGCATGGCTGACATATCTGGTTCTGATGTTGAAGTTCCTTCTTTTTTCCAATTTTTGCTAATTTTGCCCCATTAATGGACTGATACCATCTAGAAAATAGAAATTTTTCTCCCACCTTTAATCTGGTGTACATTCATCTGCCTCTACCAGTACAGGGTTGGTTGGACTCCTTAGACCTCTAGAAACACCTTCATTCTTTATGGTATGTCTTCATTAAGATGCTCATCAGACTGTAGTGAAGCAGCTGACAAATCTACAGTAACTTTGTGATGCTCTCTTGTTAACATGCCTGTCTTCAGTTCATCTGCTCATATCTTGCAGTGTTACTGATAATGAGGTGCTGTGGATTTTTTCATTTTTATTTTTTACTTGTCTCCTGGCTGATCCCTTGGCATTTCAACATCCTTTTGATTAATATATTAATTAATTAAAAGGCTAATGCCACCTCTGGATTTGATTTTAGGTTTGGGCTCCCTTACACCATGAAGCTTTCCACCTTTTGTTTGTGGCCCATGCAGAAAAATCTGCACCTTCTGGGGAAGATTTATACCTCTGTGCCCAGATTAGATCTCGGTTCTTGCAGTGAAAACACTCCTTACATGGCATTTTATTATACTTTTCTATCTGTTTATGTATTTTCATGTAAAATAATCAAAACAGGTATGCAGTGTTTGTCAAATTACAGAAATAATCTTAATGATTTCTAAATTATAGTAGAATTATTTATTTCTTGCCTGATCAGAGAATGTCATTAGCTTTAGGTTTTGTTCAGACGGGTGTTTTTTGCGCCCCCCCCGCACAAGAAGTCCTACCTCAGATTGAAAAGTTAGCCACTCGTCATCAAGTGTCGCAGTATAAACAGAGACTTCTTCATTCTCCCAGCGTGACAGAACAGCAGAGTCTAAGAGAAGCCTCCATCAAACAGGTTTGGAGGGGAGCAGATGAATCACATGGAAACAAGCGACCAAGGCGTTTCCTGTCATCTTGGTCCAGGAAGCTAAAAGAAGAGGAGGAGGGAAAACAAGCTGGCAGGAGTCCCATCCTCCCTGCTTTCATCTGTGTTTATTCTCACTCTTGCCATTAAATATTGAAGCAGCTGTGTGTGTTTGTATGTGTGTGCAGATTTATGTGTCTGTAAGTGGGTTATGTCAGGCAGGGTGACACACAAAACAAACACATGGGGACTTCCTATGGCTACAAAGAACTTTTTTTTTTTGAAGTACAGACTTGACTTTTGGATATCAGTACCACAGTCAGCATCACTGATCTTCCATATGCCCACCCACCTTTAACTCTTCTGTCTCTCCCCCTCCTACCCGCCTTTGTTTCTGCCCTTCTTTCATTCTGTCTCCTCTTTTCTGTCGCTGTCTCCAGGTATGGGAGACATGGCCGTGTCCAACTCCATCGGCAGTAATGTGTTTGACATCCTGGTAGGGCTTGGCCTCCCCTGGGCCCTGAAGACACTGGCCATTAATTACGGCTCTGCTGTAAGTCCAGCTGCAGACCTCCTAATGATAAAGTTTCTAATATTTACACTGTGACTGTCTTAATGTCAACTTTTTGGCCAACTGCCTTTCTTTGAATTGATCCAAATCATCTGAGAAACATCATGTATGTTAAAAACGGATCTGTGTATAAATACTGGAAATGAAGACAAATGACTGAATCTGAATTCAGCGTTTTGTCCTTCTGGGATCCTTTTTATCGTCGTCTTTTGTTCCCATTTCAGCATTCTAATATTTGATGCAGTTGTGATGTAGAGAAGAAAAAAAGAGAAAAAATTTAGAAAAAATATTTCACATGCCCTGCGGTCTTTATCAGGCATGCCTTGCTCACTGTTGAAAACTCATTTTAATACGTTGGATTACTGATATTGCATGCTTTATAATTTTTTATGTTTTTAAATTATTTTATTTTAAGGCACATGTGTCAAACACGAGGCCTGGGGCTAAATCTGTCCCACCAAAACTTTGTGACCATCTAGCAGCATCACACAAGATTACGATTGACAAACGCTAAGATTGGTTGGACTTACAAACAACCAATCAGAGGTGCTGACAAACAACCTCTGATTGGTTGTTTGTTAGCACTGGGAGAAAGCAAAGGCACTCAGTTTTTTCACAGGTCGTCTGTTTCATACCATATTGTCATGACTAATGTTTCCATAATTCATACAGTGAGAGGATCGGTGGACGGTAACGACGTGGGCATCTCCTGTTGTAGTCAGTCTTGTCGACTTTGGAGTCAGGGATATCTTTATGCACATAAAAAGAGGGTGTACTTTGTTTTTTTTTGTTTTGTTTTGTTTGTTTTGTTTCATTCCCACAAACTCTGGAACAGTGACAGTATTGAAATGAAATTTGTGCAAGAAGATCTCCATATAGTGTCTGATAACGAGCCTCGTCTCTTCCTTCTGCAGATTAAGCTGAACAGCAAAGGGCTCATCTTCTCTGTGGGTCTCCTGCTGGCGTCTGTCTTCCTTACGGTGAGTTTGCGTCTCACACAGACTTCTGACTCTTCTTACATCCTGTATCTGTGCTCATGAGCCTCACGTCCCTCTGCTTGCTGCGATGTCCAGGTGCTGGGAGTCCACCTGAACAAGTGGACGCTGGACAAACGTCTGGGATTCACGTGTCTCTTGCTCTACTCCATCTTCCTGTGCTTCTCCTGCCTCATCGAATACAACATCTTCACTTTTGTCAACCTGCCAACGTGTCGGGAAGACTGAGACGCACCGGCATTACCACACACACACACGCACACACACAAACACACGCATATACACACACACACACACACACACGCAGTGAGTCCGATTCACAGGTAGTGTTATGGAGGCGGTTGGTGGAGTTCGACAGAGGATCTAAGTCAGAACAGACTTGTTTCTGAGTCTCTCTTTCTTTTTTTGGAGAGGTCCCACTCTGCTCTTTTTTGGGTGCTTGTTTTCCTGCTTGGTGCAATATGGAGCAGCTCTGGTGTTTACTCCCACTCAGACCAGAGTGTGGGACTTTTTCCAGGGACAGAAATCGGTTAATAACAAGCCCTCACTGTGCTCAACACACACACACACATCAACTCACAGCTTTGTATTACTGCATGCTTTTCACATAAACATGTTTTATTTTGAAGCTCCTGTGTTTAGGTGTGACGTTTCCTAGCTGCTAACTCTTCCTCACGGGATACGGCGAGGCCTTGATGAGGAGAGTAAAAACGAACAAAGCAATGACGAATCTGAGGTGGGCGGAGTCAGCTCAGCACTTCAGCTGCAGAGGAGTTGTTTGGGTTGCTGGAAGTCTCTCGGTAGCAAACAGACCCAGTTATGCACATGTGCACATTATGTCCAGTCAGAGTCACTTTGTTCATGCTTCAAGTGTGTATAGACGTGTGTAGAGACGGTCTTCCTCTTCTGCTTTTAGACGTAAAACTACAGACAACCAGGGCATTACCTTTTTATGAAGTGACTCACAGTTGTAGTGTTTTTTGTTTTTTTTTACTCTTTCTTGTATATACCCTTCTCCTGTATATACCTCCCCCCGCCCCACAGATGATTTATTTATTATTTATTCATGCCACACACACACACACACACACACACACTTCTCTTGAGGTCACAGAAACAAACAGAAGAATACCACTTAAACACTAAACAAGCACAACGTCTTCTGAGGGATTGATCTGGAATTCTGCATGTGGATGTCAGAAATGTCCAATTTGCACTGACCAGCTCCATGAGGAACATCTTTATAAAAAGAAGAGGATCTTGTTTTTTTTTATTATTATTATTATTATTATTATTTTATTATTTTGACTGCTGCTTTTGTCCTCTTAAAGACTCCAAGTTAACAGACTGAATAGAGGTGGGTTCAAAGTACTTCCTCTGTGGAAGAACGAGATTTTACCAGGACTGACCGTTCTGCTCTGGACATGTCTTATTTTGAAAGTCCTTTGTATTTTGTACTGACAAATGTCTGGATTTGTCCACTTAGGTTTTGTGATAAGTCAAAGTGTCCTACTAGAATTAGAGCATGTACTGTTGTGATTTAATGTAAGCCCTGAACGGCAACAACTTCCTTCGAGGCGGTGGCTGATTGTGAGACCAAACATGACTTTCTTAAGATGAGCTTTGACAACTCCTTCAGTCCAGACAGCTAATCCAACAAAACAAAGACTGTTTCAGGGTCTAGTTTACCCGTCAGTGGTATCCCGTTTCAAATTTGAGAAAAACAACTAGTGTTTTAATGTACAAATCATTCCAATCACATGTCTCTGTCTGTACATCAGTCAGAAATATGTGTCTGATAGGATCTTGTCTACTTATTTTGTGTTTTTTTATTGTAAATATTCATTGCTCTGAGTGGGAAACAGGGTTCGAAACTTATGTAATGCAATAACTATAAGCTTACTCCCTTGTCAGGTTGCAGCTTTAAAGACAATGAGAGGTGTAACAGTACAAGCTGAGACGAGACAATGCATCATTTTGAGTTCACGAGAATGAGACAAGATGATAGCAATATCTTTGGGGAATTTTAATCCAATTTTCTTTGTTTTCACAAACAGGTTGTTTTTTTTTTGCCTTGTGCTTCCTAAAGCTCACCCTCAGTTTTAAGTTTCAATGTTAAAGCCAGTCCTGATGATAAATCCTTGCAGTCCAGATTTATTAGGAACTCTATAAAATGGCCCTTTAGTTTTACCCCAATTGGAATGCACATGCAGATGCTAACTTTAGCTTTGTTAGCAGCTAGCAGTTAGCCAGTTGACAGTTAAAACTGTTGGCGTCCTCTTCAGTGTTTTCTGTAACTGTGTGTTGTCAGCTAGTCTAATGACCAGATTCTGCTGATATAACTAAACGACTTATTCCTGTCTGACTTCAAAATAAGAGTCTCAAGGGCGGTTGCAACAGGATTGTCAGGATAAAAGATGCAGGTGTCAATGTCTTAAGCATACTTCACCAGACAAAGTCACAGATTACATGTACAAACTCAGCTTCCATCGTGGAATGCTCTCATTATGTGGAATTCTGCATAAATCAGGTCGACATTTGATATTTATTGATTCAGGGATGCTCTCGCTCTTCTGGAGTGAGACTCAAGCTTTCTCACTCCGCCCAGGTAGATCTCCTTTAGGATAAGAGCTCTTCCTGCAACCACAGTTCTCTGTGAGGCCCTGATCACTCTGCAGATGTTTTTCAGAGTTTGTTGGTGCTCAGCTCCAGGTGAATCCAGTTAGGAGGTCGTTGTTTCAGGTCAAACTTTCTTCCATTCCTTTTAAAACAGGTGGTTAATATGGAGGCCCCCAGGGGACATGGAGGATTTTTTTCTTCTTTTGCGTTCTCTCGCAATATTCTACTGATCAGTTCACGTGGCATAATTGAATACTGTAAGCCTTTCTTTCAGTGCTTTATTGCAGTAAGAATACTGCGAGGGAACGCAAAAGAAACATTTTCCCCCATGTCCCCCAGGGGGCTGCGTAGGTTAAGATGTGGTGTTGTGTAGGTCCACCAGTCCAAATGAATCTCCTTGCTGTTGCTCATGTTAAACAGAGAAACATTGTTACTTGTCTTCCCATTTCTGTTTGGTTACATCAGCGATTACCGTGAGTATTTTATGATAATGTCGTCAATCTGCGGGGCAGCTCAGTAAGTTACCAAGGTGTTCGTGTTTAGAGGAAACTCTTAAACCTTGAGGTATAGAGGTAGCATGCAATATTGATTGCACCAAACCTTAACTAATTGTATCCTAAAGCAATCCAAGATGCATTTACTATGCAGCTTGTGCAATTGTACTCATGACAAAATATTATTTATCTTCTTGGTATGATCTATCTACTGACAGATTTAGAGCAATGTAAACTGTGTGGTCTTAAAGTGGACTCTTGCTGCATTCCAGTTACCTCTGACGTCAGAACTCGTAACTGTGATTGACGTCACACGCAAACCAAGTTAACATAGAGAAGTCGGGATTTCAGGGTATCCATAGACGTTGGCAGTACCTCTGAACATCATTTTAAGCTTTACTTTCCACAAGCAAACATCACTTTTAATTTTGTTTAGCTTAGAGTTGCAAGTACTACAAGTAAACATTCCTAGTATTGTAAAATACAATTGTCGACGTGAGGATCGGCCATATTGAAATGCAAAGTGGGTCTTACAAGTCGTAACTGGGGGTAGTCGGAGTTTCTCCCACTTTATCAGTAGGAAGTCCAGTTAGAAATGAAGAATAACCAAGTTCCAAATACAAACCGTCACCTTCCTTAAATAATGGCCTAAGTTATTTTTGTAAAAAAGAAAAAAACCAAATAAATAACGTCACCTCTCCATTGTAAAAGATGATTTGCCTTCTTTAGTCAAGGACAGCTTTGTTCGTTAAAACCTAGAGAAAATCTTACTGACTCACATCTTAATGGTCCATAAATAACTGTGAGTTTTATTTTTTGCTCAATTGGCGGCGAGTCTCATTCTCTCTAACGGTTTTGTATATATAATAGAATATTTAATATTGTCATGTCTTCGTGCTTCCTCTGATTTCCTTTTTAAACACCATACTGATAGGGAAAAGTGCTAAGTTTGAGTTTTCGTCCCTCACTGACAGTAAATACACTGAAGCATGTTGTTTGACATCTCCACCTGGAACAGGTTGGAGTTTGGTCAGTCACCAGCCACCAGCTGATCTCTATCCGTGTGACTCGGATCGTGGTGGTTTGGGTCAAATTTAGAAAACTATCAGCGTCGCCTTCACTTTCTTTTCCTGGCTATCCCGGATTTCCCCTGCTGTTCTCCATCATCCCATTCCTCGACCTCCACCTTACTCTTATGTGTCAAGAACCGTAGCTATTCCATAAAGTATGCCAAACCACCCTGACTCTTGTTGCATCGTGATGCCCCTCCACACTCAAAGATGTCACCATGGTTAGCACAACCCTGATGCCACATTAAGGGGTTCTCGTGAGGCACTCAGGACCAAGCCTCACTGGTTTGTGTAGCTCTGACACAACTGATACTCTGCAAGTTCTTCCATAATTCCTCTGCAATCCACCCAAAACGCCGATACGCTACATTGCGGTTATAGTATGTTCTACATCCTGTGTGAAACTGCCCCAAAAGGCTTGTATGTGCAATCAAATGACTCCATTTTTAAAAATTTTATTTGAGATATTTAAATTCTGAAAAGTTATAGTGCTTTGACAGTGAACACTGCTCAGTTAACGGAGCAATCCGTTAACTGTATTTTGTCAGTGTCAGGAGATATCTCTCACAGCAACTGCATTACAGTGATTACCATGTTTTTCTTTATCATATGTATCTAAGATCAGCTGCAGCATGCACTTTACCAATCCTTCTCTGTTCCGGGTGTGTAGGGTTTGTTGTGTTTGCTAGTCACTGCGTACACCTACTCCTGATGAAGGCGTAGAAAAGTGCAGTGAAGTGATGCTCCCACACTATGACTGCGTTCACACTGCAACCTGAAGTGATCCAATTTTGATTGTTTTTTTTGTTGTTGTTTTTTTTTTTTGCATAATGTACCTGAGTCTGATCTTTTCATGAGAGTCTGAACAACACAGGTCGTTTTTCTTTTTTCGAATGTAACGTGGATATCCGATTCAAATGTGACCAAAAGTCCATTCATCCGACCTGAATGTCACTGATACTCGACAAACGTCACTATTCTGCATGCGGAAGCGGAAAGAATAACAACCATGACGGACTATAATGAGGATTAAGTTGTTAATATCCTGCTTCGGTCGGACAACAACTTTAAAATCGTAAGCTATGCTCCACCGTTAGCATACATGTTTACTTCCGCCAACACTGAGCACTACTTCTTCTTTATGACAAAACACTGAGCACTCTCTATGTGTGACTTTATTGCGTCCTCTGCTGCGCATGCGGGACACTTTCAGGTCCTTTGCAATTCACTGGAGAACACATACAGGTCTCATATTTGGAAGTGTAAATGGCCACGGCAACAAACAAAAAAAATCCGATTTGACAAAAAATTTGAATTGGGTCACTTCGGGCTGCAGTGTGAACGCAGCCACAGTGTGGAGGCCGTCACTGCTCTGGACTTTAGTGTGTCTGAAATCAGCCAAATCACCTAGGATGCTCCCATCGTGATACCAGGTACCTTTTTGAGAAGATTTTTATATAGTTTGTGATATTCACATTGGTGATACACTGATTATGTAAATATGTGTAAATATATGTGTAAATGTATTTATATATATATGCATATATTTTTGTCTGAATGTGTATATGTGTGGGAATATATTTTCATAGATTCTAGGTATCCCCTGCATTCCCTCCCTTGTTTTTATGTGCTTGAAGCGCTGTTTTTAAGTTTGTTTGTTTGTTGTTGTTTTCTTTTTCTTCTTTCTTTTTTTTTCTTTTTTTTTATTACATGCATGGAGATATTTCGCTATGTTAAATTATCTATGGAAAATCTTAATGTTCTTTGGAATCAGAGTATAACGGTTTTAGAGAGAGCACTGGATGTAGTTTGAGTTCCTGAAGGTTGCTTGCTCTTTTTTAGCCGCAGGTCGTGATGAACGACTGTGAGTGTTTGCTGAAGACATGGTCCTTCGCACATCAGAGCTAGTACCTCTTACCACATACATGGATTTAACAAAAACTGAATATTTTGTGTTTAAATGTTTCAAATATAATTTCAGAAACCATTTTGCATCAATAAAGTTGTCTTTGATTAAAGGGTACATTCTGTTTATTGCAAGTGTTTGTCAGACAAATCAGTGGTGGTATCTTGAACACCTTAGAGTTTCGTGAATAAAGCTGCGTTTAACATGTTTTACTATACAATACAGTTATGTACGTGTATGTATACGATACAAAAATGGCATATTCCGTATGTTACATTTCCCTTACTTTGCACCAACACAATGCATCGTTTCACTAATTTGATTCTGGCCAGCGGTACAATCTGGAAACTTTCCGATAACAAACTTAACACGGCAGCATTACCAATATCTCTATTATTTAATGTTCTTTTTTCGTTTTCTTTTCTCCTGCTCTGAGCAGGCCGTGTATAAACCAACACATCATTACCATCTGAACCTCAGTAAAGTCTGAGGTTGAGACGATGCTTATTTGCCGAGATCAAGTAGCTCATGAACATAAATGTCAGTTGTAATGGTCTTAAAAAGGTTGTTGCTTAAGAAGGTGGCAGTTCACCGAGTGCCGTTTCCAGCCGTGTGAATGATGAGTGGAAGAAACGAGTTTAGTAGAAAAAGAAGTGCAAAACGGGGAAAACTGCAACCTTGAGGATAGAGCGGGGCAGAGGCACAGGAAATGGAAAGTCGAGATGTTAGTTTTTCTCAGTCGCTTTGGTCCGTTTGTTCAATCTACAAATTAATTTGTCACTTGTTCATATAAAAATTACAGTTTCCTGTTCATTTGAGTGATTATGAACAATTCTCTGCTTTTTCCTACATTTTCTATTGCTTTTGTCATGTAGACCAAAATGTTTTATCCAGATCTTTGTTGAATAGTCTCGGCTTACACAATGGTTGTATGTTATTTCATTATATAAGTCTTAACATGCAAAATGCTCCAACAACTTGTCAATCACTTCATGTTTTTTCCTGACAAACTTCATGGTTATGCTGACTTTATTTTCCAGCAGAACGTTTTATCAGCCAACATTGACAACAATAGTAGCATAGGCTTTAATAACCATGGTAACACTAGTAAACTCGTCTGACCTGAACCCCATAGAGAATCTATGGAATATTGTCGAAAGGAAGAAGAGAGACACCAGAACCAACACTGCAGATGAACCGAAGGTGCAAAATTGGACTTTCACTCCACCTCAGCAGAACCACATGCTGATTTCCATGCTGTACTGATGCAGTAATTAATTCAAAAGGGAGTCCAGAGCCTGAGTCCAGAAGATATATATCACATGGACATGCTGTTTACTAAGTCCATGTTTCTGGATTAAAATACGTTTTTTATTTTACCGATGTAATATTTCAACCTTCTCCCTGGATTTTGGGGTGAATTAATCTTGGATCAGTACTTCAACGATTCAAGATTTAAAATACATTTGATGATTTTCTGATTTAATGAGCCGCATTAAAGGTTTTGGGAGGAACTCTCAATTGGCGCCCTCTTGTGTTCCGTTTCATTAACTACAGTTCACCTTCCAGTCATTGACTTTAGGATGCTTGATTTTCATGGTTTGCCCTTCATTGTATCTGTAGAGATTTGATTCATCCTGATATAATCTGAACCTGAAATGCTTCGTTATCAAGAACACAGGCAACATTCTGTTAATTCTTGGTTGATGTAGGAGGCTGATTTAAATCCATGCTAATTGCTGCAGATGTTTTGATATTTATCTGCAGAAAGCTGAAAGGGCTTATAGAAGCTCCAGGGCTAAATAGATAGAGAGGAAAAGAAGCTGCGCCTATTTTTGTGGCTTAGAAACAAGGAGTCTCAAAAGTGACTCTATTAATACTTTAGTTATAAACGGACAGATTACAAATAAACTGTCTGAAATTGCAAGCAAAATCGTATCCTGTACTCCTCAACCTTCTAATCTGACTCTGAAACCTTTGATTTAATACACCATGTAATTGCTTGTATCTACAATGATTTCTCTCAGTTATGCAATGCAGATATTAATCTTTGTGAACTGAGCAAAGCAGTGGAAAGTTTATCATTAAATAAATACCCAACTGATTTTTATGAAGGGCTAAGAGAACCTTATCTAATAATTTCAGAAGAAATAAGCAATGTTCAATCACAATGAACCAGGGTATTATAACACTTATACCCAAACCTGGTAAAAAAAAAAAAAAAAAAGATTATTTAAGACCCCTCAACATTATTACATACTGATTACATTTTGTTTTTGGTTTTTGAATGACACAAGGCAAGAACAAGGGTGTAGTGCCGGTTTTGGGACTGGACCTTGGAGTAACTTGGATATTGAGCTGAGTATAATGGACTGTTCACTGTTTTGTGAGTTACAAATAAGCTATATTGGGACAAATGTACTGGGCTGTGGGATTGAGCTGGCTAAATAAATATTTCTTTTAATTACTTGAGATAACATTCATTGTGAATCGTCTTTAGGTTTTCGTAAAGACTAACAATCAGGGCCGGTCTAAATCTTTTTGGGACCCTAAACGGCTTTTCTGGGGGGCCCCCACACCAACACTAGATGATTTTTAATTCCTAAGCTACTCTATATGTGTAACATACCTGCTATCATTAGCATCATTTCTAATTAGCATACATTATACAAGTACTATTCATTTCTACCTTACAGGAATTACAAATAAAAAATAATTTGGATTTTAAAATGTAGTGTTATTTAAGTGTCCCATTTTAACTATTTGAAAATAACATCAACTGATAAACATTAAATTTAATATTTTTAATTTTCCCAACACAGACATCAGCCTTCAACAGGAAGAGATCATCATTATCTGTAAAAACAATATAGATAGTTTGTATTATTCAACATTATTTTATGTTTCTTCTTTTCCGTCATGCCAGTTCATTGCTCTTGGGAGCCCCCTGGTGATGTGGTGGCGCCAAGCAGCCGCTCACCTTGCATGTGCCATGGGCCGGCCATGCTAACAATGGACCTTTGTACAAAGTGTAGTCAGACACACTTTCAGATTCAATCTTTATTAAGTGCAGAAAAAAATGTCTCATACAGATACATGACAGGCAGGAAAAGTGTCTCGTGACAATTTAACATCAAAAATATTGAGGATAGGAAGCCATCTGTGAAAGATTCCAGCACAGACATAAATACAACAGCTCCTAACAACAACATGCCAGGAGAACACAATGCTGCCCAACTTCCTTCTACGGCTCTCACTTTTCTTCCAGCCACGTCGCACTTCCTTTCCGTCTGTGCCGACCGCTCCACGCTCGTTTCCTCTGCGTGGAACTTGCAAGATCTCAATCATGCTGGCTCTCCTCTAAACAACCTGCACTCTTCCCATGCAGCGCATCGCAAAGTGAGGCACTTCAGACCAGCTAAAAAGGCCACACAAGCTAACAAATCACAGCAGTTCCTCTGTCACATGTCAGTGTGAATAGAAAATATGACACCAGCTCGTATCACAAAGATTAAACAGCGAATACCTGCTTCTTAATTTTAAACTTAAACACAAAGATTTCACTATATTAATGCTATTCTATTGGAACGAGAGAACGGACGTCATAGTCCAAAGGTCAACGACATACGAATGCATGTTAGGATGAACAGAAGCATCAGACTAATTTACATTTGATCAAAGCTGATCTGATTGGGAGGCACAAGAAGATGCATTCCTGCAGAATCACAGGAAATTTGTTATGTACATTAATGACCTCTAGGTGTCACTAAATCCGTTTTCATAGACAATCTAAAAGTTTACCCATTAAATGCAATAAAGTAACAGGTGACCCGCAACTGTTAAAAGTAAATGGTGCCTAGATTATTTATGTACAAATACACTGAATGATTGGAAGTGTAAATGAGGGCAGATTGATTTCTGTCCCTCTCAGCTGCTCAGATACGGAATCCGGAGGAAGTAAAAATAACTGCGTGTTTTTCCTCTGTCGGCCGGGTCTGTCTGACAGCGAGGGGATGTTGGTTGAGACAGATGTGTCGCCTGAAAGGAGAAGTCAGGCTCTGTGAAGACTGGCACGAGACGCTGTTTTGCCCACTTGGACTGTTTCGACATCCGGCCGACGCATGGTCAGGAAAGCATGTTTGTAGGGGGACGATGGTCTGAGGGTGTTCCTCTGTGATCATACAGAGATGGAGCCGCCGCAGAGAGCCTGAGGGTCCGTGTTCTGGTGGTTTAGGTTGGCCTGGGGATCAGGGGCCACGGCGAGGCAACTGAGGCCAACAGGGGTGCTGGAGAGAGATGCTGACAACGTGCCGTTTTTGGTCATGCGGCGGTAGACGAAGTGGAAGGGAACCGGCTGTGGGCGGCTGTGAAGCTCCGCTTTGATCTTCTGAGGGTGGGTGTCTGCTGCCAGCTGCTGGCTGCTGCCCTCCATCTGCAGGAACAGGCCATAGTTCTTAGGGTCCGACACCTTAAACTTCAGGGCGCACAGCTGGCACAGTTCCTCCACCGTGGTGTACGGTCGCACTGGCAGAGTCTTGGCCGTGCATCCGCTGTCCAGCTCCTGCAGCGCCACACGCAGGTAGTTCTGAGAGACAAGCAGGACACCACTCATCATCATTGGGTGAAGGTAGAAGATCGCCTCTCTGAACAAGCAAAGAAGAGGTCCGTCTGATGTTAGTGAATGCTCACCTGGAAGTCATCGATGGAAGGCGCAGAACGCTGGGTGGTGCGCCGCCGGTGCCACTGGTGTAGCGTGTCTCTGGTTTCGGAGCTCAGCACCCTGGCTGCCTGGTCCTCCTGGAAGTTCTTAACCAGGGACATGGCTCCATAGGCGCTGGTCAGATAGTAACCACCTGGACACACAGAAACAACGTTATCAACCATCTGGGGAGAAACATAACATGCTTTTAAAGGAGAGAAGGTGTTGGACAGGCACCTTCCCCATGCAGCAGCGAAGGGTCCAGCAGCTCCATCATGTACAGGATCTCATTGTCCAGCTCAGGCATGTCACACTGGGCCAGCACATAGGTCAGCATGGGGAGAAAGTCATCAGCTCCGTACAAACGACCTGAAACAAAGGGATGGACATGCTTCATCGTACCGGGTGTCTTAAGTGTGAAAAACGGTTCACCTCACAGATCTCTACCTGAATTGTCTTCCATGATGGTGTAAATTAGCTTGCAGACTCTTAGCAGCATGCAGACTTTCTTCTCTGGGGAGTACAGCTTACACATGGTCTGGAACTTCTGCCTGATCTTTTCTATGGCCACGGGGTCGGGAGGCAGAGCGTCGGCCACGCCCATCTCCTGAGGTCGCCGGGCCTTGGCCAGTGACAGGTTCTCTCTCAGCTCCTGCCAGCTGCCGCTGCGCACCTGGAACTCCTTCAGCGCTGCGCTGATTGCCGGCTTCAGGGGCTTCAGAACGCACTTCAGCATGGCCTTTTCCAGGACTCTGTCTGAGGAGGGGATACACAGCTGGGTCTTTAGTCCGTCAAAGTGAACAAATCACTTTCAAATCACTTTACAGGTTCTACTTTAACCCTTTCGTGAGTAGCGGTCAATGCAGTGGGCAGCTATCTAAAAGCCTTTTTCTTGTGCTTCTTGAGGATTTTTGTGTTATAAATGCACACAGACCATTGAAGTGGATCACACAATACACCATCAGCTACTGTCCACTGCAAGTGCAAGAAAACGTTTGATAAATTCCAATATGGCAGACAGACAGAAAAGCAACCCAGGAACATCCAGTCCCTCCTTCTATGACTCTAGTTGCAGGTAATAAAAAAAGCATTTTGTCATCAAGTAACCCTTAAAGAGTAATACTACTAATGCATTTTATAAAAACAACAACCTTGTATTTGGAGAAAATTACAGCTTCATATATTTTTCTTCTTAAAGTTTGTTACTTCAAAAATTGAAAGAAACAAACAAAAAATAAATATGTAAATATTTATTTAGACTTGGATGCATCGCATGACATTTTAGAAAAAACAACATACCAGCCCGAAAAACTGGGTACAAGGTTTAGGAAAATTTATGGGAACGAACTGCTTGCATCCTTACCCGTGTTATTTCAATGCTGATTCGTCATTCGACATTTCTGGAAGCTCAACTTGAGATACATCCTGTGCTCTCAGTAAGTTGCCAGAACATGAAGCATTCTTGCTCTCAAACGGACCCTAATCACAGCACCTCCTAGCTCGACTCCCTCGTGAAAATTCCCGTCTGGTTTTTCATACCAACATCGATTCGACTCGTTTGTGTGCTGCAGGTAAGATTGCCGACAGCTCCAGCGCAATACACGCAGTGTGGAAGGTGGACTTGCAATGGTTGCAGAGACACGGTCACAATCGGCCAAAACAAGACAGAGCAGATGGATAACTGGAGGCCAAACCTCAACAGGCCTGCTGAATAAGGACCATGTGTGAGCGCAGTCTGAGAGCGAGCTGCTGACTCTCCCTCTAGAAAACAATGAGCTCAACAGTTATTCTGGCTCAACACATCTGTAACCTCTCAGCTTGACTTTACTTTCCACTTCAGCTGGATCGCATCCAGCATCTGCCAGCCACAGAGTCTGTGTCAGCATTATTAGCATAGGAAACTCTCCAAACGCAGAGAGATCGCCAACACGCATGCAGAAAACACACCCGTGCCAGCGGGCCGTTTTCACTTCCTCATTTCTCCGCTCCACATTGGCTGGGAGTTCTGGGTGAGCGGGACGTTTTTACTGCCTACCGGCACTGATAAGGAGTAAAGCTGGTTTTATTGGCGCTCATACCTGACCTTACCAACTAATAGAAGTATTTTAGGGTGTGACTTTTACAGGTTAGTTTTACTGGAAACGTGTCTCTTCCTGCTAGCTTATCTACCCAATGGCCCGACAGATCCGGTTCTGAAATTCACAACATATGAGGCATCAAAAGAGATTCATAAACATTTAGAAAATTTCTTATATGGGCCAAGTGCTTTGCTCCAATTAGCCTGCTGTTGTTTCTGGGAACGTTGCAAAACGACTAAAGAATCACAGTTATCAATGTTGAATATTTTGGCCATATTTTATAGATACATGTTTTTTTTTAATCATACTGACACCGTTTTAATTCCATCCATCCATTTTCTGTACACCCATGTCCCTAGTGGGATTTTGAGGGGCTGGTGCCCATCTCCAGCGAACGTTTCGAGCGAGAGGCAGGGTTCACCCTGGACAGGTCGCCAGTCTGTAGCAGCACTGTTTTAATTATTATTATTTGCATCATTGATTGGTTTGTAAGCAGTGACCAAGGCTGTAACAGCGAATCAGTCTGTAATTCTGGTACAAATTTAAAGGAACAAACTGGAAGGACTGAAAGAACCAGGTACAGGTACAGTGGAATGTCTTCCTCTCCCTGATGAGGCCCGTCACAATAGCCAATGTTTCCGGAAGATTAATCGTCCCAGAAGATATCGCGATGAATGATAATATTGTCGTTTTGAGACAATTTGTCAGTAATATAATGGTAATAATGGAATATTCATGCAGGAACACATTCTCAAATATCAATAAGCTTTAAATTCCAATGAACATTTAACACGGGAACTGGAAGACATTTCAAATATCCCAAATAAATAAACAAAACTTCAGAAACAAATACATAAAATGAATTACTAAGTCTCAAGAAACAAATTTATGCTTCTAAAAAAAGGTTTAGCTGAGACCAAAAAGTCCAGACTCAAGACTTTTAGGATCCAGTTTTTGGTAGAAAGAGAAAAACAAAAAATTATGAAATTAGAAATTATTGAGTTTGTTTTAATTATTTATGCGATTAACTGATTTATTGATTATTGTGACAAGCTTAGGGTCGACTTCTGGTTATTTCTGATAAAGAAGACCCCCACAGCACAGTGTTAAGTCTGAGGTTTTTGTGCTTCTGCATCCCTAACACCTCCGGTTTTAAGTGGACCACCAGTCACCTGATTCAGTCTGGAGGAAGCAGGCATGTGCCACAAAAGACAGCATTAGTCCTGTGGTATTTCCCAGTTTGAAGCAAGATTTAGTGCTTCTGGCATCCATAGGAACATCATGACCAATTAGATCCTGAGATCCTTTCCTAGCTGAACATGTGTGGGGATGAGCAGCGAAGTCAGCTATAGTAGATACTAGAGATGTGCCGATCAGGTTTTTTCCTGCCGATACCGATCACCCATGAGGGTCAATCACCGATACCAATCACAGATACCGATCACATAATTATCATTATTTTCTTATCATAAACACTACCGGTTACATTATGTGGAAAAAAGAACCATGAATTCACCTTAATTTAAACTTGTTTTTAATAGCTTTTTCCAAGAAGAAAACTAAACAAAACAGGCATTCTGCAAATTGTACTGCTATCGGTAATACTATCTTTAACAGACTGATATTAAGGCTCTGAAGAGGCTAAATAATGCAAAGAGCCAAAATAAAACCTCTCAACATTAAAAAAATTAAAGTATAAAACTTAACATTCAAAGGCAAAAACAGGTTCCATTACAATAAACAATCCTGAGTTACTGAATGAAAACTTCCTGACAGCATGGCTATTTTTCATTTAGAAGGTTGTTTTGATCAGTTCTTTGTGCGGACGCTCACATCCATGG
The DNA here is from genome assembly GCF_904066995.2 of Poecilia reticulata. Lineage (NCBI taxonomy): Eukaryota > Metazoa > Chordata > Actinopteri > Cyprinodontiformes > Poeciliidae > Poecilia > Poecilia reticulata. The sequence goes on along the minus strand of NC_088844.1, from coordinate 6,655,272 downwards.
GTCTTCTCAGTGGCACAGACAAAAGAAGTAATGCGCATCTATCCTCTAACACAGTGGTCTCAAACTCCAGTCCTCAAGTAACGACCTCCTGTTGCAGGAGCAAACCTGACTAACAACTCTTTAGCAGGGCTCTAGTAGAGCTCAACTGCATGCTAGTGAAGCAGCTTCATTATTTAATTCAAGTGTGTGAGACAAGGGACACATCTAAAAATTGGAGGACTGTGGCCCTCAAGGATTGCAGTTTGAGACCAATTTTACTGATAAGAGATTGTTTACTTCCTGGCTCCTGGGTCTATACCACGGAAACAAGATGTTTCTTTGAGTAAGTGCATGTCGATCCCTGTGTGTTGCTAAATGAGTAAATCGAGGTTTATTGTTCTTCGTTCTTCCAAGGATCACGTCCCTCTTTCATTTCATATTTTATCAGAAGAGACAATGACGGCAGAAACAGAGCGACCCCTGTGTAGGGGCCTGCCTCTAATCTTCCGCCTCTGATTGGACAGCTACTACAAAGGAGCCGTAGTCTGACGTACTCGTCTGCACGACTTGGAGGCGGGCCATCCAGATGCATCCGGGGCAGCCGGCCTTTGAGCTAAACAGAAGCAGCTCTCTGAGGCTGCGGCAGGAAAATACTGGGCAATTTTGCCCTGAAACTAAACAGTGCTGCAGAAAAAACAAGAGCATTCAGAAAACGGACAAGCTGCATACCAACCCGATGAAACACACACACACTCGTGCGTGCGCATCCCCGTTTAACCCACGGAACGGAAAGATCCAACAGAAGCTTCACGAACATCATTAAAAAGACCCAGAGTTTCATTTTAGAGTTTAATAATTCCACATTTTAAATCTGATCTAGTTGTATGAATCCCCACAGGAATATAATCCAGAAAGTTTAGTTTACATCTGAAATTAATCTGTCCTGAGAACAGTTGTTGACTGCAGCATTCTTGCTTTTCTGGTTTCTAACTTTTTTGTTGTTGTTGCTGCTGCAGTGATCAGGTGAATTTATGGACTTCAGTGGTTTTCCTGGAGGTTCATCTGAGGGCCTGACAATCAAAACCAAGTAGTTTTCAGCTTTATTCAGACAGGTCATCTGGTTTTTTTGGTTTATCCTGCACTCTCTGGATCATTCATTTTCAACAGCAGAAACATGCAGAAAATGGATCTAGTATTTTTTTTTCTTTCAGAATCAGCTTTGAATTGAACTTTTGTTTAGGGAGTTTATGTCTTTGCTTAGACTTTAAAGAGGAAGCATTCTCGTGTTTTCAGAGACCGAGTAGCGCTACAGTAAAGGTGTACGAAAAGTCCAAATGTCAGCAGCACGGTGTTTATGATTCTAGTAAAAATACTAATTTTCTGCTGTTTATGACTTCTCTGACTGCAACTGACATTGTTGATGTGTTTGAACAAACTAACCTGCTCTGTTCAGCCTGAGAGAGAACTGTCTTTATTCTCTCCGTCTGCATGTTGTTCTGTTCCAGTCCGTTACAGTCACGGGGTCCTGGGCCAAAGTTCTGACTGCTCTTCTGGCAAGGGTCAGAAGAGCAGTGCATACACCTCACCTGTGTGAGTGAGGTGTATGCAGGTGTAAATGAGGTGTGTGTGTATGTGCAGGTGCATGTGCAAGTGTATATTCAGATGTGTGCAGGTGTGTGACTAAGTGTGTGTCTGTACCTACAAGGCCAGCTGTTATTAAAAGCAAAATAATGCTTTTTTTTATAAATCACCAAGCGCAGACATTTATTAACCTAATCACATACACAAAGAGCTACATGTTTTCAACAAAAACACACCATTAATCACCAACTCATACATCAAGCAGTTTAGAAATAAAATATTTTTATGTTTTTCACAAAACAGAGATGTGAAACTGCTGCATTTGCATTCATGTTTTTCCACAATACTGTGATTTCTCCACTGACATTGACATCATTCACCCTTCCCAAAAATAATTACCCAATTATTTGAAAAGGCGCACAGAACTAACTTGCACAGATTTCTAAGAGGACATGACAATGAGGTCATAAGGCTTACGGAGCGGAAATGTGAGCAGTATTGTCAGCAGGAATCTTGCAGAGGTGAACCAAAGTTCCTTTCTATAATTGAATGCATTGTGCAAGAGGTGTAGTTATTAATGTTTTATGCGACTGCTGGATAACTAGTTAGGCGAGACAGAAATAGATTTAAAGGAGGAGGAAAGATTTCATTCCAAACTTACCAATCTGATCTTCAGGAATGAGGCTCTCAATCGGTGGCTCCATCTCGGAGGTTTGTCGCAGATAGCTCTTCATCTGAGTGATAAACTGGCGGATGGTCTGAAGCAGCTCGAGTCCTGAGGTGTAGCCCTGCCAGGCCTGGGCGCCAGCACCCTCCCCCATGTAGCTCAGATAGTCCTGCACCAGGGAGCCAAAGTATGAGTTCTTATCCTTGGACATCTCCAGAACTTTGCGGATCGCCCGCTTCTCTGGTGTCAGCAGCGAGTTGAAAACGCCGCTCATCTTCCGAAATTTTCCCTGCAAGGCTTTCTGCAGGACCAAGGCGCTGGCACTGGTGCGCCGCTTTGTGTGGGCCCCGGGTGGGAGCATGGTAAGATCTTGGTCTTGGTCACTCTCGAGGCCGACGCCGTAGTCAGGTTCTTCTTCTTCATCGTCATCGTCATCAACGTCGTCGTCTATATCTATGCTGCTGTAACGTAAGTGGGACGGTGGGATGGAGAGGGGGAGATGGGTGTTGAAGTCGGCGACAGTGGGGGGGCTGGGGTCATGCAATGGAGGAATGAAGAAGGCAGAGGACTGGGAGTAATCCAGGGAATCCGAGGAATCTGTGGAGAGGCTCATGTCACTCAGTCGTTGGCCCCCATTGGTACAGTCCTCCTGAGATGCCTCTCCAGGTGTGACTTCTGAAAGCTTGCTTCCTGTCATCACCAAAGGCTCTGAAGCACTGCAGGCGCCCTGGCCTGTAGACTGAACTGACTTTTGCTTTGACAGTTTGGTCCTGAGGATGGCCTTCTCAATCGTCTGTTCCTCCAGTGCCAGATGGCACTGAGCATCCTCATGACTGGATGAAGGGGATGCTTTGGATCGACGTGGAGAGGAGGAGAAAGCCGTCAGAGGGAGGGGCAGGGTTCGCCGGGGAATGGATATGGGGGAGCTGATGCTAAGTCTCTTCGGAGGCGAGGACGATGGACTGATGCTCAACGAGGAGCCGAGGCGCGAAAAGAGGTTGCTGCTCTTCTCCTTCTCTTCCTCCTTCGGAATGTTAATCCAGGCGACTTTTTCAGGCATGCTTTGCTTTTGGATAGGAGGCGTAGGGTGGTGTTTGGGAAGGCGGGGGGGTGGCGGTCGAGGAGGAGGGGATGGAGAGACACCCAACGCCTGGTTGCTCCCAGTTCGTCCTTTACTGCATGGAGTTGTGGTTATACTCCCTACGTTCTCTTGAGGTCGCTGGCTCTCGTCACCGAGGTCCAAGCTGTACGTCTGAGGTCTTTCCAAAAACCAGCCTCTCTCGCTCCTATTGGTGGGACTTATTTTGTTGTTGGACTCATCTCTAAGTAACTGGTTTACAGTTCTGGCAGAGTTGATCTGGTTGCCACCATCTGGCTGATAAACCTTTATAAAGAGGGGGTTGATGAAGCACAGTGCGCCGTTAGGCAGGCAACAGTCCAGCTGAGTGGGGCTGCGAATTCGAAGCTCAGGACATGTAGGGGTAGTTGGACAGGACAGCGGTCTCAGAGCAGGCGGAGGTGGTCTATCAGGACCTGCCGTCTTTGGCAGCGATGCGGATACTGCTCTCCTGCACAACTTACTGTCCCAGAAGCCTGCACGACAAAAGGAGAAGATGTATCACTTTGTGTTTAAGATACTCTCTGTTAGTTGGTGCCCAACATCTGGACTCATGGACAGTCTTCGAGAATGTACTTCATCTTTTATGTCCATCTGAAGACACTAAAATAGTGTCACTTAATGTCATTACTTTGTCGAGAGCATTTAGGACAGTAGATGCTTAAAGACCAAGAAAGTCACTCCAGCACTGAACCACCAACTTGTACCGTTATTAAAAAAACAAATTCTAATATAACTTTTCAGAAATATCTACTGTAGAAAATAAGTTTTCACTTTTAAAGAACTGCGATTTTATTTCCATTTTTAGATTCTAAATTATAGAATGGGGAATGATAGATTCTCTTTAATGGGATGTTTACATTGGTAGAAAATTATCAGTTTCCAAATTACTGATGAAAAATAGATCTAAAAACTGTTGTTGACTTTCAGTGTCATTCTGTTCTAGAAATTCACTGCAATCATTCAAGGAGTCAGTGCTAAAACCTCCATGTGTTATCATAGCTATAATTAAAAACATTGTTTGGTTCTTTTGTTCATTTTTTGCTAAACTTCTTCAGAGCCAATGCAGGAAGTTCAAAGAGCCACTTTGCTTACGCAACTACAGGTTACTGTCCCCAATTTCTGCTAACACAAATGAAACACAAATAAAAATAAAGCAACATGTTCCACCTGTACTCTGGATTTAATATTGGTGTGGTTTCAAAAAGATACTTATTTGAAAGGCACTACATTAATGGGGGAAATTAAAGGAGTACCTGGCATGCTGAAACTTAAAAATAACCAAGTTTTATAACAAGGGACATATTGATATAGTGGAGGATAAAAAATTATTTAACACTTAAAACAAAACCTCAGGCTAACATAGAAACTGTAGCACAACTATTAAATTTGGAAAAGCAGCAATTTAAAACATCAAATCTTTTGAGTTTGTCCAATCCCTCCAAACCATGAAATATGTCATTTCAGTGCCACCAATTTTGTTGTGACACCAGTTTGTGCTTCACACATGTGCAGAAACGACTTCTAAAAACTAAAACAAATCACAGCTTTGAAAAAAATGTGTAACATTTAGAAATATTTTATGAGCTTTATAGAAGGCAACTCTAGACTTGGCAAATAGAAAATTAATGAATGTCATTTTTATTTACATTTTCTACGCTTGGTAATCTTTCAGAAATGTTCAAACTAAATAATGGCTCTACCGATAGATAAAAAGCAAACTGCCGGACATGTCCGACAGAAAGCTGTTGGTAAAGGCAAAAAGAAAAGTCTCGTAAGGTCACTTATCAAAGGAAACAAGAGGGGAGAAAAAAAAGCTTTATGACAGCCTTCACTGTCTGAGTCATGCCACGTACAGCGTCTCCAGCCTGAGCGGCAGCAGAGGAAAGACGAGCTCATGAGGAACAGAAGTGCCAGATACAGAGCTGCTCCAGCAGACAATACTTACACTGACTTCCTGAGCTGAAGTACCCAGGCGAGCTGCTGATGTAATATTCCCCGTGGTGAGAGGACACTGTTGTGTCTCCGAAGGCTGAAACTCCTCTGGTTTCTGCCTCAGCCGGTACAATGATTCACTCGGAGTAATGAGAGTGTGGGTGGAGCTTCAGCCCACAGTCCCCGCCTCTCCTCCTCCCCCTCTCAGTAAAGCAGTGACCCTGTGCTTTGGCAAATGAACAGATTTCCTCCACCCTCTCTGACTACATCCCTCTTGAGAGTTATGCTAAAGGCACACAGCAAAACAAACCCTAACTAGCTTACAAATGCACATGGAAGCTGCAGAGTAAGGTTTTAGGAGCGAGGCGCAACAGCGGTGATAGAAGAGTCGGGAAGTAAAATAATTTTGAGGGCAAATAACTGATCTGGGGCTCAAGATACTATTACCGCTCTGCACTCTAGAAGGTTTTCTGTTTTCTATATAGTAACTCAAAATGGTTTGTTCAAGTTTGTGCTCACCAAGAATCTGTCCTCTAGTCTCCTTACCTCTTCCTTGGTCAACTTCCTCAGATGAGAAATGAACGAGTGTATTGCTGTTCATGCAAAAGTTCTTAAATCCCCAGACATCCTGCCAAAAAACTATTTCAGCAAGTCCAGTCAGGTAAGTGGCTGAAGCTTGAGAAACGATCTAATCTGTGCTGTCAAAGCAGATCCAGCTGCTGCTGACCAGAAATAGCTTGTTTTAAAACCATTGGTTTGGTCTTAAATTACTTAATTAGGATTTAACTAAAGTGCACAAAACTGAAAAATTGATGGAATGCATAATAACAACTATGTTTGTTTTGTTTGTTTTTTTTAACTCTATAATTGTGTGTTTAAGTATTTTCAACAATGTCTTCCAATAAAGAATTCCTGTCAACTTTTAACTAAAATAAACACGGTGGTGGACTGCTGCAGTGCTGCCACCACCGGGCTGAGCAGGTTCTCTGGGGGAAACCCTGTACACCTCATTGTGTCTGAATGGACTCACTCTTTGCTCCAATCGCCTGTAAAAACTCAGGCCTGAGTCACTGTAGCAGAGCCAGACGACACTGAGTGGTTGTGGAAAGGGGAAGTGGTGTGGAGGACAAACACTGCTCACCTAAACACTGTAAATCATTGTTTTCTTCCCACAGAACTCAGAATGAAGTTAAAATTAGCCGCTTATACAGCCCGCCCAGTGTCGTATGTTAACTTTTTTGTTTTTAAATGATTTCAAGTGAGCAGAGCCGCCCCTCCTTTCCTGCAGGATGACGACCAGGTGCTTGGTCAGGAGCTAGAGGATCTGGAACTGCCGAGTCATGTGACACCAGTGAGCCATGCGGCTCATCTTGTCCTTAGCGGTTTAAATATTGCACAGGACAAGGCATGTCTTTCTGCAGATTTTAACACAGACCAAACAAAAAGAAGAACAAACCTGCTCCGAGTTTAGCAGCCTTCTCAAGATCTGCAAAACTTCTGGCAGAAGAGATGGCCTCTGGAAGCTTCAGCGTGAAGGGCAGCACATCCCTGAGACAGAGCAGCAAAAAGACCAGCAGAAGGTGAGAAAGTGAAGGCAGGACACCAACCAAGAGAGAAGACAGACAAACCGACTGATGGATGTGGACACTAGTGTTGGGCTAATCTACAGGGTTTCCTGCAAGGCCTGTTAGAAAGAGATGAGTGATATACGACCGTTCTTCCTGTCCTCTGTTCTCACACACACCTGGAGGTAACACAGCTGCTGTGTTGTCTCGTATGTTGGCTGAAAGTAGGTTTTAGGTTTCATCGGGTTCAGTTGGTCAGACAAAGCCCAGCTGTGCTGAACCTGCTTTGTGCTGTTAACAACCTAAACATGCATCAAAGGAGCATCTTTGCTGCCTTATTGGAGGAGGAGATCTATTCTATTTTCTTCTAAAGCTCAAATGTTCACGGTTTTGGAAACTCCCGATAGGTCAACTGACTCATTTGAGTTGATTGGAGGCACACCTATTCATGTATTTTAAGGCCACACCTGAAACACAATGGTTTCTTGTTTGACATGTTAAGAAAGTCAAAAGAAACAAGACAAGAGGATTTTGCAGCTGCACAAATCTATTTTGTTTACCAATGCTAGAAAGCTTCATGTTCATCTGTTCACACAATCATATGCAAGTGTGGACATGATGGGAACGTTCAACCATCATGCCGCTCAGGAAGTAGATGGGTTCTCTGTCCCACAGATGAACGGGTTCTGGTCCAAAATGTGCAGCTTGACCCCAGAACAAAATCCAAAGACCTTGTGCAGATGCTGCTGAAGCTGGAAGAACAAAGCCAATGTCCAATGTAAAAAAGTGAAAAGTGCCACACTGAAAAAGCCAGGCTGCAGTTTGCAAATAACTCGGGGAATAAAATCTTCATTTTTGGAGCCATGTCTTGTAGTGTGAACAAACTAAAGCAGAATTGTTTGGTCATAATGGCCGCCATTACGTGTGAAAGAGCCTGAGAACACCATCCCATCTGTGAAGTATGGGAGTGGCAGAGTCATGTTGTGGAGCCGTTTTACTGCATTGGGAGCTGGTGTACTTCACAAAATAGACGGCATCATGAGAAAATGACATTATGTGGAAACATTGAAGCCACATCTCAAGACACCAGCAAGAAAGTTAAAGTTAAATAACCCGCAGCTTACAGCCAAACTGGTTATAAAGTGGCGTATGGTCAACAAAGTTAATGTTTTGGAGTGGCCGTCACCAAACCCATCGAACATTTATGGACAAAGCTGTGTGAACCGGACAGCTTATAAACATGACTCGGATCCACCAGTTTAGTCAGGAGGAATGGGCCAAAGTTCCTGCCGACTATTGTGAGAGGCTTGTAGAAGAGAATCCAAAATTGATGATTTTGAAAACATAAATAAATCCATAGCAAAGTCTTTCATTATTGTGGAATTTCACAAATAGAAATAATTTTGCTAATTCTTTTTATTTTATTTATTTATTCTCACACATACACAACAAAGGCTCATGTAGACACGGTAGGTAACATCAAGATAACAGCGCGTGAATCAGGTCTCCAAAGAAGCTCCTGAAGCTACTACATGGCTCCAGATACTAGACTGAACATCAAGTCTGCTTAAATATTATATTTTCAATCAAATCGACTTCATTGAAAATTTACTGCCAAATTATATCAATCAGTCCTTCCAGTTTCTTGCGAATTATCATGGATTTTCATGCAAAATCAACAAATCCCTGCACTTTTTGGCACCAATACATAATTGGGAGTTTATTGCAGATTTTTCTCAAAAATTGTCAAAAGCTTTTTCACTTGTACTAAACAGCTGCCTCAGCCTTAATTGACTTCAGATTATAGTCCATGATCTACATACAGCGAGTAATAAAAACTTCCACTTACCGTCATAAATAAGCGCAAATATTTCCAAATTAGCACCACAAACACTTCGATTCTTATTGCAAAAAAATAATTAAATAAATCACAAACACAATTGCGAAATTCTGGAGGGACTGAAAAAATGTTCACCAATATTTAATTTTAAGAATTCATTACAGTTTAACAGGTTTTATCAACACATTATAGCACAACCGGCCCTTTAAGAGTTTATGAACTTGATTTGGCCGATAAACAAAAATGAGTTTGACACCCCTGATCTATGATAATCCACAGGAACTTTGTAGAACCGACATAAAATGAGTTGGTTTGGTCTTGATTTTGCTTCAGACACTGAGGGGGAAAAAGGTGTGCGTCTTTTTATTTGGTGTACATAAACTTCTGGTTTCAACTGTATAAAAACTTGGGACCATTACTCCAGTAAACCTTTGACCTTTTCCATCGTATTTTTAATATCCTCCCCTCCCCCGCCATTATCACTCAGCGTGTTTAACTGGACAGTTGCAGGAGCTGAATAGGAGGTGACTCAGTGGGAACTCACCTGCTGATGCAGCAGAAAGCCAAGAGGCGAAAAAGGTCTGCAAAGCTCAGCTCTGATCCCTCCAGAGAGAATGCTGCAGGAGAATAAACCAACACAAACTTCACCAAACAAAGATGGCAAAAACAACAACAAAAAGAAAGTTATTTTGCTCAATTTCACTCTTTTTACAAAGTTTTAGATTTTTTTTATCTGATGAAATTACGACAATAATTAATATGAAAATAAAAGATATTAGTAAAATAAAAAAGGAAACTCATGAATAAAAAGAATTAAAAAAGTCGTTTTAATTATTTTTTTCATCTTTATTGTTTGTACAAGTTTTGTCTGCATTATTAAGACTTCATTCTGGTAATATGACTTTTTTTCTCATATTATCACTGTTCTCATATTGTTACAACTTTATTCTCGTAACATTGTTTTTTTTCTTGTGACTCATTTCACAGATGACGCAGCAGCAGGAACCCATGCAGGTTCTCACTGTTGGTTCTAGCTGCTTTTAAAATCAGAGGCCGCCTTAGAAATTTGCTTTCTGGTGACTTTGGAGGTCAGACTGTCAACTTTTTGTCATTTAGTGACTTTCGCTAAATGAGAAAGTCACTCATGTAGTGACTGACTTTCTCACTAAAGTCACATGGATTTAGGATTTCTATAGACAGCGGTCCAGGCTCAGTGTTTGTGTTTGCGTCTCCCCTCCCCCACCGGTTGCAAAGCTCTGCCAGCATTTCACTTTTCATTGTGTTAAAAGAAAGACATCTGGATGTTTGGACAGCTGCTCTTAGCTCACTCACTACAGCTGATCATAAGCAGCTGACTACTTGAGCAGATAGCTTGACTAATGAAACAGCTGGTATCAGCTTCTTATACTGAAAAATCTGAAAAATACTAAGCACCTGAAAACAAACACTCTTCATTCCATGACTTTGCTTTGGTCTACCAAAATAACATTAAAGTAAATGCTCCTAGTGGACCCCAGCCCATTAGTGGTTTAGTATTTGCAGATTTTTCTGGGGAGCAAAACTCAGAATAATTTACAGAAAACGTGCCTATTTGCAGATTTTTTTTTTTTAATGTAGAGCATTTCTGATATATTCAAAAGAAAATGCAGTTTGGGAAGCTACTTGGGAGCAATGCTACTTGACCCGCTGTTAGCTGGCTACGATGGTTTCCACTATGAGTAGTAAAGTATATTTGGAGCTTGAACTGCTAAATTAGGCAGTCAAAAAAAAATTTAAAGTGTGTCTCAAGTATTTGTGGGTTTCAGCTTTAGGAGGCTGTTGGTCCCAAACCCCAGGTACACAGGGGGCACATGGTATTATTAATGTGTGAAATTTCTGGTTAGCATACCATGAGACTCTCATGATGAGTCAAGTCCTCAAGTCCAAATAGAACTGATTTCTGAAGAGAAAAACCAACAAATGTGGCTCACTGCACCCAGTTCAACAGTTTCCAAAGAAAGGAGCTGCATCGACATGTGCTGAGCTTGTGTTTATGGTGGTGGCATTTCAGAAGGCGGCTTCTCTTTGTTTATGCAAGACCCTCAAAAAAAAGTATTCACTCCAGTTAGAGTTATGTGAAACTCTGTCTTTCTAATGCTGATGGGACTTATGAAAGTACAGAAAAAGATGGAGCTCTTCTCTGGGTTGAAGGTTCGGTCTTTGTCAACATGCTAGTTAAAGAGGTCCAGTGCTGAACGCTGGCCACTGGTCCTGACCGATGAAAAGAGAGACTGTCCTGTCAACTCACCAGTAAGCATTTGGAATTTTCATTCTGGTTAAGAACAGCCCGCAAGTACAGAGAAAAGGGGGGAAATTCCACTGTAAATAGACATGAATGAAGGTGTGGTGATTCAGAGTGAAAGAAGAGGAAGAGAGAGAGGAAAAGAAAGAAAAAGAAGATCGGGGTGTTAATGTTTGTTGAACAGCAAACCAAACTGTCGGTCATTTCCTGCAAAGATAAGGCTGCAGAACGTCATCATGTCCATGTCAGAGCAGGAGGAGCGTGCATGGAGCTGATTTGATCCCACACTGAAGTATATAGAATCAGACAATGATGGATTTAAGGCCAAACAGCAGAAAGTCTCTGGGTTTTCCCAGTTTTCCCCATGGTCCCTTTAAGCTTTTCTATCTGTTTTGGTAGTTTTAGCCTATAGATGTCCGGCAGCTTCATTTAGAGATTTCCTCCAGAGTTTTGGAGAACGAGGCAGCAGTCTGAGTTCAACACAGAGGAATGAGAAGGAGAACACCACCTTATTCTAACAATGACCAGAGTGTCCGCATACGTCATCACCTGCTTCTGTAGCTCCCTGTTGCATCACTTACTGAATATTCTCAACAGGTTCTTTGTAAAGCTGCTGCACAACCCGAGAAACCGCTCTAAGAATAGACATGGAAGTAACTCACTGTACAGACTCTCTTTGACTGCAAAGTCTTTGATGGGTTCTGCAGAGTCCTTGTCCATGCGTAGAGAAATAACTTTCTTCTGCAGGCTGGTGGACCTTCTCACCAGGAATGACTGCAGAGAGGAAACAGAGGAGATCAGGCTCACAGTGAACAGCATATTTTAACGACATTTTAATAAAGTCTGGCCTCCATCATAAGTCCCCCGATTGCAGTTTTCTGGCCGATCATCAATCTTTAAAAAGCCTGATCTGACACAAGTGACTTGATAATGCTTAGAGAGCATCATCACAAGCATTTCATTCAACCAATTCTTTCCAACAGAGGTACGATTTACCTCATACAAAAAAGGTTGGTTCATTGGGTAACTGCCTTAAGCAAAAAGTGGTTTAAGGTGGTTTGCGTTTGTCTGCCAGGCAGGAAGCCAGTTACAGAAGAAGCTACCCTGGTTGCTATCCTCTCACCCCAGCGGGCTGGCTCTGCAGTATTCCAGCTGCATCCTGGTGGCTGAGGCCCAGCTGCAGCCACACAGAATGTGTGTGCATCAGTCTCTCCAGGACACTGAGCCGACGGTGGAGAGAGTCATAGCCTGAATCTCTCGCCTTGGTGGGTCCGGGTCCCATCCCAGGACAAGGTGAGGCTTGAAGAAACAGACGTCCCACTTCTTCGCTCAGCCTGAAAAACACAATTAGTCTATTATTCTGTACGTGACTATGAAAACGGAGAAGCATGCCGGGTTCCTGCGCAATAACTGAAATAAAAATTCAACGTAACATTTTCTGGAAGCAAAGTCACAATTTAACAGTAAAACTGTCCCAGCTGGGTAATGTCGAATAAAGCTTTATGAATGAAAATACTTTATAAGTAAAGTTTCCCAACTCAAAAAAAGAATATGGCACATTGCCTTAACCTGAAGTAAAATGACATCTTGCCAACTCAACTGATAAACTTTAATGAGAAGCTTAAGGCTGAATTAAACCCGACTTATTATTTTAATGAAGATTTTACCGTTTTTGTTTTTATAGCACCTGAGTAAGCAGTGTAACTTCTCCCACATTCTCAACACACACACACACACACACACACATTCCCTCTTTGTATCTCTACACAGTAAGGTAGCAACAGGAATGAACAACAGAGTTCCAAACAAAGCCAAACACTCTACCACTTCCTCTACGTTTCTCAGGTACTTTCTGAAAACTGTGAGACAAAAGGGGAATAAATGACCACAGTGACAACTCCAGTTCCAGCGCTTGTTAAACACTTGTCATGAGCACTCTCTACTGGTGGCAACTGGGACTGCATAAGTTAAACAAAACCCAGGATAGAAAATAGTCAGCATTCATACTAGTATTTAATAGAGACAGTAGGAGCTTACCCCACATGTGCATCAGTTTCCCGGTTGTCTTCCGCTGTCTCCGTCTTTCTCCCCATCTCTTTCTTCAGGGTGCCGATCTCCCAGACGATCGAGTCAATCAACTACAAAGACACAAACGGCAATATGACTGAGGATGTTTTAAAGATATAGTTTCATACAATTAAAACTTTTCTATGGCACTTTATCACTATAAGACCTACACTTGGACAAGACTGAAGTGGAGTGCAGTCTGCAACTCTGATATTAATTTTAAAAAAAGCCCATCAAGACACTGGAGTTTGAATAAGGACATCCCTCACAAGTAATTGTTGTCATTCTACAGCTGCCCATAGGGAATGTGATGCTCTGCATGGCTAGTGAATGAGTGTGCCTGTAAACCAGACCAGAGTATGGGCTGGTCTGGTCACATCCTAAGAAGAACGGAGCATGAAAACTAAACTGATTACACAAAGCAAAAACACAATTACAGTACAAAAGGTTACTCAATAACCCTAAAGAAATTATAAGGTTTTTATAAATATCTTTATTCAAATAACACTGGTCCCTCTAACTTTGAATTTCTATATAATAATTCATTGCCTTAATTCAGTGAACCACAGAAAATGGTTACCTTCAACAACAGCTTAAGCCAGAAGTCTACAGAGAATTCTGGCCTCTGCTGTCCCACATATACCAAAATATAAGGGTGAGTTGTAGTGATGCATGGAAAGTCAGCATTGAGTCAGAGTCAGAGCATGTAGAGTTGATGCACACGCTGGTGCCATATTCTCCTAAAATGAGCTGTCATGGAGGAATTTTATAAATGCTAGCGCAGGTGAACCTGCTCTGCAAGAACCCCGTCAAAATCATCCAACTTGATGTTGTGTGGCTTTCCATGATTAAATGATCAAATTGTGAAAAACTGGAAGGCATGTTCAAGGTTCTGCACATGAAATGTTGGCTCTGTCTGTATTTTGGGGCCTCACTTAGGATAACCTTCAACATGCATATCGTTTGTTTCTTCCTCCATCAAGACATGATACTGAATCACACTTGCAGGGATTACTTACATTTGTTTTCATTTCTCAAAGAGGCACATGTCAAGAGAGGAGTCTGGTATTCCTTTATTTATGATCAATTCCACATAGGCAGCAATATACGCAGGAATTGTTGTTAGATCAATGCGTACACATAGTTTCATGAATGTGGATTTTTTTTGTGCTTACCCAGTTTTTGGGATTTATGTTAAAAATTATTTGCTATTCGACTCTGTAAAACCAACCCTAAATCATGGTGGGGAGTACAGGGTGTTCGCAACCCTGTACTCCCCCAAGCTCAGAGGAAATCTTTCTGAAAACTCCTCAGTTTACCTCAGTGTGGCTCTGACTCACTGAGCAGACCACTCCACCGATGTTCTTCACACAGCTGAAACATGCATAAACACAGGTGTGGAAACAGAGCAGAAAACCAGCAAACTGACAGAACTAACCTGTATATCAAGCTGCCCTCATCAAAAAGCTTCACGCTGAACAATTATCCAAGTCTTATGATCTCATATTTGAACTGACCATGGGTTCTTGCTGTGTGTGGTTCAGTGGATCTTGATCTGATCTTTGTAGATTGAGGCTCGTTTCATTTCCTCTTTGGCTGACTGGTCAGATTTTCTGTTGACCAACAGCTTCAACAGAAAGAGGAAGTATTGAGCTCAGCTGTTTCAGAGCAAATCATCATTTCCGATTCATTATTCCACGTGACCACGTTACCTGAGAGAATCAGCCAGTTTCCATGAAGAACACAGCAAACTGTGTTCTCCATGGAACCTCAGGTCCACACAACATACAATACTGTTCAACAATTGGCCTCCTTCACAACAGAAAAATCTACTTTATATGCTTTACATGATTTTGTAAAAAAACAAAACAAAAACAAGCACAGCCATGAAAGTTATAGAAAGAGACAAAGAAAATAATAACAGGTGTGTGTAAAGACACAGAAGCCATGTTTGTGAAAGCACAGTACAGCTAGGACTCCAGCAGAACCAGTTTTACGTGGGGGGAAAATAAATCCATCAGTCAGAAGAAAAAAAGAATGTGAGCCTGGCTCATCTCCAAAACCAAACTGGGCTTTATTGTATGTATGCTCTCGCTCACAACAAATTAACCTCCGTTACTCTCTACCTCCCTACAGCTGAAACACAGCCGGTATACATCTTGACCCTTTTACACAACAAGGTCTGATCTTAGTGTGAATTAAGCTTTTAAGTGGTTTGGATGACATGATTAAATGTCATGTCAGTTTCGTACGGTGGCCCAAAAGAGTCAACAAAATGCGAAAGCTATAAAACAAGTTAAGCTCTGCTCAAATGGAAGTTACACCAACATCCGTCTTAGCACAACCTCCACAACATCTATTTTAGAGTGATGCAAATTATAGTATAACCTCGTTTTAGCATAACTTCCATTCTAGCATAACTTTTGTTTCAGAATAACCTCTGTTTTAGCACAACGTACTTTTAGCGGAAAATCAGTTTTAGCATATCGTCCACTGTGGCTTTTGCATATTGTTGACCCTTCTGGGCCACTGTAGTTATGTTTTAAACCACTAAAACTTTCCTTCACACTGTTGCAGTGGTTTAAACATTTTTCAATGAGACAGTGATAAAGGGTCTGCAGTAAAGGAGCAAAGTAAAAGGCCCACATGATCGGGCCAAAGTCAAACAGTCGACTTGGGGAATTCGATTTCGCACACATCCCTCAAGATTCACAAACACCCCTCCTACAGCCAGAGTAAACAGTGATCATGGCAAAAAGGAACGCCTATTATGAGTTTACAAGTTCAGAGAAAGAGAAAATAATGATTGGTAAGCTGAAATATCTCATTTTATTTTTCATGTTGTCAGGAATCAGAATAAGGACGGAAGGCGTTAGTGGGACGTTAATTTTCCACGTAGGACCAGAACCCTGGAAGGTGAGTTTAATGTTTTGGTCCAATATGCGGCAAATGGATAGCAAGATGAACATCATCTACTTTTGTAGGTGGACAGCAAGAGGCTGAGAACCAAAAGATGTGATTTTTGTCACACAACTGTGACAATGAGAGACGATTTGTGGCACATTAACCCGTGCATGATGTTTCCTACTTGCTGCTGCGCACTGCAACTGATCTGGCTGAAAGAAGATTGCCACACTTTTCCTTTACAAGAAACAGAAGCTCATGCTTTGACCAGAGAAAAATAGCTGTGGTTTTTGGGAATGGATCCAATACCCAAAAACACTCTTTAGAGCAGAGCTGTCAAACTCCACACCTCGAGGGCCACAACTTTTATCTGTGCCTCTGCTGAAACAATTAATTAGGTCATTAGCAGGACTTTGTCTACAAACTGAGGAGGTAATTCAGCAATTTGATTACAGTGTCTTAGACCAGAGGCACATCTAAAAAATGCAAAACAGTGGCCCTGGAGGATTGGAGTTTGACACCCCCGCTTTAGAAGAACTTTAATCATCTCTAACCCATGATGTGAAACTTTCTTTTATCAGTCAAAATTCCTTAAGTTTGCAAACTGGTCCAATATGACCACAGACTAATTTCTTCCCGTAACATAAATATGAGGCTTACAGCTATCTGTCTTCATGAAAAAAGCCTGGGTTGTGAAATCAGAGAAAACTAAAACTTAACCAAAATAGCAGTTTGAGTGAGCAGGCTAATCTGTCTCTCCCCTCTAACTGGTACCTTTGCTGCTCCATACTAGGAGCAAGAGATCTGCATTCACACCCCAAGCTTTTAAAATAATCCTAGATTCTCCTCATGAAAATCCCAACAACAGAGAGCTGTTCCTGATTACTCAGAGTTCACACACCTTGAAGAAACTGCCCTTCATCTCCTGCTCACAGGATGCACTGATCGACATGTCTCTTTGTCGCTGAGCCATCTGTGGAAGAGACAAGACATTAAATATGAAGGCAAAAAGAAAAAAACAAAACAAGAACATTAAAATTTGCCAGGAAAACTAAATTTACTGAACAGAAAGAGATATAAAGGTCTGTGACTGATTTCTCTCATTTAATGAAAACATTATGAACATGTGAATTCACCTGACAGAGTCTGTTTACCAATGGTGAGTGGTGAGACACTTACCATTGGTTAACCCCCAATTCTTGCTTTATTTGGAGAAGTTGAATAACCAGTTACTGTCAGGAATGGCCTTAAAAGGCAGACTTGTCGCCATTAAAGAGTCCTTACTGTAAGACATGAGGAGTGTGACATCATCACCCTGGCAGGTATGAAGTGACTCAGTCAGTACAAAACAAGCTGCCATAGATAACAGCAATGTTTAATAAAAAAATTTAAAAACAAGGACATCATTGGCAAAAAGCAGAGGTGTAATCCGAAATCCACCAAAACAGATACTCTCAACACCTTAGCGGCACCAAGAAATTCTGTCTATAAAAGTAATGAACATAAAAGGTGACAATGGTCAGCCTTGGCGGAGTCCAACTCAAACCGGAAATTAGCCCAACCTACTGTCAGTGATGCGGACTAGACTCTGCCACTGGTCATACAGGGACCCAACAGCCTGTATCAAAGGGCCTTCTACCACATCCTCCTGGAGGACCCTAAACAGGGCTCCCAGAGACGGTCGAACACTTCTCCGAGTTCATGAAACACATGTAGACTGGAACAAACCTTGCCAGGGAAGCTTAAGAGTGTGACCCCTCTGTACTTGGAGCAATGTCTGCGGTCCTCCTTTTTGAGTAGGGGGACCACCATCCCGGTCTGCCAATCCAGGGGAACTGCCCCAAGCAATATTGCAGAGTCGAGTTACCCAACTCAACCCTACAACAACCAGAGCCTTAGGAACTCCGGGCAAATCTGATCCACCCCGGGAAGTGAATCAGATCAGATCGCCAAGATCGCCACCCTCACCACACATGGTCCCATGGTCCCTTCCACAGGTGGTAAGCCCCTGGGAAGGGGGGGCGACACACGTCCCCTCTTAGTGTGTCGCCCGAAGAGCGACACACGAAGAAGTGCCACCAGGCACTTGCCAACCCCTCCTCCAGGCCTGGCTCAAGAGAGAGCCCGGTGGGAAGGGGACACTGTTTCCAACAATCATATAAGGGGTCTTTGGGCTGGGCTTTGTCTGGTTCTTCACCTAGGACCTGCCTGCCTTTGGTGACCCTACTAGGGGCAAGAAGCTCCTGGCAGCATAGCTCCTAGGATCTAGGATCACTGGGTCACTTAAACCCCTCCACCACAATAAGGTGGCAGCACCTGCTGAAACCACTAAATCACTTTAACCACATTATCAGTCTCGATATACTGATGTTAAAATTCTAGATCTTAGAATTTTAACATCAGTATATGCGGGGGGCTGAAGCAGCTGCTTACTTTATTTATGCCATGGGCCGGTTCTAAATCTGACCAGCATTACATGGCGTTTTAGATCCACTGGCTGATTACTTACTTGGGGTTTAACAGAAGTGCAAAAACTTATTATTGCTTTAGTGCTAGTATTATTTGTTTTTGTTTGATGCTTCAAGATTATAGTTGTGTGTTTAAGAACCGTCAACAATGTCTTCCAGTAATATTTTACATTTCCTGTCATAACATTTTTTAATACAAAAGCACGGCTTAACAGGTTTTCTGGGGAAATTCTGGATGCCTATCAGATTCCAGTTCAAGGAAGTACTGTCTTTTTTATGCAAGTAGCTAAATATAAAACAGCATTATTGTCAACCCAGTTCCTGTGATTACATACCTGATCTATTTTAAGAAGCATCTCCATCAGGGCAGACTTGGATTCAACGCAAATATCAGATTTTTAAGCTCTTCAGTTCTGCTCTATCAGAAACCTGCACACCTCCCTTGTGAGGTTTTAGAATATAACTCCTGTGAATTGTAACTTCATAGATATGGAGGTCATGAATTCATATACCTGTTCTGTTCAGCACATCCTGTACGACCATGGGGAAAGAAATGGGCCGACCCTGTGATTTCACAGCTTGTAGAAGCACCTTTATGCAGAAATAAATTATTTTCCATTTTAATGTGTCACTTTCTCACACATCATCACACAGGACCTTTAGTTCACAGTTTGCTTGGGATGACCGTTCTGTGTCTTCAGCTGGTTCCACACAACCAGAATGTCGGATCAACCTCTAGTCTTTTCTAGAACTCGGTGTGAGTGCGCCTCAGTGGGTAGTATGTTTTAGGATCATTTTGAAGTTCCATCCCACTGCCTAGAGGAAAAAGCAACGGGTTTAGACTTGCCTGTGGAGGCAAGAAATTACAGGGAAAAGGGTTTACCCCTGCAAAGCTCCAAGTAACTTTTCACAGTCGGCACATTTGGTTTTCTTCCAAATTCTGTTATCTTTACTACATTTATCTTTCGCAATTTCATATTCAAGAAGGCAACTTAAGCTTCTCAACTGATGTACTAAAGTCTGCAAGGAGAAAAAATAAAAATATTGTATGAGTCAAGAGAAGGAGTATAATTTTTTTTATGAAAACAGCAAATATAGAACATTCTATGTTTTTGTGTAGTGGTAAAACTACCTGATTTTTACTTTTTGTATGTTTCGAAAGGTTTATCCCTCCTTCTCTGTCTGTATGAATATTACAATACAATAGAATAGTCTGCATCACAAAGGGCAAGACATGTATCAGAAGAAACATTTGTCTAGAGAAAGAATTGAAAATCATTATTTAAAGCTCCAGACATGATTGTGACAGCTCTGTTGAATTTATGATTAGTGTTCAGAATCCGAGCCTGACCCAAAATGTGGGCATTGTCGGGACAAATTATTTGCTCGACATCGATTCGAGTTTCTGTGGCACATTTAACAAACCTGCACCGCATACAGATCAGAGACAACTAAAGAATACTATGAATCCATTTGTAGTCTAACTGGAAAAATCGACAGCTTATCATATTGAGAAAAGAAAGAAATGTGCAGAAGTTAATTAACTTTAACAACCACATCTCACTGCAGAGCTAAGTACATGCGTGGCCTCGCCCTGCTCAGCTCCCCTTAATCACATATCCCAGATGACTTGCACCTGACTCACCCTGGTTTTTTGAAACCGCAAATAAAAAGTTAGATGTGTCCGTCTGTTTTTATGCGTGTTGGGATGTGGCTCATCTTGTTGACTATTACTAATTAAACCGAATAAAAATAAATGCAACTGAATAAAATATATTATTATTATTC
Source organism: Poecilia reticulata (assembly GCF_904066995.2). Classification (NCBI taxonomy): domain Eukaryota; kingdom Metazoa; phylum Chordata; class Actinopteri; order Cyprinodontiformes; family Poeciliidae; genus Poecilia; species Poecilia reticulata. The sequence continues at coordinate 6,635,080 of NC_088844.1, read as the reverse complement.
AAAAACTGACGAGAAAATAGATTGCCAGAATTTTTTTTTAATGCCAAAATGATAAACAACAAAAAAAAAAACCCGTCTAACATGACCTACGATTTTGCTGAACAAGATTATTCAATGAAGATTCAGGGAACTGATAAAACCTCATCTGTGGAACCACCATGTGTGAGACTCAAACAAGCACAAAAAACAAAAAGAAAACGAAAAAGCGGGGGTGGTCGAGCCTTGACTGATTTATCAAGGCTCGACTATCAAGGTTTGACTGATTAACTACCACGCAATAATTGTTATTAAAACAAGAAATAATCGTACCGGAGCCAAAGCAACAAGCTAAGTGAGAAACAGTGATACTTTTTGGCTTCCTCATAGATCTGGACATGGACACAGTGAAGCTTCTGCATCAGAAAAAAATACTGGAAAGTCACAAATACTGGGCTGTGAGGGCAGCGACTCAGGCTGGATTTACCACAGGTGTGGGAAGAAGAAACAGAAGTATTAACTACCAACTCTTGTACAGTTAAAACTAGAAGTTTATACTGAATAAAGACATCCACCTGTTTTCCTCACTGTCTGAAGTGAAATTAGACCAAACTTCTCTCATCTCAGATAAGTTAGAATTACCTAAATTATTTTTTATTTGATAAGCAAGTTTAATAATGTAAGAAAACCACAATTTTCTGCTCAATCAGTTAGTATTTAAAACAACCGTCACAAAATAATGTTAAAATTAAATAATGATCTTTTAAAATTCAGCATTTCATGAAAAAAATTGTCTATGTTATGGAAAGATGGTGGACCTGAAAAATGTCAGGTTTTTAAGATAATGGCCTCTTATTAATTAACTGTTAGTCAATCAACAAGATCAATCAACTGTAACTTGCAATGACAAAATCAACACCACAGCATGCACAACCTTTATATTGACATTAGCAACATTATCAAGAACCCAGAGCATCCCATGCTGAGGAGATCCTCTAGAAATCAGGCCAATTCCTAACTGGGATCATCTACCTGTGCAAAAGTGGTCAGAGTAATCCTGGAGATGATCCAGAGGCCAAGCGAGCCTTTCGGGAAACGCACCGTTTGAATTCTTGACCCATGAGTCATGGTCCAGGCAGAACACAGCATTAGTCTCCTGTGGTACCAGTACCAGCACTAAGCACATTAGCAGATTGCCGAGAAGATTGAAAAAACAACCTCTCAGTACAAGGGAAGTAGATTTATCCCTCTCCTGTTTCTTAAATAAACAAGTCAACGACAAAACTGTCAAGTTAGGGACATGATGTTCATGTGTATGTACCACCAATCTACAGATAAAAGGTTTCCCCCAGAAAACTTTTGAAAATCCCAGCAGCACCAGGGCAGTCTACTGTGTTTTTATGTTAAAAAATGTTAAAAGTTGACTGGAAATTTAATAACATGATTAGGTAATTATATTATTGGAAGACATTGCTGACAACACTTAAAACAAGTACAGAATCCTAAAAAATGCAAATAAAAAAATAGAATTACTATAAATTATATAGAATTTTGGACTAGTTAAATTCTAGTGCTAAGATCTTCCTCCTGGCTCTGATTGGTTGTTTTTGGTCGGAGCAGTACATTTCTTCAGATGGCATTGATCTTTTCACAGATTATCTGTTTCATAAACTGTCACGACATGGTGACAGTTTTTAAAAGTATGTAAAAAGAATCTTCTTTGTGAAAGTTACATACTGCAGCAGTAAATAGTTTAACATTTAATTTTAACATTCAATTTAGCTGGTAAGTTTACTTGCAAAAAAAAAAAAAAAAAGATTGTTTGCGGCCATAACTACCTATGGCAATAATCTGATGGGTTTAATCTTTGTGTTTGTTCACAAATACAACTCAGAAAATAATTGGCATTGATTAATTAAGATTAGCCAATTAAAAGTGGTGTCCCTTTGCAAATTCTACTAAATTTGTATTGAAAATGCTGTCAGTGAACTGAACTACCTGCTGATTCTCAAATTCCTTACCCCCCCCCTCCCCCATTGTACAGTTAAATTGGTTTTTAACTGTACATCGACCTTGAGTGTTCAGAACAGTGGATTTTTATGACATGCATCATTATTATTATTATTAGAGTAAAAGTAAGAAATAGTAATTCTGGATATAGGATACAGGGTTTGCCTCAGAAAACATGCTAAGCTCGATGCTCAGGGCGCTACAGGAGTCATCCAGCCACCCGCCCTGTTTTTGAGTTAAAAAATGTTTAAAGTTGACAGAAAATTTGAAAACATCATTTGATACTTATGCATTTTTGGAACACTGAAAGGTTAATACCTAATCACCAATTATAGTCTTAAAAAAGGCAATCTTTTTTTTTTTTTTTTTTAAACTAATAAATTAACACTGTAAGCCTGGTAGGGGCACAAGTAAAGCCTGGTGGCCCGCCTGGTGTGGAAAACCGTGGTATAGGTGACCTGTTGACATAATCCAGAGAGTTTGTTGTCACCTCTTAGGATTTGAGAGAAATAAACATTTGAAAATGACACCAAAACACGTTTCTGTATTGCCAGCATGAGGTACTGTGACATGGCATTCCTTCCAAATAAGTAGTTTTAAAATGTAAACAAAAAAATAATAAATGCGACATACTCTTGAGAAATGTAGACGGCTCCGCGTACTTTATGAAAACATCTGATGTAGTAGACACTTCACTAGGACAATGTTAAACAAAGCAGAGGAGAAGCTGCTTCATATTTCAATAATTATTGCTGGTTTGTGTTGCAATAAGTGGCACCGAGAGCTGTTGATTCATGTGTTAAGTCAGCGCGAGCTGTGAAAGACCCTCGACCGTGAATGATGCGGTTTTCTTTATCTTTACTTCAACTCGCGGAGCAACAGGTGGTGGCAGAGGACAATCAGCTGCATTACGTGGGACTGGGCCACGGCAAAACAGGCAGTAGAATCCAAACCGCAGCAGTTAGTCAACAAGGACGAAAGAACTGCGGTAGTCTAACTTACCAACCGAGGAGAACGCTGCTCGCTGACCGAAGGAACCTCCACCTCACCGTGGAGGAGAAGCACCACCACATGTCCATGAATTAATTGTCTCACATTCGTAAAAGTAGTTCGTCTAAACTCTGGTTAAAGCAAGTGAAACCCCCAAACAGTCAGTCTCCCTCCATATTCCCAAAGGGTTGTCGACTCAACTTCGCGGATTCTTATTGTCTCCATATAAATTTCCGCTACTACGCACAGAACTTCCGCTGTTTTCCAAAATAAACTACTGATAGAGCGTTGGGGATTAGTGCTGCGTTCCAGTTGTAGTCGGAACTGGGAAATACCGGCTACCCATAGTCGGAAAATCAACTGGAAAGCCCTCCGAGGTCGAATTTCCTACTGGGGAAATTGGGAGCAATCCCCCCTGTCCCCCATTAGAACTTGTTAGGCGACTTTCAATTTGGTTATGGCCGCTGCTCGCAAAAATAGCTCTGAAGGGAAACCTGTTTATTTTACAAGACACGTGTAAGAGTCTGTCCAAAACCAACGGAAAGTAAAGATTAAGATGATGTTGGATAGAGCTAGTGTTATGGACATAAACTACTGCTGTTGCCTGTGGTGTGATGTCAAACCTATAGCTCCGAGTTCTTTTGGCATAACTGGAACAATAACCAAGACATATATTTTTAAGTACACCTGTGACATACTCAGCCAATCACATGGCAACAACTCAATATACTTAGGTCTCCAGTTCCAGTGGCAGGGAATGTGTGTTGGAAAAGTCTTTGCACTTACTTTTTTTTGTTTTGGACATTTCTTGTGTGTGTGTGTGTGTGTGTGTGTGTGTGTGTGTGTGTGTGTGTGTGTGTGTGTGTGTGTGTGTGTGTGTGTGTGTGTGTGTGTGTGTGTGTGTGTGCTGGGGGGAGGAGGAGGCTTGGTTCAAAGTGTTATAACCAGGAAAAGTTTAGCATCTAAAAAGCTAATGTTTCATTTGTTGAAGCCAGAATATTCAGCTGTTAGTTTTGGGAGTTTTGTTCTGCCAGGATTTACGTGATAGCTGGTCATATCAACAACCAGGAAGATTATATAACTATCCATCCATCCATCCATCCATTTTCTTGCACCCTTTTTCCCTCTGTGGGGTCGGGAGGGGTGCTGGTGCCCATCTCCAGCCAACGTTTCGGGCGAGAGGCGGGGTACACCCTGGACAGGTCGCCAGTCTGTCGCAGGGCAACACAGAGACACACAGGACACACAACCATGCACACACACACTCACACCTAGGGGCAATTTGGAGAGGCCAATTAACCTGACAGTCATGTTTTTGGACTGTGGGAGGAAACCGGAGTACCCGGAGAAAACCCACGCACGCACAGGGAGAACATGCAAACTCCATGCAGAAAGACTATACAACTAACATTTTATTATTATTATTATTACTATTATTATTATTATTACTTTTCTTTTCTTTTTTTATCAGAATGTCACTTCGAATGTGGGTGATAGTAGTAGTGATTTATTTACAGGCCAGAAGAGCAGAGCAGACAGCAGAAATTGCAGCCAATTTAAATTCAGTCAACTTTTCAGTGACGAGCTCCATGCTTTTATTTTGTGAATGCAGCTGATCTACTTCTGCTTATTTTCGACCCATTGATGGAGGCAGATTGTTGGGTTTTTACAGACTACACAGCAAAAACAACAACAGCAACAAATTTTGGATAAGCTTTCAAATCGCGTGTCTTCTTTCAGAGAAATATTATTGGTTATATTTTTGTTTAGTTTGCGGAGTTTTTTTCTCCTTTATTTCCTTTTTTTCCACCTCACAGTTGTGAAACCACGCTAACTGGAACCACAGAGCAACAAAGAGAAGTATTTGAAGAAGTGGATATGATTTGAAAATAAATAAATAAATAAATAAATAAATGTTTTAACAGTTTTTGCAGTTTTCCGGAAGTTTATTCCGGATTAGTGGAGCATAAAATCTGAATGTGGCTTCTCGATGTATAGTTCTGGCTCTGGAAGATACTGAGAAAACTTAAAGCTGAGTGGTCTGGAAGGTTGATACAACAGGTCTCTAATGTACTTTTGGTTATTCTATTCAGTGATTTATAAACTAACAAAATTATTTTTACAGTATTTTCTCTGACGCACAGGGAGCCAATGCAAGGACTTTAGAACCTAGTTTTGATGTGAATATCCGACCCAGAATCGTTTTACATCGGCTGCAGCTGTCAGATCTTTTAGGCGGAGCTGTGAAGACAGTAAGCAGTGATCAGTTCAGCTAAAGATAAACACACGGATAAGTTTCTCAATATCTTGTTGGTGCAATGATTTCATAGGATGACTCCAGTGCAGGCAACAATTACGAATAGCAAGGATGTTTCATTGAGACAGATACTCAATAGAGCTGGAGGTTGTCTTACAGGAAGTGGGGGGAGAAACACCTGACAGGCACTGGAACCACATGTGGTGAAGAGGAGGACAATGTTCCTGGGGAGTGCAAGGTGCATCCACAACCTGATCAGCTGCTTACTGTAGGAGATGGTTTATGGAGACAGATATTTGTTCTGCTGTTTCATTGTATGGTGGACAGCCAGGTGAGCATTGAGTGGGTGGATTAGAAATGGAGCGGCAAGGAAGTCAAAAAAAACGAGACGCCAGGAGGGATCCGTAGAACGGAGGACTTGTAAACAATCCAGGAGCCTTCTTCTGGAAGGCTAGCTCTGCAAGGAGGAGAGGACACAAAGGGGAGGTTTACAGAAGTAATGCTTTAGATGGCTACTAAGCTCACTAAAGCACTTCTTTAGCGAGCTTTTTATTTAGATTTCTCAGGAAATCCATTCCTTTAAATACTTCTCCTTAACGAGGTCTGATGAACACCAGTCGGATGCTGCATCTGCCAAAAAAAAAAAACAAGAGGAGGAAGGCAAAACAGTCCACAAGTCTGCATGCAACAGTCGGGAACAATAGTTCTTTAGTTTATGTTTATTGGGTGATGAAAGGCTGACTTTGTAGTTGTTTTTATTATATGTGTTGCCAAAGTTTCAGATCTGAGTCCATTGCTACACAGATTTTTGGGCCTGATCACTGGTTTCCAGCTGTAATAGCTGAGCTGTGTGCCGATTCTTGATCATTCTTCTTTAGGTAAAAACAATGTATTACTTCAGTTTTGCTTCTATTCAGCTGAAGAAGGTTATGGCACATCCAATCTGTGCTTGAATGGGTAGTCAACTGGTGACATTGTAATGTAGAGCTGTGTATTATCTACAGTAACTTAACTTATTACCTGTAATAATCTGACTGACCAGGAGCATTTAGATGTTATATAGCACTTGTGGAACCATGAGGGACCCTGCATGTGATTTTTGTCACTTCTGATGAAAGTCACCTATTCCCATGAAGAAGTCCCTGTTCTTTACCTCGCCGAGTACCGGAGCAGACATTCCAACCCAGTCCTTCAGTTGCTTCAATAATATGTCATGGTCAACAGGCTTGAATGCTGCACTGAGGTCCAACAGAGCCACCACCGTGGTTCTTCCAGGGTCCATATTTATGCAGGCGCTATTGAACATTTTGACAAGGGCAGCTTCATCTTCCAAACAATGACCAATCACTTGCTGGTTGGTCAAACAATGCTTTCAGGCTAGATGCCTTCAGGCTCGATGAATGGAAGGCCACATGAATACCTTCCATTCATCGAGCCTGATGTATGGAGGGCTATAGATTGACCTGTAACTTTGCAATGATGATTTGTCCAGATTGTTCGTTTTTAGAAATGATTTGATAGCTGTTTTCAAAGCTTGAGGAGAAACACCTGATATGAGGGATTAGTTCTTATTTGAAGTAGATCAGACGCAGCAGGTGAGATATCGGACAATGCCACATGTCCAAAATTGTGTGAACAATGTCCGGTGGCTTTAAGCACAGGACACTTTATTTTCAATTTAAAAACAGCTTACCTCCCAAATACACTTGTACGTGAGCTGACTGACTTTACGGAGGCATTTAAAATGCGATTCCCCACTTTGACCACTAGAGGGTGCTGTGTTTTTTTTGTTTTTTTTGTTTTTGTTTTGTTTGTTTTCTTATCTTGGAAAGCGTTTCAATTTTATTCTGCAGATTAAGGCAACAAACCATTTACTCTCCACATTCTCATCATTGCTTTCTTTCATATTTCATTCTGTAATGTCACTGAAAGGTTTTCTCGTTTATCCCTAAAATGTTATGATGTCATTACCCTTTTTATGTCATCTTTTACACCACAGTGTGAAATGAATTTTTAATCCGTTTCCATTTGTCATGTTTGAAGACAAAAAAAATGCAGCACATGAAATTAAATTGTACAGTGTGTGTGTAGTAAAACACTATGAGACCTGACTGTCATAAAAGTTCCTTGAGTTATGAAAGAGTTCATGTTATTATTATAACAAGAATAATAACATGTCACTATTCTTATTAAAATCTTAGGATTATTTGACCAACGCATGGCACGTGAGTCTGGAATAAAACCAGATGTGGCTCTTCTTCACTGAATCCAGGTTATGAAAATACTGAAACAGGTGCATCATGGAATAACATTTAAAAATGTATTTGTTGACATTTTGAAAATGTTACATAAGGGGAAAAAAAATAGCAGCTGGTTGTTATCTGACACCTTTTTGAACTCTTCCCGACCTGTTTGAGAACATCGGAACGTCGCAACAGAAAACCCGATTCCCACATCCTTTAATAATGCTTCACATGCACGCGCTGTATACAAAAACAGCTGCCATTTGTCTGTATGTATTTACCATATACATAATGTAAAGATTATAAAGATATTTAAGCTTAGATTTGATAATAGAATGTAAAAACTGTACATTCTGCAGAAAATATATTATGTCACAATGCAGTGGTACCATCTGACTCGTCTTTGGACAGAGTAAAACACACAGAAAGTCAACCCCCTCACTCTGATGTCTTTGTTACACATTGTTCCAGAGTCATTTCTTTCAACATTCTCCTCTGTCTTCTGCTTTCACACTCCTCTTCTCTTTTTTCCTGTTTCCTTTAAGTTCTCAGAGTTTCTTGGTAGAACCTCCTGATATCTTCTTCTCAGCGTGAGCCCATTTGGATCTGATGTTAACAGAAGACAAAGAAGAAGAAGAATAACAACATACATTTATATCAAACTGAAATGTAATTCGACTGTTGGTTGTGTGTGTGTGTGTGTGTGTGTGTGTGTGTGTGTGTGTGTGTGTGTGTGTGTGTGTGTGTGTGTGTGTGTGTGTGTGTGTGTGTGTGTGTGTGTGTGCGTGTGCGTGTGTAAGGGGGAGGGCGTATAGGATACAAGTAGTACAAGATCAATGAAAATATCTCATCATCTGTCATAGTGTCTGTTTGAACAATGTGTTTGACAAAGAACCCATGACTGGAAATCTTTCCACATTGTTTTATTTCAACCATTCTGTCATCAAAGTGGTAAATATGTAAATACGTAAATACATATTCAATAGGGCTGAGATCAAGGCTGTTCTCAGAACCTAATATTGTCATGCTTGTCTGTTTCAAAAGTTCTGATATGTGCTTGGGAAGTCAGCTACGTCCAAGTTTCATTCATCTAGATTTCAATCAACTTTAAGCAATGGACCAACACCACAGGATGAAAAAGAGGCCTTCACCATGAATTAAGGTTAATTTATTAAGGTTGGCTGACAGGTTGGACTGTGCGCCATGTTAAAATGAATTTTGTGTTCATTTGCATAAGATCTAAGTGAATAAAATATGTTCTAAAAAGAAGAGGCACAAGGCCCAATCCTAGGGGAACACCACTGGTAATTGTGGATGGCTATTCTGAATAGATTCTCCAACACACAGTCAGTGACTATGGCTTATTGCTGTTTCCTTCAGACATGACAAGAAATGGAAAAGAAAAAATAAATGTGTAACTACCTGGATGCTTACTAAAGCCAAGAGATGTCTTCTTGTTTGTTCTGGTAGCCCAAGACAATCATGGAGTTCCTGTTTCTGGTAAGACATTTCGCTTGTTCTTCATCAGGCCTGCACGAAAAATGTTCGGGATTAACAGCAAAATCATAGCAAAAGCTATCTGTTGCTGTTCATCCTCATGTCACCAACATTTAAAAAACAAATTGCACTTGAACTCTTATCATCTGCGCAAGAACTCGGCTGAAAGCTGCTAATGAATTTGTTGTATAAATACCCAACTAAAATGTAGTGTACTGCTCTTTGATTTGGCATCCCTCCTGCTGTAATGAATGAGTTAGCAGGCGGACGCTGCCCTTTCTAATGAATCCTGCACTGCAGCTATGTCTCACCAGGCTGCATTACTCCTCTGAGCATACCTAAAGTCTGACTCGCTGACCCCGTCCTTTGGTTCTCGGAGTTTGGACTGGATTCCAGGCAGGAGAGAGAGTGGCAGCGGCCCTCCCACCCTCTATGAGACTTCTTTGCTGTACGAGCTTTAAAGTAAAGTATTTACTGAAACTCCTGGCCTCGCAAGGAAAAATTAAGCTAATAGCTTCTTTTATCTCCACCTGCCAGGAAGTTGTCAATCTCTGTTCGCAGCCCACAAGTAGCTGAATACCTTTCGTCCTCCCATGCCTTCTTCTATTAACTGTGGTCAAATGACATACATTCCTCCTTTTTTAAAACTGTTTTTTCTTTTAGCAAACAAAGGAAATAAGCACATTTTTTAAGGGGATTTCAGCAGCTGCTAGTCATGTCGGAGAAATATTGAATTCAAAATAAAAAAATACTAAGGCAAAATTATGTGGACTTTTTGTTGTGGAAAAAAAACACACAGTTGTAGCCGCGTCATCACTTTCTTTTAGAATGTTTGAAGGTACAACAATTACCATTTCAGCATCTGATGGTAAAATGAACAGCAGGACAGCAAACTTCACAGGTTACTCAGAACAGAATGCAGAAAGTCGTCATATTCTGCACAATAAAAACTTTTATTTCAAAGCAATAGCTAATTTGTCTGGTGCTTATGGTATAGTTATTTCTAATTCAGTTTGAAAAATACTTGATGATCCCAAAGAGAAATGATCGGTTTCTGTAATGCAAAGAGCTGTTGTAGATGTTAGTGGTTGTGGGCACGAAGGACGTCCTGTAGCAGTCAGTATTACAGTCAAAAGTCTCTGACTGAAGATGTTCGAATGAAGAAAGTGGTCAAAGTTGTCTGTAATGTTCTTCATTTCATAAAGAATTCTTCTTTGCATGCATCATCTCTAGAGTTTCTAGAGCAGTCCCCAGAACAGAACCAGAACGTTGAGCGTTTTTTAGTAACTGGCTCTGAAGCTGCTGTCCCAGCAGATGATGGTAGAAGATATTACACTCTCCACAACAAATTCATAGAGGATACAATCACTGAGGGACTGAAGTTTTGGTAACACTTTATTTGACGGGGTGTGCATAAGACTGCCATGACACTGTCATAAACATGAAGGAGTCTTTATGAATGTTTATGACTGTTGTCATGAAGTGTCATTTGGTAAATTATGACACTTTTAATGCAAAGTTGTTTTAAAAGTTCCATTGAAAGTCCATTAAAAGTGCCAACTCTGCATTAAAGTGTCATTATTTTTAAAAATCATGCAAAGTGCTACATTGTTTTAATGTTTCCATCCATCCATTGTCTTACACGCTTATCCTTTGTAGGGTTGGGAGGGCTGCTGGTGCCCATCTCTGGAAGGTAACAGGTAAGAGGCGGGGTACATTCTGGACAGATCACCAGTCCATCGCAGGGCAATAGAGACGGACAGGACTAACAATCATGCACGCACACACGCGCACCCCCCCCCCCCACCCCACACACACACACACACAGACGCACACCCCTACACACACACACGCACACACGCACGCACACCCACACCCACACCCACACCCACACACACACACACACACACACCTATGGAGAATTTAGAAACACCAATCAACCAGACAGTTATGTTTTTGGACTGTGGGAGGAGTACCTGGAGAGAACCCATGCATGCACAGGGAGAAATATGCAAATTCCATGCAGAAGGACCCCTGGGCCAGGAATTGAACCCAGGACTTTCTTGTTGTAAGGCAACCGTGCTACCAACTTCTATTACTTCACAGTTTGGACAGAACAATGTGATCAGAATTTTAGGTACATATGAGCAGGTCACAGAGACACAACAGCCATAAAGAGTGCAGTAGATATTCCTCACCTGTAGAGCTGAGGACAAGACAACTTTAGTGGAGCAGACGTCAGTCCCAGCCCGCTCTGGTTCTTCCCTTTACTTTTTCTCACAAGGTCCTTGACTCGGCCCCACATGTAGTTTTCACTGAGCTGTACATTAAGACACATAACAGAAGGGCAGCAGACTTTAAATGTGCTTTAGCTAACCACTGGCCAAGCAGCTGCAGCTTATGTCTCGTCCTAATTATTCATTAAAACTGACTTTTCAGTTTTATATCATGTTATAATGTTATTCCTTCATCAACAACAAGAAGCAGGAATGTTGCCTTGATTCTTTCATGCATGTTTGAGAAATTCTTTAATGTCCCAAGGCAACCATTCAGCTGATTTCCACCTTTGATAATGAAGCTCCTCCTCAGAGCTGAGGTTACTAAGCGTCCAAGCTTCCTCATAGAGCAACCCTCCCCCACGATTCCCCCACTCAGCTCCTTCAGACTAGCCAGCAGCAATTAGCAAACACCTGGTGGAACTGTGTGCCTGCTGACTGAGATCGTTATACAAGCTACTTCTCAGTTAAACATTGGTAAAAAACGTTGTTAAAGGGTCAATAGAGGCATCATGTTATGATGGCTTCCTGAAGGCGGAGTTTCAGAAGGAGCAGGAGGTTTTAAAGAGACAGAGGCCCAATTTTATTATGAAGTCAAATGTTTTAAGTCATAACTGACAATACACCCTGTGTGAGATTTATATATATCAAACATCAAAAACAACATCAAGAGTTCTGTCTGTGATCTGTGATCACGTGATTTTGTTGATTTGCACACTCACGCGGCCCGTCGGAGGACTCCTCCTTTCTGTGCTATCTCCATGGAGATGGGGCTCCCTCTCAGCGTAGCTCCTTCGGTTTTGGCTTCTCCTCCATTCTGGGGTGGCTGACAAATCCTCAGTACTCATGCCTGAAGTATTAATCACAGATGAGACACTTCTGTTACTGACTTTACTAATTCACCATCCCACGCCATCAGGGAACATTTCATACAGAAACACTGCAACAACAAAAAAATTAACAGTCTAACAAATAATAATAATAATAATAATAATAATAATAATAATAATAATAATAATAATAATAATAATAATAATAATAATTTATTTGTTTAGCAATTTTAAAGTTTTAGACAAATGTTTAAATATTAAAGCCTTTTGATAAAAGTAAGTGACCTGAGTGAAGTTCCAGAGGTCATTAAAGGTCAAACCCCACTCCCACCTTCTTCAAATCAAATAAAATTGATGTCAATCAACTTGTCTATGTTTGTGCTGCTTTGGCTTTGAAGATATTAATGAAATTTTAAAGGTCATTTTGATTTTGTAAAAGTGTGAGTGTGGGGGAGCTGGTTGAGTTTTTGACCTTTAAACTTTCATTAATATTTTCAAAGTCAAAACAGCACAAACAAACATAATTGCTGCACAAACGTCGCACAAACGTAATGAGTTGATTGACATCAATTTTGTCTGATTTGAAGAAGATGGGGGCTGGGCCTGGTTGACCTTTAATGGCCTCTGGAAACATTTCTTAATATCTATAAAATGGTAGCGGCACAAACAAAAAATTTTGCTGCACAAATGTTTGACACCATTTTTGTCTGATTTGAAAAAGGTGGGGGAGGCAACTTCACTCAGTCAGGTAAGTAAGTGTTAACTAATAATCTTAAAAGAAGACCATGAAGAGGCCTGTGTATTATTTAGAGGAGCAGCATTCCTTCCTCTGCCTGTCTCACATCGAGCTCTGGGAGAGCAAAGTGGTAGCTAGAGTCATGAATTATGAGCTCTTTTTTATGTGATACCTGGCCATGTTTCCTCTGAGTGGCTTCGCCCTGAGATGACTCCACTCTGAGATAATCAGGGTGGACTGTAGAAACAGCTGTCTGGGTTTTGTTGGAAGCTACTTTGTGTGAGTTGAGAAGGAAGGGATCAGTGTGAAGGATAGAGGCTAAAGGATACCTGCAGACATATTCTCCCCCACATCCATGTAGACTCAGCTACTCCTAAATCAGCTTCAGTCAAACATGGCATGGCAAACAAACTAATGGCCTCATTGTGCTACAACAGCACAATGAGGCTGTTGTAGCACATGGCTTTTCATAAGGAGACTCGTAACATAACTGGAATCTAGCCGAGAAAAAAAACATTACACCTTTACTTAAGAATCTCAAAAAGATTCATTATAAAGCAAGCAGGTAAAATTCAGTCCAGTCTGCTACATTTGGACTCAGTAGATTATAAAATTTGTAATTAATTAGCCAAAAAAAAAGAGTTTAACTGAACTGCTTTATAATTTGAAATTGAACTGAAATTTTTAAAAAAATTTTTGCATGTTGCCTTGAGATGACATTTGTTGTGAATTGGCGATATTAAATTATTTGGTGTAAGGTTTTTGCCACGATTTCACTGTCTTTACTGTCTGTCATATCAGCTCCTGACCAGGATGTGTTCTCAGGTTACCTTTCCTGGCTGACAGCAGCGGGTGCCGGCTGACCTCCGGGATGGTGGACAGATCAGAGGAAGTACCACTCGGAGACATAAAGTCACTTTTCGACTGCCAATTCTGGAAGGCCAACATGGCAGAGCCACAGCTGCAATACCGCTGGAAACACTCCTGAATAAACACAACACACACACACACACACACACATAGTGAGATAGGAAGAATAACTTAGAATAACTGAGCTTCTCTTGCCTCAAAGCTTGGTAGGCCTCATATGCAAAATAGAACTACTTTGTCCATTTAAATGTAAAAACTAGAGGAGCACCGATTTATGAAGAGATCAGTCAGTATGTGAAGCTAATCTTATCCCCTGATCTTATAAGCAAAGTTCTAAATATCAACCACTGCCATCTTCTGCTCTCACGTGAGGGGGTTTGACCGATAGACCACCAGGTCATGTCTGCAGGTTTGTAGTTAACAATAGTCACCCAACTCAACAACTTCCTTGCTGTATCTCAGGATGACGACATTTCAGAGAAAAAAAAATAGTATCAGAATCGATTAGGCTTTTTAAATGTTGGTAACAGGTGATCGGTCAGAAAACTGCAATCAGTGCACCTCTAATCAAAACTATATGCATATTTTCATTTACATGTGATTTAGCATATAGGGAGTGTTGAAAAAACTGATTAAAGCTCAACATATTTACATAAAAAATTTTATATAGACATGGGAGTAAAAGAAAAATTTTGTCCAAATCAAAACACAGCTCTGATCTAATGTAGAAAGTTAGAGAAAACTTAGAAGTTATTGAAGTTTATCTTTTATTGAGAATCACTGAAAAATAAAATACTTTTTTTTTTCTTCTACTAAAGGCTAAGTACCGTAAAATTCATCCATCCATTATTCAACATGCAAACTTCATGCATGGAGACCCTGGGCTGGGATTCAAACCCAGCCTGAGAGGAATCAGAGAACATTCACACACCTCCTTGGTCTTTGTCATCCTGCTGTCCCTCTGCAGGCTGCAGACCTGCCTTCGCAGACGAAAGTTTACCTCCTGCAGATGAGCGATTTTTTCGAGCAGCTGGCAGATGTGCTCCAGGTAAACCAAACCTGAGCCCACAGGACTGGGTCTCTGTTGTTGGGCCTGCAGAAACAGAATGTGTGCACATCAGACGAGATCACAGACACTCACAAGAAGACATGAAAGGAGGGGATTGGAAATGGATTGACTGCTCCCAACCACAGAGAAGTAAACATAGAAAAAGACGGAGCATTTGTGGTTTTACAGCACACAGGGCCATTTAGCTCCATCCGTCTTCACATCTACTCTGACCAGCTTCCCCGACCTTGTTGAAGAAAAATATCCCCATAGTATGATACTACCACCTCCATGTTCCACTATGTGTTTTGTTCTGACTTATGTACAGTGGTAGTTATCTGCCACACAGAACAAGACATCTGCTGTAGATCACACTTTTTATAGTCAGACAAAATGGCTCTTTGTTTGTTCCAAATGTGTTGCTTACCAAATGTAACAGGAAAGAAAGGAGTTTTAAGTCTTGTCTTATCAGCTCTTTTTTTATGGCCCGGAAGGGAAAGTAACATTTTTTGCGCCACCAGCTACAGTGAAGCGGAGTGCAGAAAGTTACAAATTGTTTATATCACTATAAATCTGGTCCTACAAGTTTTGAAATTGTTTTTAGGTGAGAAATTAGACCTTTATTTAACCTTTTCCTGTTTGAAATTTTTGCTCTTTTACCTTCCTTAAGCCTTGTCTTTCTGTTTATGTAACTTGTTGTACATATTACTGTAAAAATAGATAAATAAATAATAAAACAAAAACAACAACAAAAAAAACAAGGTCATGATTAATTTTTTTTTTTGTGAGTCTACCTTTTTTTTTTTCTCGTTGTAGTTTTGTTTAGTTATGCCAAAGTTGGAAGTAGACAAGTCAGAGTTTTTGGTTCTAGCGTGTATTAACACCTTTGATTCGTCACATCGCCCCCTGGAGTCAGAGCCTCTTCGAAGTGTCTGGTTAAATGTTTTTCCCTGGAAGGCGCCCACATCGGTGGGGAAAGTCCAGTTAAGGACGAGTGTGCTTCAGCAACCTCCGCCAGTAATTAAACAAAGCATTTTGACATTTTGTATTCCAGTGCAAAATGTCAAAATTTGCATAGAAATATGAAGAGAGAACATTAAATAACCTGTTTAGACAGTTTATCAGCAAAATTGCTGCTCTTTAAATGAGTTTCACTTTAAATTAAAAAATAAATTCCTTTTCTCTCGACTTTAAAAAAAATCTTCTCTTCGTGGTGGTCGCACCAGCTGAACACAGGCACTCTAGGCGATAAGAGGAAATCATGAGCAAATATTTATCCAATTATCAACATTCCTAAATTTGACCCAACAAAAGCAGGATATGAGCTCAGGCTTCCTATGCTGATGGTGCTGAAGCTGGAGTTGTGTTGAGGTGACGTCACTCTTTTCTTTTGACCTACAAATACTTCCTGGATCACAAAGTTCTTAAACAAGAACCTCTGCACACGTTGTGTTTTACAATGATGGGGCACCTTCAAAAACATTTAAATGTCTGCAAAGGAAGCAGCCCTTCTGTTAAAAACACTTTATCACACAGGATCTCATGTCTGATGACAGCCCAGAACCTCTTCTCTGTACACAAGCAAGTCCATTTCTCAAGTGAATTTTCCCTAATAAACACAAGGTTGAAATAATACATTAGATTCAGATATATCCATCCGTCCGTCCGTCCGTCCGTCCGTCCGTCCGTCCGTCCGTCCGTCCGTCCGTCCATCCATCCATCTTCTGCTTATTAGAGGTTGAGTCACGAAGGCAGGAGCCTAAGTAGGGAGGGTCAGACTTCCCTCTCCCCAGCCACTTGTTCCAGCTCGTCCAGGAAAATCTCATGACGTTCCCAGGCCAGCCGAGAGACTTAGTCCCTCCAACATGTCCTGGGTCTTCCCCGAGGCCTCCTCCCAGTGGGACGTGCCTGGAACACCTCACCAGAGAGGCCTCCAGGAGGCATCCTGACCAGATGCCCGAGCCACCTTAACTGGCTCCTCTCGACATGAAGGAGCAACAGCTCTACTCTGAGTCCCTCCTGGATGACCGAACTTCTTACCCTGTCTCTAAGGGAAAGCCCAGCCACCCTACAGAAAAACTCATTTCAGCTGCTTGGATCCGTGACCTCGTTCTTTCAATCATGACCCAAAGCTCATGATCGTAGATGAGGGTCGGAACGTAGATCGACCAATAAATAAAGTGCTTCGCTTTTTGACTCAGATCTCTCTTCACCACGACAGATTGGTACGTGGATATGAACACATTCTGCTGGTATCTAGCTACGGTTATCTAAGTTGTAGAGAAGCCACAAACCTTTTGTAGTTATTGACAAACAAGCTATTGGCTTAATTCTGACTGGACACTGACTAGAATTAGTCCAGTTCACTTACATTGCTAGGGATTCTGTCATGGACCAGGTTTTATGATATTTTAAAACCATTTAGAAGGGTTTAGAAGTTTAATAACGCTAAAAATGAACATGAGGAGTGTATAGTAACTTCTGACCAGGACTGTTTTTCCTGCCAGCAGATAAGGCAAAGTGGGTGCGTGTGGGTCTGTAATTTGAGGAGTGTTGGGTCTCACACCGGTCCTACTCATACTTCCTCAGAGACCACCGAGGGACCCACTGTTTGGAACGAGAAATGGCAGTAAGGAGGAGCGCATTTTCTGTTCAAAATGAGCAATCCCAGTGCAAACAAACAGACACACCCTGCTCTGCTTCCTCAAGCCTCCAGTTAATTGCGCTGAGTCATGGGGTAGTTGTTGACAGAACCTCCGAGGCGACCACCAAACCCGAAGCTGCAGCTCAGAGATGAGACAGGAAGCAACCAGGATGAAGTAGGACACTTCACAATAAGTGCTTATCTTAATAAGAAAGATGTTTTTCAAAATGACGAAAACACACGTAGCACTGCGATTGCTGGAGATCACAGTACAGACACGCCGTATGCTGAAGCGTCAGTTAGACAACGAGGCAATAGTATTACAATATTTTCTCACACTTTGTGCCTTAAAGGAAATGCAGTCACAACACAGCTACTTGGTCAAGGTTTTAAACGTAAGCAACACGTGCAAAAGTTCAGTGCTGGTGGAGTCGTTTTCAACACGTCTGAAGGATTATTTGCTTCTACTTACAGGCAGAAGTTTTGAATCTAGGAATGTTAAATTCTCACATTATATCAGCAACGTTATCTTTGGTAGACACACCAGTAACTCCTGTTTAATAACTATTCCAAAAAATCTAAGTGAAATATTTTTTTGGTCCTTCCTCTTCTCTAAAGCCATTTCTTCTTAAAAAATCTGCTTTAATCAGAAACATTGGTGTCCAAACTTTTTGCAACATGGGCCAGAATGCTAAAGTTGAAAATAATCAGGGGACCATATTGATTTTCTGACTTGAAACGCAAAACAATTCTTTTTTAAATACTTGTTAATTGATTAAACATGCAATATTTTAATGAAACAAAGTGACAAATGTTTTGTCTTAATAAAAGGCGGACAGTTTCCAAACTTTATGGGTAATGTTTTTCAGTTTGTATGGTCTAGAAAATCTCTTATTTTATTCCCAGCAACAAAAAGGAAAACTTTCTTAAAATAAAAGTGTAGTCTTTTTTTAAGTTAAAAGTTGCTGGTTATAATGAAAATATTTTATATAATTAAAATACTTTGTGCCTTCCACTTCCCATTAAAGAAGAAATTAAATTTGTAAAGAATTAAATTCTCGTGCTAAAAATGTTAAAAAGTTCCTGGAGGGTGAAATTTGGAGCATTCTTAGTGGGCCACACAAATAATTCCAAGGGCCACAAATGGCCCCCGGGTCACACTTTGGACACCCCTGATCAAAAACAATATGGAAAATGTGTATCCTTGGAAAATATGACTCAGTCCTGACAGGGCCTGTGATGTTTCCATTTAAGATGAGCTGTTGCTTTGGGCCTCGGATATGAAGTCAGGAAGGAAGTAATTCTTGAGTTTGCCTGCAGTGTTTAGCATCCACAATAGCTGCTATAGCCGTGAAAACAAAAACAATTGGGTTGCTAGGTTTTTGGAAATAAAAAAAATTTAAAAAAGCATATTACTAAAATTTCAAATTGTTTTGTTCTTGTGGGATGGGTGTTCTGGATGTTCCTTCACTGCTGGGAATCAGTTCACAGAAACCAGATTTTTAAGAAATCCAAAGCAGTCATTAAACATTAACTATGCTGTGAAACAGAACAGGCAGATTTTTTTACACACATGGATTCATTTAAATCTGTGGGACTCTTAAATTAATTACTAAATTATTTATACTTTATATGTGAATTGTCCTGTAAACAGTTCTGTATTATGCTTTTCCAATCTGTTCACAGGGCATAACTGTGTTTCAAAAATACAGCCGTGGAGAGAGAAGCCCTATTTTAAGCTTCATGTGTCAGCTAATTGAACCAACCACATCTGGGCTTTATGTGGGCTCAGTTTGGGGAAGCTAGCAGAATCACTAACAGTATTGCTGCTCGTCAGAACGGAGCCCCGCTTGCTCTGGGCCCCCATTTCACAGCTTCTAACCCACTGTGTGATCTCCAGATCAGAGACGAAATAGTTAACGTCAACACCCTCATTCTATTTCAGTTGTTCCAAAACACACTCAGGGGTATAAAGAACATCTGTGGATCCCAGCTGGAAAGTGTCGTCTTTATTCATTAAGCCTGGGAGGTCAATAAGTCAATAAAAATAAAAAAACAGCCTTTAAACTAAGTTGAAACTAACCACAATGAAAATGAATGCCAAGACTGTGATAAACAAATCCATATGACCACTGTTTAATGCAAAGTTGGCACTTTTAATGGACTTTTAATCCAACTTGTAAAGCAACTTTCCTTTAAAAGTCTCATTATTTACCGAATGACACTTCATGACAACAGTCATAGACATTCATAAAGACTCCTTCATGTTCGTGACAGCGTCATGTCTTATGCACACCCCATCAAATAAAGTGTTATTGAAAGTGCTTTAGCTTCCATTTTACTATTAAATATCTGATGATGGGGGCCACTAAGCATTCTGTACTAATAATTTTTTTCATAAGCCCCTCACCCCAAAAGCAGCTGACCCAGGCTGTTGCCTCTCTGGTGCCTCCTGGAAGCTATCAAAGAAGCCTTATCTCTGTAAATATGCAAGTAATTTGAGATATTCAACACCTACTGGATACACCAGGATTGGCTGCCAACCTCTGGGCTCGGAAAATAAGGAAGGTTGAGAGAGGGAAATGCCTGCCGGTCATCAACAGTATCACTTTGTCAAATCTCCAGTACCTCAGCAAACTCAGTAAAGTGCTGCATCATACTCAGCTAACTGGCTCTGTCCGAGGGACCGAAAGGTTCTCGTGTTTCATTTCGATCGACGTGAAGAGAGGCCTTCAAACTCGGCATTGTTTCAACAGCCTTCGCAACTCAGATGTTCTAATAATCCTTCTCCAATCTGTCCCTCTCTGTGAAACAACAACGGGGATTCATGCGGAATGTTTGCTCACATTCTTCTCTGTAATAGCTGCTGGTAATGAAAGACGTCCTCGCAGCCTTGCTGGGATGTTTTCAGGAACATCAAACAGTTGAACGTGACTGTGCAGCTTCGACAGCTGCCAGGTGCTCTCTCACAGACCCATCCAGAGAGAGCATCCCACAGAAAAACATGACATGATGACTCTGAGACCTCTGAGTAAGGAGAGTCGGGCTGTTGTCACATAAGCAGTTCATCCACATCGGGTCCACTTTAGAATATGAAGAGTTCCCATGACCTGGATAGATGGATGGATAAACAAATGAGGGTTTTCTTACCTCACTGAGCTTACAGCATGCGTCCATGTAGTCCTCCAGACTGTCCCTGGTGTCACTTCTCCTTAGAGACTCAGCTTTTATGTCCTCGTCTGTCTCATCCTCACATTGTGCTGGTAAGAATTCGTCTGCAAGCTTTACGCTCTCTGAGCTGTTTTTATCATCTGACGAGATTTTCTCATCACGTCGTTCGGATCTTTCACGAACATCTTCAGAGGTAAGTCCTGTAGCATCACTTTGGTCCATTTCCTCACATATGTACAGTTTCACTGTCACAACTGAAGGGTCAAAGTCCTCTCTGTTGGTGAAAACGTCGTCTTGGATGTCCACTGTTGAATTCGTGCTGGTCTTTAAGCAGTTTGCCTCCTTGGAGTTTTGGTCCTTTGTAACTAGTGCATCGGGGGAGGAGGTAGAGTCAGAGTCCAGGTTACAGGAGTGACAGGAGGACTCTCGACTGTGGACCGCAAAGCTCTTTTCTGAGCCTGTGGGGGTAGACGGAGAGTTGGCTCCGCTTGGCAGTTCCACTCCAGAGTCTTCAGATTCAAACTTGTACAGCCTGGAGAGATGAGAGTCCAAGAAAATGCCCGGTAGGTATCCGGTGCCAGAATCCATCCGAGGCTTGTCTTCAGGATGGGAGTTTACCTCCGAGGCCTCACCTGGGTCTGGAGTCTTGTGTTCAGAAACTGATGCTGCAGAGAGAGTGGAGACAGAGTCTTCTGCCGTCCAGAACTTTTCATTGAAGTTGTTTAAGAGCTTCATTTTTGTCAGCACAACGTCACTGTCCAGAACTGCATTCCTGTCTCCTTTCCCTGGTAGACAGAGACAGCAAAAAACATTATTTCTGCTCCAGCTGAACAAAACCTCCTCAAATGTGTTCTTGTGTGTTTTCTGTTCTTATTTGTTTATTGAAATAACTAAAAAACACACACACAAAAATCACAGCAACCAAACATTTATTTGGAGAGCGACATCACCATGTTCCAGTTTGAAAAACTATTGGAATTATTTAACTCTCATCAAGTAATTTAACTACTACTACAAACTTATACTATGGCATTTCTCTGCACTTTATGAAATAACCACTACAAAAACATATCTACCACAAATCTTAAGTCATATCAAGACATCTAAGTTCCTCGTTGAGTCCCAATCAAACCAGTCATTTGACTAAATACGTAATTTAATTTAATAATCATTTTTAATGTGTTTTTGTTGCCAGAACAAGCAGCAAGAGGTAAGGAACATGAAAAACATCAGGAAATGGTGCGCCAATTTTGCTTTTTACTGCAAATATTAACACAATAAATAATTCATTGTGAACAGAGAAAATACTGGCAATGTTACCATGAGTCATTTCGGAAAGAAAGAAAGAACTTCCGATGTGATTTTAGAGAAGACGTTGCATTGTTGGAATCTCTCTCGATATGTTTGCTATAAAAAGAGTCACTTCTGAGTAAACGTGCTCATAGCAGTTGTTGGGCATTTGGGTTTTTCTTGCTCAAATCTTGTTCTGCTCACAGGAACCTTCTCTGACTTTAACAACTACAAGCTTTTTATACAAGATACAGCACAAACATTGAGATTTCTGCTTTTCACTAAAACAGAAATACTCACAAATCCACTCCACCCTGACTGTCATTTATTCTGACGTCAGTGGACACGCGAGGGCACACTGAGGCGAATTGTCAGTAAAAGTGAAGTATGAATGTGTAGAAAATACATCCCACAATCCACAGAATTCAGGAGTATTTATATTAAGACAGACATAGTGAACAGAAACTGCCTCCAAGTTTTGGCTTGCAGTGTATGGCAGCATGTTTGCTCAGGGATGGTATGGGAATAGTTTGGACTGTGGAAATAAGAGAATGACAATCTAATTCATTTTTATTCCCAGGATGTTTCCAGCAGAATTAATGAAATTAGGCACTAAATAAAAAATAAGAAAAACTCAAATTTTGCCTTCTGCTCTTTCCCATCACACTTCCAATCACTGTTAACCAATCAGTTCAGGTCCATTATTCCACAAACACTTCTGCTGCTCTCACTCTTTGCTGGTTCCTCCTGTTATCATTGCTTCCCTGAAGATTCCCTGCTGTTCTTTTACCACCAATTCCTGTTTTTGTTTGGCTCTGGCTTCTGGTGTTTCCCGTATTTTTGTAACTTTGTTTTTTTATCCTTTTTTTTTTTTTATTAAATACCAACAGCTACTCAATGCCTCTGCCTGCCACACATCATGACATTCCTGCCCAAAGCCATCACCTCATCTACAATAACGATAACCCACCCAATAAAATGAGCAACAACATTTCATTTCCCTTTGGGGTCAATGAATAATTTTCAAATGTAAGTGAGGTGATGAAGAACAGAAAACAATGAGGGAATCTTCCCTGTTTTTGTGACGTGGGTGTTCGTACAGGACAAGAGTGTGGTGTTGACCGGACAGAACGTCTGAGCCAAGACGAATGACCGCCATGCAGAGAAAATATAGCTTTGAGCTCACCATCAGACGCAGAGTCATCTATTATCTGTTTTTATAATAGACGGCTCTGCCTCTTGTACTCGATGCTGAATTCAAAACTATATTTTCTTTGGATCCTCATAACATAAACTCATAACATAGTCTCATTCAAAGGTGCAGTCTGAACTAAGTTTCTTTTCTTTCTCTCTCTCTCTCTTGCTTTGTCTGCCACATGTTGTTCATTCTGTGAAGCCCACAAAACTCCTGTTTCCTGTTTTTGCCCGATGATAGGAACAAAAAAAAACACACACAAAAAAAAACAGCTGAATGATTGCATGTATTTTAGGTTGGTACTTTAGCAGCTGGATTGTTGTTTTTCTTTTTCTTTTTCCAGTGACCTCACTGGTCACATTGTGTGAAGTATCCAACATGTGTTTGTCTGTACAGTGGCACAAATTAGTGTTTACCATCTGCTGATGGCCACGGCGTAATGTACAGAGATTAACATGCAACAAAGATAGCAAAAGATACAAGAGACCAACGTTAGAGAGACGTTGCCATAAAGCTTTCTTTACTCTGGAACAAAAATTGATGTCAGTGCCTTGAAAAAAGGATTCACACTTGTTAAAATTGTCGAATAAAAGAATGAGTTACTCTTGAAGCCAGACAAAGACTTTTGGAGCTTCTTCTGTCTTCCTGACACGAGATTTCAAGACATGTCTGTTCTTGTGAAACCCCAGCAGACTGAGAAGGGGAGCAGGTTGCCTTTAATTACACGTTGAAGTCATCCGACCAGCCGGGCTGTGTAATCTGACTTCTCGTTATTCTGACACAATCCTCGAGTGTCCCTTCAATCCTTTTCGTGCGATAATCGCCTGCTGCGCAGGTGTTCCCCTGATCTGGTCGTGTTCATCCCTCGCAAACGGTACACCAGGAGATATTCTGTCCTGTAATCGTGAGCACATGCTGACTCAGCTGATTTCCAGTCGTGAGTGTTTGACTGAGCTCCACACAACATATATCATCAGAGACGGTCCTCCTCCCCCCCAACCTGTCTCCCCGACCCGTCCTTAAGCCTGGCTTCTGTCTGAGAACATCCGTCTGCCGTTTCCCCCCTAAGATTCATTTCACATTCCAGACCGAAACTGGTGGATTCGGCACGGTTTAAGGAGCGGGTGGATTGACCTGTTGTCTTCTGCTTGATGCCTCGGGTTCATACTTCATGAGAAAAACACTTCAATGATGCCTCCAGGGCCGGAGGTAAAACACACCCTTCATGCAGGGACTAAAAGGGGTCAGGAGGAGCTGGGAAAGAACCTGGCACTCAGGCTGGGAACGTTAACCAAGCTCTAAGATAAACACCAGAGGTCAAAACAGCATTTAATTAAACTAGTTAATATATATATATCAGCAGAGTTCATGTACAGTCATTTAAATACCCCAAAGTTAAAGGAATGAAGGTAAGAGGCAATAACCAATGTTTCTGGATGATTAATCACCCCAGAAGTTATCAGGATCACCGATAATATTGTTGTTTTGAGATGATTTGCCACTAATATAATGACATAATTACATAATTCCACTAATTATACCTTTTAACAATATTCTCATATGTCCGACAAACATGTATAAGAATACATGTTTGTATTCCTCTGGGGTTTTACGGAGATGACGATAAAAGTTATGGTTAAAACAAAGCGCTGGTCACTAATCAACAGCTGGTTGCTACAACACATCTGTTCAGCTAGGCTATTAAACTGAACCCAAGAATGTATTAGAATCATGTTCTAATACATCACAGCGGCACTCAGCATTAAATCAGCAGTAGTAGAGGTAGCAGTCTAAACCACGCTGTCAGCCACAGCTGCACCCCGACATGAGGTGTAGCTGGGATCATGAGAGAAATGTCATCAGCACTGAGGATGATAGCCAGACTCCCTCCCACTTATCAAAGTAAATGCATGACCCCAGCACTGCTCTGTCCTGCCAGACACCACTATGATAAGACAGGAATGTGCAGGAGCATTGTAGCTTCAGTCAAACACTCCTTGGGAATAATTCCCTTTAACAGCTTAAGAGGGAAGTAGCTCATCCCTCAAAGTAAAGGCAGAGACAATGCTGCCGCTGTCCTGCCAGCCACTAAATGTTTTTGGAGGACGCTCTTAGAGAAATTCTTGAAAACTAAACTTGTCATAGAACAGAAGCGCCGTTAGAGGCGATTATGTCAGGTTGCAGTTTGGAAAAGGCCTCGACGGCTTCTTCCTGTGTCCTGTTTGATGAGTGGTGGTTGATGGTGGGTCCAAATGCAGAACAGCAGAGGCACTGAGTAGATCGAGATATTTAATAAAAATCTTTTTTAAAAAACACAAGACATATGGAACCACAGGGAGCCAGGGCAGAACAAAAACCATAAATCCAAGAGAGAAAGCCAGCAAGGAGACAAGGGGAGAAACAGGAGCTACCAGCAAGGAGTGAATGAAGGAGATGTGATTAAATACTGGGAGAGTGAATGCTGGAACAACGGATCTGGGCTGATGAGTTAACAGGCTGCAGAGGAAGGCTGACCGGAGGGAGAGAGGGAAAGAGGAAGAGGAAGTGACACAGGCGGTGGGGGAAAGAATACTGGGGACTAGGAAATGAATCTAACAAAAATAACGAGACAAAGACATTTAATAAAACTAGAGAAGCTAAGAAATGACGAGACACAAGAAACAAACAGAACTAGAATCACTAGCAAGAAACTGAAGTAACAAGGCAGAACTAATAGAGACAAGAAACTAAGGAGCATAAATGATCACAAAACCAAATAAACCTGAGATCCTAACCCCCTGAATGTGTTTTGCGATGAAAACAACGATGGAGACACAGGAGTCGTCCTCACAGCTGCACCGTCCGCACAATAGCCCTTTCTTCTTGCTCTAAGAAACACGGCAAACAATGTGTCTGCTGTGGAGCAGAGCAAAGGGGCTCCCGATCGGAGGCAACAATGAGCAGATTTACTACGCCTCCCACTGCAAGGCATCTGTGGGATTTGCTCTGCAGCAGGTGTGGGGGGGGGCTCCTACTGTAAATAAGCTGACAGTGATATCTGAGTGGGGCTCAGCTGCGGAATGCAGAGCAACCTGACGCTGTGATAAGAAAGCTCGGTGTGCTGCTGCTCACTTTTCACACAAACCACGGCTGCTTTGATTTTGCCGGATCTTTAGTTGCCCAGGTGGGACGATGAAGAGCTACCTCTAAGTTACAGCACTGACCCGGGCAACAGGCAGCAGTAAAAATAAGTCAGTACAAATCTCATAAATTACTAGGTCACAGAAGGAAACAGGTGCACTGATCAGGATCTGTCATTTGCAATGAATTGTTGGAAGTAAACATTGGGATGAAAATATGAAGATTTCAAGCTCAAACTGCTTCTAGTAATGGAAAACCATGAAAGGTTCTGTTTTATGAATACAACCTGGTTTTATTACACGCCCCACGAATTCACCTTCGACATAAAACTGGAGCTGAACTAAAGTTTTGCTAATAAAGCCCCAAGTCTGAGCTGCAGCCTTGTGTGTGTGTGTGTGCGTGTGCGTGTGCGTGTGTGTGTGTGTGTGTGTGTGCGTGTGCGTGCGTGCGTGCGTGCGCGCGCGTGTCTGTGTGTGTGTGTGTGTGTGTCTGTGTGTGTGTGTGTGAAAGAAGCTAACAGTTTGTCAGCCTCGCAGCAGCAAAAGTCTATGCTGCCTTTCAATAGCCAAAGCATGAAATGCTAAATGAGCTTATTAGTATAATTACATCTGCAATCATGGAAGAACTTGAGTGCAGACTAAGTGATTTTCGACCTCCTTTCACTTAACACGTCAAACTGGGACTTGGTCGTTCTCTGACCTCTCTGTCTGATTTCTGAAAGGACCGGTGGCTCAGCAGGGTTAAATTCAGCCCACTGCTGCTCCTGTTTGGAGCAGCTAAGTGAGGTCGATATTAAGGGGGGCAGACCCCCTTAATATCAGGCATATGAATTTTCTAAATTTTCTGAGATCAGTGATCAATCGATACTTACATGTGAAGCCAAACTTATTTACTGTGGCAAAAGTCTAAGAATCGACTGCAGAAAACTGCAATCAGTGCATCCCTACTGGATACCATCCTGTAAACACCCATTTCTATGCATTGAGGATAATATTGGCCCAGCTTGAGTTCTAACCCTCCTCATGTCCCACTTCACTCCACATCCAGGTGGCTTAATTTCTTAAAGCTCAAACCTGTTCAGAACAGCATTTTCAGTCATTCTGTTGAGTATCTGCTGCTGTTGGTCACTGATGACTCAGTTTGGACCAAAACTTCAGCTGTTGGACTCACAGTTGAAGGAATTCAAGGTCTAATTAAAGCCTGGAAGGTGTCAAACCAGCCCAAATCATCTCCCT
Organism: Poecilia reticulata; assembly: GCF_904066995.2. Taxonomy (NCBI): domain Eukaryota; kingdom Metazoa; phylum Chordata; class Actinopteri; order Cyprinodontiformes; family Poeciliidae; genus Poecilia; species Poecilia reticulata. The sequence continues at coordinate 6,607,692 of NC_088844.1, read as the reverse complement.
CCACAGCCGTGCTTGATATATGTTTGTGCTGACATGCAATATTTGGTTTTTATTAACTGAACATGCTTGCCAAAGACTGTACAATCTAAGTTGGATCCCTTTACTGGGACATCCTTTTACTGGGATGATTTCCAGATGTGTTAAATGTGAATAATCTTCAACTTGTGTGTGTGGGGTAACCTGTACGCAGCAACAAACTCCTACTGTCATCCAGGAGTTAACATGTACCAATGAGTCAGTAGTGACTGCTACCTCCCCCCTGATAAATCAGACAGTATGACAGAAAACATCTGGCTGCAGGTTGTTAAAGCTCTGACAGACTCTTGTGAATCTCTGTCGTTCCTGCATACTTTTTGTCTGTGACGTTTGACGCCGTCGTCCTCCAGAACGTCCATCCTTTCCTGTCCCACGAAGGAGGAGGAATCCACATCTGTTTTTCTTTTTGTTATTTTGTGGCAACCACCTCACAAACTGTGCTTGCAGCTCACAGTTTTCATGGGAGTAGGAATAAAAAAAGAGGAGGCCAGAGAAGTTTTTATGACCGCCAATCTGCTTTTAAAGGATTTCCGTAGAAACAATAGGAGCAAAAAACCCGAGACTGCGTCTTATGAATAAAAGAAAAGCTGCCAATCTCAGTCGATTACATCACTGAGTTTGTGTAAGTTCTTAGTCATCTTTAAAAACAAGAGCAACAAAGGCACCGCAGGGTGCTAATCGTGTTTACTGAGACATTACAGAGCTCAGAGAGGATGAGTCTGCAGGTAGTTTAGGATCATGACGAAGAAAGAAATGAAATGAACACCCTTTAAGGAATTATGACTGTAAAGACATATCTCTGAGGAACGGATTGAAAGATTATTTTACCTTTTCTCCAAGGAGCCAGAATTGAGAAAGATCTCTGCCAGCTGATGACCAGCCCAGCCTTTTTCCTTTTCATACTCATGCTGCTGAAGGACTTGCTTTTGTAAAAAATAAAAAATAAAAAAAATACAATAAATAAATAAATAATCAAATTTTAGATGTAAAAAAAAAAAAAAAAAAAAAAAAGATCAAATTTTCTCAGATATTCCTCATTGGGCTTCAGCTGTGGCAGAAAGGCGTCTCCTTCAGTGAGGAGGCTGGTTGTGATACTGGGTCCTGCTGGAATGCCAGGAGCGGCTCGGTGATCTGTGGCTGGGACTGGGAGCAGCTCTTCAGCTGAGCTGTACACAGGGGGGCAGGACTCCGGCAGCCGGCAGGAGGAGGAGGGAACATCTCTGAGCAGCACTGACTTCTCTTCAGCCCAAAAGAGGAATGGAAGAAATCAAAAATAAATCTTTTCGTTTGAGTTGCAGTTGTGAGGGCATCCAGGCACCTCTGGCACATTTTTGGAGGCTTTCTAGCTCCGTAAACATGGAGAAGATAATAGAGAACAACAGGAAACATGTCTAGCCCACTAAATAGGTTTATTACTTTAGCTGTCAGAGGAATTTCATCCTTTTATTACTCTTGGAAGGATTCTACCATAAGCCCTTCCTCTTCTTCTCTACCTCCTCTCTCAGCCTCCATAGCGCCCTCCTCTGTCACGTCAATCCTCTACACCACGGCCCTGCTTCGATAGCTCTCATGTCACATTTCCATCAATTTTGTAACTGGCAGCCATCTTGGTAGGCAGTTGATATGGAGTTGTTGTGACAACAACAAAGCCACAAATCTACAAACAGCGTACGCATTCTTCGTGTTCACTAGGTAGTTAACTACATCGTTAGTGGGAGATCGGCAGCATTTTGTCCACATCATCTGATGTGTTTTCCGTTGCCGTCTGATACGGCTCAATCCTGACAGTTTTGCTCATGTATCTTTATCTCGCACATTGGTGAAGAGTGTCTTTCTGCTTTTGCCTACTACAGGTAGCGCAGATCACTTCTGCTTCAGACTTGTGGGAACTCTGTGTTCTAAGTTCTGGTCTCTTGCCCCGCCCCCTTTGCGTCCTCGTCCACACTTCAGCTGAGCTCGCATCCAAGCTGACATCAGCAAAGTGTTTTACCCACAATTCATTGATTATTTTGAATTAAAAACATAAAAATATGTCAATATTCACCGAGCAAGCTGTATCTGTCGCACAAAAAAATTAAATAAAAAATCAGGTTTCAAATGTGAAGTATTGAAATAATTTTAGTTTTAATACTGTGCGTGTGAATACTATCAAATGTTGCTTTCCTTTATGAATTCCTTGTAACCTTTCTTACTGTTGTTTCACATAGACACTTGCTGACTAAACCAGCATAGCAATGTGCCCTTTTCAACATTTTGTTGCAATACAATCTCTCACAGCAGTGTATTTTACTTGTCAGTTTTCCAACACAAAGTAGAATGGAAGATAATATGGAGTGAATGGAAGATAATACGCAGGCTCTGTATTGTCAGCTGCATCCTTCATGCCTAATTTAGTATTTTTGTAGCTCAGTTGGGATAAATCCTGGTGTTACCTACAGGTTGTGCTTTTCTTTCTGTCCACACCCAGTTAGTGTGTCTCTGAGCAACTGATGTGAAATATTTGAACAGCAGCTGGGGGGAGGAGGGGAGCGAGCAGCAGTGCTGTCTTTAATTACCAGCCATGGGGCAACATTGAACTATACAGCTCAGATATTATGATAAAGACTTCATCACAATAGTATTTTCATGATACTTTCAGTTCCACACACACACAGGTTGCTCTTTTTTTCATCCCCGCATTGTTATAATACTTGGGTTGATGATATCTAAATATCAGATTTCCTCAAAAATATTAACTCTTTAATGGAAGTCAAACCTTTTTGTAACTTTTTTTTTCCCTACACAGCGTTCATCTTCTTCCTGGAACACGAACACTAAACGGAGTCATGAATTTGAGACATTTCCACATTCTCCGTCTAACATCACTCTGACGCCTTAAACGGCCTCCTGTATCCACGCCCTTCGGCCCTTTTACTTTTCAAGACTGTTTTCTGAAGAACCTTATAGGATCTAAGACCAAAACTTTCCATTGAAGGCCGTTTGCATGCACTTCTGACTTGATTGTATGACAAAATGTATTATTCCTTGTAAAAATAGATGAAATAGTTACTAAAAATCTCATACAACTTAATTGAAAACAAAAGTTAACTTAAACTGATGTTTCAAGTTCAAAAAGTGGTAAAAACTTTTTTTTTTTTACAAAAAAGAAGGCGCTCTGCTCAGATGCAACCAGAACTAAACAAACCTATACATTACCTATGACCTATAAATTGAGTGGCTCAAAACCAACACTGCACATCACCCTGAACGCATCATTTCCATCTTGTTAGGATCCATTGGTTGTTTTGAGGCTCATTTTTTTTTCTGTGTTCTTGCTCACGATGGTACTGGGAAATGAATGACAATCTCATTCACTTTCAGTCACAGGATGTTTTCAACAGAATTAATAAAATTAGGCTCTACCAGTTGTAAAAAAATAAAAAATAAAAATCAAATTTTGCCTTCTACTCTCTCCCCTCACACCTGCAATCAGTCAACCAATCAGCCCAGGTCCATTGTTTCACATTTCCTCTCCCATGACTTAAGCACTTCTGCTTCTGTCTCTCTTTGCTGGATCCTCCTGTTAAATCCCATTATTTTTGGATTTCTGTATTTTTTTTTCCTACTAAAATATTCTTCACTTGCAAGCTGCCTCTTGGCATTTGGGTCCACACTTACAGATCTTCAAACATAGTGGAGGCAGCACCATGCTGTAGGGATGATTTTTTTAAAATTCATTATGGGCAGGGAAACTGGTCAGCGTTGATGGCAGAAAACCTACAGGAGGTGGTTCGCCCTCCAGCAGGACCACCACACCATAAACATTAAGCAAGAGATACAACTGGGTGGTTTGGATCAAAGCATATACATGTGTTGGAATGGTCTAGTCAAAGTCCAGACAAAATTCCAACTGGAAATCAGCGGTAAGACTTGGACACTGATGTTCGCAGCTGTTTCTCATGCAGTCTGAATGAGCTTAAGGCTGCTTTAGGAAGAAGAATGAGAAGAAATGCATCTGGAGTCTTCAGTCAGGAATGAGTGCTAGAGGCATTACCTCTAAAGGCATTTATTACCCGTAATGCCGGCAAAAAAAATTTGGAGATATTTTGTTAAACTTAAATTTGTGGATTTTTATGATGCCGATTTTATCCTTGATTTTAGTTGCACTGTGTAGCACTTTGAGATTTTTGCTAATGAAAAGTGTGGTACAAATTAAATTGATTCTAATTTTTTCTTCTTCTTCTTTCTTTGTTGGCATCCACTGAGTCCATGGGGAACTGGCTTGGAGAAAATTCACAATAACTTTATCCCGACCTTTGTTTCCAACAATAACTCAGGTTTTATGCAGTAGAATCATTCCATCTTGGGAAAAGAAATCTTCGAAATAATAGTTAACAGTTAAGTTCTGACCATAGTGTAATGATGGGCTGTTCATCTTGTTAATCCTTCCACTCAAAACTGATCCTCATACACAATTTGGCTTTAAGGTTATGCTTTGCTAAGATGATCCACTTTACATGTTGTAAAACATCAAACTGTTTCTCACATGAAGGTTTAGAGCATAAACTAAAACCTGTGAGAATTCACTGTGGAGATACTGTGAGAGCAACAATAAAAACCATTGAAAATAAGAAACAAACCTGACTTCACTGCTTGAGCGCACAGCCCGTTATTAATGTCGGGTAAACATGTGGTGAACAGTCACCGCATGTCAAAAAAACAGTCTTTTAAAATCCTAAATGACATTATGGAACATTCAGGATTCATCCAGGTAGCTGCTAACGGGGTTTTCTGAGATAGAGTTGGAATTATGAGAGTTTGTTTCAGTAGAGCCAGTTAAAGCAACAAAAACCCCTGATGTGAAATCTGCCAAAGTTCAAACCGCAGAGGCTTCAGTTCCTAGACTAATAAACCCGAGACAGGAGAAATGTTTTACTAAGATTCATTTCATCACCGTTATGTAAGGAATGAGGCAGACTGCAATCTCTTGGAACACCACAGCAGGTTCTAGTTTGCTGAAGTCTTCTTGACTGAAGGAACGGCAGAATTCACCTCTTTTTCTGCCAAATTTGAGCACAAACAAGGAATTTGACTTTGATCTGCATGAAAATATCTAACTATACAGACAGACATTTGAAGAGAAGCAAAAGCAAATAAGGTGGATTTGCACTGATGCATACCCTGTCCAAGACATGCGACTGTGGAACCGTTAGCATGTCACGAAAGTCTTCAGTCAGAGACGCCGTCAGATGCTCTGCAAGACTGACTTCTACTGGAGATCCTTCTGCCCAGTGTTACCATCCATGACTCTGAAGAAACTTGGGTGATGAGTTACGACAGCGATTGATTTCCCTTTGTTATAAAGTATTTTTGAATTAAGCTAAATGTTTTCAAAATGTAGTCTGCCTCCCATCAGGAATTTTTACAAAGAGTAAGACACACAGGAATTGTCTTGAGGGAAAGCTTCCAGATTCTAAGAGAAAACAACCTTCTCCACAACACTACAGTCATAAATTTCTGGAAGAAGCTCCAAATTAAAGAAGAAAATAAAGATGGTGGACTGTCAGATTCAAATATTTAAGCAACCTCCTCTCGTCAGTTCCATTTGGCTAAATTGCTCCAGATGGACGTATGCTCTCAAGCCATTCGTCTCTCGGATCCTTTTAAGTCCATGAAGCAATTGCGAGCACTCCAGAGGAAATCCCTGTTATTCTAAGCAGATAGGATCACGGATGTTGCATCTTTCCTTTTGCTCTCAAAAACCATGAGAAGGAAAAGCGTTTTGGTAACGCTGACCAAGACAAAACCTTACAGTGTGGAGTGGGAGGTTCCAGTATGTAGGCCAACAGTAGGCCCTCAGGGTACGGTAGATGAAAACTGCTGAGAAAAAAACTTTTATTTGTGCAGCACATAAACTGAGGATTCAAAAACATGAGAAGTTTATAATCAGGAGTTTAGTTAGGCTTTCAAACACCCCCGATCTTAAACGTGTACAGACATCCAGAAGTTATATTTCTTGTAAGTCTTTAAACACTGTAGCAGAGATTTTGGCCCACTCCTCCATTCAGATCCTCTCCAGGGGCTTCGTGTATAAAGTACGCACAAAAAAATGTGTGGCGCCATATTTTAACACACAAGTAAACCTACGCAAACTTTTTACTGGCCGTGAAAACGTGATATGGAGAGAAAGTACATTAAACACCTCGTTTTGGACCTCCTTTATTAGCAAACATATAAAATAAAACGGTGACAGAAACATCAAAGCTTGAACAGACTGGAAACAGGAAGAGATTAAGTATTAAAGACAGGATGTAATATGGAGAAGCTGGAACATCTAAACTCTAGATGATGATTTCCTCTGCTGAAGAGGGGACTGCACGTTCCACCGCCTCGGCCCCGGAGCCCTGAAAAACAACCAGAGGACTGAACGGCAGCTCTTCACAGGACTCACACCGGAGCATTAAAAACGGTGCTTCATTCACCTTTAATAAATGAAATAAGTCATTACAGTCGTTTTAGAGATTGAATGAAGAGAGATGACAACAGTATACTTGTGTCTGAGAAAACCACCTTTGTCATCAATATATTTAAAAAAATAAAGGATCTGAAAAACAGCCTTCATAAAAAAGAAGTATTTGTGTTATAGTATATTGGTCTGAATGTGAGTGTTGTGTACCTTCATGCCATCTTTTGAACTTCTGCGCTGTTCAAACTCGTTTTTCCCACAATACGATTATAGAACAAACAACTGAGAAGAATTCTTTTCTTCAGCCCCAAAGCATGATGGAAAATAAGTCATGCTTGACCATAACTGGGTTTTTTTTTTTTTGCCAGAAGAAGTTTGATCCACATGAGCAGCTGTAAGCCTCAACTGTGTTTGGAGACTTGATTTTTAAGCAGGAGCATCTTTCTTTCTCAACACCAGGCTGCAAATCCCTGAATTAAAACAATTCTGCTAAGCCAAGTGTGTCAAAATGATTTCTAGTGGATCACTTTTGTCATAGAATGAGCTTGGATAACTGTTTTTTCTTTAACATGACAGTTTGATCTGAAATATTTAAGTACGAGGAAAAAGGCATGAACAGAAGAAATCTGTGAGGGGGCAAATACTTTTGTTCGGCGTACCTGAGAGAAACCCTGGGAAAATCTCTGTGTATGAGGTTTAGAGGGTAAAGTTAGACTTACGTCTGTTCATTTGGTCTCACATGCAGAATGCTGGACTCTTCATTAGAACCTGGAAGGACAGAACAAACAGCTTACTACCACAAACTGAGACATGTGGAACCCTGGGGAGGGGGACAGAGCGCCCTTCTCTTCCATTTGAGAACTAAAACATAGAAACAGTCTTATTTAGAGAGGCACGTTTAAAAAAAAACGGGGAAAATCTTACTTGTTCCTTGGTCACTGAAGATTGCACTGAGTCCTTCGTTAAAAGTGAGGCTGGCGCTGAAACCTGTGGGAGACGCAAATATTCAGCTCCCATGTTTCCAAAAAGAACAGTACTAAAAGGTTAACCCTTCAATGTAAAAGTTGAACATTTGGACCGACGCATAAACGACGGAGGTGTGTAGGAGGAAGGACTCTTACCTTTTGGGGTGCTGAAGGCTCTGTTGCTGACCCCTCCTTTAATTATCGCTGTAAGAAAACATCACAAAAAAAAAGAAGTAACGTTTCCCCGATTGTAGAAAGAAGCCGATGTGATCGTGAAGGACGGTTCTCACCTGTCAGAGACTTAGGCTGACTCTGCTCCTCCTGCCTGGATGAGCCTGCTCGCCTGATGGAGAACGACAAACACAGTCGCATACTTTTCCCTTAATATTTCCTGCCTGCGTGCGGACCTACAGGTGGATTCTGTTGGCCGTATATCTGTGCTGCCTCAGGGTGAGATCTAGAACAGTAGAAGCTACCTGTCAGTCAGGGCCAGTCTGGACGAGGCGGGGGTTGGACGAGGCGGCTGTGGTGTGGCGAAGTTAAAGGGCAGGAGGGCTCTCTTGGCGGGAGACCTCGGATCCGAACTCTGAGTAGGAGAGGAGAGAGCGGTGATGCCTTCAGTGTCGGTCAGAAACTCACAGCGTTTTGGAGCTTGGTAGACGTTCTATGGCGATCGTCTGGATGTTAAACCAGAATAAATGAAAGAGTTTGCCGTGACGTTTGTTCTCTGCTCGATAACCTTCGCAGTGGGCGTCTGGGCGCCGGGCGTCACGCTGCAGTTTTCCATCTGCTCCTCCATCTCTCTTTCCTTTTCGGCCGTCTTCAGAGCAAACTCCACTTCAGCTGCCAGCTGCTCGTCTCCGGCAAAAAACTCCTTCACCTCGTTACGGTAGTCCTGCATCGTCACCTGATGGAGAACGTGGAACGCAATTGATGAATAAAACTTCATTCAGATTTTTTTATTTTTTTTTATGAAGCTTAGTTTGAAATTCTTCTTTAGATGAGTGACAAAAAAAAATATGATACGAGTACAAAACCCGTACCTTAAGGTAGCCCATGAGGTCTTTGAGGACAGGGGATCGTTTCTGCTCCAGAAGGTTCTTTAAGCTGATGATCAGAGGAACTGTGTTTTCTATGAAGGCCTTCTTCTGAACCTGTGGACAACAGCAGCGGAGCGACGCTTTCAGTCTCCGCACAGCTGGAATTTGTAGCAGCAGAAAGTCGCAAAGTTCTGTTGGGAAGGGCTCCTACCTGCGACACCACCTTCTTCTGCACCACCTGCAGGACGGCTTTCGTCATGGTGGCCATGTTCTCCTCCTCCGGCTCCTCACTCCCAGCACCCCCTGCTGGCGCTGAAAATGCCTGCAGCTTCAATTCTTTGAGACTCAAGACGTTGAAGGTCTCTGACAAAATCTCAGCACCGTCTGCATCCAGAGGCAGCTCCTCGTCCGCAAAGCATGCTGGGACAGAAACAAAAAAGGAAAGCTATTACAAAAAGGTCCAATTCTCGCGCCTGATCCAAACTCCAGGCTATAATATGTGAGGTCGGTGAGCAGCCGTGTGGCTACCTAAGACGGTCTGGTTGATCTTGATGGTGGTGTTAAAGCGCTGGGCGTCTGTGAAATGTTCCAACAGGAAGCGATAGATGCGAAAGCGCTTCTCGCGGTGCTGAGCGCCCTTCAGGGAGAACAAGACCTTTTCTCTTCACAAAAGAAACACAAAGAAAAACTATTAAACGCATCAAATAAAGATGGCCTTTCAGTGTGTGAGCAAAGCAGGTCAGCGGTGATTATTATAAGCAACGTCTGCTGGTGACCAAAAGGTTTTCAGACTGAAATCAATTTGCACCAAACCTAGTAGGAGTCATGCATGTCGGATGACCGACGATGCCATGTGGTCAACAGTTACTTATTTTTGGAAAGTTGCATCTCAGACTCTCTTGGTCTAATCAACATGATCTAGTGTCCGTTGGCAGATAAGTTGGTGCCACCAGGAACATTAATCAGAATTAACTTTTATATGCACGACATTCACTGAAACACGTCTCATTTCAACTGAACTCAAAAAACATTTGATGAGTTCAAGTAAAAGGTTCTCGCCAGTTTGTACGAAAGCTTCTCACTAGTTTACAAGCCTCGCCAGTCAAATCTGTTTTTCTGTGTATATATTATTCAGACAATATGCTACAATTGGTGAAAACAAGATTCATTTTGTGTTAATAAAACACAAGTCAAAATTGACTACATTTTGACTAAATTGACTCTAGATTTAATTGACTAAAATTTTACTGTAGTCAACTAAGACTAGACTAAAACAATTCTGATGAATAAATTATGACTAAAATTAAATTACATTTAAGTCAGAAGGCTAAGATTAACTAATTTTTTTTTTTCAGAAATGCAAGTAAAACCCTTATTTTCCATCTCTAACACACAATGTGACGTCACCTCTGCTACAACGATAAATTAATGACAAAGCACAACCAAAAGTCAAGGGCAAAAAAATAAATAAAATTGTTGTCAGTGCTGCCACTACACATTCTTATTGTAGAGACAGCAATATCAGCTAAAATTGGTATTTTTAAACTTTAACAAAAGCTGCAGATTTATGACATTGCATCTTTAGTCAGGTACCTTTCACTTTGAGGGAACTTGTTGTACAACGTGTGTTTGTTGTACGAGTTAAACTGGAAGATGCACTCGATGAAGTGCTGGCTGAACATCTCAGGGTTCTTCTTGAGCAGCCGATGAAGCAGGCAGTATTCACACAGTCTGCAACAGGGAAGGAGCAGACGTGACGTCGGCTGTGTTTATTACATACAACAGTCCTTTGCTTTGTTGTCAAAGACAGACTCCAGTGGACTTCCTTTAGTAATTTACCTGGCAATGGCAGGAACTGGATCAACCAGGGCCATCATAAAGCGGAAGAAGAGAGAGCCTTTCCATTTCACAAACTCCTCCTGGGAACAGAGAGTCAGGACGGAGGGTCAGACCCACAGCTGGAAGGCCGTGGCAGCGACAGTCGCTCATACGTACCTGGAGTAGGTTGGTCAGCATGATGAGTGTCTGCTCCCTGATGACGGCCTCGTCGTCTCGCAGACAGGCCGAGATGTTGGGGATGTAGTGATCCACGATGTTGGTGTAGCGAACACACAGGTCGCACATTATCACCACAATGTTGTTGCGCACCGCGACCTCTGTGCCGACCTCCAGCTCTCTGGCAAACACCGGCAGGTATTTCTGGACCAGTTCTTCGTGCTGCAGACACAGCTTCCCTGATGCCACAGAGAGATGACGGAGTGATTAACACGGGCTTGACAGAACGTGTGAGAGATCGAGCAGTAGCAGAGCTCACCTAATGTGATCACGCCGTGGGCTTTGATCCTGGTGGGCAGAGAGTTTTCTCTGAACTGAGACAGAGGCAGTGATGCTGGCAGCTCCTCCTGACAGGCTGTTGGTCACCAGCAGTAGAAAACAGAAAGGGTCAGTCAGGAGCAGATGTTTCTCTTACAACACTGTTCTTAGACCATAACATAAAGGCAAAAACAAACAAAAGATTTTCTTTGGATCTCTGCAAAGAAGTTAGCTAAATAAATATTGGTTATATTTAGGGCTGCACCGATTGCAGTTTTATGGCCGATCGACAATTACCGATATTTTTAAAAGCTTAACCTGCTGATTCCGATTTTAGCCGATACCAATCTTTTTGGTCTGAAATATTGCTCAATATAGAAATAAAGTTGTTGAGTTGGTAACAGTGGGGTCACTATTGTCAATTATAGATGTGCAGACAGAACTTAGTGGGCCGGTTTGTCAGTCAAACCTTTCTCACCAGAGAGCAAGAGAGGACAGAAGTTGGTTCTTAGACCTTAGCCGAGCTAGATAAGATCGGTGGATAAGATCGACTTCATATGAAAAAATCATCCGATCACTGAGCTCCCAAAATTAAGGAAATCTGCACTGATAAATCGACTGGCCGATAAATCGGTGCACCCCTAGTGATGTTGCCCAGCTTTTTTGTCTTTCAGCTGCAAACAGTTGCCTCTTTGAGGAGTGTAGGCAAAATTGGCTCATGAAGTCAACAGGTCAGCAGTGATCCGTTGACGTCTCAGTGAGATACAGAATGCTTTCGTACCCGCCAGCTTCTCGGAATGTGACGTCAGGACAGACTCCACCAGCAGCACCGTCCTCTTGCCAACTTTTGCTGGACAGTGAAGCGAAGCCACACCCAGAGTATGGAGGTGCTTTATCTGGAACACAGAACATCTGCAATCAGAGGAGCAACGTCCCAACGAGGCACATAGACCACTGAAGAACAGCTGCTCTTTCTTCTAAAGAGTGAAACTACTATTAAGAAATGTACTTAAATAATTTGTGCTACAGAGCCATATGAGCTGAAATCTTTCATTTATTTCGGCACTGTTCAAAACAGAGATTTCTGTCACAATTATAGCAGTGATGATTTTCTCCTGACTATGTAGATAACTTCTAATGTCACATTATGGATTTTACTATAAACAACAATGAAGTGTGTATTCTCGCCGACTGTAACAACTTTGGTCCTGACAGATAATTGTTAACTTCCGCTCTGAGGGGGTTGGTGAGGTCTGAAGGAGTCTCACCATCAGATCCTCGTTGAGGTTCTGGGCTCCGTTCTCACTGAGGAGGACGCTGGCTAAATGAGTCTCACAGATGGACACCAGCTCACCACAGTGTTGGTTCAGAAAAGCCTGGTGAAAGAGAAGGAAATCAACCATATTCTTCATTTTTCCTGAATTGATGAAAGACAATAAAATAATTTATTATTATTTTCTTAATGCCATAGTATGCAACCTTTACAAAAAAGGCATGATCTTTTTTTTTTTTTTATTTGTTAATATCCTTAAGTCATGACAGTGTAAGACGGTTAATCTGAAAAGAAGAAAAAAAATCGTCACGCTCCTCTTGATTCTCCCAGTATTAACCGCAGAAATACACCACTTAATCAGAAACAACCAATCAGAGCCAGGAGGAGGGTTTTAACGCTGCCAATCACTCTAGTGCTCCCCCACTTTCTTCTACGCTAACTGCTAGGGCTAGTTAGCATATGTGGTTAGCATAGCCACTGATGACAGCAGATAAATAAAAAGTTCTTTGACCGCCATTAGCACATTCAGCAACAAGACCCTCCCCCTTGCTCTGATTGGCTGATTTGGACTGTGAGTGTTGCCTCTCTTTGGATGGTAACAGCAGTCAGTGGTGGAGCTCAATTTTTTTTTCACAGATCATATTATTATGTCTGTGACAACATGGCGACAGGTTGAACAAATATTAAAACGCATTTTTGTGAAAGATACATACTGCAGCTTAAGCTGTCAGAGTTTAGGAATCAAGGGAGTAAAATTCAGTGTTCTGCTGCATCACTTGTAAATGGTCTGGTTATAGCGTTGTATCAAGTCCAGAGGACCCCAAAGGGTTTCACACTACATTCAGTCAGTCAGTCAATCGATCAGTCAATCAATCATTCACATGCTGATGGTGGCAAGTTACTGGATTATAGCCACAGCTGATTGAAGCACCGTCTGATCATCACGGGTGAAACGTCTCACCCAAAAACACAACAATGGGAGACGCCTTCTTGTTATTATTTATTTTTTTACTATTGTTTAAATATATTTAAGGAACTGGAATTTAATTTATTGTTATAATTTATTGTTCTTTGAACAATAAATTAAGTCAGATAATTAGGAGCAAATCATCGATTTTGCTAAACTATAAACTAAAAGGTTTAGTTTATAAACTATGTATATAAATGTAGCTTTGAGTTCTGAGCATGTTTAAGTTAAAAGTAAAATAAACCAGTTTCTAATTCTAATTCTGAAGCTCTGTAGTGATTTACAAAGACAGAAATTAAGAGTCTAAACATTTCTATACAGAGTTAATGTTTCTGATTTTCCAACCTGTGTGAGTTTGATGTCTTCACTACAGCCAAGTTGGTAAAGCGTCTGCATGGCTGCACTGATCACCTCCAGAGACAGACTAAAAGTCTTGAGCCACGACATCAGATCAGCTAGTTGGAGAGGACAGAGTGAAGGAGAGACATTAGGATGGCTGATGTGTCCTCCAGGACAGATTCATGTCCAGCTCCTCACCAGTTATCCTGCCCTTGGTGTCCTCGTTTAAATGAGCAGCAATGTCTCCGACAACAGAAAGGATGTGACAGCAGTTAGTCACGTCCACATCATGTGATCTATGAAAAAAGAAGAATGTCAACATTAAAATGTAAAATCCAGGGTTTCCCCCAGTGTATTATAAGCCTGGCGGGTCACCAGGCTTCACCTGTGCCCCCACCAGGCTAAGCATTGCTTATTTATTTCAGACTTTTTAAAATGTTTGTTTTTTTTTGTTTTTTTTTTTTTTACAGACTTTATAGTTGGTGTTCAGGTATTATTATTTGAAAACCTTCCAATAACACATAATTATAAGTGATATTTTCAAATTTTCTGTCAACTTTAAAGATTTTTTAACCCAAAAATCCAACAGGCCACCGGATGAATGACTGTTATAGCACCACTGTGCCTAGAAAGTTTGCTAGGGGAAACCTTATGAATGTACAGGGATTTCATGTTCACACTGTGAACATGAAATCTGATGTCCTCACCTGACCATGTTGTCCCAGGCCTCCAGGATCTTGCTGCATGATATTGTGGACACTGAGGGGACGACCTTAGAGAGCAACAGCCAGGCCCCTGCAGCGTGCTCCGTTTCCGTGTGGGAGATCAGGTTAGAGATGAATGTTGGGGTGAACTTGTTCTGTTTGGACCAGATGGTGAAGGCCCTGCTGAAGTACCGTCTGTGGAGGAAAAATGTCGTCTGTGACTTCAACAACCAAACATCTTTATTTCCTTTTTGTAAATTGCCTTCTTTTCTACTTCTGGGCATTAAAACACAAACAACTACACATGCAATGCTATTTTATATTACATAACTAAAAACCAACTGGACCGATGGCCTCAGAGATCACAGGTCATACCTCCTCTGCCATGCTTTGCAGTGATGAGGTGCTTGAGATGATCTGCTGCCTCTGATTTATGTGCTTCTGGGTCTTAGAACCCCAATCCCATCTGTCCTAAAAACCACCCACAGAACTCTGAATGCCCAGGTTCTGCTTAGGGATGCACGACACATCGGCACCAACATCAGTATCGGCTGATACAAGTAATTTTTTAACATATATGTATCGGTCCAATTGGCAGATATAAACTGATATTTATTTCCATCTTGTTGCCATTTGTTTCTGGAGGGATTGTGGAGGAGGTTGGTCATATGGTATTAGCAGTGATACCTAATGGGAAATGAAGTATATCTAACACAGTCACTCCAGGAATTTGCGATTGCAGCTGTTAATGCAAAAATCACTCATAATTCACAAATTTTGGGTGGAATTGCAATTTTGACCAGTCATGGAAAAAATGGTAAAAGGTCTGTACTTGTATCGTCCTATGTCAAGTCCAGAGGACCGCAAAGTGCTTCACACTACATTCAAACATTCACATGTTTAGCATTTCCCCCAGTGTGTTCCTCTTTAAAAGCCGCCAGCTTTTATAGAGGTGGCCCATGTTTACTAGCCATCAATGAGTGAAATGTGTGGAAAACATTAATAAAGCCATATGTTGCTTATCTGAGGCCTGTTAGGAAGCAGTTTGTTTTTAATAATTTTAGGAATCAGATTAATCTAAACTCTGAATGCATCAAACTTTTGTGTGATATAATAAAAATCTACCAAATTCAAATTTCTCTCCAACCTGGCAGACTGCTCAGTCGACTGACGATGAGCTCAATTTGCTCGTCTCTGCAGGAGTTCAGAAAAGAGATAAATAAGGTTTGTGAGGAACAACATGCTGACCCGAGGTTCCGGCACTCGTTACACAGCAGGTCAAGCAGGTTCCAGGTCAGCCTCTCGCTGTTGTCCATGTGGCGCCTCTCAGAGTAGGGCTTCACCCGACTGAGCAGAACCTGGTCCAGAACCTCCAAAGCCTTATCTTGGACAGAGTTCTCAGAGTCCACCACAGCTGGGACCACACCCAGCAGCCACGCCTTCTGGACTTCCATGCAACCTGGTTTCGCCTGGCGGGGACATCAAGCAGTCGTTTCGTGATTCCTAATCGTCACATTTTTAGCTCACCTCTGAAGACAAAGACAATGAAGAATCCAGTCTCACGGTGAGCAGTTCTCCCAGGCACTGTAAGGCCCTCTTCTTCACAGACACAGCCGGGTCTCTGCTGCGCTCCGCCAGGGTTTCTAGGTTCTCCCAGGTTGTGGGAATTACGCCGTGTTTCAGGAGACCCACCAAAGCCTGAGCAACGGACGTCAGAACAGATAGATGAAGCAGAACGAGGTGAAACACAAACAGCTGGAAAACGTGAAGCCGTGTGACGACGGTTTGATCGGAGTACCTGCAGAGCCGCTTTCCTCACGTTGGTTTTAGAGTCTCTGACGCGGCGCAGGAGAAGGGCCAGGTTCTCTTTAGCTGGAGCGAAAATACAACATGACATTTGACGTTCACTTTGTCGGCGTGTAAATACGCTGACTAAACCGGGACATATGTGGAAAAAAGCTCACCATCGCAGCTGGAGCTGTCAGCACTGCTGAGCTCCACCGTCCTGAAGGGAAGAGTTTGGTAGGTTTTCTGGGAACTAGAAGATCCTACAACACAGAGGCATCCATCAACATGCAACACTTTGGTCCAGTTAAAAAAAACAAAAAACTAGTGGATCCATCTGCTCCTTATACCCTCAGGACAAATCTGCTGAAAAATGTCAACAATCACCCAGGCCAACTTCCTCACACCCATCTATCATCTAAACACGCTTATTTACACATAAAAACAACATAAAAACAAAAAATTAAGACAATGTTAACATTCTTCTTGAACATTTTAGAGTTTAAAAGCCAGTTCAGTTCAGCTTAGGTCTTGAAATAAACCCACGAGTCAGATTTTTTATTTTTCATAGAGGTCTGTGGCTTTAACCGTTTTGAGTTTGCAGCAATTTTACTTGAAAGCTGACAGAGGTTCCTCTTTAAGCAGAAGACGATGGATGCACACATGGATACATGGATTCCTATTGACCTGCAGCTGTTTTTATAATCAACATTTTAAGACCCAATCAATATAAACGCAACCCTGTTTATATTGATTGTTTAAGCAATTCAGTTTTAGAAATCCTTAACATTTTATCATGACTTTGCATTAGTTTGGAGTGGAATGCTTCACCAAAAATCCTCCGAATGTCGTCTGCTGTGGAACTTTAAGCAATAAACACACAGATGTAATCGTTGTCTGATCTGTGCAGTGATGCGTCTTCCCAAATACACACTTCCAGCTAACACCTTTATTAACAGTGAGCACGTTTCCTGCTGTGAGTTATGTTTCCAGCACAGCAACAAGCTCTCAGCCAGGAACCGTCAGGCTGTACCTGTGGTGAGCTCCTCTTCCAGCACCGTCTGCATCCCAGCTGAAACAGAAAATGTAGGTATATTAATGTTGGTGTTTGTTGTAGAGATTATTATTATTTTTATCCATATCGCCCAGCCCTAGAGTCTAGGTGCTTTCTCACTGGCAGAGAAGAGCGTGTGGACGGCCCGGGTGACGTTGAGCGATGGCAGCTCCAGACACTGAGCCAGGCAGGAAAGGGCGTGGCCCTGGACGGTGGGAGACTCGTCCGTTCGTCGAGTGAACAACAGGTCCTGGATCAGGAACTTGTGTGACATGAACCTGGCGAGTTCCGGATCCTGACATTCCTCAGAGCTTCTCTCCGGCTGAGTCAACAAAACCATAACCACGTCCACGGAGAACAGGCGGTGCACCATCTGCAGATAGAGCAGCACCTTGTGTTGTCAGACTGGAAAGACTTCAGTTTTAGCAGCACCAGTTTCAAGAAAGACTGAAACATTTTAACATCTCGGATATTTTTGGATTGAGGTTTTCCCCAAGCCAGCAGGCTAAGATGCCAGATGTAGGTTTTCGCCTGACAGTGGTAATTCCTTATTCTGGGATGCTGCCATACAATGTTTGACCAACTAACTCACTACACTGGAACCAGGAAGAAGCTGAGCAGAAATCCTTCAACTAAATATCTAAGCACAGTCTGTAGCAACTCTCCTCGCTTCCAGACGAGACACAATACTGAGATTTTAACATTACTTTAAAGAAAACTTCAAATATCACAATTATGCTACATAAAAGTTCTTTATTCTCCATCTTAATGTGTTTTTTCTGTCTTATGTAAAGCATGGAAACAAAGGCATCATCACACTATGAGAAGCAGAGATGTCAATAACAATGTTTTTTTATTGATCCATTGTCTAATTCTTCAATTAATCAGTTATTCTAAACAATTATACTTTTTTTTATTTTTACATAAACATTTTCTTTTATGCATCCAACAAAATAAAATGTAATCACTTTCACCGTATGAATTACATGTATGAAGCGTCACCTACAGCCTGCTTGAAGTCAAACATGCAGAAAAAAAATATTAAAACATAACAGACAGATAATGAAATGCTTTTAAAGACAAAGGAATCCCTGTAGATTCTTCACTCATCAGTCGCTGCAGCTTCTCCTCTGTTTCAAAACAAGTGTCCTGTTTATCATCTTTTAAATCAAGCACTTCCATACTTCAGACAAATTGAACCATTGAGCCCTTTTTTTTTTATACTGTGGATCATTAGAGATTAGTCAGACTCTCCGTTCACCATATTTGTTTGGAAATCGCAACAAATACAGAAGCAGCCAATCGCACGTTTCAGATTGTCCTTCTTTGCTGTGATCCACGCATGTTATTCATGCCATGGCTCACCTCAAATGTCCCGAGTCCGACACAAGATCAGGTTTATATGGAGCCACTAATATTACACCACACCGTGAGAACAGGTAAGAACTTTTTTTTTTTTTACACTTTTACAAACTTGATCAAGTTTACGCCTCACGAGGAGGCACAAAACAAAACAAAAAAAAAGTCTTGTGTTACCTTTGAATGACCAGAGAAGATGAAAAGCCACTTTATGAAGCAGGCGTAGTCCATATCGGCCATCTGAGATGTTAGCATACCCACGGCCTGGGCTCCATGGTTACGATACTCGCTTTTCTCCACCATCTACACAGCAGCACAACAGAACCATGACCGAGTGATCAGGCAGTGATGGAAATATTTGCTGCCACTGCTAGACCTTTCTCCCATCACCATGGAAGAATTAGATTCACCTGGAAGCAGATGTGCTGCAGGAGAATTTGAAGGAAAGGTGAAGCCAGTTCTTTCAGCTCATCCACCAGATGACTGGAGTCACAAAAACAGAACAAGCATGAACAATGTAGCATGTCAAAAGACCTGGAAGCTATATAAAGACGCCAGCTCCACAATATGTTGATGGTGTGATCTACTGCTGCACTTCATCTCCTTCCTAAAATAATGACCAAAGTCATTTTCAGCTGAAAGGGATTTTAGCAAAAAACAAAACAAAAAAAGAAAAAACACTCAACGTCACCATAAAATGTGACGTTAAGTTCATTAGGTTCAGTCATGTTTACAACTTAACCTTAAGCATAGCTGCTTACCAAACAAAGTGGATGGCCTGGTCGCGGGTGGTGAGGACGGCCTGGTTCGGGACAAGGAGGGCCGGCTTCCCGCTGTGGCCTTTACTCATCATCAGGATGACGTAGAGCAGCCGATGGAAAACCCTCCGCAGGGACTGAAGGAGGCAGAGTTGACAATCACTGCACGTATGGGGAACCAGCCATGTTTGGCAGCGGAGGAAGTGAACCAAACCGTTTAGTCCACGTTGGTGACAATTCCAAATATTAAACTAAACTGAACTGAATGCCCTTTCTCCCTTTGCAGTGGAGGACGGTTGTTTACGGCTCAGGAAATTTCAGGTTAGCTTCTTCTAAGCCTCAAATTGGCGCATTAAATACGTCACAAGCAAATGTTAGCAACAGAGTAAAATTTTTAAAAAAACTCCACGCCTCCAGGAAGCAAATGTTTCTCAAACACCAAAAGTCCAGTTCTTGTTTTTAAACCAGGCTAGATTGACCCCTGGACACAAAAACACTGTGGCTTTGTCAAAAGATGAGAATGGGTCTGTCTGGTGGGAAGCTAACTGTCCAGTACAATTCTTTAAAAAAAAACCCACTGCTGATCAAAACTTATAGAGCAGAGACAAAGCTTCAAGTATTTGCATATTTGGTTCTGTTGGATCAGAACCAGGTGGTTTCCGTTTTAAAGCTCTATTATTTACACCCTGGTTCTGATCCAGTCGTGTGTAGCATGTGTGCATCTGTGAAATAACTTGGATCCTACCTCTTTCTGCTCTCCGTGTCTCGGTGAGCAGAGCAGCTTCAGGCCGTGGAAGGCCATCTCCGGGACACTCTGGAGCTCACACAGATCCCTGTGAAGAAATGATAACCGGTTTCGCTTTCATCTCCAGGACCGATGGACCTTTCTTCAATGTGGCAGCGGCAGAAAGAAAACTCACCGTGGAACAGCAAAGGTAAGCTCCCTCAACACAGGTTCCAAGTAAAGCAGCTTGGTGAAGATCTGTGGAGAAGAAAAGAATGTTCTACCTGCTAACAGGCTGACAGGAAGCAGCATGGCACAGGGCGTTACTATGTGTGTGTGGGGGGGTGGGGGGAGCTTACCTGCGTGCAGTTGCTGGCCATCTGTGGTCTGTCTTTAAGTGAGAACGTTTGCAGGAGACGGAGGAGGCTTTGAACCAAGACAGCAATAGCATTTCTGATCTTCGTCAGCTCCTGGCCAGAAAAATGCAGCTCATCTTCCTCTTCTTCCTCCTCCATTTCCATCTGAAAGCAGGAAAAAAATAGAATGCAATGTGGTGTCTTGTATCTCTGGGGGTCTGCGCTATTAAATCTGAATCTGAAAGCTTGAGAGAAGGACAGTAAAGCATGTCTTTGTAAAACCGTCTCCCAAAGGTTTAACAGATGCTCCACTGAACCTGCGTGTGTTTGGAGCAACAAGCTGCAATAATCCAGTGGACTGAGCAGATCTAGATGATCTGTTGGGTTGCTACTGATTTATGATTTGGTGCTGCACCTCTGGAGAGTCTCTCCGCTGCGGTTTGGAGCGTTTGCTGTCAGCCTGGGAGCTTTTCAGGCCGTCCTTCTTGCGCTTCCTTCCAGAGTCCTGGGGCCAGCAGTGGAAGGTCAGGTCAAGACACGTGTCCAACAAAACCTCGTGGAAAACCTTGTTGGCGATGCTTCCTGGAAGAAACAGATATTTATAAAGTAAAGAAAATGTAGATTCCAGCTAAGAGTAGAGTTGGAGGTCAGTGTACCCTAACACCTAAACATGGCAGGAGAGAGCAGCAACCATAGTCAAATATTAGCTAGGGACCAGAATAGGAACCTGAAACTGCTGGCTATGGATAAGTGTAAATACAGTAAAGATTGTTAATCACGCTGGCGGTAAGGACACCCGGTTATGCCAATGAGAGGTCACTAAAGTTAGTGTTGCTTCTGTGTGGAACCTTGACAAAACAAAGTCGGACTCACTAGTTTTCTCTGGTTCCGCAGCCTGATTGGACCAGTGGCGACATGTTTAACTGCAGAGTTGCAGTTCGACATGCATCTCTGCAGCTTCCGTACATTAACCAACCCATTACCCTGTTAAGACAGTTTCTTGCCCACAGCTAATATCTAATGGATTAATGATTAACCCAGGGTTTCCCCCAGAGTATTATAAGCCTGGCAGGCTACCAGTCTATAGTTGTGCCCCGACCAGGCTAAGCCCTGCTTATTTATTCAAGTCTGTTTAAAATGTTTGCATTTTTTAAAACTTTATAGTTGATGTTCAGATATTAATCTTCCAATCTTTCAATAAGAGATAATTATCAAGTGATATTTTAAAATTTCTTGTCAACTTTAAACATTTTTTAACTCAAAAACACAACAGGCTGCTGGATGAATGACTGCCTAGCAAATCAACCACCAGGCTTAGAAAGTTTTCTGGGGGAAACCTTGATTAACCTTTGAAAAAATAAAAGCAAACCAGGAAAATGTAATACAGATAACTAACTGAAGAGGAAAATAAAACAATCAAATGTGATTTACTGAAGCTCAGATCTGTCTTCTTCAAAGACTTTCCAAATTAATGGCTTCATTTTAACTCTGTTCAGTTTATTTATGTAGCAGGGGATATGTGGGGTTTTTTCTTAGCAACATGTCAAGCAGAACTAATTTTTAGTCCACCATTGCAACCCAGCTCTGTTGAGATGGTGGACAAATAGGTAAATCATTATTTCCACAGAGATGGGATAATAAATGTCTTAATTCTGCATCTTCAGTTCAGTGGACATTTTAGGAGGAAAAACTGAAGACATTCCCTCAGTGATCGATGTCTGGCCGACAGGTGTTGCCTCCCTGTGGTGAGTTCACTCCCTACCAGAACCCAATAGAACCCACAGGACAGAGATTCACATCCAATGTCACCATAACTTTCTCTATGGAGTGCAGTTTGTACAGATTTACTAAAACAGTAGCTACAAAAACATTGCAGTTGATTTTTATTTATATCAAAACCATTCGTTCTTTTTTCTGTGACTCTTTCGCAGCTGAGAAGAGTTGTTGTATCAGACTGATTTTCTAAAAACAAATCATATAGCTTACACATTTTAAGATCAAAGACAAAACAAACAAGTTGCAAATTTAAATTCTTGCATTTGAGAAGCTCTAACAAATAGTTTCCAGATACGCTCACCTGGGATCCCCAGCAGCAGCAGGTAGACAGAAGCTGCATGCAGTCCGCAAACCCTCTGCTGAACGTTGGCCCCTTTGGTTCTTGCTGCCAGGACGAAGGAGGACAGAACAGCCACCAGAGACTTCACAGACACCCTGTTTTCTCCGAGGATCACCCAGACACCCTGCAGCTTTGGAAACAAGCAGGGCTGGAGGATCAGCAGACTGATTTTTGCAGGAAGCAAAAACAAGCTCCAGAGCATTCTCCAGCTATATATTACACTCAGCAATCAGAGTGAACTGTTGGGAAAGTGGTATGAGAGCCGACCTGTGATGCTCCGTCCCTGCCTGCAGGCTGCTGCTGATCTGCAGCATGTTCCAGCAGACAGTGGATTAGGCTTCTGAAGGACTTCTCTCCACCGGCGCACACTTCGTCCTCTATGATGTGGTCCAGCGGTTTCCTCTCCATGAACTCCAAGTCCCACACGGCATCAACCCAGTCTAGAAATCACAGTGCAAGTCAGACACTTGCTATGCATTGATTACTGCTAGAGAAACTAAGTTTGGGAACCGTCTCAAACTTTCCTGTAAAAATGTAAACAGGCACCAGTCCCATTCCCAGGAGCCATCTTGAACCGGTCCAATGTTTAGAAAAATTTATATGAGAGGTGAGTCAATAGTAGCAACCAAGAAGGTAAGTCGGTTCAAGGTTTCCCCCAGCTAAGCCTGGTGTTTGGGGGCTAGGTCAGTCATTCATGCAGCGGCCTATCGTGTTTTTGAGTTAAAAAATGTTTAAAGTTGACAGGAAATTTGAAAATACCACTTGATAATTATGTCTTATTATGTATTATTAATTGCGCTCTGAACCACATTCTGTTTATTGACCTGAAATGGTTGAAGTCTACAGAAGATGAATGTGATCAGAATTTTAAAAATATCAACATTGAAAAATTCTACTGAGTAATAAGAAATAATAAGGATCATCTTCTACTGAAGCACTTGTCTCCTAAACAGGGAATAAATGCTACATTCTAAGATGATACTTTTTGCTCCATCACATTTATTGTGAATGACAGGAGAAAATAATTAGACAAAACCAAGAGAACATTCCTGGATTCAAGTAACAGTGTAGGTGAAAATTTGATTCAAATGGACTACAGTAACACGATGATAATGCTCATTTATTACTCTCCACAAAACAGAAGAGGAAGATACTTATGTAACTGTTCAAGGATAACTTTTTGCTAAGTGCGTATATTTACGAATAAGTTCGACACATATTTAAAAGTTTAAAACTATAGTCTGTTTACCGGAAGACCTGAAAATGACTGAGCGGATTGGAACGTTTTAAACTGAAGACATTTTTTTGTTTAGCACGTTTCCGTCATTTTATGGTAATAATTCGGCACTTATTGCCCTAAAGTCATTAGTAAGCCTTCTTTTGTCGCCTTTAAAACTAGCTTTAATTTGGAGTTTAATAATATTGGACTATTTTCCATTATGTCTACATAAAAGACGCAAGTAGTCGTTTATGTAGACTATTTACATTGCTTTTATATGCCTTCTGTATTTTTACACATTTTATTCACATGCATGTTTTTGTGCTACATCATTTTATATATTTGCACTAAAATAAAACCGCTTCGAAGACCCCTTAGAAACAGAAAATGCATTTATTGGCTTTTTTTTGTTAGCTTTTTTAATAAATCTGATCTCGTCGACCCCAATGACAGAATCTGACAGTTTTGCCATCCTGACCGAAACCGGGAAACTGCGACAAGAGCCGCAGCCAAATGAACCGGTAAGAAGCCAAATATCCCGACATTCTCCTAAACTCTCGTAATGAATACAACAAAATAATTCTGTTGTACCTTGTGGAACTTGGTTCAGGTTCAGAAATTGCAGCGTAGCGATCAAATCCATCTTGTTTATTTTAAAATCATCCCGCCCGGAAGCGCGAGCGCTGCGCTTCTTCCTTTATCCGGTTCGTTCTTTCAAGTCACATTAGCGCCATCTGTTGCTCAGGAGCGCCCTGCGTCGGTCGAGTGGCTCAAACCATTTTCAGAAGGCTGGGCCGCAATGAGGTCATGGTAAAGTTTTCCAAGTACCACCGTTTTGACAAACATTTTAAAAACTTGTTTCTAACAAACTCAACTTTAAAATCAACAGAAATAGTGACAGAAATCCAAGAAATCGGCTGAAATCAAGTATTCCTGCTGCTCTGTGCAAATTGAGACCAGCCTTAATATTGACTGATAGAGGAAAAAAAGGTTTCTCATTATCAAAGTATTGCACGTATGATTAAGCAAAGAGACCTTTACTAAAAAGTCCTATTGTTACAAAACTGCTGACGATGGATATTGAAGTTTAAAAACTGAGTTTTAAACTTCTGTGTTCCAGGTTCCACACCGTTGGAGCCATAATCTGGAAGTGAAGGAACATAATTGCATTGTTGTAACATTTCTAACAGAGTAGCCATAAGTTTATGAATAGCATCAAAAATGTCAATATTATTTCACCAAAAAACATAAAGAGCTTTTTTTTTATTAACAACGGAATGTGCTAAAACACTTAAAAAGCGACAGAGAAAGAGAGAGAGAGAGAGAGAGAGAGAGAGAGAGAGAGAGAGAGAGAGGAGCACAACAATTACAGTCATTCTGTAAAAACAATTACACGACTACTTTGAAAAACAATCCTATGGTCCTATCCTATAGCAGAAAATGAAATCAAGTGACGAGATGTCGTGTAGAAGTAGAGTCAGAGTTGATGACCGTCATAGTTACGATCAGAAAGACACTGAGTAACCACGTAAAACAAACTCAACAAAAGACAAACAACAAATCAGTGCAAGTATGTGAAGTCAGTTTGGTCCCGAGTTCGTTTGCATACACTCATCACTCTGTGCTTGTGGGAAAATCTCCATGCAAAGTTTGTCTGTCCACACCCACAAACATATTCAAATGACAATTGTTGACACGGTTCAAGCTCAGAACAGAACAGGTTGAGGACATTGGTTTGAGTGTAAGAACTGCATGTTGCAGGGTGGTATTTCATCCTTATGGTTGCTGTTTCCATTGAATTATTCATTTACTTCAATTTCAATATGTGACTGGAAGATATTGGGGTTAGAGCAGCTCTGTGGGATTCTGCGACATCTCTTCAACGTTAGCTTGACCGAGAGCCAGAGGAGGGACACAGAATCATATCCATAACAGCGATCAAATACAGTCATTTAACCACCATTATTTGGCATATCGGACTCCTATTATATGCTTCTCTCATTCGTGAGTTGAGGTCCTCAAGCTGCTTTCTTGGGAGCTGTTCCAGGCCTACTTCCCCAGCAGCAGACTCAGAGCACAAAGAATGAGGTCTTACAAACACAACTTGGTGAAAAGAATCAGGAAAAGGTTCTGAAATTGAAGACTTTCTTTTTATTATTCTATCACTGATGGAGTCTGTTCAGAAACAGATTACGTACAAAGTGCTATAGATTTATTCAGACACAAGCCATCAGTAGTGCAATTAAATATGTTATCGGCACGTTGTGGCAGACATATTGGATTTCTAAGTCAGGATTGATGACAATTAATTGATTTAAATGTCCTACTTAGAATTCAGGGTTTCTCCAGTTGATGTTTCCAACCTGGTCCATTATAAGTAGGGCTGTAGCGATGCACTAATATCACGATACGATGCGATACAATATTCTGCTCACAACACGATACACATTATGATATTCAGTAAATGGTACAATTCAATACATTTTCTGAAAAATTTTAGAGGGACAGGGTGATTTTGGGGACATTTTGTGATTGTTCCATAGACTTGGATTGAATTAATTGAACTGATTGTGTAATATTGGTGTAATAAATGTTATTTTTGTTATACATTTGTTTTGTTTAAATGTTAATTGGGTGGCTTTGTTTGCCACCCAAATACAGAAAAGGAACATCTTTTGTCTTATTCACTTATACTAGATAATGTAATTTAATTGTAACTGGTTGTTTGGTTACATGTAATTTTTAATGTACATGTGCAAGTGGGAACATGACTGATTTGAGTAGGATTTAACATATTGATACTCACGGATGAAAAATCAATACTTTACGAGGGAAAAAAATATCAATAAATATTGCAGAATCAATAAAATCACCCAGCCCTAATTGTAAGGTCATACTTCCATGGACAAAATGCAACAAAGCAATAAACAGCAGCCACCAAAACACCGCAGTACATCTTAAACATCAGAGTATAAAGTCCTCCCTCCTGGGTCCTGCCAGGTCACACACGGCCTGGGTCTGTGAGCAATCCTGGTTACATCCAGTTCAGGTTTACCGTAGTACCACTTGTTGAGCAGCTGGTCCATCTGCTCCTGCCTCGTCACCCCATGAAGTCTCTCCTCTTCCTCCTCCCACCTCTCGCTGACGTTGGAGATGAAGGGCGGATGTGGGAGATGAAGTATCGAGTCCTCTGTCATGTCCTCGAAGAACTGCACCACACATTTCCGGGCGAAGTCACGCGCGTGCAGAACACAGGTTTCGTCAAAAAGCTTCTGCTCCACGTCCAGGTAGTTGCTCCAGTACCGTGTCTGTAAGAAGGCGGCGTGGTCTTCAAAACAGGGTTTGATAAGGCGTCCCATCGCTCCCAGTACGATCAGGAACAGGAGGATGGACCAGCCAACTGCCTACAGATGTTGTGGAAAGCAAGCGACACAAAACCATCGTCAACGTGGATGTGGATGGACAAACCTGCTCCACTCACACTTTCTCTAAAAGGCTTTGGAAGCTTTCGCGACTCATTATCTCTGCCGTATTCTTGTTAATGACAGGATTGATATCAGACTTTACTTTGTTGAATCACCTGACCTACAGAGTTGTGAAAGGGTACCTTCTAGATTTATTCTCTTTGCTTGTTTTGTCCCATTAAAATGTTTCAGCTCATCAAACAAATACAAAATCCTTTAACTGCCACACAAGCCCATGAGGACGCTGGTGTCATCATGTCAGTTAAGGGGTTAATATCAGACAAGATAACTTTGTGAAAACACAAAGTTGAGTTTAGATGATCATTTTATTTATTTTATTTATTAAATAAAGACTTTGGAAGAACCATTTCCAAAGTTGAGATCAGTTTCTCAACTGATCTTGAATTTCTTCACATCTGGGAATCACATGTTGTTTTTTCAGATCTGTCAACCTACTTCATGCCATCGGAAATGTTCAGTTAAGGGAATTTCTTGATTGTACAAGTCGGGCAGTACTTGTAGAATCAAGAAAAACTCAAGTAGCTAGGCATGAGCTTCCAAAATAAGTGGTTAATCAAAGCTGTGACAAGGGTAATCTCCTTATCACATAGGTCAGGTGAGGTTGGATAACATTTTTTTTTTCCTTAGCTGAAATCATCTCTTAATTTTTAACATCCACTGTCTATACCCGGCTGTCCTTGAAGGAACGTGGCAGGACTGATCACTGTCCACCCTAGACAGGTCACCAGTCCATCACACGGCAACACAGACACAGGACAAACAACTGTACGCACACTCACATGTGAGGTGACAACTTGGAGAGATCAATTAATCTAACAATCATATTTTTGGACTGTCGGTGGGAGGAAGCCAGAGTGAACCTGAACATGTGCTGGGAGAACATGCAACCTGCATGCAGAAAGAGCCGAGGCTGGGATTCAAACCCAGAACCTTCTTGCTTCAAGGCAACGACAGTGCAACCCACCGTGCAGCTACTCATTTGCAACCAGTGTTTAATTTTCACCCAGGTTTTTTCTGCCTGATATTAACATTTGTTTGATGAACTGAAGCATTTAAATGGGACAACAATAAAAAAATATAACAAAATGTCAGGGGTTGCATACTTTTTCACAGCCCCGGATGCTAAACAAGAAATATGAATCAGTAGTTTACAGCCGTTCAAAGCAACACCTAAATGTTGAAATAATGTGTTTTTAACAGAGCTCACTTGAGAATAACAGCGGACATATCGGGAGACCGCTTTACGGAACGAGCTGTTCTGGAAAATAACGTCCTCTTTGCAGGGCACCTTGGCCATGATCCTAATCACATCCAGACCTGTGTTGTTGGGCACACCTAAGGAGACATCATATAATCAGTAAAGCATTCAAATAATTGTGCAGCCTGTTGGTAAAAGAGTCATTCTGCTTCATGTTTACCTGAGAAAAGGCCCGGATCGACACTCACGCTGAAAGCACAGATGAAGATCTTGCCGTCCAACAAAGTGACCAGGATCCAGACCATTGGAGCCAGCAGGGCCCTCTGGAGCATGGCAGAGAACAGGTATCTGCCGGGAGACGAAGGACGGACATCAGGTACAGATGAACTATTCTGGAAGTTAATTCATTTGAAACCCCAGCATTCAGTTTATCTAAAATGAGAGTGTTCCGTTCAAACTGGACCTCCAGCAGCTTGGACTCTGGTCCTCTGGTCTCTTAACGCCAGACTCTGTAAACTTTGATTTCCAAATGAAATGGAAACTTTACCTTCATCTTGGAATAATTTGGACCTGGTTCAGAAGATGCAGGTCTGTAGTAGTTGTAGTCCATTGCCATGGATCCATCTATGTGTGCGGCAGACCCTAATCTTCTAACGTCAGCTGCTGTCCACTTTGTGAATTTGCCCCAACTTCTTGAAGAGTTCTGCCTCACCATCACTTCAAGGCTGCAGTTATTTCTGCTACTGTTCTTCCTCTTTTTTTGTTTAGTTTTTTCTACAAAACCTTTGAAGTTAGGAAATCTTTTACTTACTTCACCACCGCAGGATTTTTGGAACGATTCCCAACCGGCCTCATCCACTCGTCCATCATGACACCCGTATGCCGATTGACGAGGACTCCCAGAAAGAAAAAGATGATGGGCGGGACCGTCATCACTCCCAGAGAGTAGAGCTTGTTGTACTGAGGAAGGCACGGGCAGTTAAAGTCAAAACTGGTGTAGAGCTTGACGCTGACCAGAGCCAGGACGATGCAGATCCCATTAGAGATGGACTCAGAGTTGGACTGGAAGTACTGCAGGACTAACTTAAGACGCTCCATGAGTCAAACAAACCTGCCTGAGCTTTGGGTTGGAAACAAAAATAATTTTCAGTCACAAAGCAACAAATTCGCTTAGACTTTGAGAAAAGAAGGCAGATTTCCTACCTGATCTAACTTTTGTGATTCAAGTTTAAAAAATCCACAGATGATCCGCTACTACAAACAACCTCTGTGTTTGTGTTGAGGTAATACACAGGGTGTGTCTTTTCAGGATGAATACACCTCAGCAGGTGACATGGACACACCCTGTCCTGCTCTTAAAGCACCAAGCCATATTTTCAAATAGCGTGAAACTGGAAAACAATACATCAAGGCATCTTACAGAATGGGACTGTACTGAATTGGAGTAGGAACATTTAAACAATTATTATTATTGCCTCTTGGCAATAAAATGTTACACTGCTGAAGAGTCAATTTATCTCAATTCATTATTCAAATTCATTTTAAAAGTTGACTTGCAGCATTCACTCCTCTCAGTTACCATGTAGCAACAGTAGACGATCACTTGGGTTGTTGTTGACTTTACTGCAACTCCCCCCGCCCCCAATACCGGGAATGCATGGGGCGACAGTGGAGAGGAAAAACTCCTTTTTAACAGAACGAAACCTCCATCAGAACCAGAACCTGGATCAGTACAAGCAGCCGTCTGCCACGCCCGACTAGGGTTTGATAAGACGGATGCACAGCAGAGCCAGTGTGGGATTACTTTCTACGTTAACAAAGATGTTAATAGTAGTAGAGCTAGAATGTTTAGTTGATGAGGCCCAATTTCAAGGCTTCAAGTTCTGAAGTCAAATTTCTTTTAAATCATGTTTGATATTTACGGGATTTTTATAGCAACTGAAGGCGGCATAATTGCTTGATTGTGCTAGAATATGATACGCAGTCTGGAAAACATAATACTTCCCCTTTAAGGTGCTTTACTTTTAAATGAAAAAAGATGCAACAGCTTTATGGATCAGTTTTTTTATAAATATCCACAGATATTGGCTGATATTTTATATATGTATATATATATATATACTGCTAAAAAAAAGGGAACACTTAACACAATATAACTCCAAGTAAATCAAACTTCTGTGAAATCAAACTGTCCACTTAGGAAGCGACACTGATTGACCCGATGAGGGTCCCTGTTGTCAATCAGTGTTGCTTCCTAAGTGGACAGTTTGATTTCACAGAAGTTTGATTTACTTGGAGTTATATTGTGTTGTTCAAGTGTTCCCTTTATTTTTTTTGAGCAGTGTATATATATATATATATATATATATATATATATATATATATGAATGAACGATAGTAAAATATTTTACTTTTTCCAAGATATTCTAATTTCTTTCACTGAACCACCAGACTGAATCGTTGGCATCATTCTGATCCAAGGGACACGCCCTCTGGCCTCTGACCCTGCAGCATCTGGTTACCATGTGGCTGATTATTGACGGTGGGGAAGCAGGTACCTTCTGCTTTTATTAAATTTCCACATTAGGAATCACCAACAGGGTCACAACATGAAAATGGAACAAACAAAAAACAAACATGAGAAAATTCCTTTAAATGTCCTCTTACATTTTTAATATCACAATCTCTTTATAACATTTTACTGACAAACAAGCATTCTTACAGCAACTCAACAGAACGAAACAGCAGCTTCCAGATCATCTGAGAATGTCGTGGTGGTCTTCGTCAAGGTGGCAGCGGCCTGGACGTCGAACGGCCCTCAGGTCAGTGTGATCTCTGATGACTCTTTGGCGTCGATCACTCTGAAGACTCCCACTTTTTCCTTCATGCTCCTCCTGTTATCTGGAAACGACAAGTTACAGTAAAAAAAACAACAACAAAAAACACAGGTCTCTGTCTGATGTAGATGTCAGGAGGCGTGCAGAAATTTATCCTGAAAACCAGAGCGAGGTTGATCCTCACCCAGCAAGTCGCTGCGATCCAGCAGGATCTCCAGATCCTTGTCACTGATCACCATTCCCTGTGAGGATTTCACCTCCCTAATTTGAACAAACACACACCAAGGGTTCCCGGGTTAAAGAGCTAGTTGTAGTGACCGCTAGGCCTGTCACAATAACAAATTTTGCTGAGCGATTGTCTAAAAAATGATTGCGATAAACGATAATATTGTTTCAAGACCAGTTGACACTGATTTAATGGAAATGACTACATGCAATTTCCTGATAGATACACTTTGTTTTCAAAAGAACACATAACACTGGAACTGATAAACTAAATTAACAAAACAACCAAAAACAAAAATAAAATGGATGTTCAGTTTCCATTAACAAAAAACGTACTTGAATAAAAACTAAACAACATAAAGGCAAAGTGGAAATAAATACTGCATTCAACCAAAAGAGTGCAGTTTATGAAGTCTGTATACTATATTGGCCTTCAGTAATCACTAGATTTAAATAGAGAAGATGGGCACATTCTGACGCAGTAGTTCACACACTACACGATTTTTTTGGCCCTATTTTCCCCTTACAATAATCTTAGAACATTGGGTGTTCCAAGATTGTCGCTGATGATTTCGTAACCGATCATCCTGTAGTGTGTGGTGTGTGACGGTAGATCGTCGGTTGTGGCCGCTCCGATCTAAATCAGGGGTTTTCCCCGACTGGGAGCTTAACGCAGCCTGTTGAATGTGACAGGTAGCCAATCAGAAAGCGCGGATTCTCCTCCTGCTTTCTAAGGGGAAATTACGAGGGGAATCTCAAACAGCTGACACGGCGCAACCCGAAGTCCACCGGACATCGGAGATGATATGTGGAAACGACATCAATATTTAATTCAACATTTCATGCAAAGAATATAGAAATGATAAGACGAGGAGTTGGAGCCAAATTGCTACTGCAGTTGATAAACCCGGTATGTTTTCAGCTGTGACATAAATAGGTTATAATGATTTTCATTCAGTCAGGACTTTACGCTGACTCTAGCCACATACATCACAGGTAGATTCTAGTAAAGCATTGATTAGTGCCCGATTTTGAAATTAGTTAACTGGACTTGTAGCCATTATTTTGTGCCCATGTGGCTGGACACCACATGGCATGACGAACCCAATTGAACCGTTATACATAGGATATCTGTCGGCTAATGTGTTTCAGGTTTTGAAAGTGAACCGACAGTCGGCCAACAACTCCTGTAGTGTGCGCTGGACATTATACTAAGGAAATGGGAAGGGAGGGTCAGTGGAGACCACTGGAGTTGAGCCTTTTTTCATTCAGTGTCATCAATAGAAAGAAAAAAGGCAGGAAGAAACGATAAAGCCGATAATTAAAATGAGGTCCATAGGTTTAATTTATTGTGCGATTAATTGATTTATCGTTTATCGTGACAGGCCTATCGTGACTGCATGCCGAGCGCTGCACCGCGTTGCGCCGTGCAATGCTGTGTTGCAGTGTTGAGTTGTGTTGCACTGTGCTGTGCCATGTTGCGTTGCACTTAGGCCTGTCACAATAATCAATAAATCAATTAATTGCATGATAAATTAAAACAAACTCAGTCATTTTCACCTGCATAATTTATTGTTTTTCTTTTTCTACCAAAAACTGGATGATAAAAGTCTTCAGTCTGGTGCTTTGGTCTCGACCAGCTCTTATTTTGAAAGACAGTTTCATTTTATTTTTTTGTTTATTTTTTGTGGATATTTAAAATGTCTTCCAGTTCCAGTGTAAAATGTTCATCAGAATTTGAAGTTTATTGATCTGTAAGAATGTGTTCTTGCATTATTATTAATTGAACATGGTTTCAACACAACAATATTATCATTTATCGGAATAACTTCTGGGACAATTTATCATCCAGGAATATTTGTTATAGTGACAGGCCTAGTTGCGTTGCGTTGCACTGTGTTGCGTTGGTGCAGTCGTCTTACTTCTCAGGACCTCTGGCCTGCAGCAGGTCCCGCAGCTCGTCCAGATCGATGCAGCTCTTGCTTTGATTCAGCTCTGCCTTCCCACCTTTGAACTTTTCTGAGAAAAAGAGCAGCACCAAGGTGAGGTCAGGGAAGGTCAGCGATGAGCGGCGAGGTATCCGTGATGATGCTTACTCTTGTGGATAACCATCTGTTCCAGCTTCCTCTTGGCCGTCGCTCGCTCCAGAATCTTCTGGTCAACGGTGTTAGCCGTCACTAGCCGGTACACCACAACGGGTTTGGTTTGTCCAATGCGGTGGCAGCGGTCCTGAGCCTGCAGGTCCGCCTGAGGGTTCTAAAGCAGGAAGGGAAAGGGAATCAGAAGCCAGCCTTAGAGTTCTGGCCTTTTGGTTTGCTCCCAAATTAAAAGGAAACAAGATGAGGAAACTAAAAACTAGAGTACAAGAGATTTTAGCTCGTTCTTCCAACCTACCCAATCACTGTCAAAGATGATAACTGTGTCAGCTGCTGTCAAGTTGATTCCAAGTCCTCCTGCCCTGGTACTCAGCAGAAAGATGAACACCTCTGGGTCATTGAAAAACTTTTTGATCTGGAAGAGAAAAGGAGATCATGTTAGACAGCAAATATCATTGTCTGATTTTAAAAGACCTGATGGAGAGCAGCAGCACACATTCCATTTAATGCCATAATTCAATTCACAGCTCTCTGCCACATGGCAACCTTAATTTTATTGGTTTTTCATGAGACTGATCCACACAAAGTGACAGAAGTGTGAAGTTATTAAAAATAATAAAATAAAAACAAGACACCAGTCTGCAGTCCTATCCAGAGATACACGTCAACCTGAAGAGACAGTCTGGGCAAACAGCATTAATTAGAGAACCAAGGAAACTCTGGAGGAGCTGCAGAGATTCATCACACATGCACTCCTAAGTGACATCTGGCTTATATTTCCTTTGACACACTACATGTTTTATATATAAATACATTTTTAAAAACTTGTTTTGAAGTCACATTGGACAAAAAAAAAAAAAGCACATAAATTCTGTAATAACATCTGTGACATTATTACAGTTGTATCTAAACAAAAACATATTGTGATCAGATTTTTTTTTAGCAATATCACCCACCCCTAATTCTGTCCAAATTTATTAACCTAAAAACCATGTAATATATACTGAAGACAAAGATTCACATTTGTGCTATTCAGGTTTCACAAATAACAGCGCTGTGGTTCAACTTTTCGTAAAAACTGATTGCATTATTTGAGAAATGTTTTATCTAGAAGTATTCAAGTCGGTCACATTAACTGACAATAAAAAAATAACAGGGTGTGAATAGTTTTGAAAAGCACTGCATTGTAGCCCCAGTCAGTCCTAAAATCGTCACTCCGTTTCTGGGAGAGGAAACCTTGTTGCCTTTTAGAACTATAATAAAATCAATGGTTCTACATCATTTCAAACCTACGTTCTCATCTCTTTTTGTGTACGACATGCTGCCATCTAACCGGCTGTATCGGAAATCTCGGAGGTAGCAATAGTCCATCAGAATATCCAAGATGGACGTCATCTGGCTGAAGATCAGAACCTAACAGTGGAGCAAGCACAACGATCAGAACTGAATGAAGATCAGAGAATAAACATGAGATTCTGCTGCCTCCACACAGGGCTGGGACAACGTGGGAAGAGAACCTACAGGCAGAACAAGCTGTTAACATTTGACGTTTTCTAGAAACATGACTACCTTGTGTCCTCTGTTTTTCAGAGCAGGCAGCAGCCTGTCCAGTATGAGAAACTTTCCTGAGGTCTGAACCAGCTGCTCATCAATCTGCAGAGAAAGTTAAAACCATCTTTAATCTCTCCAAACTTTGGTGTGCGGCTCAGCGGGCTACAAGAGAAATCCCAGAGAGGTCACCTTAAACTGCTGTGTAACTGGGTCCAGGGGGTACTCCACCAGGTACGGGTGGTTACAGCACCTCTTCAGCAGCATCAGCACGCTCTGCAACTTCAACGTGATGTCAGCGTCCGGCGGGGTGGAAATGTCCAGCACCGGTGGCGAGGGGCTGAGGAGGTTCAGAGAAATGAAACCCAGAGCTCAAGTTCAGCTTATGTTGTACGCAACGAATCTGGAACATTCTGCAGATCGCCTCGACAACAGCTGACTATGTCATCCAAAACTTCTGCTGTCAGGGAACAGCAGATCGGCAGGTTAGGAACCACAGCCGCCTGCCAACAGCTAAAATCTGTTTTACGGAGCCTCAAGATCCGTAAAGCTTGAGAGGCCAACTAGAAACGCTTAGAACTGCCAATGTTTACAGCCAATATTGATCCTTTGCAACTACGACTCTTGATCTGTCAATGCACCATGACGGACTGTCAATGCACCATGACGGACGGAAACCCTGTCAGACAGTTCCTGACCTGTTCTCGGCCTCCTTACGGACTCTCTCCAGGTACTTCATCAGGGCCTCCTGTTTGTCGCTCTCTGTCTCACTGTAGTCCACCGATCTACGGGTGCGACGTTTTGGTCTGCCATCTGGTGTCACCGGCACAGGAGCCTCTTTCTGACAGGAAAAAACAGATAATTCCCGACACTGGAAGCTTTTATTGGTGGAGAAATCCAGAGCTGTCAGCAGCCCTTACCTTCTCCTTTCCCAGAACCTTCTCTATGGTCTTGTTGACAACTGCGCTGTAAAGGGTCTCCTGCTTGGTGGTCAGGGGGGCGTACACTATGATCTCCTTCTTGGGAGGAACCTCAAGAGTCACATCTGTCTTCAGCCTCCTCAGGAGGAATGGAGTCAGAATCTGAGACAGAAAACATGGAAACGATGAAGGATACGCCTTCCTTTGCCCCCCTTCTTCTTCTCTCTCGCCCCGTCTCACCTGGTGCAGCATGCTCAGGATGTTCTGCTCCCGTTCTGCCACTACCACGTCATCACCCTCACCAAGGGAGTTGATGTCAAACCAGGACTCAAAGCTGGTCAAAAACAGGACAGAAAAACAAGCTGCTCATGCTGAGAGGGACTCTACACCCAGCTCTAGACATCCAGATCTATAATCACCTCTTCAGGTCATCAAAGACCTCTGGGAGGAGGAAGTTGAGGAGGGACCAGAGCTCAGCCAGGTTGTTCTGCAGCGGTGTACCAGTCAGCAGCAGCTTATTGTCGGTGGGCAGCATTTTCAGCTCGCGCACCAGCCGACAGTTGAGGTTCTTGATCCTGTGGCCCTCGTCCACTATCAGGTACTTCCACTGGACATGCTGAGGCAGAAAGCAGGGATTCTTAAATTCTGTCTTCACTAATGCTTCCGACATCCAGCAGGTGATTCTAGCGTGAAGGTCTTACCTGCAGAAACTTTCTGTCAATCATGGAGATCTCGAAGGAAGTGATGACAACAGGAAACATGTTGAGGGGCCCCTGAGCCCTGCGGACCTGCTTCAGCAGCTTGGACCTCTCTGGCGGAGTGCCGTGATAAAGCATCACTGATATCTTGGGAAAAACACGCAACACAGATCAGACTGCTGCTCTACATCTGGCACCGGAAGACCCAGAGAGGCTTCCCGTCCTTCGTCCCGTTACCTCTGGTGCAAAGCGCTTAAACTCGCTGATCCAGTTTGGTACTGTGGAGAGAGGAGCCACCACCAGGAAGGGGCCCATCACCTTCTTCTCTACCATCATAGCGATGTGGGCAATGCACTGTATGGTCTTCCCCAGCCCCATCTCGTCAGCCAGGATGCCATTGATGCCGTTCTCCCACAGCATCTGCAGCACAGAGGGAATAGAGACTGCTGGGTAACCGCGTGGCACCAGGAGCGATTCCAAACCCGCCCCCGCCACATCCAGACCCGCCCACGCTCACCCTCAGCCACTCCACGCCTTCGATCTGGTACCACCTCATCACTCCGCCTGTGAACAGCTGGGGCTGCTGGACGGGGACAGGCTGCCCGTTCACCTTCCTGTCGGGGTCCAGGAGATGCTTGGCGTTCTCTCGCACCGTCTCCGACAGCCGGCTCTTGATTTCCTCGTTGGAATCGCTCATTTTTTCAATATCCTCTGCGTCGAGTTTCTTCTGAGCCGGAGCGTCATTCTTCTGGAAAAAAGCGGCGAGGTGATGGAACTGATGGACACAGACTGAACGCTGAGAGAAGATTCTTTTGCTTTTTTTGTCTTCCTGCACGTCATCAGAACAGTTCGACACGTCCCAGTTTCCTGAACTTTGGGAGATCGG
Source organism: Poecilia reticulata (assembly GCF_904066995.2). Lineage (NCBI taxonomy): Eukaryota > Metazoa > Chordata > Actinopteri > Cyprinodontiformes > Poeciliidae > Poecilia > Poecilia reticulata. Next base: position 6,570,346 of record NC_088844.1, on the reverse strand, counting down.
TGATCGACCGATGCAGACAGACACCATGTCTGCAGGTTTACAGTTATCAATAGTCACCTCACTGCTGCCAACTCAGTGACTTTCTTGCTACATTTCGCAACATTTCAGACAAAAAATAAAAATGCTAACGGTCAAATCAGAATTGGCAGGTCAGGCTTTTTAAGGCTTGGTGGCCACCAATCAGTGGACCCGTGCATTAAGAATCGGCCAATCACCAAGATCCCAAATTTAAGGAAATGGGGGCTGATTTATCAGATTTATGACTCGCGGATGCATGAAGGATCTGGCCTTCACCAGTCATGGAAAAGACTGGCGATGTCTTTTAAATGGAGGTATTTAGGTTTTTGTACGTTTAAAGCCTGAATACAAATTGTTTGAATCATAGAAGATGGAGCAGTCAAAGTAAAAGCAGCTTTACCCCTTTCTCCACTTTTGATCTCTTTGCTTGAGACATGATTTCCTGCAAAACGAGAAGAAAAAACAAAGAAACACATGAAGCAGACGACAAGTCAAGAGGAAAACAGGACAAAACAAGGAATAAGAAAATAGACATACTTCTTTTGTCATAACATCAGCTATTTTAAAGTCTTCATCCCTCCTCCTTTTCTTCTTCTTCGCATCTGGACGGAGAGGAACAAATTTAACGGTCGGGATCCTCAACATCTTCTAATGGTGTCTCTGAAGGAACAAAAGTTCAGCTCACCTGTCCGGGTCTCTGTACCACTGCCAGCCTAAACAAAAAACCAAACAGAGTTTGTGAGGAGATAGTTTGGTCACTGCTAAGCTGAATATTTCCAGCCACCAGTTACTCACCTTCATGGCCTTTTTCTCCAGCCTCTCCTTCTTGAGTTTCTCCTGAAACACAGAGTCAGGCGTTAGCACCCAGTGGTCGTAATAATAGAGGACTCACACACACACACACTCACGCATTCACACGCACACACACGTTACCTCATTCTGCTGCTGCTCCATCTTTGTCAGCAGGAATTTAGAGTAGATGTTGCTTTTCTGGAGCAGATGCTGGAGTCTCTTGATGCGCACATCCTGTGAGTCCCTCTTAAATGATTCCTGTGCCTTTAAACATTTTTTTACAAACAATTTCAAGCAGCTGCTCAACTCTCCTCAGCACACACATGCAGAGTAACAGCAGATGTGTTGTATTGCGGAGGAAGTCATGCACCTTCTTCATCATTTCCTTCTCTTTTCGCTCCCCTTCCTCCATCAGCTGGTTCTCTTCCTCCTCCATCTCCTTGGTAATGACCACCTCGGGAATGTTCTCCGACTTCACGCTCCCGTCTGGAGATGGGAAAACAGAACACCCTCTGGTGGTAAATTTCTTCAGAGTAAAATCGACCTGCTGAGTCCATCAAACTTCATATTTCACAAAACAACACGATGATTTACCTGCCTGACCCCCAGCGGTCTCCATGGCCGTACCGTGGGGCTCCTCAGATTCATCTGGTTTGGGGCACTGAGGGGACACACTTCGAGTTTCCTCCTTGATGCTGAACAGATGAACACACAAGATGTGTAATGAGTGAGGGGGCGAGGTTCAACAATGCAGTGGTTAAATGTTTGGTAAATATAGGCTTTCAGCTGCATAATGGTTCTGTGGAACCAAATGCATAATGTCATTCTTGGATCAAAATTGGGTTTAAAACATCCATCACACTCCAATTTCCTTTAGTGCTGGAAGTTTTTAATAGAGCCGAGTTGTGCCAGTGGGAAACATCGATATCAGGTCGGTGTGCACCTATAAATCGACTTTCTTAACTGTCGATTTATCGATCAGACAATAATTCCATATGAAATCAATCTTATCTACCACAACAAGGTCTGAATTTCAGCCACTGGCCCAAGGTAGTTGATACTGGACAGCGTTTTTAGAAATAAACTTTACTTATTTACGGTACATTCTTTAAAGCCCATAATCCAGCTGTTCCAACTGTGATTAAACTAGCATGCAACAGTTAATTGCAATCCTTGTTAATACTGCAGTAATGTGAGCATAGAATAACTGTTGGGGTGGGGACAATGAAGCTGTTGTAAAACCAGAGCTCCTTCAGTGACACACTGCTGCATCCTATGTGCACAAAGGAGCTCATCACAGATCCTTCCTCCCGTTGATAGACTTTATAACAAACTTTATAAGTGTTCACATCCCTGCAGATCTTTTTTCTTTTCATTTCTCCTAAATAGTCTGTTGTTTGAGCACAAAAACACATTTTGTACATTAAAGATCCTACAGAGTAGCATCTTTTCTTGAAACAGCGCATCCTATTTTTAGATCATAAATTTGCCCTTCTGTATAGTACATTATTCTTGTGTCTTTGTGTTATTTTCCTTAGTTTGAATATGCATTTAACTTGCTGTTGGTACCCTTGAATTAAAATAGACGATGTATCCATTCAACTGACTCAATAAACGTTAAGCACGTTTTAATTATGAACAACTATTAGTAGGTACATTTCTTTTCAATGTAAAATAAACAAAAATTACACTTTGAGGAAGACGCCGACACTTTATTCGCTTACCTGCTCATTGTTGTCCACGACGAAGAAAGATGGCTCAGTTATATAAAAATATTTTTAAAAGGGCTAATTTCAGCTTTCAGACAACTTTACGAACAGTTTCTGCCCAGCAAACGTAGTTACACACACAGGTTATTCAAGCAGCCATGTTGTCCAGGTCGCAAACTGCCGAATGGTCAAGCTAACTGTATCTTACAGATAATCCTGCTTCCACAATACGCATGTGCAATTTTGCTCAAATAGAGCCACTCTGAAGCACAAAAATAGCTAAATAAACTTTGTCTGGTTTCGAACACTCCGCTGGTCCGAAAGAAATGCCGTCCGCCAAACAATGCAGCGACAAACATTTGCTGCGCATCCGGTCACTGAATTTCAAAATAAAATTATTCGCGTAAACCGCCACATTGAAGAACAAGCTGTTATGCTGACATGGGCTTTTATAGTGAAAGGCAATAAATTATGTTTTCCTGTAAACTTGTCTCACTGGGTGGAGATGTGGAACATTCGAAAGGGCGGGGCTTCTACATTTCCCGCCAGTTGAGACCAAACCATTATCCCTAAAACCAGGGCAAGAGGATGTCTTTACGCAGTGGATCATGTCGGAGGTCTACCAAACAATACTTGCAGATAATTAAACACAAATGTGCATATGCACTTAACAGACACTAATTGATATCCATATAATTTTAGACAAAATATAATCTAATAAGAGTCTCCCCTCTTTCTGGAAAATGCAAGACCCCAGCCAAGTGTTTTCCCGCGAAAGCGTCATGTCGAAAATGATTTATTGATATGCTTGCAGGACAAGAAGATGCCAAAATACTAGTCAACTCTGAAAATATGATTTTGTGTTAGTAGGATTTGTGGTTAAAGAGCTCTGTACCAAATCTATGGAGTAATACCGATTTATTTCTATAAAGACTGAAGGATGAAGGTTAGAAACAATAAGAAAAAAAGCCAGGACATATGCAGCCGGCTGAGAAATAAATTGAGTGTTTTTGGCTTGGACCTGTTTCGTTTTTTTAAAAAAACCCGTGTTTCTGTAATAAACTGAAGAACAAATAATAATAAAGTGCTTAAATAAATTCAAAAGCTTTTATTTACGATGTTCCAAATAAAAAGTTGGCCAGATATTAATGGAAATCTGCTTTTCCATGGATGTCATCCTCTGGGAGCAAATCCTTGTCCTGTGAGTTCCTGGATGGGATTCCTAAACACAGGCCCAAAATATTCATTTCTGATGCACTTTATCAGTTTCCATTATATCGCGCTTGACTTCTCATTAATAGGTAGAAATCGATCCTGTGGGACCGGACCAGTCCAAGCCTTTTTGGGGCAGCTTTTTCTGGGGGTTCCCGCACATCAACATATCAACACCAGATGATTTACAATTCCTAAGCTACTCTATGAGTGCAACATACCTGCTATCATTAGGATCATTTGTAATTAGCATACATTATACAAGTATTATGACCATTCCTTTCAACCTCACAGGAGTAACAGATAAAAAATAAAAACATTTGGATTTTAGAATGCAGAGTGATACTTAAGTGTGCCGTTTTATTTCAACTACCGTATTTGAAAGTAACATCGACTGATAAACACTAAATGTAATATCATAAATTTCCCCAACGGAGGCAGCAGCCTTCAATAAGAAGAGAATCATTATTATCTGTAAAAACAAACAAACAAACAAAAACACAATATAGTAATAGCAATTAGTTTGCATTATTCAATGTAAAAAAAAAATTCTATCATGCTAGTTTAATTCTTTTGGGGGGGGGGCTGGTTGTGTGGGGGCCCTAAGCAGCCACTTAACTGGCATCGCCTTGTGCCAGCCCTGCTGCGGGACGTTTTGACCGCACTCTGTATTCATGGAAGCCTTATTTGGCAGAATAGAAGAAAGCTCACTTCTTTGGTTATGAAACAACTCTAAATGGACAGGATCAGGATTCTTTGGCTCTGCATGCCTCATGGTGGTGCTCATCTTCAATGTTCCTGTCTGTCTTTTTGAAACAATGAGAACCATTCATGGGAGAAAAGGCCATTAGCCCGTCTTCTGCTGCCCCATCCTTGTTCCTCCAGCAGAGTATATTTCAGTCTGTTCTTGATGTTTTTCATGGAAGCTCCCAGGGAAGTGAACAAGAATGCTTCCATTATTGTTCAGTCAAGCCTCATTTCTCCCAACAAGCTTCTTCGACGTGCTGCTGCGGTTTCCATTAAATGCCTGCAGAGGTCACTAAAGACCGGTTAAATCCGAACACCCAACAGTTCAGTCCAAAATGACTTTTATTTATCCTCTTCATTTAATTTCATGTCTTTTTTTTTTTTTTTTGGTTAATGTCTTCTGCTCCACATACCCGTCAAGTCTCCCGTTTTTAAACTACCGTTTTTCTCCCCCTTTCCCGCCGTACTCCCGTATTATTTCACATAAATATTCCTGCTCTCACGTTAGTCCCCCGGTCTTAAGTTACTCTATGTTCAGCAACAAGCTGGAGTTTTTCTTGAACTGGAAACAAACTGTAGCACTCTCAGTTTGAGGTTGGCTATTGTGCTGAACAATGGAGCACTGTTCTGACATTCTTATCCACATATGGCATACCAAACGTAACGTTTTGCAGCTCTCCAACTCTGAAATAAAGGAAGCTGCATGTGTTCATCTCATGCTTTTTACTCAGGGAGCAGGCGAGTCTGGGCAGTAAACATACATTTCCCCAAAACACAGTTCTTTTTAAAAAGGGGTGCACCGATTGCAGTTTTCCGGCCGATCCTCGATCTTTAAAAGGGCCCGATTGATACCAATTTGTTTCTTAAGTAGAGACATTGACAAAGTAGCTTTTTTGAGACCTTTGCTGATCAGATTCCCCAAAATTAAGGAAATTGGGGTCAATTTATTGCTGCAACCCTACATTTTAAACATATATTTCCTGTGAATAAATCAAGTATTCACCATTAACACATGGTAGAACTTTCTACCAGTGGTCAGGCCTTAAATGTGGAACCTGTGGAAAAGCCAGACTCAATGTCTGGTTATGAACCAAACAGAAGAACCGATGATGGACAGACAGATGGACAAAGTAATGGATAAACAAAAAGGCAACATGATGCGACTCGGGGATGGGTGGACAAACAAGAGGCTGGACAAACGGATAAACAAACGGGCGAACAACTGAACGGAAGAGCTTTTAGATAATGGGATAGTGAATAATGTGTGAAAATACAACTCAACTGGTTGTCCTTAGTACATGGAAAACCCATAAACTCCATATTGGTCCAGAATGTGTGCATCAAAAAAAAGATCAACCCATGAGGTACAGTATGGTAGTACAATATTTATTTTATTTTCCGTTTAAGTGTTACATGTTGAGCAAGAAACTTACAGTTGTCGTCAGCCACAAATTGAATGCAGAGATAAAGACCAATTCAGGAATGCGTCAGACACAAGAGAACTGGCTAACTCAATTGTACATATATATACATAATGTTTATGTACATATACGGATGTTGCACTAGACTTCAGAAGAGCTGAGATGAAGATGATGAGCAGAAGTTGGTATGAAAAAAAAAAATGAAAACACCTTCAGATGGGGACAGAGACAGGTGCTGAGGAAAATAAAAAGATGACAGTAAGACAAGAAACAATCACAGAAAGAGAGGAAAGAAACAGAAACCTTAATGAACCCAATTGGTTTACCAACCCTGCTGCAGGAATGAAAACACACACACACGCACACCCACCCACCCAAACGCACATGCACACAGTGTTCTCATGAAGCTGTATTCACAGGGCCGAATGAAAGTCTCTGACCGGTCTGAGAAGGGGCGTCGGTCGAATCATCGCCTATCAACCTAATTAGTCAACAGCAGGACAGTAAGACAAGAAAGATTCTTCTGTTGGTTTTGGTAGAGCGGCTACAGTATGTACAGTACAAACTTCATCTTGTTCTCACACACATGAATCGAGACTTCGCTGTCCTGTCTGCTGTGGGGGTTTGTGTGGGACACAGTGGAGCTTGGGAGGGGGCCTGCAGAGTAAAGAGAGGGAGTGGCGCTTCGTGTCTCAGCAGCAGCCTCCTGATGAAGGCTTAACAGTAGTGCCTGGAGTCAGCTTCACGTTGGGCTTATCTCCTCCTCCGGCCGTGGCCCCGGGGCCCATCCTCTTCTTGATTTCGGCGGCCATGGTCATGAAGGCCTGCTCCACGTTGGTGGCGTTTTTGGCGCTGGTTTCCAAAAAGGGGATTCCCAGAGAGTCCGCGAACTCCTGCAAACACAACGCTGGGTTTAGCAAAGTGGCAAATCGGGAGAGGAGGAGAGAAACAGATGGTTTTCATTTAATAGAAATCTGCTGTTGTAAAAACACAGCATCATCTAAATACAGTAGATTAAAATCTCCATGTGGCTCGCTGTAAACTGGTCCAACACAGAAAATGTTCTCCATCCGTCTCTTCCTTTCTGCACAGCATTCCCTTAACATGCAAGGCGGAGAGAAAGGGGCTGATCACAGCTCTCTGGAAACTTTTGGCCATTTTTTCAACTTTTACAGCAACACAGCTGATGGATCATTGACATGTCCATCTTATTTGAGACCTGGCAAACATGTAAACCAGATTCCAAACTTCTCCACCCTTTTCCAGACAGTCCAGGAAGCCTCCCTGTTTCTCCACCACTTATCTCTTCTGCTGCTTCCTTCTAGACATTCCAGCTCCTGCCCAACCCAAATAATTTCCATTCACATCAATAGCCTGCATGTGGATGACTAAATTCCATCTGCATCACACTGTTCCCTCTGGATGTTCGGTTTTGTATGTCAGACAGTACTGACCCTTCTTCACACGTGACGTTATGCTCTTCAGAACTCGGCCCTCTCCACCATGACGGAGGTCAAAACATCTAATGCGCTCTTGTAAAGCCCATAAAAAAAAACAAAAAAAAAAAACACATCTGGTAGCCTTACATCACTTTTACTTAGTAGATTTCACTTTAAAAATGGCCGTAGGATACTGTGAGGTCGGCGACTTAAACATACAAAACCAAACTTGTCACTTTATTGTATAACTTTTAATGAGGAAAGATACGGATAGCAGCTGTCAATCATAATGACCGGTGGGTTTGCAGTGAAGGTAGAGGAAAGAGGAAGCATGGATCGGTTTCTAAACTAGCCATTTCAAACTTATGTAAATACCGCCCTCTATGAGCCCCAACCAAGTGTGCTACATTCACATTAGCTTCACTTAAACGAGTAGAATTCATGGTTAAACTGACAAAAACTACTTGGGAAAACAATTTCCCTCTCTGCGTTACTCCCGTCCCTCATTTCTGACATCCATCATGGCCCCTACAGTGATGCAGTTGCACAGGGTCAATACAAAGAACCTTACAGACTTCCAGTTTCATGGCAACATCATATTGACAACGTTCCGGTATTGTTTATCCAGTTGAGAACAGAAGTGATGGAAATGTCGCCGCTCGTCGCATGTCAGGCCTCCCACAGTAGTACTGTTAATGCTGACGGTCAACACAACGACACCAGACGCCCACTTAGTTTTAACTGAACAACCACCACATGTTTGACCTGCTCTAAACCATGACAGTCATTCAGATTTGAAATGGTGCCATAACAACATATTTTGGAGATGCTACTATTTTCTGTTAACACAACATTTTGCTACAAAAATATAAATAAAGCCAGAAACGAGTTTAGCGGAAGACATCCTTCTCTAGGAGGCTCTGCATCTTGAACTCTTGCACAAAGTTTCCAAATCTATGCGCAGATCTGGGAAGCACTAGTACTGAGGTACCTACCTTTGCTGTTGTATAATCCACCACTTTCTTTGTTGTCAGGTCACACTTGTTCCCAACCAATAACTTGTTGACATTTTCACTGGCATAGCGGTCAATCTCCTGTAGCCACTGTTTGACATTGTTGAAGGACTCCTGAGACACAAAGCAGATCAACGTTAGGCCACTCCATCAGTGGAGGCTGGTTTAGCTCAACGCGCGCTCAGAAACTGGTTTAGCTCAACGCGCGCTCAGAAACTGGTTTAGCTCAACGCGCGCTCAGAAACTGGTTTAGCTCAACGCGCGCTCAGAAACTGGTTTAGCTCAACGCGCGCTGAAACTGGTTTAGCTCAACGCGCGCTGAAACTGGTTTAGCTCAACGCGCGCTGAAACTGGTTTAGCTCAACGCGCGCTGAAACTGGTTTAGCTCAACGCGCGCTGAAACTGGTTTAGCTCAACGCGCGCTGAAACTGGTTTAGCTCAACGCGCTCTGAAACTGGTTTAGCTCAACGCGCGCTGAAACTGGTTTAGCTCAACGCGCGCTGAAACTGGTTTAGCTCAACGCGCGCTGAAACTGGTTTAGCTCAACGCGCTCTGAAACTGGTTTAGCTCAACGCGCGCTGAAACTGGTTTAGCTCAACGCGCGCTGAAACTGGTTTAGCTCAACGCGCGCTGAAACTGGTTTAGCTCAACGCGCGCTGAAACTGGTTTAGCTCAACGCGCGCTGAAACTGGTTTAGCTCAACGCGCGCTGAAACTGGTTTAGCTCAACGCGCGCTGAAACTGGTTTAGCTCAACGCGCGCTCAGAAACTGGTTTAGCTCAACGCGCGCTCAGAAACTGGTTTAGCTCAACGCGCGCTGAAACTGGTTTAGCTCAACGCGCGCTCTGAAACTGGTTTAGCTCAACACATGCTCAGAAACTGGTTTAGCTCAACATGAGGCCAGGTAGCTCCCAACACATTCCCATATGAATGACAGACTGTAGTCTGAGCAGCTTCCATGTTCTAAAAGATGGTCAAGATGGGAAGATGCTGGGGACGGATTTCTACTACAGCTGCACAGCATTACGCTGCCATCACCCCGTTTCACAGCAGAGAAGGCGAGTTATGTTGGGTCTGCAGTGATAGCGTTCCACCTTTAATAGTGTTATTTAGGTCTCCTCTGACCACTGTTTGAGGTGGCCTCTCCATGGCAATGTGCAAACAAGACATCTGATGGCTTTTTTTCCCCCCCAACAATGACTGGTATTGTGTTTTATGTTTCCATGCTTTTCTACGCCTCATTCAGCTGATTGCAGTTCAGCAAACACCTGTCAACTGAAATCACCTGGGCTGAAGCAAGGAAACATCCAAAACATGCAGGGCAGTGTGCCTTGAGGACCACGGTTGGGAAACATTGCTCTAACAAACCTCGACTAAAATGTGCCATTAGCCTCAGATTAAATCACACACAGGTAAACTCTGCTTACCAATTAGGGGATTCTGAGCCTGTTGGTTGTACTCAGTGCTTAATTTGAGTCAGTTATACTGGATTGCATTCAATGGTATCACAATGAACCGGGCTCAACAAAAATGAAAGCACGTCACACTTTAAAATAAAATAACATCTGAAAACCACATCTCTTTTCCCTTCCAAGTTAAGTTTTAGACTTTACAATGGCTTGATAATTCTATTCAGCTTTATGGTTGGTACAGAACGAAAAGTGGTTTAAGAGCTACGAAAACTTTTACAAACCATCATCAGGATGTTTTATGATCAACCCGTTGTCTATCATAAGAAGCAATGTTACCAATAAGTGCTTACAAGAAAAGATCTCTGGGACTTCAGAAGGAACCTTGGAGCCTCCACAAATAAAAACATGACTTCTGACAGCAATCCTCCATTTAGCAATAGAGGATTGTTAAATTGCAATAGATTTATCAATGTATTAGCTTGTTAAGATCAGCTATAAAAAATGGAGTAGCTGCCATTTGAGCCACATCCATCCACGTAGTGAAATGTCGGTGTAAAGCGGGACCAACCTGATCTGTGACATCGTAGACTACAATGATACCATGAGCACCTCTGTAGTAGCTGGATGTGATTGTACGAAACCTCTCCTGTCCCGCTGTATCCCACTGTTGAAGAAAAACAAACAGATGAACACTGGGAACAGAAATACTCGATTTTATTTGAAAATGTACAAAGCCATTAAACTACACAATTATATAAGAACATAAAAATGATTGCCCTAAACTTGGTTAACATTTGTCAGGTGTTAAACCCGACTTATTCAGCTGCTGACCCCCAAGCAGGGCGCCCCCTAGTGAATGAAAATGATATGGAAATTTATTAATCAAAATTTTATATCTGTAAATTTAACTAGGTTATTTATGTTTGGTTTTTTTAAAGTGCAATTAGAGCTGCTTCAAAATAAAGCAGGAGTTGGCTGCATTACCTAGTTTCAGTGGGCTAATGTTATTTTTATTAATGTCGATCATTTTATTTCATTAAACTTTCTAACCACAAATCATGATCTGCAACACAAATGCATATCTATAGTGAAATGAAATAATTTTGAAAATCCACATAGTAAGCTTTTACTGCTGAGAAAATCTACAGGGAGTTTTAAATCTGCTGCGTTTTAACTGACAACCTTCTGCTTTTACAAGCAAGCTTGACTGCTTTAAATTGTAGGATTTGAATTCCAACACTCAGTCTATGTTTGTTGGTTTTATTGTGCCGCAGCTCCTCTGCTGTAACCGACACCGTCGACCAGGCCCAAGCTCACACCATTAAATATACAAACAAATAAATAAGTAAACGGGCGTCGTCGTATGCTGCAGTAAATTTGGACTTGGGGGGCGGGGGGGTTTGAATGTGACTGCTTCAAATAGTGCCAGATAAAATTATTGGTCAATTCAGAGTTTAAAAAAAAAAAAAAAAAAAAGTTATATTTTAAAATGCTTTTTAATTTTTACAATTTTACCATATTCCAACTGGCAACTATGCTCTTATTTGGTAGTTGGCACCCTGGCAGAAGTGAGATTCTCGTTTCGCGCCATCAGCCCTTCTGACTAAGCCTGTTACGATAAATACTGCAGCCTCTGTTGGTGAACATGGCTTTTAAGCATTGAAAGAACAGAAATGGATTGCTGATGTTAGCTTGCATTGGTCACTTATGTTTTTTTTCCACAACCAGCAGCGGCTCAACTCTACACAGTTTAGCTTAGGTTTTTTTCCATTACAATTAAGTAAGAGGTCTAGTGGGTGGGGTGGTCATGCAGCTGGGTGGTCCTGGAGTGCTACATGATCTGTACAGGACACAGCAGGGGACATAAAGCTATGTTGAACATTCTACTCAGACAGAATTTTTTTGTCAGATTATTGTCACTTTATTATGAGTTTTTTCTGAATGGCAGCTCGAGTTGTTGTAAGAGAGTTGCTCTTGTTGCATTTTGTGATGCAACTAGTTAATCCACCTCTTAGCCAATCAGTGACCAACAGTCTTCTGAGTAGGGCTGCACAATTTTATCAATTCTATAATATTTATCAATATTATTTCCCCTCAGAAAGTATAGATTTTTCATCCACGAGTATCGATACATTAAGTTCTAATTTGAGTTTTATGTCAAATCCACGTGAATTAAATGACAGCTATCACACATGGCATTTTTTACCCAGCTGCACATGTATGAATGAAACAACCAGTTACAATTAATTAATGAAATGAAATTACATTATCCAATATAAGCGAATAAGACAAAAAAAGGCTCCTTTTCTGCATAACCAAATACACAAAGCCACACAATTACCATTTAAACAAAGCAAATGTGTAACAAAAACATTTATTACACCAGTATTACACCATCAGTTCAATTAATTCAATCCAAGTCTAAGGAACAGTCACAAAATGCCACCAAGATCACTCTGTCCCTCTAAAATCTTTCAGAAAATCTTAAAAATGTATCAAATTGTATTGTTTGCTGAACATTGTGATTTATATCTTACTGTGAGCAGAATATCATGTATTGTATCGTATAGTGAGATTACTGTATCGCTACAACCCCACTTCTGACATCACATTTCAGCCACAATCATTTGGCATGCGAGTGAAGCGGGTTCTAAAAAAACCCCGTAATGGTTACTAGTGGAAAATCCTTCTAATCGTGGAGAGCAGAAACCAGCAGCTCTGAGTAGGTGCTGGCCCAAAAGGACAAAATGTGATTACAGACAGTAAAGCCTGAACGTGGCAATGAGATAGAGATACTGTACACTGGTCATAGTGGAAACACTCTGTGGCATAAACATGGGACGTTCCTGACAATCTGTGCATAAATGTGTAAGTGTGCATTCACACCAGATTTCTTTAGTCCACTTTAATCAAATTCGAGTTCAACCAGTTTTAGAAAGTCCAATTGATTTGGGGAGATGTGAATGCGTAATCAAACTCTTATGCGGACTAAAAAAAAAGCGAACCCTGGTCTGCCTACAAAACCCAGGTCTGTGTTCGGTTGAAGTGAACCATGGTGAGCTTCTAATGAATATGTGAACACCAAGCGGGCTGGAAACTGCTCCAAAAGCAGGAAGTTGATTACAGCACAGGGCATTCTGGGTAAATATGGACAAAACAAATGCCACTGCTAGCAGGAGAAATGGCTCATGGTCTTTTGCCAAAGACAGAAGAGACTACCAAATCTCACACCACTACATTTTTGTTTGTATTCTTGAAGAAGGAACCTTCAGTGGTTTTTGGTGCAGAGCCACCATAAGCGAGGGGATCAATTTTTTTATTAGTTTGGTTTGTTTGACAACAGTGTGAAAAAGAACCGCAGCAGCTGAAAATTTAACAAATGTTGCAACTTTGTCCCCAATCGCAGTTTACCGGGCTATCATGTGTGAAAACACATCATAACTGCTTCCAGCAATACAAATTAAATAATGAACAACAAATATTCACCAAGAAAAATATACAAACCAGAAAGAACCTGTGGGATACTTACAATCTGAAGTTTAATGGTCTTTCCATCTAGTTCTATGGTTCGTATTTTGAAGTCCACACCAATAGTGCTAATGTAACTTTCTGTGTATGTGTCATCCTAGAGGGAGAGAGAGAAAGAAAGAAAAAGAGCTGGTCAGATGGTACACATCCTGTTCACTTCCTTCCATGTTCTGAGTGTGGTTTTCTGGAAAACTCACTGCAAACCGGAGAAGAAGGCAAGACTTTCCAACACCAGAGTCACCAATCAGGAGCAGTTTGAATAAATAGTCACTGTGAAGGAGGGGACATAAACAAGGTTAGAAGTGCTAACTAAGCAAGTTACACATTATTCACAGTTAACAGCAGCCACTAAGGAATGATTCTAGATGCCCGGGTTCTTCTTGATCTCTCAGATCAACCCTTTCATTTCTATGAGTTTGCAGAGTAGTTGAGACTGGATTTTACTTTTACCGGGAAATATAACATTCATGGCAGTGAAACTGTAGAGAGCTCTAGCACACTTCCAGAGGAAGTTTGGTAAAGCTGGCTGGTCCCTGATCATGTGACTGGACCCGTGAAGTCAACAGAAAAATCTTGGGAGGGCCAAGAAGACAGAAGCAGCACACATTGGTCATATGTTGCAACAGGGACAGCAGCCCCTATTTACTGGGATCATGTAACAGTTGTGTCAACTATTCCCAAAGACCCAAGCAAATGAAGGGGGTACTTTCGAAAGCCTGGTTACTGATACAACCCCGAAAGCTAAACCTGTGCTGCTGACTATGGATCAGTCCCTGAAGTTTTTATGCTGACTCAAAGAACGCAAGTTCAGTTCCTCACTCTGTAGGCTGGAAACGATTATATGGGATGGCACAATGTAGCAAACTGCAATCCGTGTTGCAACATTAACATGGGCACTATCACAATCCAGGGTTTCAACCAGTGTATTACAAGTCTGGCGGGCCACCAGGCTTTACTTGTGCCCCCACCAGGTTATGTATTGTTTATGTATTTGGTTTCTTTTGAAATGTTTACATTTTTTAAGACTTTATTGTTGGTGTTCAGATGTTAATCTTCCAATAACACATAATTATCAAGTGATATTTTAAAAATTTCTGTCAACTTTAAGCATTTTTTAACTCAAAAACATGGCAGGCCGCTGGATGAATGACTGCCGAGCGCCGCAATCACTGTGTGAGCACTGGGGGGAAACCTTGCAATCTCAAAGGACTGTATGGATGCAATGTGAGGTACATTATAATATGTCAATAAGACACTTGAAAATGTCCTGCAAGACAGTAAAAGTCCTTGGGATCCATCACAGATTTCCAATTTTCCCTCAGAAGTTAGAAGGAAAATGTGGGTTAAAAGCAAAGTTGTCATGACAAATTCTGAATTTCTACCTGGCCAACTAAGGCATAGGGCAGGGCCTGCTGTTATTATACCCAGATTAGCCCATTCGGTGAGCAACACCCTGCAATAAGGTGGCAGACAGCCAACAGTCAAGTCTAAACCAACTCCTGCTCTTCTAGCAGTTACCACAGGAAGCTGCTCTTTCCTAATAATTACTTTATGGCAACTGTTTAACCTGTTAGTTTCATCGCTTTGTTTTACTGGGCAGCTGGAGAGAAATGAAAACAATATGCCCCCATACGTCTGAGTAACATCTCATCTTCCCAAAGAGGATCCACTCTCCAGTGTCATTGTAAAGAATCCCAGTCATTCCCTCTTCATTAGGAGTCTCACTGGGAACAATGGTTTTTCATATTGAATACTGACCAATCACTGTTCTGTGGGAGTTCAGGAGTTTAGGAACATGCAGACCAAAATGAAGAAAAGTTGTTTTCTTGTTTTATTGTTCTCAGCCGAATCTCAGTTCTTCAACTAATCTAAACTTCCCGAATCATGTCTGAGGAATATTTAACTGAGTGGAACAGGGAGCCGACGTAAACAAGCCATAGAACAATCTTGGATCACATCCAAGATCAGATTGTTCCCAAACTTCTCCGTTCCACCTTTATGAATGGAAACCTAAAGAGACAGGAAGCTCAACTGCCTGATTACTCAACACTGCTGTGAGGAAATCCAGGGCCCGTCCTGTGACATGTGACCCACACATGACTGAGAGGCTGTGGAGAGCTGTTAGAGCATATGACTGAAAACTGAATCATTTACAACACCAGAACCAGCTTTGAAAAAAAAAAACTGTTATCCTGAAGTAAACAATGGACAACTCCTGCTGCAAACCTGCTTAGCTGCATCACATTGATACACTGTAATAATCATCATCCATCAACAACAAGATTAGGCATCTAGAACAACAACCAGAAGTTGGCTTCTGATTCTGAGCACTAAAAAGCTATTCTAGTGCTTATATTTTATCTTCTTGTTCAGCACTTTGTTTGAAGTTACCATTATCATTATGAGGAATTTGGACAGCATTTGTTCTAACCTGGTTCAAATTCCAAAACAGACCGGTTGAACCTGTACTGGATTATTTGACAGTAATTGGGAGTTTCTTGAAAGAATGGCACATTAGTTCAATAGTAATTCGGTACAGGTTGGACTGGTCCAAATGCTGTGGATTTTAAAGAAGACTCGTTGCTCTGAATAACAATAAAAAACACAGTTAAAACATATAATTTAAAGAATCTGTAAACAGAAATACAGCCTGGCCCAGTTTGACCAGAATAAGTATGTTTTCAATCCTGCCTTGTTGGGAAAACATTAAAATTGTTATTTGGGTTTTCACAAGACGTTCACCGATGTTTCCTCGATTTCCAGTTTTCCTTCTCAGGAAAGGGAAAACTACAATGAAAATTTAGTTATTATTTTTATTATCCATCAAAACTGTATCTTTAACCAGTTTTACTAAACTCGCAGAAGTGAAGTAGAGTGCTTGTTGCTAACTGGTGCTAGAAAACACCACAAATTGGAGGAAGTTCTTGGTTTTGGTCTGTTTAATGAAAAAGAGAAATAAAAATCCCCCAGTTTCAGTGACTGGTTGATCCAAAGGGATCAATGGAAAATAAGTCAATTCCCATTTCCAGACGACTTACTGATGAATAATTAAGATTTTAAAAATAGAAGAAAAAAACAGTTTTAGAAATCACAAGCTCTGTTTCTAAGAATCTATACAGCGTGGGAATCAGTCCATGTCAGGTTTGATCGTAATAACTGTTCTAGATTTTGAGGTAGACCTGATCAAAGTTGGCCCAGATTCACCAAAAGCAGCTGCATCTGCCCTTTATAGTCGAGTCAGAAGCACCAAATCGGTTGCTAACTTCCTAACAAGCTTTTCATTTCAACTTTATAAAATCCGACTAGAACCCAGCGTAGATGATAGCTGGATCTTTTAAGCTTGTGAGACCAGCCGTCCAGCCAACAGGAGTTAACGTTCAGGCCAACTCTTCAATATGGCACCTTTGTCCTGTATTTACAACTTAAGAGTAAAATCTGGCCAGCCAACACAGCTGTCAGTGAAGCCCACCAGCCGTCGTCCAACAGCTGCTAAATAAACCATTAATGGATAGCCAACACAATGTTACATAAAGCAGTGCAATGTTCTGTATGCACACAGGTGTACATGAAGGCCACAAGTCAGCTGATGTTCCACGTTCACTCCGCTCTTCACATATTTTCCAGCGCCGACTTGTTAGCACAGAGCTAACCTTAACTAGTAGTCCTAAGCATTTTAACTCGGGATACTTACTATTCGGGATTCATTGTCGACTCGTAGTGTCACCGTCCGCAGATAAGCAGGGCTGTCTTGAGGAAAAACGGGGACGACGACCAGCTTATACCGCTCCCCGAAGCGCGACCCGCTGCCTGTTTTCTCAGTAAAAATCCAAAATGGCTGCAACTTCAACCAGGAAACGGCTAACATCAGCCAGCTGCCAGGATGGAAGGGGGAAATAACACCACAAAATGTGTGGTTAGGCTTCAGTTGGGTTGAACAGACGGTTGTTTAGTAAAACGGCTGAACGAACAGGCGGCTGGTGGTAGATGTGTCGCTGACTGGCTGGTTAGTGTATGCGGCTACTGCAGCAGGGAACTGTCGAGCCCTAACCGGAGAGATTACATCATTTAGTGAAACGTGGCAAAGCGGAGTCAAACTACACATCTTACACTACTTCCGGCCACGGACTTCAACCTAAAAAACCTCAACAAGCTGACGGTGCTACTGTTCACACCTGATAAAAATGGAATAAGATTATAAGGAGAAAACTCAAAAAGAGTTCACCCCTCGGTCAAACTCCACTGACATCTACTCACAGTGACTGACGGTCCTTTTACGCGTTTCCGTGGTTTCGTCGAAGCCCAGTTCTAACATCTGTTTTTATTAGTTTTTCTCACATCGCCTTGGTGCATTTCTCAGAACAAAATTGAAATTCTCAAAACTCCTTGTTCAATCTTCAAAATCATGTTGCCACTTGTGCACATCAAAAAGGCTTTTTCCAAGTTGCAAATGCTTTTCATCAAGTGATGAAGCACATTTTTTTTTTGCATTCGTCTACATTTTCAATTGTTTTTGTTATGTAGACCAAAATGTATTACGGTATACGAGTCTCTATTTAAAAGTGTACACCGTTGTATTGACATGACTAATCAATTTGATCGCCTTAACCTAACACAACGAAACAAGTACAAGTACAACATTCTGAGGCACTTACATGTTCATGGATACAGATGTTTAATTTTGAGAGATAAACTAAGGATTTTGAGAAAGAAACTTGGTTTTGCGGGTAATTCATGGTGTTCTGCTGTTTGTACGAATTGTTTTGAGAAATTAACTTAAAATGTTGAAAATGATTTGAGAAATGCACCAAGGCGACTGAGAAAAACTGTAAAAGCTCATTCATTAACACACTTGTATCGACTCTTGTTTTGTGTTATCATTTAGATAAGTTGGACAGAGAAGAGAAAATTTTCCCCTCAATCCCCCTTAAATGTTTTAGACAATCAGACTGATAATCTCAAAAATAACCAAAGTACGTACAAAAAAATACCATCCAAAGCGACATGGAACCGTTTCTTTTTACCTGCTCATGAATGAATATGCAATATTTTTAATGAAAGTAGAAAAAAACGAATTATTGAAGGTCAAAAAAATGCATCCCAGTCTTATACGAGTGCAAATATGTATGTACAAGTATGTATATATGTGTAGGCATGTACAAGTTTAGGTATGTGATTATAGCTATATGGAGGAGGGTGTGTATGTTTGCATTTATATGCACCCACCGCATATAGCAGGTCAGCATGCCCACTGTTATGTCTTGTTGGTAAAAAAAAAAAGTACAACAGTGTCAACAGCAGGAACAGCAGTTCTGTAACTCATTACCTAAAAACATTCCTCCTGCCCCCAACATCTGACTAAAATAAATATGATTATAAGTTCCTGAACTTACTAGGTTGAGATTGCACTGCTGAAGTACATGATTAATTTATTTTAAGACTCTACACACGCCTTACCAGGGGAGGTGGGAGGTTGGCAAGTGTGACTGGAGCTGTTGAAACGCATCATTCATATGTCAGACAGGTAAAAATGGAAATTCTAAACCCTGGCACATGACTTGGTTTATAAATAAAATCACAATCCTAAAAATGTTGTATTTATTAACATATCTTCATGTACCATGTGACAAAATGACAATGAAAATGCAGTAACCTTGGAGCTGTTTAATGAGACAAGAAGCTTCAGGATTATTTGATTAAGTCCATTTAGAGGCGTGTCTCACAAGGAGGAGACAATATTAGGTCAAACTAGAGCGACTGTACAGTGATGTTCAATAAATAAGAAAGGTGCGTTCTGATGAGTTTGTCGGATTAGAAGTACCATTTAAGCAACCTTTAAGCAGGTATTAAATATATTCTTCATTAAGATGTGATATTTTAATCTTAAATTTTGTGTATTTATTAGCTGTAAGCAAACACGAAATCTCAACTAACAGAAACAAAGGCTTGAAAAGTAATTCAGGGATTCCCCTGGTATATTCTAAGCCTGGCGGGCCACCAGGCTTTACTTGTCCCCCCACCAGGTTAAGCATTGCTTATTTATTTAGGTATTTTTTTTAAATGTTTGCATTTTTATAGCTTTATAGTTGGTGTTCAGGTATTAATCTTTCAATAACACATAATTATCAAGTGATATTTTCAATTTTTCTGTCAACTTTAAACATTTTTTAACTCAAAAACATTGCGGGCTGCTGGATGAATGACTGACCTGGAGCCCAACCACCAGGTTTAGCAAGTTTTCTAGCGGAAACCTTGAAACTTTTTTGTACATTGAGTAACTGAAGCCCATGAGCTTTTCAATAATATTCTCATTCATTGAATATGACCGTATATGATTTCTGAAACATAATGGGATGCATTATGAGAAGCTTGAGAGGAAGTATTAAGACACAATGTCTTCAACCTGACTGGGAAACCTGGAAAAGAGCCGATGGATGTCTGGAGCTGAAGTTGCTTTAAACAGCTGACCAGGAAAACAGTCAGTGGTTGGTCTGAACTGGAGGCAGTCATGAGGCTAAGAATGTCACTTTAAAAACTAGTGTCAGAACTTCTCGTGATCCGTCCACAAACTGGACTTATTAGGTTCCAGCAGAGTTCTTCTCTTCCCTCAGCTGAGCAGGACTGTGGTGAGTGGGCAGAGCCAGGCTGTCCAAAGCGGAGAGAATGGAGGAGAAAACGTGGTCCGAGTGATTCTGTAGAGCTCCGGTCTGCTTCTCGATAAGCAGCAGAGTGTCTTTTAAAACTGAAAACAAAAAGACGAGACAAACCAGGGTCAGAAGCCGCAGGAACATTTAATATTAGTCTCTTTTTTCATATAAATCTATGATGTACATCACTGACATGGAGAGGTGCTGTTGATGCAGCTCAGAAGATGCTGTCCAGCACGGAGGACGCAAGATGACAGAGGTTGATGGCTGCTCAACTCCTTCTGAAAGCTCTAAAAATAAAGAGTGTAGATCGCATGAAGCTGTAACTTATGGTTTGGGTTTTTTACTACAGATGAGCCACTCAGAACAGATTTTCAATTGCTGTTGTTTGTAAAGCTTTGACCAGCTGATACCAATTTTGGCTCAGTGCCATTGCACCAGACTTTTTAACAAGCTTTTCCCTGGAGCTTCAATTAAAAGATTATGAATATGCATCAAATTTTAACTGGTTTTTCTCTTCTCTACAGACAGTTCTGAATCCCGAGAAAACAAAAGCTATGAGGAATTTTATTTATTTATTTTTTGATTAACCATTGTGAACATTTTGGGAGGTTTATTTGTTACCTGATAATCAGCCAGTGATGACTTCACGCTGACCAAGTCCCCTGCAGGAGCAGCAATCTTCTCCATGCTCTGTGACAGGGCATACAGCTGCTGGATGAGCAGCTCTAGCTGTGAACAGAACAGCTGGGGGGAAAAAAAAAAAACACACACACACACCATTCACAGTTTACCGTCTGCTATCAATGCACCGGTGGCGTCCAGCTCAGCTTGTTCCTACCTGGATGTGTTCGATCAGAGAGTCGCTCTGCTCTTGGCCGTCACACAGCTGCTTCAGCAAACATTCCCTGACCCCCGTCACACTCAGCTGCCCCCTCACACCGCCACTGCTCCTCAAAGCCTCAGAGTCCCTGCTGCCGCCGGCTGCTCAGAAACAAAACAAGTGAGAACAGGTGGGTGATGAAAAGAAGAATGTGTGTAGTGAGATATGGAAAGGAAATAAATACCTGTCTCTGCTGCACAGCGCTGCGTTCCTTCACATCCATCCTGTTTGTCCTGTGCAGTCTCTGGGGTTTTCTGTGAAGAGGTGACGGAGGGCAGCGTGGAGGTGGTGTCCCGGTCAAGAGATGCACAGCGGGCTGTCACACGCGGGTTTATCTGGGCCGCCACCTCTCGCACCTTCTCCAAAACACAAAAACCACAACATGTACCTGACTTTATGCTCCGTCACTTACTTTAAAAATGACAACTGCGTTTACTATCTTTTAATCATCTGATGCACTCTTCTTCTGCTTTCACACAAAAGTATAATTTTCCTTTTCTGTTGTCAAATAGACCACGTAGGGACGGATATAGCTCACGACATCACCTGGCGTTACCTAGGAAGGCTGACAAAAATCAGTAACATTAACTGTTAACACCTACAAGTACTATATGTCATGATCTTCTTGGGGGGAGGAGGGCTTGGATAATTGTATGGGAAACGCTGCTGCGTCATATCGCCAGAAAGGTCAGACTTAAATGGTTTCTTGATTTTGCAAGTCTGATAGTGATAGGCCTGGGTGTGGCAAAAAGGTGTGGCTAATCAAAGTTAATGACTTCAAGGTTTCCCCCAGAAAAATTGCTAAGCCTGGTGGTTGGGCTCTAGCTCAGTCATTCATCCAGCGGCCTGTTGTGTTTTTGAGTTAAAAACTGTTTAAAGTTGACAGGAAACTTGAAAATATCACTTGATAATCATGTGTTATTGAATGATTGGAAAATTTATATCTGAACACCAACTATAAAGTTTTAAAAACTGCTAACATTTTAAAAAGACTTAAATAAATAAGCAATGCTTAGCCAGGTGGGGGCACAAGGAAAGCCTGATGGCCCATCAGGCTTATAATGCACTGGGGGAAACTAAGATTGGGCAATTAGACAAATTTATTGGCCATCCATGATAGATTGCGCCTTTCCATGGTTGTTGTTTTTTAAGAACAAATGTTTTCTGTTATACTAAAAAAAAGTCCAAATCTCACCTGTGCAAATATATCACCCATTGCCATTTTTTACACCGACAAATATCAGCTGGGAGAATCTTGCATATCACCCAACCTTGGAAGATTGTGGATATTGACTTCTGTGATAATACTGATACGGTTTCCGCTGTGTGTATGATTGCATATTGAGGGAAATTTGCTGTTTTAGATTAAACCCTGCACATGAAGCTGCTGGACTGACCTGTCTGGACAGCTGCTGCAGCTCCTCCAGCTGCGCTGGTAGAGGCCAGAACTCCTCGTCCACCTCTCCACCAACCCACCTGGACCGTGGGAGAACATTAGCGGAACAAATGAAAGCAGCGGACGAGGAAGCGGCTTCTGCATGGGGTTGATAGTCATCGCCATTCCTGCTTTGATCGCTTCCACCTCTGTCCCTGCCGCAGTCCAAACTGTCCACGGACAAACTGGTGAGATTGGCAATGGAGAGCGGTGTACTGCAGGGGGGAACGTCTGAGGATGCGAGGAAAACCTGCGGGTCAGGTGACCTGCTTCTGTCTCGGCTCCTTCCTCCTCCACTCTCAGAGGGTTCAAACCCTGACAGGCTGGCAGAGCTGCACAAGTGGTCCAACTCGATTCCCGAGTCCTTCATGTTTGGCTCAGTTCTTAGAAGAGAGTCTTCTTGCAGCTCAGTGGAGTTCCATTCCCTGCTGACATGTCCTGGTCTCAAAGGGTAGGTGTAGTCCAGCAGCTCCTCATATTCTTTGTTTGGGTTCCAGGCAGCAGACTTTCTGTCTGGAGAAGGAGGCAAAGCTTTTGGAATGGCACAAGTCCAATAGTCCACCTGATACCAACACTCAGAGTTCGCCGCCGAAGAACTCGTCTTCGTCCCTTCTACGCCACTCCCTTCCTTCGATCTCAAGTAGGCTTGGCTTATTCTGGGGTGGCGTGAGCGTGGCATGTAGGTTGGGTTGAGAACTGTGGAGGTCAGCTGTGGCCTCAGAGGAGGATTTATGCTCTGAACTTCTAGAATTGAGCTGGAGAAGCTTCGCTGAGCTGATCTGCCATGGAACGTTAATCCTGAAGTGGGTTCTCTGTGGCACCGTTCTGGAACAATCGAGGTTGAACTGGGTTTTTCTCCAAAGGCTGTGGGAAGTGAGAGGTCCCTTAGAGAAAGGCCATGCGTCTGTGGTGGGTTCATGGCGAGTCCAGAAGGCTCCTCCTGAAAGACGTCAAAGTATAAGTTTGAGCTTATGGTTTTAGTTATATATATATATTTATATATATATATATATATATATACATACTTTGGATAAAGGAAACAGCATTTTAATGATCGATCTCAAGTTAATACATCTATATTTACCTTAATAGTGAGCTATATTTAACACAATAAACACTGAACTTAGAATGAAATGTAGAGCAATGAAAATATTTTTCCCAACTCACCGTTTCTGGGTGTTTCTTTAAGATGGACACACGATGCTCCTCAGTGAAGAGGGGCTTTCTCTGCACATAATGTCTGTCTGTCATATAGTGGGTCTTGGGTGCTATGGTCACACTTTTATGGTTCTCCCCATTGACTGTTGCCTCAGCTTCTTCTCTACCACCATCTTGTGCAGCTAAGAATGTGTTGCTGCGCTTAAGTGTTGAGAGACGCATCCTCCATCACTGTCTGCTTTCACCTGAGAACAGAAATGCTGAGGGTTCCTGTAATGAGAACAAAAGCAAGTTTGGAAATTAAATGAAATTTAAGCCAGATTAAAGTATGGATTTTTCCAGATTCCTAACAATACTGAATCATGGTTTAAAAAAAAAAAAGCTTCAATAATTACAAGATCTGACCAGAAAAAATACACTGACCAGCCACTATAGTCTCTCTGAGGCTCAGCTGGAGAACATGAAGGCTTGTGATGTGGAGCCTCCATGTTTCAAATATAGCTGGGATACAAACTGCAAGTTACAAAAACCTCTGGTTGCTCAGTGAGTCTTTTGTGTTTCTGTGGAGTCACTAAGCAGCAGGCCGGTTGAGCCTCCTGATGGGTCCGGATGCTGTAATGATATGTTGTTACTCACCTAACTGGCCTCATTAAAACTGCATGTTCACTGCACCAACCAGGAAGAATCCTGATTGCCCTATGGATCCACTAACACTTTCACGGACGCAATGTGTTCAGATATGGAGACCAGGGATAACAGGCACAAAGACTTGCATGGATTTCCCACTAATACATAGTGTGATGTATAATTGACAAAAACAGAGTAAGCACGAAAGACCCAGATGTATGAAACTGTGATCAGAGCGTGTTTTCTTTGTACATTTCTGTCAACATGGAACTGAATACATGAGGGAATAAACTCATCTCTAGACAAACGCCAACCTTTCAATTCTTTCAAACCATGAAGCAAAACGGTCTTAACTACACCAGAGGCAAAGAACAAAACAGTAAAAAAAAAAAACCATTGAAAATACTGAAATTTCTACTATTTCTATTATCTGTGGTGCCTGAGTTCTGATTTTCTAAATTTGACTTTTACTTCAAATTCCCAACATCTGATAAATGCAACATTTATCCTGATTGTGATCTGACTGCTGAAGATGCAGGTCAAGTCTGAGTTTAAATGTCAAATTTGTCCCTTGGCTGGAATGCTCAAATGCCAGACTGGCTCGACAGTTCTAGTTTCATAAGTCCAGTGGTAACAGATAGGAAGGACTAATTACTATAAACATTGGAAGAGACACCCAGTATATGCTGAGAATCTGCACAGTACACTTTATTCAATGACAGTAACAATTACAGTACTGTGAAAAGGTTTTGTCTGTGCGACACGTTTCAGATCATCAATCCTTGAATCTCACCTAGTAGCCATTCTGGATGCAAAAAACGAGTGGTTAACCAAGAGCTTCCTTTTCGAAGCTGCTCCCTGGGGTTGAGTTTCTGCCTCACAGAACACTCACCAGTGTGGGGGAGCAGCGTGACTCACCCACACCACTCCTTCAGACTAGCAGCGGCAACAATTAGCAAACACCTGGTGGAACTGCACATCTGCTTAGCTCATCATGTGAACTACTTCTCTGTGAAACACTGGTAAAAACGTTAAACAATTCGCATCTTCTTCTGGTTTTGTGTCTATTCGGGTTTGGTTTAAGTTCTTGTTCTGGGTGTTTTTGACGTTTCTATGAATTTTCCAATCGATTATTATTTTTGAATAATTCCACGGTAGGTCTCCGGCTGTATGCTCAAGGTCATGATTTTAGGATGTTAGTTTACTGCAAACAGGACTTCCCACAGCTGTGTGTGTGTTTAGAACCAACTGTGGCTTTGTTCCTCTCCAGAAACTTACACTGTGGACGACACCCCGGTACCAAGCGTACCGGGGTGTGGGTAACCCACACAGAGGGAACATTTGTCCATTCTTTGGTTAAAACGAGCACAGAAATATCAATCATCTTCATCACATCTGTTTTTAGAAGTTGTCTGACGCTCGACAATGTCCACAACGAGGCGTTTAGCGGAAGTCTCATTGAGACCACATCGAAAAGTGAACAAAGAAAGGAGAAAGTGAAGCTGGTGGATACAGCCATTTTTAACCACCCAGCACAGAGCTCAGGGATTTTACCTGTTGTGTCGTCCAGCTGCTGTGGCCTTCTTCTCGGTAGCTGTCGCCGCTATCAGCCTCCTTCCTCCGCAGCTCTTGTCTCCGGAGCTTCCGTTTCTTTCTGTCTGCTACCGCTGTCCGCCACAAACACGCCTCATTCTCTCACAGCCTTCCCCTCACAACTGTACTAACGTGTTCATATAATGAAAAACTTAAAAGTTAACCAGATACGCTCGGTGAAACAATATTCTAACAACTACAGTCAGTAATTATAACATTAGTAATGGAACCAGAAAATACACTTTCAATTTTTATCGGGGAACCGTCACTCTTTAGTCCCCCAAGTGGACAATAGTACAAATGCATGTATAACGGAGACCCGTCTCTTTTCTTTTCAGTGTCACTCACACCGTTATAACTATTAAGACTGAATAATAAATACAGTAAATCACAGACAGGTTTAGCCCTAATGTTATAAAATCACTAATTATAACATTAGTGATGCAACCAGAAAATACTTTCAATTTTTATCGGGTAACCGTCACTCTTTAGTCCCCCAAGTGGACAATAGTACAAATGCATGTGTAACGGAGACCCGTCTCTTTTCTTTTCAGTGTCACTCACACCATTATAACTATTAAGACTGAATAATAAATTCAGTAAATCACAGACAGGTTTAACCCAGAATTAAGTGACTTCAGACCAGCTGCAGTTCCATCCCTGGTTAGGTAAGTTTGTGAATAAGTTATTAAAGACATGGTGGTTCCAAACCTTTTCTTCTCTATAGACTACTCGGAAAAACAGAATTCACAGCATGCAGTGATTTTATTTGCTGTTTTTAAGTAATGCCGCCCCATGTTTTCATGAATTGTCTTTTATCTCATTCTCATTTTTATTGTTGCTTTTCCTACACCTTCTAGGTTTGTATGTAAATGTCCAGCTTGTGTCCTGTCCCTCTTTCTTTTTACAGCAGCAGAACATCTAAAGAGAGAACTATATCGTAGTTCAGTGAAGACACAACCCTCGTGTCTCTTCTTCAGGGTTCAGATCAAGTCATGCGGATGCATCATCTTTGTTAAGAGTCATTATTACTTCCTTAAAAATCTCAAATAAATTAGCATAAAACAAATGGATTGAAAAGCTACAAATGATTGTGACCAAGAAAGTTTTCTGAACCTGAATGTTGTCACTGAACGGCTGCGTTGTGGAGCATTCTGTGTACTGTCACTGTTGATCCAGTCCAACACGAGACAAAGAGTCAGAACAAACACTCGAGGCAGGTTAAAATCAGACTTTATTGTCCTTTAGTTACATTTCTGAGAATCAGTTTCATCAGGTCAGCATATTGTTCTGAATACACACATATACAGTAAATATTTACACGACCACACGGTCTCAGTCTCTTCTGCAAAGCAGGCTCTCTTCCCAGGTCCCTCTGACAGTGCTGCACACGGCGGGGAAACTGGAAGACTTCCCTAGAAGTCCACACAGCGGCCCTTCCTCTCCCAGTCTCCGTATCTGGTGGGCTCCGGACCCCGAGGGCCACCTTTCTCCTTGGTTTTAGGGTTTACATCATCGGGAAACTCTGCAAAAAAACAAGACACCAGTAAAGATCTCTGCTGTCCATGTCAGGTTTCTCTTTGGACATTGGTAGCTTTTTGTCACTCGTTCTTCATTATTTGTTCTTTCCTTTTATATTTCATAAGCTAAAGAAGGTTTTTTTCTTAATTTCTATAGTTGCTATTTAAAAAAAGAAATGCAGAAAGCAAAATATTGTCCACGCTAGTAAAAAATACAAATTGAGTCTCTAAGAAAATCAGACCATTACTTTGCTTTTCAATACAGAAAACTTATTCATGCAAAAGCCTAGAAAATGTACAGTGCATAGACAGTCAAATTAATTTCTAGATCAAAATTAATTTTAAATTAATACTATCATGCAATATTTATTTTTCTGACAAACCCGTTTTGTTTTCACTATAAATATAGATCATAATATTCATAAATAGCAGAATAAAAACAGAGCTAAGTAGTTTCCTCGGTGAAATAATCATAGTGAAAGTAAACAGAACAAATCTGATGATACTAATTATTGATTCACAAAATTTGGTCGAAATTTATATCGATATTTTGACTGTTGAACAATTAAGTAAACAAAGAACAAAACGAGAGTCGAAAATAAGGAAGTAAATGTATGGAACAGATCGAGGGACATAAAAAATGAATTGATTTAAAATGAAAACATAGTTTAATTTCTTTGCACAGTAACTATTTAATTGAGCCAATAATTAGATGCACATGTTAACAAAAAAACTAATTTAGAGGAGCTGGACATCATCTGCCTAAGACATTGAAAAGATGGGAACCAAAAAACAGGCTGTTTCTCACTTTCTAGAACATCTCCGCTCTTCTCCGGAGCATCGAAGCGACCCTGCGGGGTTTTGGCCTTCTTCAGCGGCTCTTGGTCCTTCAGGGCTCCGCTGGCTGACCGTGCAGAGCCTTGACAAAGACGAAATGCTAAAAACTACTGCACTTCATCAGCTTTCACATCAGACCCTGCAGTCTCCCCGAACATCTATGAAAACTGACACAGCTCCCTGCCCGACAGACTTACACCTACCAGAAAACACCGAGCCCACAGCCTGGGTCCGAGACACGACCCGTCTGCTCGCTGACACGCATAACCGTAAAAAAGACATGCTGGACCGTAATATAGAACAGAGTCACGCCGAAACTTCCTCCTAAGCTGCTCTGGGGACTGTTATACAACTGCCGGAGGAGCACGGTATTTACGTAAAAACAACAGTCATCAATGTGCGACAAGTTATTGTAATGTCAGTGAGCGTCCAGCAGGGGGCGAACAAAACAAAGGTTGGTGAAGTCAAATAAATGGAAACAAATTATGGGGTAAATAAAATAATTGATGATGTACAGAAATGTGCTGTTAGGTTGGTATGAAAGATTGATGATGATTATGAGGAAGATGATTGAGAGTGTTGAAAACTGAGATGCAAATAATAAATAAATTAACAATAACCGCAAAATACCGAAATAAATATTAAACAAGTGCACACTCATGCCTGAGGGCAATTTAAACAAGCCAATTAACCTCAGGATAGAATAAAACAGAATAGAATAGAACATACTTTATTGATTCTCAAGGAGAAATTGCTTATCCAAAGTGTTAAATATTAGTAAATATAATATAATTATAAATGATATAAAATATACATGAAAACGAATAATATATGGATAAGTGTCATATTGTGATTTAAATATAACCTAAATATAAAAATAAATAAAGTAAGCCTATTGGCTTACAAGCCAATGGAAATATAAATAAATCTATAAATGAGTCCAGAGAAAACTTAGATTTAAAGAATGCTTGTGTTCTTTAATGACCACAATATGATACTTAATGCGGAACCAGCTTTAATTTGGTAACCGGAAGTAGATCTTTTTTACACTTTCCGTGTCTGATCTGCAAGATCTTGATATATGTGACCTCCGTCCCTCAATCAGATGTTGAGACGACTGAAAAGCTTCAATGCTTCATGTTTGACAGCTCAAATATTATTATTTCATATAACAAGTTATTCATGTAAATGATGAATATTGTTCTGTCTTTGTCATGGTGGTTTTGTAGCTTGTGGATTATAGGGTGTTTTTCAATTTCTGTATTTTTGGTATGTTTTTTTTTCTTGTTCGTTTGGCTAAGTTTAAGAAAACCAGATAATCTTTCTTTATATACATAAATTGTTTTAGTTTTTTTTTTTTTTTTTTATAAACTTTGGCATTCAATCTCACTCTGTTAGGCAGGGTGTTTGTGTGCACTCGCATATAGAGGAACACTTTCAAAATGTTTACCAACAGAGAGAAGTCATTAGTGGAAAGTGAGAACCTTTTTCGGGTACATGCTTCTTTTTGCGGTTCTGTGCTCTAGTTAGATTTGGTGCAAATTAGATTTTAGTTGAACAACTAGAACCGGTTAGGATGGTTAGGGGTGGGGTTAAAGGAAGGGTAAGGGCTAGGCTGTAGAAAATGACTGGTGGTCAGTGTAAACCACCCACAAGACACGAAAACACAACTGTGTGTGACACACAGACACTGTGTGTGTCTGCGTGTGTGTTTGTGTCTGCGTGTGTGTTTGTGTAAGCAAACTGACATTACCCAGGCAACTTTCTGAAAAGTTAAGGAGGAATTTAAAGGAGAGTTTCAACATCCACTCAGAACTATCAGCACTCTGAAACCTTCTGGATATCTTCACGCACACACACACACACACACACACACACACACACACACACACACACACACACACACACACACACACACACACACGCGCGCGCACATGCACACACACACACACACACCCACACACACACACACACACACACACACACACACACACACACACACACACACACACACACACACACACACACACGAGTGCCTGGCTACTTGCAGAAAAGAACAGCAATGCAAAATTGAAGAAGCAGAGGAATAAGGACATGGCTACTGGCTCAAGTTAGCAGTGGGGGGGGGGGAACAAGCTTTATTTCTAAAAACAGGCTTTGATCTCTGAATGTATTTTACTGTCAGGTTTAAAAGGAAAGACCAGAGTGATGTTTCCTTTTCCAAAATTGCAGTTTTTTTAAATAGCATGGGAGTAAATTATGAATTTCCAGTGCCGGACATCACCAAAATATTTATTTTTCAAGAGTTCATCAAAAAACACCATCAGGAGACTAAAAGTGTATAGGGTCATAATGAAAGACAGTAAAAAGCCAGATGAATTGGAAATAAGAGAAGGCACACATTTTAAAAAGCAACTTTAAGATGACTTGCTGGTTTTAGTAAACATTGTACTGGATTTTTAACATATTCCAGGAATGATTCTGAAGTCTTTTCACTCAGTCAGCTGAAACTGTGACAGAGGAAGCAGTTCACAGTTCAGCCTTTAACAATCTGAGTTATATTCTGAGCCAGAATTGGACCATAATCTTGCCTCAGTTCAGCTAGTTCCTTCTGTAAGGTCATGTCCTTCTCAACAACGGATGCAATTAAAAATAATTTATTGATCCCAAAGGGAAAGTAAATGTTGTTGTAAATCATTTATTCAAAGTGTTATTGTAGACGGTGGTGGACAGGAAGGATCTCCTGTAACAGTCTGATTTAAAATGAATTCGAATAAGCCCCTGACTAAAGACAGTTTGTTTTTCTAAGACAGTTTCGTAAATAGGAAGGTCAGGGTTGCCCATAATTTACTTGATTTTATGAAGAATCCTTCTTTGCATCATCATCTCTACAGGTTCCACAGTCGGCCCCAGAACAGAACCAGAACATTCTTTATCAGGTTGTTGAGACTTTTTAAGTTCCTGGTCCTGATGCTGCTGCCCCAACAGATGACGGCAGAAAAGATGGCTGAAAGTCTCAACAACAAACTCATAGAAGATCTGCAGCATCTTAACGCAAACCTTGAAGGATCTTAGCTTCCTCCAGTCTGCTCTGTACCTTCTTATAGACGCTTCACTGTTGCGTCTCCAGTCCAGTCTGTTGTCCAGATGAACACCAGGAATTTATATTCCTCAAACACCTCCTCTTCTTCTCCCGTGACGGAAATAAAGTTAGATTTAAACCTATTTCTCCAGGAAATCTACAATCATCTCCTTTGTTTTGTTCACATTCTAAATGTGTGAGGGTGCGATTTGGCATCAGTTTTTAATTCTTTTCAGTGCGGCGCATAAATATATGAATTAGCAACATGGACAGAAAGGAAAGAGGTCAGATCTGCAGCCCCTTCAGAGGAATGGACAGCTCAAAGGTTGAAGACATTTGGCTCCATAAATAATTTATCTCTGATTTTTCTTTCTATATTTGTTCTTCTAAATGGCTTATTTATTAAAAAACAAAACAAAACAATAAACACTTGTTTGGGCTGCCATAGATTTTATCTGGAACATCTTAAAATAGTAATAATGATGAGTAATTAAGACAACAGTTTTTGTTTGGAGTTTTCTTTCCTTACTGAACATAAGTAGAGACAAAATGGCGAGAAAAAAGTTTGAAGGACTCTTAGCCGTCCTGATGTGGACACGCCAGTGGATACTGAGTATAGTTCATAGAGCTCTATAACTTTAGCTAATTCTATTTCAGAAGTCATCCTATCAGTAAACACTTTCCATTTGTGTGTTATTTAATTGAAATATAAATGCTATTGCATCATGGAGACTAAGGGACATAGGGAGATAGATTAGGTCAAAGCAGGGCTAAAGTCTAAAACACGATTTCAAGCTTTGAACATCTCACAGAACAATTGTTCAGTCCATCATCCGAACATGAAGATGAACCAACTGCAGACATCTACAGGCTGGGCAAGGAGAGCATCCAAGAGAAGCTGTGGAGATCTACGGACCTGCCCAAATGTTAGCAGTGCAGTCCATAAATCTAGTCTCCAACGAAGACTGCAAATGCAAAAGCCCTTGTTTTAAGTAAATCAGAGGAATTTACCATAAACCATGAGATGACAGAAAATGAGAGGAAAGATGCGATCTGGTCAGGTGAGACCAAACTGGAGCATTTCTGTCCTACATGGAAAACACTGTGGCAAAAAGGAAAAAAAAAGTCCATTGCTCATTACACACCATAAACTCGTGGTGAAACACGAGAGTGGCAGGATGATGCTGTGGGGACAATGTTCTAAAGCAAAGACAAAGAAGCTGGTCGTAGTTGGTCAGAAACTGTAAAAGACTGGATTTGTTCTCTGTTAACCTCCCTGTCTTTCAAACCTCATATCCTTTTTGTTTCTTTAAATAAATCGTTTACTCTACCCTTCTGGCTTTTGTCTCCTTATTTCTTGCTCACTTACTCCTACACGGCCTAACCTGAGAAAATGTGAAGTTCACATACCTTTATGAGGCACAGCAACAGCTGGACAAACAAAACCAAAAGGCAAAATGTTACCACTGAAGGTTTACACGATGGGAACGTGTCACTGTTCTTTATTTAAACATATCAATGCATTGGTCCACCTTAACCAGCCACGTTGTTTTGAAGACTGTGACAAACGGCTTACTTTGTGCCATTTTTGCCTACTCATAATAAAACACGGTAGGTGCCACACAGAGCTGTGAAAAAACAGTATTTGCACCTTTTTAGATTTTTTTTTCTGTTTTTGCTCTTTTTTTGTTGCAGTTATATATTTTGCATATATGTGTACCGTATTTTTCGCACTATAAGGCGCACCTAAAAACCTTCAATTTCCTCAAAAGCCGACAGTGCGTCTTATAATCCGATGCGCCTTATTTATGGACCAATATTGAGCCACAACAGGTCTAGCAACTACGGTAAGCAGTCGCCAACTTCATTTTCGCCCGTAGAAGAAGAAGCGCACGGTGCATGATGGGATAGTTGTCAGAAGTTTGACTGACCTATCTACCTACCGACCGTCTAGAATCAGGTCATCTGCAGGTCATTTAGCACCGCGTTCTCCACAAACATGCTGTGTGCGAACGGAGAAGAGTGACCATTGTTCGGCCATGCCCCGGCCCAGTCGCGGAAGGCTCTCCTCGCCGTCCGAAGTCGGACAGTTTTGTTGACATTCCCTTTAGTGCAGCTCCATCTAGTGGATGCATAACATAACTCCAGCCTCTACTGTAGCGTGTATTCTATGCGCCTTATAATGCGGTGCGCCTTATATATGAAAATTTTTTTTAAATAGGCTATTCATTGAATGTGCTCCTTATAATCCGGTGCGCCTTATAGTGCGGAAAATACGGTACATATATACATATAAAAAAGTTAATATCAGACAACAGTAACCTGAGTTCATACAAAAAGTTGTTTTTACAATGATTTCATTAAATGGAAAGAATCTATCCAAACTAACCCGACCCTGTGTGGAAAAAGTAACTCCACCTTAAGCCCAGTAACTGAGTGTTACACTCTTGCAGTCAAATGTTTGTGGTAAATGAGTCTTTTACATTTAGATACATTTTGATCCATTCTGCTTTGCAGAAATGTTGTGATTCAAACACAGTGGAGGATTTTGGAGCCTGTCTCAGGTCTGCTCTGCACTGGACCATGTTTTCTCCATGTGTGGACAATGTGTGGTTCTCTGGAGTCACCAAACACTTAGAAACGCCTTTGTAAACCCTTTCAGACTGATAGTTATTTCTCATTTGCTCTTGTAAAGAAGTTGAACCTATTTGTGGTTCAACTTCTTTACATCCGGGATCAATCTCTTGCTCTGACTTTAGATCTCTTGGCCTACTTCATGTCATCAGACAGGTTCTATTTAAGTGATTTCTTCATCCTGCAACTCTGGCAGTAGTCAGGCTTGTGTCCAGCATATGAGCTTTTTGTTTTTTTTCCTTTCTTCTCACATTGTTGGTCTAGTAAAGTCTGGACGTTATCATCCAGGTTCTGATATGAAATTAGTTTGATGACTTGAGACATTTAAATGTGAGGAGCAAAAAGCGAAACCTAAATATTCTGCAAGGCGGAAATACATTTTCACACAGCTCTGTATGGAAACAAGTGTTCACCAAATAATGCAAATGAAAGGGAGTGTGTGCACATACATATACAGGCCGCACACACACGCACGCACACGCACGCACACGCACACACACACACACGCATGCACACACACATGCACACACACACACACACCAGAATGCTAACAAGAAAAAAAAACAGTAAAATGTGGTAATTTGTATTTAAATGTATCTTTTAGACATAGTGCAATATATTACATTTCACCATTTAGGCTGTGTTTTGTCTTTTTATGGTGTGTCTTATTTGTACTGGGAAGTTTGGTCCATGATCCAGTCTCGAGATATCAATTAGAGTGAAAACTGAAGCTGGTCATTTTGATGTGTAAATCTCAGGACTTTCTGTTGGCGTTGCAGTTACCATGGAAGATGAAACTCTTGTCAGGGAATGAGGTCATATCACACATGTATAAGTGTGCTCCAGTTGAAGGTCTGCGATTCGCTACTCGTTGTGCTCGGTGACCAAGCTAACTGCTGTTAGCAATACAAACTACTGATTACGTATTTCTAAGCTTTCACTAAACTGAACCACTGCAGTAGCAAACAGTGGAACTCTGCCTGTAAAGGTTCATTATTTGTGAATTGTTCTGTGGAATGTAACTCCAGATAATTACTGAAAAAATATTTTGTTGAACATATCTAACATCCATCCATTCATTATCTTACATGTTTATCCCTAGTAGGGGCGTGGCCAGGGGTGCTGGTGTCTATCTCTAGCGGTCAGCGGGCGAGAGGCAGGGTTCCCCTTGGACAGGTCGCCAGTCCACTGCGGCATATTGAAAATATTCGATATACAACACAGAGATAAAATGCATCTTTGGGAAGCTGAAATATCTATGTACATTTCTACTTGACATGCTATTGGCTGACATTTGCAAAACAAGTCAATCCAGGAGTGGCATTTACTTTTCTTGGGGCCGACCCTCAACAATGGAGACAAGGAAGGCTGCAGATATTACTGTCTGCTAAAATGGTTTCCATTGTGCATGTTAATGCATGTTAAGATATAGTTGGTGTTACAATCATTAAAATAAACAGTTCTAAGTGTTTTTTGATGGGGTCTCAAGTATTAGTGGATTTCAGCTATTAGGTACAAATAAACAACTTCGTTCTGCATGTTGGCACAGAATCCATGTTGGGTTTTTAGATGGGGGGGTTTGATGGAAACCTCAAATTTTCCAAAACCTTTTGATTTTTCAGCTGATTTTTCTGACAATGAAACATTTCAACACTCCAAAAAATAAAGAGAGAGAAAAAAGAAGAATTCAAGCACTCAGACACCAACCCATAAATCCAACATGGCTGCTGCATGCTTCAAAGCTGATTGATAGCTACAGTGCCTGACTGTATGTGCTGAGAAAGTTATTATTGTTAGTTTTTATTGCTAAGAGTCATCAGCCACCCGCCAGGTCACACAGCACAACCGTAAGCGAAGACTTTGATGGAACACGTTTAAAGTTAACACAACGCCATGTATGCAGCTGTTGATTCAAAGGTAAATTAAATGTTCAGTTAATAAGATTTCATCCCTTCCTTTCTAAAAGATTGTTGAAACAAGTGCTTTGTTATTCTGCAGTCGATTAAAAAGTCGATTAACGAGGCCGATAAATACTCATGTCGCTCTAAGGCAAAGCCCTACTCAGTCAGTCGTATAAACTTTTATAAAAATATTTTTTTTTTAAGTCATGTAAAGAATATTAATAGCAATAATAATAACACAACATGTCGTTGTGTGGGCCCCATTTGATGGGAGAAGTGCAGAGAGAGAGAGAGCCCATCAACAAACAGCACCGGTGTCCGTGAGGCAGAAAGAGCAAAGGCCGTGAACCAGAGTCCAACGGCAGGACGTCCAACAGCAGGACGTCCTCAGCAGGCATCCGGCCACTCCACCATACCGCAGCAGTCACTGAATCCCGAAGGAGAAGCCCGGCTGGAGGTTTACTCGCAGGCTGACACGCTGCTGATCTTTGCCGTGTTCTCGCTCCACGGCTGGAGGTTCTGCAGGGCGTACAGGGAGCTGTTCTGCAGGCACAGTGGGTCGGGGGCTACCGGCTGGTTGATGGTCTTCTGGAAGGCCTCCTGCTGCAGCTGCATGAGGATACGGTTGGCCTGCTGCCGCTCCGCTTCCCGCTCCTCCGCCGTCTGACGTCTGCAAGGAGAGGGCAGAGAGTCTGTGAGGGAGAGAGAGAGCTGACTGCGGTGTGGGGACATGCCAGAGCTTTGACACCTTCAATCAGTCAATCAGTCAGCGGTATGACAGCTGGACATTCTCATCTTCTTTGTACTTGCAGTACAATTGTTTGTACGGATAAACAGAGTACACTCTGGCGTCTGGGAATTGCAGGATGAACCAGATTTATCCAAGTCCACAGTTTTCTTCCTGATATGTTGGAGGATTTCTTTCAACTTTCCCGTGATGTTAACACAAGAAAGCAGGTGAGCTTCAGATGCTACCGATAAACCTGTCAGAAGCTTCCAAAGACACGACATCAGAAGCCCCAAATTGTTAAAAGGCATAGTAATCTTAGCATGAAGTTGAAGAAAGTAATAAAAATTGCCTCAAAATTTTTTCTTATTACTCTGGCATGTAGCAAATAGAAAATATTTTTGTAATTCTAACTTGACCTAAAACGGGAAAAGTTTATTCTGCTTTCACATCAGACAGTGTGAAAAAAAAAGTATGTGTCTTTCTATGTAGAGTATATAAACTCCTCGTTCAAATGTAAGTGTATCAGATACATATTTTATCCACTGTATTAGAAGACATAAATGATCACATCTAAACACTCTGCTTTGTTCAAGGATCAATCCATATATATATATATATATATATATATATATATATATATATATATATATATATATATATATATATATATGTGTGTATATATATATATATATTTACTTCCTTTGCACCACATTTAATGTAAAATTAAATTGGGCACCAATGATGTAAAAATAATAGACTATAGGCTTAATGATAAACATAAATATGTAATGCTAAAGATAAATACAGACATTACCTTTTATTTTAATGTATTTGTTTTCCCTGAAACATTTGTATTTAATTCTACTTTCATGTATTGTTTCTGATCCACGTTTCGGTCAGTTAGGCGAACTCTTAGAAAATATGTCTAAGCGGCCTCCTCCTGCTGACAGACGACTGTTATTTATTAGTTCTATGACCACTGCTTATTACAGCAGGTATTTTATAGCATCAATAATAAAATAAGATCTAATAAAATTCTATACCAATATAGAAAATAATTGAAAAAGCAGGGATCCGCTTACGAATAATGCATGAACAAAAAGACGTAAACGGACCGCATACAGCAAAACAAAATGTCAGATATGATTTTGACAAGGAAAAAGAGAGATGAGAACGGCTTCTTAAAGGTGGACCGGCAAAACTGAAAGATTGGGCCTAGACGATAAAAGTGGGTGTTAATCTGTGATAACCCACGAAAACTGATTGTCCAGTTTGGTTTTACGTGGGTCCAGAATTGCTGGCACGGTTCTTGAAAAATCTAAATCTCTCCAGACTGTCGCACGTGGTTGGAAAGCCTTTTTACCAATACCGCGTAAAACACCTCTGCTCCGGAAAAAAATGTGTTTTGAGACAAATCTAAGAGAAGAGAGAGCGAAGAGAGCAGTCACCTCCACTTGGTGCGTCTGTTCTGGAACCAGGTTTTGACCTGTGCGTCGGTCATCTTCAGGGCCTTGGCCAGCGCGGCGCGCTCGGCAGACGCCAGGTACTTCTGCCGGTGGAAGCGCTTCTCGAGCTCGCAGATCTGCAGCCGGCTGAACGACGTCCGCGGCTTCTTCTTCTTCGGCGGAGTGCGATTCTGGTACGGGTGACCTACACGGCGTGTGACAGTGAGGGGTGAGAGAGAGACTTGACGGGGACGGTGGTCAGGAGGGGACAGGAGAGCGGGACACGCAGGGAGAAAGACAGGAAGAAGACAGTGAGCGTAGAGAAGCGGTAGCTAAACACAGGAGCTGGTGTAGCTGTTACAAGAACATCAAATTTTAGCCATTAAAAAAAAAAAAAAGTAATCAACTTTGTAAAAGTATGGTCTAATCACATAATTACAAATAAAAAAAAAACATATATTTTTTTAAAGGTGTTTAATACTTTAAAAAAATTATTGCTGCCTATATTAACTATAAAATGACAGAAAATATTCTATGATTTTATGGTTTAAGACATTTTCTCAGAACTTTCAAAAACGTGAGAGGTATTCACAGTTTACTAATAAAAAAAACTGTAGGCTACAGTTTGATTTTGGGTTTAGTGAGAGGGAAAAAATGCGAATGTGCCTGAACAATGAAGTATTTTAACTAAGCGGTATGTATGTGCTGGATTGGAAATCAGCTTAAAATGTTTGTGTGATGAACAGAAGCTTAAAGACTGAGCTAAAGTCAAACTAACCAGCTGATAAACTAAAGGCGCATCGCAGTTGGTTGTCAAGGAAACACTGTATTTGCCAACTTAATATGTTTTTTTAAATCATCATTTTTATTATTTTACGTAACAATTTTATAACTATTTTATAACTATTTTGTAATCCTAACAATTTTATAACTAATTTAAATAAACTATATATATATAACTTAAAAGACTTTCAAATAGAAAATATTATTTCTAATGAAAAATATCGATTAAAGTTCACCCTAAATGTTTGAAAACGACAACACCTCTTCTATCGGTTAAAGTCTATTTTATTCGTGTGTTGTTGTGGTTGCCGTGATTTTCTTTTCTCCTACTGATTGATGTCTTTTTCTTACTTTGATCAATTTACAAGACATTAAAAACCAAGACAGCCTCAGCGCTGTAGATCCGGGAGCTCCACTGGAGCACAGAGAGAGCAGAACAAAGGCAGCAACAGGATCGCAGAAAGAGCAGTGGGACCAAAGAGACAGCTCCAAGAGGAAGCAGCGACCGCATCCTATGTGACCAACAATTACACATATTTACATCTGTAAATATTTCGTAGTATAAGATATTCTAAAAATGTGCGAGATTGCTTTAACATGAAGAAAAAGTTATTATTCCACAAATTCTTATTTTGCTA
Source organism: Poecilia reticulata (assembly GCF_904066995.2). Classification (NCBI taxonomy): domain Eukaryota; kingdom Metazoa; phylum Chordata; class Actinopteri; order Cyprinodontiformes; family Poeciliidae; genus Poecilia; species Poecilia reticulata. Next base: position 6,531,146 of record NC_088844.1, on the reverse strand, counting down.
AACGACAAAACAAAACAAAATTTAGTTGCTTTGCATGAGGGCCTGTAATGGCAACGGCCAGGCTTTAAATTGTCGTTAAGTCTACTTATTATTATTATTATTATTATTATTATTATTATTATTATAATAATAATAATAATAATAATAATAATAATAATAATAATAATAATAATAATAATAATAATAATAATAATAATAATAATAATAAATACCTGTGAACCTGTCTTTGGTGTAGCGCCGGTTGCTCTCCATCCACGGGAAGGTGAGCGCGCTCAGGTTGCCGACGCCGCCGCTAGCGTGAGGCGGCATCGCGGAGCCGCCGCCGCCGCCGCTGAGAGGAGGCCGGTGCGCGGGGACGCGGATGACCCCGGCAGAGTTCATGTTAGTCCCGTTCATGTTCACGCTCATGTTCATGTGATAAGCTCCCCCGAGAGACGCCATTCCACAAGATCCGGCGGTGCTGTTGTATCCGCTGCCGCCGCCGCCGCCGCACGCGAAGCCTCCCACTCCCCCGGCACTGCCGTTGTACGCTGGGTGACCGTAGTCCGGCTCGGGCATCCTCGAGCCCAGCATGCAGCTCTGCTCCACGTTGCTCAGGATCTGGTCGATGCCGAAGCTGATGGGCTCCACGTGCGCGTGCTGCTGCAGATGCGCCCCCAGGATCCCGATGTGATCCATGGCGCTCGATGCGCTCCCGTCGGCTCCCGTGGCCCACGCGCTGCTTCTCACTGGATCTGCTTCTCGTTATCTGGCTGCGAGGAACGCCGCGCGCGTCTTTCTGTGGGCTCCCCTGTACCCTTTCCCTCCCTCCCCCAACCCTCTGCTGTGCGGGGCCATCAATCAAGTTGCCAAGGAGACAGCAGCACGACGTCCTGCACGGCCTGCAAACTCAGAGAGAGCTTCTCAGCCTTAAGTCGATACACTCCCCAAGTCACCCCCTCACACACAAGGCCCATTTTATTTTTTAATACTGTTTTCCTCTCATCTGTCGAGAATCTGACATGTTATTATCTTTTCAAGATGTTCTTTTCCTTTTTCGTCCGGTGGACAGTCTGTAAAGTTCATTTTCTAACATTTTTTTCTCTTTCTAAGCACTTTCTGAAATTCCGACCCTCAGACAAATGAACATGTACGGATTAGATTTTTATGGTTAGAGTATTTTAAGAACACATTCAGATTTAGCTATATTTGAGCAGCATCAGCTCAAATATGCAGATCCCATTATTTCCAAAAACAAATGCCCCCCATCACACAAACACATAAATAAATAAATAAATAAATAAATAAATAAATAAATAAATAAATAAATAAATAATCAAGATATAAATGTATTGATTATAAGACTTTACAAAACTGAACGGAAAAAATATGCCGAATTAATCTCAGAGTGATTTTTTTCTAAGAAAAACTTATTTATACAAGATAAAGCTGCGATTTTGTTTTTGTCATTTTCTAAAGAGACATGCTCCAATATATAAAATAACGACATTTGCATGCTGATGCACATTAATTGCAGCGTCAAAATGTGTAATTAATAATTACAACGCAATGGTTAAGTTAAAAACAAAAACAGGAGCCTGCCATTAAAGAAATAATAAAGCAGTGCATTTTAAGCAAGTTTGACTTTGGTTCATATAAAAATTTTTTTATACTTTATAATAAAACGGCCAATTTAGCTGAAATGATCCAGAAAGCCTATAGATGAAAAATGAGCGGCTCTTAATGCGCCTTATTGCTGGGGATGTGACGCTATTATTAATTCATGTTTAGAGGGATGACACGGCTGCAAACACCGAACCTCTCCTCGTGGATTTTCTTTGTTTTCATGTTTTTTTTCTCTGTTCCTTCTATTTTCTCCGAACCCAAACCTCCCTGGGATCTGTTCAGGATAAACGGCAGCAAGAAATAATAATAATAATAATAAAATGGTGAGATTTCAAACGGGTCAAGGAATGCTGATCTGCGGTTGTTTTTGCAACTCCGTTATATCGAAGGAGATATTAATACTGTGAACAGTTGATCATAAATAACGCGCAGCAGCCCACTGAAAAGCCAAACAATTAAATGAAAATTAAACCGAAAGCCTCATTGATTTTCTCTTGCCAACGAACGCCGCTGGGACTTCATTACTTAACGCTGTGGGTACTTACATATTAATATTTTATACAGTCTGAAATCTTCTCATTGGCCTACTGAGTCACATCAAATTTTAATGCCGCTGGTAGCCAATAGGTGCACGGACCTGGAGCCCTCGGTTCAGACGTAGGCCAATAAATGATCATCCGGGACAGGAGTGATATGAAATGCAATCATGCAGTATAAGGCGGTATTTGGAGACAATCAGCTGGTGTTTACCATTTATCTTCTGCATAATCGATAACGTTCATTTCAACGACCAACCGGTTTTATTCGCTGAATTCAAAACATGACGGTAATTCTATTTTACCGGGACGTTTTAAATCCTGTTGAGCTACAAAGTTTGTCGGTCAAATTCAGCTCAGAATGACATGTTTTGTTTTTTTTTTTGTTTGTTTTTTGTTTTGTTACAAACGTTGTACTTCGTAACTGTGAAGTTCAAGTCAGAGAGAAAAATCCAAGGGGATTTGTATGTAGTCTTTAACAAATACAACAAAGCTGTTACACCTCTTCCAATTTTTAAGTAAACAAAAGTTGTATTATTTGAGTCACACTTAAAAAACATCTTACACTTATAGTTTTGCCCAAATGACCCAAACCAAAATAGTACAAACCAAATCTGCATACCTCTGTCCGAATAAAAGTACTTGCGAATATTTCTTCGTCACTCACAGGCACCCCTTCACAGATTCCATACAAGTCACAAAATATAAAAGCTCTGCTCTAATATTTTAATATCAAATTTCACTCAGTCCAGTATATTTGGAGCAAAACTAATTCAATCAGTAGACACATTTTTTAAAATATTATTTTTCCTTAACACAGACACACAAGTCAGTAAATGCGACTACACGCGAATCTGCTGATGTGAGTCCCAAATCCTGCTTTACGAGCAGAATTTATTCACGCGCTACGATCATAGACATAATGTATATGGCTACTATAGTTACACCAGAACGTCTGGCTGCACTTCCGGTGTGTAGCACATATTAAATGGTCAAAACACTCCACCAGCTCATAAAGATGCATAAATTAAAATCGTATGCGCTAAATATTGTTTTAAGGTTTACGTAGCCTCTTGGGATCACCTAAATTGAGTGACGCCACGCTGAAATTACAAAATTATTCACATCTCAGCCAGAGTTCTGACATAAATTTGTTGTCTTTTACATTCAAAGTTACAGTTATATAAAACAACTAAAACAAATGAGATGTACTATCTCTCAATTCCAAGGTCTTATGTAGCCATCATAAATATACTCTGTTCTTAACCAATTTCAACATTTGTTTAAAATCTGTCCTCAGGTGTAAAAAAGACCCCAATGTCATTATGTAGAGAAATGAAGTGAAAACAACATAGCCTCTGTCCAAAACTAAGTACACCCTTTGTGGTTCCACAGGCTTAAAGTTTAGCATTCACAATTTTACAGAAAGAAAGATTATTCACAAGAGCAAAAGATTTTACACAGTTGACAACCTTCCTAGCTGTGGTCCCAGCAACCTCATCTCAAACAAATGCAGCGTAACCCCCCCCCCCCCAAAAAAAAAACTTTAGGTCTCCATCTCTTAAGGGTGTTAGTGGCTGAATGTTAAAATTCAATACAGCAAGTTAGAAAAATGCTGAACCAGTTTGACTGCTTGTAAGGATTGAAGGAGAAAGTATTTTCTTCAGAAACAATAGGGCAATAGGACTTGCTGACCTGCAATCATCTCTGTCAGGTGTGTTACAGCAGGGATGCATCTAGAACATTCGGGGTAATGTGCCTTGAGGACCAGGATTGGAAAACACTGCTCTAGACAGACAGATGAGACCAAAGTAAGAATGTTTGGAAAAGATGCAGAGCTTCAATTCTGGAGAACACAAAACACATCCTTTCAACAGAAATGCCTCATCGACTTTCGAGCACATCGGTGGAGGGTTGATGATTTGGGCTTGTTTTTCCATCTATGACAAAGTGTCAGAAAATTAAAACAATGTGATACAGTCATAGTCCAAGACGTCAACTTGATTTGAAATGCTGAGGCGGGAAGCTGTGAGGGAATGAATGTCTGGAAGTCTCGATGAACTGGAGCAGCATCTGGAAGAAAATTGGGCCAAAGTTCTTCCACAACCTCCACAGTATACTCCACATGACTTCAGGCTCTTACACGTACCATTCCAGTTTGACTTCTTTCATGTTAAATCATGACAAAGTGGAATCAGTCGGGTTAACTGAGGTTAAACAATATTGGCATTTGGTAAACACTGATTCAATCTGATCATGTCCTTATTCGTTTACTTCATTTTACACCGAGTGGTTATCACACTGTCAGGGAACTTGGCTGGAATGGTAGTTAGCTGCGGTCTGCTGCTCTGTTTGTCAGATGCTGACATCACAACTATTAAAACTCATGCATCGCTCTGGTATATTGAGGTAATTCGCCTATTTTACCAGTTATGAGTTCTGTTTTGTCTGATATCCCATCACAATTACAAATAAATGTTATCTTTGAAGGACTTATTTTAGGTTTAGTTTATTTACGAATCCAGTTAGTTACAAATAAGTACAAGAAAACTACATTGCCAGAGACTTTTACAGTGCATGTGCCGCTGTGGGATCAGATTTTCTGCGTAAGCAGATGGAAATTTCCTTCTCAATAGCTGTCCAAAAATCTGTAAATACAGAAATGATGTACTTCCGTCACAGTCTTTCACCAAATTAGTTTTTAGTAAAGGTGCTAAACTAAACCAGCATCTCTGCATAGTTAATATTCAGGTCACAGTGTCACACTGGGTCAAAAGAACGGTGAGACTGGGGTGCTGATATGAAGAGCTCAACATCCAGGTAATTTGTTGGCCAATGCCAAAGGTAGCATTTGGATTCTGATGGGTTTTTTTCATCCAGTCAGATCATTTCTAACAAAAATAGCAAAAGCATTTTTGTAAAGACTCCACACAACTCTTCCTGCTCTCTTCGGACATTTAATTTTCCATTTGGGTTCAACCAAAACAGCGGCGAGGAAGTCTTCCCAGAACTGCATATACGAGCTCTTCATCTCTCTAAATGTCACTCTAGACATATCAAAGCACATACAGAAGATGATCATGGGTTTAAAAAAACCTGACTGTTCAGAGAACAGGAACAATAACAGAAATTATTTTAAGTCATCCTATTCCATAGGAAGAGTACACATCGAAATTCAAGACACGCCTTTCATGCCTTTAGGTGAAGTTAAGTCCAAAATTATTCATACCCCTAGCAGAGAGCAACATGCTTCTTCCAACTGGAAGTATGGATCCGTTCAGTGAAGGAAAATTTTATTGAAAGGTTCATTTGTTTCAGTAACTCAATTCACTCAGTGAGTGACATTAAATGAATTCCATACAGACTCATTTAGGCTGACTTTCTGCCAGTGGAAAAAAAAAACATTTAATTGAAGATTAGACCAATAAAAACATTTCCTCAACACAAAAATGTTGTTTTTTGAAAGTATTTTTAATCTTAAAATAGTATTTCTAAATAACCTGCACTCTTACAGCACTTTATCAAGTCCAGTATATGGAGGACCAGAACTGACATAATTAAAAATATAAACTGAATTATCTGTACATAAGTATATATATATATATATATATATATGTATATATATTCTTTTCTTTTCTGCTCCAATACTAACATTGGATACTTGATATGTTTGGTCGCCATTTCATTTGAAAAGCATCAGAACTGGGGTTGGGCTTTCCTCACAGAGGCCGAGGGCTACTGTTTTCCTTCCCACTGTGTGACTGACGGCTCCCTATCAGAGCACTTATCAAGTGAAAGTCAAGGACTTCCAGAAGTCCCATTTTCAGGTGATTGATGGAAGCCAGTGAGTGAATAAGGAGGCAGAGTGAAAGAGTGAGTGAAAGATGAGAAATTTACCAACACAAAGAGTGAAGTGAAAAGAAACTCAACACAGATCTAAGGAAACTGGCATTGAATGGACTAAATTTGGTTGAAAAGAAACTGTAGATGTTTTGATGATTATTATGACGCTCACATTTAATCGTACCAAACAGACATTATGTGACAGTTTCCCTTTTCAACAATTAATTACATTACCAGATTTTTCACAACGTGCTGAAAACAATGGGAAAATAAGAATTATGTTCATTTTGTGATGACCAGCACGAGAGTGTTTGAGCTCAGTTCAGACAATGTAATTTTTACAAAGTCCCCGTGATTACCACTGATAGTTTATCATAGCTGAATTTGGCACCTCCCTCGCCTGGTATAACCCAGGCCCTTGTTCAATGCCGTTTGCTTTGTATAGAGGTTTGAGTAAAGATTGCTTCCTAGAAATTTTACCAGAAGGAATCCAAGTGACATGGACAAAGCCCAGACTGAGCTGTAAGTGAAATTTATTCAAGCAGAAGTACTATTGACGTATTGCCTGGCTGTAAAGATCTCTTCAATCACCCAAGGAGGACAGTGACAACATTAGTGGTATGGTAGACTGTGGTGGTAACAAATGTCTTTCTTACATTTGTTTGTAAGAAAGACAAATGGAGAGTCTCTTCTGACTGTGGAGGGATTGCATTCTCTGCCTCTGTGGAAAAGCATACTCTAGGGCAGAGACCCTCAAATTCATGATTTGAGGGTCGGTGTTCTGCAGGATTTAGATTTGCCTTTTATTCAACACACCTAAGTTAAATAATCAGGTTATTAGCAGGATTCTGGAAAACTTGACTGCATACCTCAGGAAGTAATTTTATTGAGGCGTGTTGAAGCATAGACATATCAAAAAGTTGCAGGACATCAGCCCTAGAGACCTGGATTTGTTCTAAGGTGTTACAGTCCAAGTGATTGTTGAATTTTTGATCCCTGGCTGTGGAATTACAGAGCAAAAAAAAAAAAAAAAGCTCTACAGAGACCATGAGGTCATGCCTACATGTGTTCTGCAGATTTGGAGAAGATCGGCTACATATCAGTTAGCATCATTACTGACCAAATATATATCGACTTACTAAATTTATATATAAAATTTTCAGTGGAGATGTTTAGAAACAGAAATGACACTCATTTATCAAACACTGTCTAAAAATACATTATTTATTAGTATTAATCTAAAACATAATTACAACTGTGTATTATTTAGCATGTTTGATACATCCAACCTTAAGCCTACAGTAGCACCAATTCATATAATGAACACATTAAATATAATTTGTTAAATCTAAAACAAATAGTAGTTTTCAAATGTTTGAAAGAAAGTTTTCCTGTGTGTGTTTGAAAAAAACACGCTTACAAACTTCTGTTTTTTACAGTATTTATTGGCATACTGTTTGTTGTCGAATATAAGTTAATACAAGTAATAAGTAAAATGAACATAAACAGGTTCTGTAAAACAGGAGAGAAATAAAACATTTATTTCATCATAAATTAGTCTTGACTGTGAATTCTGCATGACTAACAGGGACCACCAAATGGTGTAGTGTACCACACACACAGGTAAGCCTGTAGTAAAACCAGTGAAACGTCTTTACCCATACATGGCCTCTAAAACACACACACTGACTCAGTAGTTTATACAGCTTTTCCATAAAAGGCCCTTTTTTTGTCAATTGGAGCTCAGCTTGTTGACGTCTTGAGGAGAATAGACGAGTGGTCGATGGGAGGAATTACTGGCTCTGTGGGAGGAAACTAAGAATGCTTGATTCTTGGCCTCGGCGCTCAGAACGGAAGCTTGAAGGTTTCAGTATTATGGAGAAAATTTTTCATCTTCTGTTCTCTGACTTGACACGCTGTGTGAATTTCCACAGAGGAAGAGCCATGTTGGCATCGTTCAGTCAGACGGACTGAAAGCAGAAAGTAGATGTTACGAAAGGGACAATGGTAATAATAACAACGACAATGTTAACTTAGGTTCTCATTATTGTATGAATCACTACTACTATGATGGAGCTTCACTGGCTGAAACAGTCAAGCCTCTACTCTCAACCCTTCATAATCGGACATACTGTGATCGAAACATTAATATTCAGGATAAAACTTTTGCCTCTCTAGTTCTAAGAAGGAAGGATTATAAAACATACCAAGGGCTCTAAAGAACATGGCTAGAGAGTATAAGTTTGAATTTATTTTTGGGTCAAAGTTAAAGACACAGACACATACAGCTAGCATTTTTAACTGTATGTGTCAATTTTGGAAGCTTTCTTGTCTGATTCTGGATAATTGCTCACTCTTTTTGTTTTGATTTTTCTGATTCTCCTCTTGGCATACATGGCTTTTAAAAGGCTTTTAAAATAGCCAAAAGAAAGGTAAGGTGTGGAGTTTAGGAAGGATATTCCAAAAGTTTGGAATTAGTCTGCATTTTCCTTTTCATACCAGGATTACACTGAAGGTACTATATATCCCCCCTAACCCAAGGAATGCTTTGGGAGCCCACAAGATGAGTCGCACAGGGTATCAAAGATATATGGGTTTCCCTCCTGAACCTGTTGCACCAGTAATGTAGTCGCTGATATAAATGGATGAATGTTTGATCCATTTCAAAACCAATTTTCATTGTATTTTAGCTCTTCCTATAGATTATCAGAGTCAAATCAGGACTCTGACTGGGCCTCTCCAAAATGTAGATACGGTTGAAACCAGATATCTGCACACACAGAATAGAAAAGACAGAAACATGTTTGTTTCTCACTGTCTGAAGTGAAATCTGACCAACTCAACAACCTGCCTCAGTGATGACACACTCAGAAATGATTCATGGCAGAGTTAAGTTTTAGGCATTTATATCTGGTCTGGTTTTATTTAAAAACTCACAATGTATGCACATATGCCTTTAAATGAATTATTATCTATATAAGCTAGTCAAATCTAGAATGTATTAATTGTAATTAGTTAATATATACTAACAAAGTTTAAATAATTAAAGCTGTAAAACATACAAGATTCTGGTATTTAAATTTTATGTGATTTTGGTTTTCATTCAAGTTATGAGAAGTGAAATGGGGACTCGGACACAATGTCCTTCACCAGTAGGTGGCGGTAAAGTCCCTTTAAGCTGGCTGCCTCCCGTCTTAAGACGGTAAAAGACGAAGAAGATGTACTTTACCTAGCACTCAGGTCCGTGGGATGGTTATGCGGCTGTGGATAGCGTAGTCATCTTGTGATCGGAAGGTTGTAGGTTTGATTCCAGCTTCCTTGTACCACATGTCAATGTGGAAAGGTACTTAACCCCAAATTATCTAGTGATCTGAATATTGGCATATAAATCTGTGTATGAATGGATGACTGTAGTGCAAAGCAAAAATTATTGGAAAAGTGCCACATGAATTTAGCCCATTTACCATCACAAAGGAATTGCATAAATTAGTAATTTGGTTTATCGCATGAATGACATGCAATTCAAAGAAATATAGGCAATTTCATTTACACAGGTAACTTGATTATTATGCAATTCAAACAATGTTTGAATTGAATTTGAAATAAACACACTTATTATTATTTTAATATCACTATACTTTAATAATACCAAATACATACATTTAATTGCATTGATTATGCAATTAAAATAAATAGGCTTCATTACACTGATGAATATGAATCACATAAGGTTTATTTGATAGCTTTGAGTTAATATCTTAAAAAAAAGGTAAATGAAAATTTGTCATGTAATAAAATCACATAAATCATAGGGTTAAATATTTTTGTGAGTGTAGTGGTGAATGATGAATCTAAGTGACGTTCTTAGATCCCGTCACTCACAGGTGAGGAAAGTGAAAAAAGTCTGCTCGCAGAGGGCTTTCACAAACAGTAGCAATCAGCAAATTGTCATCAGTTGACAGTTTCGGTGGCACTGCTTTATCAGGAGTGAATCCATCAGCAGGGTAACAACATGATACAGACATGAGCTGTTAGAGCCTGTGGTCATAGACACAACAGAGCTGTGATACTGCGGTCCATTTCTGAATCCGGTGTGAAACAGCTTATTTCAGACCAAACATGATCTATCATGTTACCTTCCTCTGAAAGAAGCCGCAGTCCGAGATAATGACTGACTCCTTTGGAACAGAACCTGAGACTGCATGTTCAGGTCCAACAGCAACAGCAGCCAAATTTACTCTAATAAATTGTAAGGAAGTAGCAATTCTAGTTTACGATGGAGTTCATCTACCAACATCCAACAGGTGGAGTGTGTCTGTTGCAGCAGTAGCTCCTGTCAGCAGTCTGAGGGCCCCAGCCGTCCCAACCAGAGCGCTGCGGCGGTCTCTGCCCTGCGTTAAGGCGCTCGGGGTCGAGTGCCTGCTTCCTGCTGCCTGCTGTCCAGAGCAAAGTGAGAGGAATGGTGACTCTTCTGGCTTCCATATTTGGTCCATTCATCTTGTATGTTCAGTTGGGAGACACTGATGGGATCGTCCTGCTAAGTTTTCCGTGTAGTGCGTCTGATACTAACGCTGATGTGTAAAATAGATGGAGTCTTTATCAGACAGCATCTCTCTTTTGGAGATTTTTTAATGTGTTTTGATGCTTCTGGTGTGTTTTTTCTTCCTAGCTCTAAGGAAAAGAGCTCCTTAATAGCACACATCTATAACATATCCTTTGTTATTGAGGATACTGCAGTTTTACTCAATTTAGGATGGATTAAAGAGAGCAAAGATTCGGTAAGCTGAGCAACTTGTTCATGCAAAAAAAACCAAAAAAAAAACAGCAAAGGTGTGAGCTTTGTGGCTCTGGTTAAACAGAACAAGATTTCCTAAAGAGAAACCAACCTTACCATTATTTAAAATGTATAAATGGGTTGCTTTCTTTTTTAATTTCTGGCATTTAAAGTGCAGAAACATGTGCACAAGGAGAGTTTTATAGAGAAGCAGTTCTTCACTTCATTTGCCGTCGCGTACATCAGGTCAGAATTGTAGTTTATTAAAGGCCATAAATACATAAATTAGTTCAAATCAGATTATTAACAGAATTAATAATGAACATAAATCAAATCCACAAAGAACAGACACACACATACACACATAGATGCACTTCAGAATCAGACTGGCTGGTGCCTGCGTGGCCCCAGGGGTGAGGACTTGCTGCTGTAATGACTTGCTCAGATCCACATTAGGCTGCTGAGGCTCCGCGGTCTCAAGCAGGGAGGAGGAAGGAACAACAGCAGCCGATCCACGGCCGCCCCCCTCCTACTTCTCTGCTCTTCCCGTTTCTCTTCCTCTTTTCTTTTTTTCTTTTGCAAAATTTGTGTCACATTTTCTTTTCAATATCTTTTTTTTTTTTTTTTACCTGCACCATCTGCCAAAGGGCTCTCATTCCTACCTCTTCTCCATTTGAGCAGACATGTCTGAGTGTGGCCAAGAATCTCCCCACCACTTCATTAAATTGCACTCACTCTGACAAACTCAAGTGGAGCAGCGACTGTTTTCCACTGTCTCGTGTTTAGACAGTTGTGCTTGCTATGGGTTCTAGTTAAACTGGATCTCAATCCACGTTCTTAGAGCGCCACGAGAGACACACAACCCACTTCAGCTTCTGCTTTCTGCTGTTTGGATTCATAAAACAAATATGGTCTGAATCCGGTGTGAAAACAGTTTTCTGTTGCCCATGAACAGAAAACTGACAGATATAAGGCCTTAACAACTATGTGTGTGTGTGTGTGTGTGTGTAAACTTGTTTATAAAGCTATTTGTAACCTTTTCTGGTCCAATAGGCCTTATAGGGACAAAAGCCTGTTTCTAATATAACAGACCCCCATATATGGAGTGACATTTACTCTGCAAGCAGGTGAACTGGTCAGACAAGCAGAGGCATCTGCACACAGATCAGAAGGTGGGACTTTTAGTAGATGTTTGTCTTGAGGCTGAATACTGAAAGTGTTTTTCCCTATGAATCATGCTCTCCTCTTCCAGAGGTCAAAGGTCGCTCTCTAATTGACTTAATGGACTGGACAGATCTCAGGTCAGTGCTGATCAGAGACTAGCGCGGACCTGAGAGGGACAACAAACCAGCAAACACACACGTTAGACACAACACCACCATCCAGCAGCCAGATAGAGTTCCTGAGCTTATCCCTGCTGTGTCCACAGGGACTTTAACTTTTAACAGATAAAAGACCAGAGTGGAAACATGCACTGCTCTTTTCATTTTCCAGAATGAGAACAAGTTTTTTATTACCCATAGTGAAGCAATTACAGTGCACACAGAGCAGTCCGGAACAAATGTTGGATGTAAAGATGCCAGGAAATGCCTGGTAACCCCAAACTGATTTAAGGAGAGACGACCAATTTTCATGTCCTACCACAGATTCTTAGCTGAGTTTAAGCAAGGGCGCGTGGAGTGTGACAGCTGTGGTTTAAGGTCTAGACTTTGACTGGGCCATTCTAACACATGCATAGGCTTGCCCTGACCGATTAATTGTAGCTCTAGCTGAATGTTTTTGTTTATTGTCCTGATGGAAGGTGGACCTTCAATCGAGTGTCAAGATGAGTGTGCATTAGAGCTTTTTTTTTAAAATAATGAAATCATTTATGCATTACTTAATAAATAGGTCAGTTAGATATATTTGAGCATTAATTAATTTAAATCAGATGTGAACTATTTTCCTTTATGTATTAAAAAAAAGCCTAGCTTTTTCTCAGAACAGTATCTTATTTCTTCTGGAAACAGACGGCTGGTGTTTTGCAACTGTTCTGTTGTTTCATCACAGCTGAAATGAATAATTCAGTCATTATGAGGTCTCTGGAGAAGGCGATTACATGCAAAGAGGTAATTTAGCTATTTGTTTCAGGTGCAACAAACCAGACACATAATTCAGTTTATGTCAGATCTTCACCAATTCACAGCAAATGTCCTCTCAGAGCACTTTACGAAAAAAAAAATCATTTCAATTCAATAATACATACATTCCAATTAATCCCAATGATCAAACAGTAGAGCATGTTCAACTATTCAAAATAGTTGAAACATAAACACTAAAGAAACCCTGCATTGAGTCATTGACTTGCAGCATTGTAGTTGTGACAATCACTTTATGTTGTTCTGTTGACTTTACAGCAATCCCTCATATCCAGTATGCATGTAGTGACAGAATGGACTGAATGGAGGAAGAATATTAGATCAGGACTTCTATATGTGTGACTTGTAGAACAGAATCTGAGTACCTGTGCTGAGGAATCTTTGAAGACATAACAATTTTTTGTTTATGAGTGATAAAGAAATGTTCACAAGTTATTTTTTCCCAACAACGATTTGTTTTGGACCATTTGTTTTGAATTATTTGGGGGCAAAATTGTAAGTATAAGATTTTGTGTGACTACTACTATTTGTGTACCTATACCTAAGAATTTGGAGAGGTGTAGCTGTTGTTTGGTATTTGTGAAATACTGAAAAAAAAATCTACAATTCCAAAACTCTTATAGGAGACTCAACGTTCAAATACTTTTTTACGAAATATAACTCCATAATTTCTCATGTAGATTGATAAGCTCATTTATCTGCTGCCCTATGCAGCAGATTAATAAGACGCAGTACATCTTAGTCCACTTTTTATGTATGTTGCAGCAATGGCCAGGAAAGAATTGGAACTCTGGACTTTCCAGCTCATAAATATCTTTGTGTATGACAAGCCAGAGAGGCGCAGAGACAAGAACTTCCGACCAGCTTCAGGAAGCTGCAGCAACTGGAGGTATGATGACTTCTGACACTTGACCCACACTAAAAATGAATGGTTGTTCTAAAGTTAGAAAAAAAGGGGCTTGCTGTTTTTCATCACAAAAACACTGCTGACAAAGGATGTCATTATGGCGCCGCACTATGAAAGAGAAATGAATGAAAATAGTAGCCCCCTCCTCACATTTTATTTTTATATCCAAGGTAACTTAAAGTGAGAAACTACTTTTAAAATCTATTATATTTAAAAATGTATAATGAGTTTTGCCAGCGGAGGGCGCTCAGTGCCAGTGTGGTTGATGCTCTGGTCGGCAGAAGAAGTTGGCCATTGCTGAGGAAGCAGTTTAGATCAGCTATGACCCGCTGTATGGGGGAATTTTCCTGCCATATTCCAAGTACACACATTTTCAGTCTGAAAACTGGATTTGATGTCTTTTGTTATCAAAACTTTTAATACTTTTGCTTACATTTTCATTTTGAAAGCAGGACTTCATGTCTTTCTTCTCAAAACTTCTCCTCGTGCTCACACTTAGTTTCTGCTTGCTGTTGGAAACCCCTTTTGGCACAGTCGCCTGGCAACCTCTCAACCAATAGAATGAAAGTGTTGTACTGGGTGCGTTTGTTTTCTTCTAGCGGGTGTGCCTGTGTGGCCACTATTGATTGTAAAAACCTGAGCCACCCACTGCATTTTTGAGTGGTACAGCTATAATGAACCATGGGAAAAGCCAGAACAGCATTGGGTTAAATTATATTTTCACCTTCATTATTTTGCAGCTGCTCAGAAGCACCCAGTTTTGAACCCAGACCAGGTGATGTGTGGTTTTAAGGTCCAGCCATGATGATGTTAATCTATCTTTAGTAAAAGTTGATGCTATCAATTTAAAAAAAATTGTATTTGCTCTGCAGGAGACTGTTTACATGTAAAAATACTGGTCCAGAAGTCACAAACATAACTCTTGCTAAGCATCATGGGTTACAGGAAAAATGTGAATACAAATACAAGAATTGCATGCAGTTATCAGTGAGTTTCAAGCCCCATATCCAGCAAGTCTGTCCCTGGCTCCACCCCTCTTTGCACACATTCACACATATGGGCAAGTGTGTCAGTAGGTGCAGGATAGACAATTTTTTTTCAGCATTAGTGGCCTTTATTTGACAGTAATTTGACAGGAAAGTGACAGAGAGAAGTGGATGACATGTGGGAAAAGAACCAAGGAGGTGTTGGCCGTGTCGAGGTGTGGAGCCTCTGCCTACGGGGGCTGCTGCTCTAACCACTGCGCCACGCAACGCCCCGGGATGCTGTAATTTTAACAAGCTTTAATTGACCAAACTTTTGTTTGACATGCTCTGCAAACACGGCCACATCAATCTAGCACCAATTACAAGTGGCCTCATGGCGACCAGCCCCACCAGTCACTGTGACAACCCAGATGATTGATCACCAACAGCAGCAATCTTCTAACCTGATCAGGCAAATTACCGTGGCGACTGCCGGGGCCATATGAGTCCCCATGCTGCAAAATTAAATTCACTGAGCTCATCAGCTTGTCTTTGTGACAGTCTCACAGAGACAGCGCCGCAAAACGCGTCTCACTCACATCAAGTCAACACGCTGGGGGCTTGCTGTATTTTTCACACACACCCACACACACACACACACACACGCACACACGCACGCACGCACGCACGCACGCACGCACACAAACACACACACCTAGTATGTCTTTCTATCTTTACAGGAACTTCGCATTGACTTCCATTAATTTTTCATTCATTTCTATAGACTAACCTAGCCTATAAAAATTTTACAGTGCATGATGGGATACCTTGTTGCAACAAGCCCACGAAAGGATACATCCTAAAAACTGCAAAACTAGTTTAGTTTAGTCTAAGTTTAGACTAAATCAGTTTATTTTGCACTTTTTGTTTAGTTTAAATTAAAACGTAAATTGGGACTCTTTCTCATTCAAACATTCAAGTGTTTCTCTCAAGGATACTTGAATGATTATGTTCAAGGATTTAGTTTTTTCCCTTTTGATGTAACTGAAGTCTGTTGAATTCTACAGTAGTTAGATCCTTGTAAATCTGCTGAATTTGATAAACTTCAGCCTTTTTTAGATCAGCTGCAGACAGAACCTCTATGTTACATCGTTAACTTAATTCATTCTGAAAATAAAAGATTCTCTGCATATGGAAGTCTGCCTATGTTGTTCCCATGTTAAAAGGTGGCGATCTATCTGTAGTCAACAGACAGATCACTAAATTGTATACTTTCTGTTCATGCTGTCCAGTCCCGTCAATAAATGAATCTATAAATAAGTCCAGAGTAAACTTAGACATAAAGACATTCAGAGTTGGGCTACATGCAGGAATCATCTCCTTTGGCGCTCTGTGGCGCATTTAGGTTTTATCAGTCTGTAGCTGAAAGGGCTTTTGACTGATCTCCTGGTTTTAGATGTAGCCCTGCGCTAACACAGCTAATTAACCTCCTCAGCATTTCTTCAAGATCTGCTGGCGCCTGGTGATGGGTCATTTGATTCAGTGTTCAATCATGAAGAGACCCATAACATGTAGGACATGGCCTTTAAGGACTGACTTTGAACACCTTGATGCGGACATAACAAGATTTAAGCTCCGGTCAAAAGGACTGTCATGTCAGAAATATGCATCTCGTTTCTATTTCATTCAGTTTAAAACATTACAAACAGACAAAATAAAGAACTTCTTTTCAACCTTATGAAACTCCAGAGCACACACTGCTCACTTCCTGTTTGTGTGTGTGTGTGTGTGTGTGTGTGTGTGTGTGTGTGTGTGTGTGTGCGTGTGTGTGTGTGTGTGTGCGTGTGCGCGTGTGTGCGTGTGCGTGTGTGTGCGTGTGTGTGTGTGTGTGTGTGGGTGCATGACTGTAGGTGTGTGGCTGTATAAAGCTGTGGCCAGCTTTGAGAGGGTAATCCATCTCTATCACTTAAATGATTATCCCCATTAATCTGTTGTAAACTAATAAAGTAAACACCCTCCCTCCCTCCCTCCTCCCTCTGCTCATAGGCCTGTGCCTCTACTCTGAATGCAGGTTCATTAAGTCTTCAGTACATTAATACGTCTTCTTGTCCCCCCGTTGCTCCTGTCACCTGGTGTTTTAGGTCCCCAGAGGCCCTGGAAGAGATTGGTTCTTTTTCCATGTGTGAAGAGGTGTAAAAGCATGTAGGCGTGTGTGCGTGTGAGTACCAGGTTTTTATATCCTTATGAGTACCTATTTCTGTCTACAGTGTGGGGTTTCTGGGGACCATTACTCCTTTGGGGACATTTTCTTGAACCTCATAAGGGGAAAATGATGTTTTTGGGTTAGGGGTTATGTCTGTGATGGTTAGGATTAGGTTTATGCATCTATTGGTAATGATTAGGATGTGTTCACACCTGACACATTTGGTCTGCTTTAAACAGACCAGAATTTGTTTCCCCCATTGGTCCGGACATTTTGTGCAGATGTAAATACACTCATACTGGTGTGAACCGAACAACCAGACTGAGAGCCATTTTTGAGGTGGTCTTGGTCTTTTTCCAACAAACCGGTGAATACACAATGACCTCAGTGCGAACCAACTATATATGAAATATACGTCTCCATGAGTTAACGTTGCTGGGCATTATGACAGTAAGCCCTTTAGTGTTGCTAATGCTACTGCTTTCGTACTGTTGTAATGAAATTGTACCTGATCTTCAGTTTTCTGTTTAGCAATACTGCTGCCAGCATGTTGTGTGGTTCAGGGGACGTGGAGCATCTTGTCTCCTTCGACTAGCATCATCCACTTGCTTATGCCGTTCCAAATTTAGAAATATCCCATTGTGAAACCTGAGTTTAATGAGCTGCTCTTGACATTCTAAGTGGCATCGCAGTTAGAATAACACACAAATACAGGAAACAGGATTTTTATGTTTGTTTTTTTCTGTCTTTGATCTGTCATTTCTGTCAAATGGGAGCAGTGGCTTTGTTTATAAATTATAGTATACTTTCAAGAAAGCACAAAATGAAAGCAAACTGCACAAAACAAAAAAATAAAGTTTGCTTTTTGTACGGACCACAGGACAGGTGTATTCCTGGTTTGAATACACCCATAGACTGAAGGAAAAACAAATAGAAACCAATGCAAAGTCTATGTGAAAGACAAACTGTGTGTGTGTGTGTGTGTGTGTGTGTGTGTGTGTGTGTGTGTGTGTGTGTGTGTGTGTGTGTGTGTGTGTGTGTGTGTGTGTGTGTGTGCGTGTGTGTGTGTGTGTGTATGTGTGCATGGTTGTTTGTCCTATGTGTCTCTGTGTTGCCTTGTGTTGAATTGGCAACCTGTATTGATCATCCCTTAAAATATAAGAAACAGAAACACTGAACAAGGGAACTGATGGTAGTGGTTGAAAGGCGGCTGAAACGCTTTGGTAATAAACTTCAATATTTGGACATTGTTATGGCAATAATTATTAGCTGACAAAGTAATATGCACCTCAACCTCACTCATTCCTGATGGATCAGCCATTAAGTGTAAATTTAGCTTTGACCAGTTGAATTCAACTGGAGTCTTTAATTTACCTCAAAAGGACTGTGACTGAGAATGTATTAGACTGAATTGAACTCAATGACCTTGGATGTTTCATCAATGTGCCTTGAGACGGCTTTTGTTGACATTTAACACTTTATAATTAGCTGAGTTGAAGATAAACCTCTATCCAGCAATCACTCATGAGGTAATGAAACCAACTGCTGCTGCCAGTGAAGACACTAATACCTCTGACATCTACCTTGTGTGTTTCATCAATGTAAGAAAATGTGCAGATTTAAGTAAAATGGCCAATATTACATAAAATTAACTTTTTTTTTAGCTTAACATCATGTTATAATGATATCCCCTCATTAAAAACATACCTGGAGTGTTGCCTTGATTCTTTCATGCATGTTTGAAAAATCCTTTAATCTCCCGTGGCAACCATTCAGCTGCGCAAAAAGCCTGGGTGGGCCTGGCCGTGGCCCTGCCTTCGGACACAGCTCCTTCTCAGATCTGCAGTTTCCAAGCTTCAGAGCTTCTGCTTCACAGAGAACCTCGTTCCCACTCCCACACCCGGTGCAATATATGAGCTACTTCTTAGAGTGACACAGGTAAAAATGTTGTTAAAAGGTTAATAGAGGAGCAACGTTGCCTTCAGGGTGATTTTCTAAAGGTGGAATTTCAGAAAGATCAGGAGTTTCAAAGAGACAGACTTTGGCATCATTGTTGATAAACTACAAAAACGGCCAAACATGTGAAAAGAAAGGATGTAAAACCATGAGTAATGTTTGAAATATACTATATTTTTATAAGAACTGATGGTAAGATATTTACTTGACTGTGCTATAAAATGGCACTGAAAAATACATAATACTGTCTCTTTAAAAACTTTCAAGCACTCTACTTTTCTGCAGCTGATGCCATTTGTAGAGTGATCACTGAATAAACCCTCCATTTCTGGACGGGTTGGAAAATTCTGCGGCACTGTCATCATGTACTGAGATGTTATACAAACCACATGTAGGACATCACAGTCAACAGAGCTAGTACTTAGATGGAGTTTTGACACAATAATAGCATCACTTGTTTCTGTGTTAAATCATGCAGATGCTCAGTTTGCACTGATGAAAAATCAAATCCCCTTGATATGCTGAAGGTCAAAGTAGCTTCATCTCAAATTCCCTGACCTACTTTCTAATCCATTTGCCTCAAAGCAAAGTAATATCCATCAGGTGTCATGTCGGCCGAGAACAGATTTGAAAACTTAGCCTCCTGGTGCTGCTTGCACCAAAAATCACTCCACTCCTCGAGGCAACCTGCCCCTGACTTCATTACAGTCATGCAGAATGGGATCTGTAAGCAATAACACAAATGCTGCAGGGTTTGGAGTTGTAAATAAATATTAGACTAATGAAAATGTGAAGCGTGGCCTGTTGCTCGAGCGCTGAGTGACTGAGCTTAACTCGGCCGTAGACATGATGGGGTGAGTGACTGCTCCCTGAAGAAATTAAGACAACATGCTGTCACCTGCATCTGGCTGTTGCTGGATGAGATATTGCTTCTATTGGCTGGTAATAAAAGTGTCAACAAGCACCTTATGCCCACACAGAAACACTAACCTGTTCTCATTCCAGAAACGTTGACTTTATTCAAAAGCAGACTCGGATGCATGTAACCCTGCTAATGTGGGCAGAAACATAAACTGATCCAAATGCACCTAATACCCAGCTCATAGAACCACATGTTGAATGTATTCTTACGTCTACATAGACTAAAAAAAGCCTTTTAGAATTTAACCTACAGACTGCTGAACGTACACTGTCCATAGAGAAGCTTTAATTACGTCAGCTTGGCTTTTCCTGCCTCTCTGCTGCCTGGTGCTGCACAATAGATCTCTGTCAGAGCATCTGACAGATTAAGACAGAGTACAGGTACTATGGCATATTCACAGCATACACACACACACACACACACACACACACACACACACACACACACACGCACACACACACACACACACACACACACACACACACACACACACACACACACACGCATACGCAACCCACCCACCCCCGCACACACACACACACACACACACACACACACACACACACACACACACACACACACACACACACGCATACGCAACCCCACCCACCCCCGCACACACACACATATGAGCATTGTGCTTTTCGGTTTTCAGCAGTTCCCATTTTTCTCGGAGTTCCTCTCCCTTTAAATGAAGGGATCATTTCTAGTAATGAAGGGATCATTTCTAGTATTCTAGTTGTCTTTTCTCTCCTGTATGGGTCACCTTGCGGTTAACCTTCTGGTACCACCGCCAGGATGGTACCAGGATTGGTGATGGGCCCAGCTTTGGTCCTGGGCAGCTCTTGCCCAACTCTTTCCTGGCCCACACAATTTTTTCTTTGCAGCAGTACTTGCTTAATCTACCTGTTGTTGGTAATTCCAGCTGCCAGGTGATTTCTTGTTTGTTTTTGTTTGACATGTTATTTTTTCTCAATAAAGAGCTTAATTATTTTGCATGTCCTTGTCTCGCTGTCTTTTGTTGCGACTGAATGAACCAGGTCATAACATTCTCCAACACAGACATTTGTTGCCTCCCCCTCCTTGTTGCTGCGTCTCGCCCGTTCTGCTATGGTCACAGAAAACACGGGGTGAGTAAATATTCTGAGACTCGCTCGATGGTTTGTTTCAGAGTAAAATAAGTTTTACCACTGGCGGAGCTCAGTCTAAAACTGAGCATTAACATAGAAGTGCTCACATAAACACCACTTGAAGGTTAAAGAGGATAACATTGGGCTGGCTGGTGAAAAAGAAAAAAAAATTCTTGGTGGGACTGATGGGCCAATAAATTTCACTTGGTGTAAAATTGAATCCAATGAATGGTAGAAATATGACTACAATTCCACAATAATTTGACAATCTCCATGCAGTAAAATATAACACAAAAGCTTAGATTGGCTAAAAGTAAAAGATTGGTTTGGTAACTTGCAAAATATGAAGTATTTAATCATTAAATAGGTGTCAACAACTTTGCTGATGCAATTGTGGATCTCAATAAATACAAACAAGACTTCACCTCTTGTACAACGCCACAATCCAAATGGCCATGCTACCCAGAAAACATCATGACATCTGATCTAAAGACTTGATTACTCTCAGTGAAAAGCTGCAGGCATCATCCTGTCAAAGATGAGGTTCACCCACAGCGCCAAGCAGGCTGGGAACCGCCTCTGATTCTAGCTGCAGACACACAACTTCTGTCATAGTGTGAAAGGTGTACTTCAGGATGTAGTACACAGAATCCACCACAAGATGTCAGTAGAAGAACAAATGAGGATGACTTGATGGTCAGCAACATGATGTGCAGACAGCCCTCACAGATCTGAGGAGTCTCCCTTTCTCACACACACATGTGCAGACACACACACATGCACAAGCAAACACAGACACACATCTTTGTACTTCTGCGCAAACTGAGGACTTCGTTTTGAGTCCATTAATTTTAGTTACAACACTTTTGCCTAACCCAGACTTTGTCCCTAACCCCAACACTTACTAGTCTATTCTTAACCCGAACCTTAACTAATTCACACCATACCTTTAAATCACAGCAAAACTGCAAAATTGTGAGGACCGGGAAAAAGTCACTTTGGACAAGTGACCTCTATTTCTTGGCAAAATGCTATGAAAGTTGTCCTGAAATTGTAATACGCGAGTACGCATGCACAAGCCAGCCCTCTGCAGGGGCTCTGTAAATCTAAAATTTCTGCCACATTATTAAGAGGATGCTCAGCACAAAAACATTGTGGTAGACACACTATTTCTGTTTTCAGCCGAACTCATTCTGCTTCTGTGACTTTAACACACTCAGCAGGTAGCTTAGCAGCCAAGGAGCTCAGGCCCCAGGGCAGATGTAGGAAAAAATGTCTTTCAGTACGAGTGAATTATGGTTTTCAGCGTTGCTAAATACATTTCTTTATCAAAATGATCAACTAGAATTTGATTAATGTGCAAATTGAAAAGAGGAGGGAGGGGAGTCATGGATATTTGTGAATACCAATTAATCACCAGTTAAAAGTAAATTAATACACATATCAATTTTACCAGGGACATGCTCGGCTCAATAACCCATAAAATTGAAGTTTGTGGTGTTAAGGGGGCTCTAAAGGAATGTAATAACTAAAATTTCAAATCAACCCTATTTAGTGATCAATCAAGCTGTGCCCTGCAGCACAGACAGCTCATTTCTTCTGCTCTGCTCTAGCAAATACAACCATAAAACCAAGATGGCTGCTTAACACCCTCTGCTACAGTTTGTCACAGTTCAGCACATCCTTACACAGCACCGGGTTTGTACAGCAAAACCCAGTAAAGGCTTTGTTCTGTATGAAAAGATGATTAGCTATAATCTGCCTACTGATAAATTAACTAAATCTACTCAAGGCATGAAAATGGTAATAGTATAAGTAACTATCATTAGGCCAGTAAGCAGAGAAGCGATGCGAAGGCCTATTGTATAAGCAGGATTGCTTATTATTTTTTCGACAAACTACGCAGCTTTTTGGAGGCCTCAACATATTCAAAAACTCACTAAACTTCACCCAAAATTGTCCACCAGCTAAAAGTTTTTGGATTCAAGGGAAATCTCAAGTAGGCGTGGCCAAACTGCTCTATGGCGCCCCCTAACGTGAGACAGAACAAACGCTTTATAGTTATCCCCCCTCCCCCAAATCAAGAAAAAAGGTCTCTAACCCCCAAAAATGCACAGGAAGACGGCCATTTTGGGTCAAAGATAAATCACATAAACTCTTCTGCTTGCATGCTCACCCTTATATTGTTCATCAAAGAACACCAGGATTTCAAGAGGTTTCAGATGTCACAGTGAGACTTACATGCTACTGTTTTACTGTAATTTAAGGGCTGCTCTAGTTCCTGGAGGGCCCTGGAGAAACTAGAGGGCCCTCTAGTAGTGTCCCTTGTTGGAGAGAAGTCTGTCCACGGGACCCCAAAGCGCTTCACACTGCTTTCAATCAGTTAAAAAAAATTTATGATCATTATACATTCTTAGAGTAGAAAGGAATCATTTTAAAAGACACAAAATATGGACGCAAGTGAAATGTTCACAAGAAACTGAATCGGTAACAGAAAACCAGCATAGCCTGAGTTGAGTCCAGCAGGCCTAATTACAGCAGGTCCTCACAATTTGTGAGCGTTGGTCCTTTGGAAAGGTCCCACATGGCAGCAGCCGGGTCCAGCAGGAGGAAATGAAGAGAGGTGGGTGGGAGTAGCTGGGTGGGAGTGGGGGCGGAGGGTCATGTTAGGTCTGGTTGTTCAAGCGGGGTGGGGGTGTGTGCATCAAACTTCAATTTTCCAGTTGAGTGAAATCATATTTCTTCTCTGTGTGTGTCACATGGCGAAAAGCTACGTTTCCCTGTGGTCGTTTGCTGTGCAGCCTTCTGCTGTGGCAGACTGACGAAGACAATTCACCATCCGCCAGACGAAAAGTCAAAGGAAGGACTTAAAGAATGACTCATGTCATCTCCATTGATTGTAGTAAGGGAACACGATTGTGGCAAGACACACAGTAAAAACACAATACATTGTTGTTGCTATGTAACAACATTTTGAGACATATTTGTCTTTATTTTGAGACATATTTGTCAATATCACAGTGTAAGCAGCAGAGAGAATAGGTTTGGTGATTCTCTTAAAGTAATGAAATGATTTCATATTATGGAATACGGAGGTCCAAAAGTGTCAAAAAATAATAAGTACAAGATTGAATCCTTAAATGATTCACTTTGTCAAGGGCAAAAAAATGTGTGTTTGTGTGTCTGTACGTGTTTGAAGTCTATGTATTGTAATTCAGAAAGCAATTTTTCATTTTAACACTACTTTCTTATGACAAGAACTCAATTTTGCACAGCCACACCTAAGACTGTAAATGAGAAATTTTGTCAAGGGATCACACACCAGTTTCTGTCTGCCTGCAGGTTTCTGCATGGATGCAGAATGAGAAATTCTGCATCCATGCAGAATGAAAAATGGATGCAAAAAAAAAAAAGAATACATTTCCAAGAAATATATGTTTAGTACAAAAAAATATTTGTGTGATGCAGGAATCAATACATGAAACTATTTTTTCAGTCTTTATTAGTTTATTAGAAGTCAGGGCTACCATCGCTCTGTTCACATTTATTGATGGGATGTTGACTTGCTGTGGTTAAAACCAATCAGATGCTAGGATCTACTTGATAGATTTCATTTAAAGTTAAGATTATTTTATGGTGCACTGTGGCAAAGCAACCACAAAACAGCTCAATAAACATCAAACTACAACAGTTTTAAATTTGAATCAGTGGATTTTACCAGTTATTGTACACAATGCATGAAATATTAATTGCTATTTTTTTAAGATTCTATTTTATTTTATTTATTTATTTTTTTTTAACTCACAACACTGGATCTTTTGGCACACCATACTCACTCACCAGTTTATTGTTCCCATGGCTGCAGTCTACCAGGCCGTTCCTTGGAAAATGAAGCAAACGGTTGAAAGTTTTGTACTAGCTGATACAGGGAAGCTTTAATCCGGACAAAAAGCAGCAACCCGCTGAGGCACATTTATATTCATGGCCCCAGGGAGTGTGTCCACAAACAGGGTCTAATTGTTCAATAGACGGGTTTAGTTAATCCATCAAAGTGGCTCACAGCTGAAGACGACAACGCTGGAACCATATGGACTCCAATCCAAATCACTGCAGGGGGACATGGCGGGGACACGTGTGCGTCATCTTACCGAGGCACACATTACATAGCTGCAGATTGTGCATATTAATGAATCGATTAAAAGTAGGCTGACCAATGGACGACCCTTAAATAAAAGAGGTCTGGTTTGTTTTAGAGTGTTATAAAACCCCCAGGAGTTTTGAAGAAAAATATTAATAAATGTTTTCAGGCCACCCGTCACTTCAAGGCACTTTGGTGGAGGGGCTCACACACCTTCCAGAAACACCCCAGAGCTCCATGGATCCGGCATCAGTATACACAGGATTTAATACAAGGCTTCGTTTATGAAGGTATTTTTAATGCAAAAGTGTTTTGTGGCTCGAAACTGAAAAGTTGAAGCGGCAGAGAAAAAATCGTAAAGGACTCCTGTAATCGTAGATGTTATACGCCTCTTTGGATTCTTAAGAAAAATATACAAATTGTATTCTTTCAGTCAAACTTCAGTGACTCAAAGAACTTAAAGTGCGACTTAAGTCGCACAGCCCAAATGATCCAAAACAAATCTGCATATTTGTGTCAGAAAAAAAACAAACTTGTGAAAATGTATCACTCACAGACACAAAACTACCACTACATCTTTATAGGGCTGTTGTTCATGTTATGGAATATTTACAGTAATTTCACTTCATTCTTTTGGTTTAGTGATGATGACAGCTGACTTTTTTGTGTTGAATTAACTTAAAAGTTTTTTTTTTTTTTTTAGCTTAAAGGAACTTTTTACTTTGACTTTACTTGAAACAATTAAGTTTGATGCCACATTAGTGTCCTACGTCTGACGTCATGACACTAGCTTCGCCAGAGACACAACCTGTACTGACCAGGGCACTGTGGTGGGCCAGGGGTGAAGCACAACCTACATAAAGAGGCCTTAGTCCTCGACCCGGCCAATGCAGGTTCGAATCCTGGCCTGATGACCATCTCTTCACCCTCTCTTCTCTAACCCAGATTGTGTTTTTGAAATCTTACTTTCTTATGCAGGCTCTTTGGAAGCTGTTCACAAAATGTTTTTTGCTAAATGGACATTTCAATAGGCTACATAACACTGTTTCATCTTCTTAAATGTATTAAAAATGATATCTTTATTAATTTGGTCTATGGACGGATTTGCCATGTTTTAAAAATTCATACTGATTCTGTGAAATGCAAAACTCTTTATGGTTCTGAGCTATTTTACAATTTACTGGGCAGCAAAAAAACATCACAGCAGGACTTTTGTATTTGTGACTTGTAGAACTGAATCTGTGACCCATATGGATATCTGACACAGGTATGTGGATTTGTTTTACACCATTTGGGCAAATTTATAGATGTAAGATTTAAAAGGAAAAAAAAAAGGTTATATTGGCTCTAGTGGCCTTTATTTGACAGTGAATTGACCTGAATGTGGGTAATGACAGAAGGGGAAAGACATACAGCAAAGGTCACCATGTTGGGAATCGAACCTGCGATGGCTGCATGGAGGGCTGAGGCCTCCGTAGGTGGATTGTCCTTAACCCCTGCAACAACACAGCAACCCAAGACCTTTTTTATTTGTAAGAGTGGCTCAAAAAAAGCAATTTGTATCTCATACTTAAGAATTTGAATCTGAAGAGGTGTAATTGTGGTTTTGTACTTCGTACTAAAAATAAAATCTACAGTTACATAGCTCTAATGAGATTTTTCTTTCCAACTTCTCAGTTCCAAGCCACAAATAATTTGGCACCAAAAAAATACCTTCATATTCAGTCAACCACGCTCGTTAGTGTAATTGAGTTAAAGTAGAGAAACCACAACAGTCACTCCACGCTACGTGGGATGCTTCAGTCACCCACATCGATCTCCTCCTCCTCCTCTTCCTCCTCCTCCTCATCCTCATCATCCTCCGAACCGCACCTGCTGATCGGTCCGTCTCTGTCCCGCGGCAGCGTGATAGAAGGAAGAGTAGGAGACGCATGCGGCCTGCTGAGATCTCCTTCAGTCCTGCCGAACCTCTGCTCCGGTCCTCCGGCCCGGCTCAGCGCAGACCGCGCCACCAGGCCCAGACCTTCGGCCGCGCACTTCTCCAGCTCCGCCAGCTTGGAGAGCTTCTCCAAGGCCACAGCTCCAGCGGCTCTGGCGGACTGCACGTCGGCCTTCATTTCCTCCAGGTCCCGCTTGAGCTTGGCCCGCCTGTTCTGGAACCAGGTGATGACCTGCGCGTTGGTCAGGTTCAGGTGCTGGGCCAGCTGGTCCCGGTCCGCCGGGCTCAGATACTTCTGGTACAGGAAGCGTTTCTCCAACTCGTAGATCTGATGGTTGGTGAAGGCCGTCCGGGACTTCCGGCGCTTTTTAGGGGCGTTCCTCTGTCCGAAAAGGCCCTGACCGTCCCGGCCTGAGAGGAAGAGAAAGACCGGGTCCAGATAATTACAGAGGGAACGGAACCAGGAAAGTGACTCGATCTTTGACAATAGACTAATATTGTCAAAGTCCAATTTACGAAATAATCCAATTTATTTAATTGGAACATTTACAGGACGAGATTTGATTATACAATTCCACATATATGTACAAAAAAATAAAATGAAATGAATTAATAGAAATATTCAAATACAAAAAAATTTTTTCAATAGGAGTCACATTCATTTTATTGTGTTGAAATCTGTTTTTATGATTATTATTGTTGTTTTACTGTAAATTGACTGTCTTGTTTAGCAAAAATACATTAGTTAAAATGTGTATGCTGAAATGTTTGAATCTTTTAGGTTAGGTTTAAACTGAATCATCTTAAATTCCCATATAACTTTCCATAAAATAGATTTTAAAAACCTGCTAATTTTTAATGTTGTAATAAATTTCCACAACAGTACCACAGTAAAAGCATCAGTAATATCAGCAAATTGTGAAATGAAATTCAAATCTATGCGATTTAAAAGATATTCTCCAAAAATATCGACGTCCCATGGAAGACAATATATCCATCCTCCTTTTATTTTATTTTAAAATTTAAAAACAAAATGGTTCTTCTTCAGTAATGAATTCCCTGCAGTAAATCTTTATCAAAAATGATAAGGTCACTTTTTCCAAAGCATCATGTAACATCTGTGGTTCTGAACTAGTTCTATTTAACTGGACCGAGGCAAAAATGTCTCTTCAGACGGTTTCGGTTCTGGTTTAAAACTATTAAATATTGTCAAAACCATTGATAAATATTTATTCATTACTGTCTGTTTTCTTCCTGTATTATTGCTTATTCAGTCTGTAGCTCAATCTGTATTTCATACGCTTTCATACAACCATGTGTATCCATCAGTTTTTAATTTGAAGCTCATCTGCGAAGCAAACGTTGAGATTTTAGGTTTAATTTTATCATAACCTTTTTGTTTCTTACATCCTCCAGCTGTCGACGTGAATGTGTGTTAAATGCTGCAGATTCATTAAATGCTAAGATTCATTCTAAGATTGAAGGATAAAAATACCACATGGTAATAAAAAATTAGTATAAAAGATGAGTTACAGGTTTTTGTAAATAATATTGTAACAATATAATAAAAACATGAGCATTGCTGTGTAATAATTTAATATAATTAGAATGTCTAATGCTTTTATGTACATAGATGGATGTTATTATGCTGGATTGCACTATATGCTTCTGTTCTTTGTGGGTTTTAATTATTATATATGTATATATTGCTATGAATTTCTATATTCCACAAGAACGCGTGGCATTAAAACCTTTTAGACTCTACAGGACAAAAATCTGAACATATAGAGAAGGACAGTCAATAAGTGGATATCTATCTATTACATACATATTTAACATAAACAAAAAAAATGACTAAGGCAAACTGTTGATATGTTTAAACATAATAAAATACATAGACTATTTTCCACCTGAGAAGTTGAATTATTCTGACCAAATTCTTGAAGAAATTATTGTCCCAGAGAAAAAAAAACAGTTGGCAGAAACACTGAAGGCGGTTGCAGAAAACAAAGAGCAGAGCAGGGATTACCCTCTGCCGCCTGCAGGACGCTGACCTCCAGGCCCCGGAAGGTTTTGCTGGCCAGCTCCTCCAGCGCGCACAGCGGGGAGCTCAGGCCCAGCAGCGGCCGGTCGGACGGGCTGCTCTCCCGCTGAGACGTCGGGAGCGGCCGGCTCCTCTTCGCACACGGCTTGTTGAGGATGTCCTCGATGCCGAAGGGCGTAAGCGGCTTGCTGGAGGCGGCCGGCGGTGGAAGCTGCCCCACTGGACTGAGTCTCCTCTTCCCCGGCACCTCAGAGCATTTCGACTCGACCTTAGAGGTCATAGCAGTTCGAGCTCTTCCACCTGAACGGAGGTAACTTCAGAGCCGTGGGGTTCGGGAAGAGGCAGCCCGCTGCCCAGAGAGTCGATTCCGAAGCTGCATGATGGTCAAGGGGCTACACTTCTCAGTGGATGCGACTGGAACCCGCCTGGTTCCAGTGATGTCCTGACAGAAGCCACTCTGACCCAACTTATGGTGTGCGGATCAGTCCCTCCCCATCCTGTGTGCGTGTGCTCAGAGAGAGAGTGAGAGAGAGAGAGGGGGGAAGGTGGTGTTTCACAGAGTGACGCTGTGATCGCAGGAGACCAATTAGGAAGAACGACTTCAGCTTATTGGTCATCAGTCATTTTGCCTGGTGTAGAAGTTCTCATCTCCATCAAGCATGAGAGAGAAGAAAGCTCCATGTTTACTGAGTTCCAGGCCACCAGAACACTCTGCAGGGAAATCAGATTACACACTGAGTGAGAAAACAAAACAAAAAAAATGTGTTGCTTGAGATGAAAAAACATGGCTGTCACAGCACTGGCTTGTTTGGAGATGTTTGGAAGTGTGAACAGGATCAGCACAACGTAGCTGCGTTTAATTAAACAAACCATATTTTCTAGAACAACTTCTTTTTGGCAAAATGAGACCAAAGAAGAGATCTTTGCATTTATCAGAAACAGATGTCACTGTAAAGTCCTAAGAACTTCCCACCCGTGGAAGTTGTGAGTGTTATGTTAGAGCGTAAGCGTGAACATGATCCCATTGAGCAGGCGGCGGTTATCCCAGACTCCATGACTAAAGTGATTCATTTGTTCTTAATGATTAATGACGAAAGACCGACATGTTCAATAACGCCGTTTGGTGTCGCGCAGCTCTGCCCTCACCCCTGCTGCCCAGCTGCGTACTGTGACTAATAGTCACTTTGATGAGAACATGTGATACTTCAGCCTCTAGGACTGAAAGGTGAGGACTTGATCACTCTAACATTACGCATTAAACTCTTGTTACATTAAAGGTTTTGGTGTTAGACAGGATGTTTCCCTTGATATTTTTTTTGTGGTTATTTTCTTGTCTTTTCTTTCTTAAAATGACTCTTAAAATGATTTTTTTCCCTCAGTCAGTTTTTAGTTAATTTGATGCTGTGTCCTAAACTGCATCCTTATTTTTTCAGCTTAATATGTTCATAAGAATTTATGGATAATTTACTGGATAGGCAACTTTTCAAAACATGTTTTTGCATGTTAATCATTCATAATTAAAAGAGATTAAAACAAGTAACCTGTCTTGTATTTTGTATAAAGCTATAATGCTAAACACACCACTTACAAAAATTGTTGAACAAAGTGTTTGTATTGAATCAGTATTGGAATCAGATCAGACAGGAAACCAGTGACTGCACTACAGGTGTTGGTATCCTGCATCCCATGGTGTTGTCTACAAGCATGTGTGTGTGCGTGTGTGTGTGTGGCATTGTGTTTTATACACTGTAATGATCATTTCCCCAACAAATACTACAGTGTGAGGACCAGCTGCTCCAAAAGCCTGTATCTTCAAAATAAGAAGTATTTGAGTTAGGGGTGGTTCGGTTTCGGACTAGGGTGTGAATTGGGTTAGAGATTGGCACGTGCTGCTAATTGTTAGGTTTGACCATAAGAGTCAAGGGTTGAGCTGAAATGAATGAAAAATGAATGGAAGTCAGTGCCAAGTGCCTGTGAAGACAGAAAGATGTGCTATGTATGTGTGTGTGCGTGGATGTGTAGTGCGTGTGTGTCTGTGTGGCACATCACAAGTGACTACTTACAACAGTGTGTGCGCTTCAGGGTGTTAATTTCCTGTGATGGGATGAGTCCGTGGCGTCCCACTGTGATTCATATTAAAAGTCAATTGGCCTTAAAATTTGGCCGGACCCCCAAAGCCTGAAGGAGTGAGATACAGCTGTCAGCTAATGGAAGAGCGGCGCGCAGGCATACCGGCTGAAATTGAATCTGACCACAGAGGCAAATGGACCAGAGACAGAGTATCACAACAACTGACCATTAGGTTGATGACAACCTCTTTGCTAACTGTCCCACAGTTTCGGTTTGGCCTCTCCTGGTATGTGACCCTGTGCTGCTGCTGGTGGCCCGTGTGAGTCTGCATCTGCTTTTA
The DNA here is from genome assembly GCF_904066995.2 of Poecilia reticulata. Lineage (NCBI taxonomy): Eukaryota > Metazoa > Chordata > Actinopteri > Cyprinodontiformes > Poeciliidae > Poecilia > Poecilia reticulata. The sequence goes on along the minus strand of NC_088844.1, from coordinate 6,499,636 downwards.
ATTTGATACAAAGTGAAGCTCCCCCCTCAAAAAAAAAAATAAATAAATAAAAGAAAGCTCTCAACTCTTCATATAGTATGAGTGAGGATGTGATTGCGTGATGTACGAAGGTTTTGTGTGTTTGCCAATAACTTAAGCAACAGCTATCAAAGATTCTTCACACTTGATTTCTCACCTGTGTGCTTGTGTGGTGAGGTATGTCAGCGCTGGCTGGGAAACAGAGATAAAGGTAAGAGGTCCATCACCCTCCTGCTGCTGTTTTGATTTCACTGACACTATAATTACCACACACACTTTTATTTTCCGGCAGCAAACTTTGCCACTTAGGAACAAAGCGACAATTACTGTCTTTCGAACTTGTAACTTGTAACAACAACAAGCTTTTTATTTATTTTTCACAGAGTTTATTAATTAAGTTAATGAATCTGGTTCTGGATAAGACAAAATTGGAAACCCCTTCATAATCAGAGCATGAATTATTATAAGCAGAAATTTTAATCCACAGCAAAGATAACATAATCTGTGTAAGAAATACAGATGACAAAAATATACACCCAATGGGACCACTGAGTGGGTGCACAGATATATAAATCAATCCATTTGTAAAATCATCATAATCACATAAGTGTTTCCATTCAAAGCCAAAATTGTAATATATTTATATGTAGTGAGGTTGTTGTGGACACAAACGATCACACCAGAATGTAGGGAAAGAGAAGAAGAAGAGAAGACCAAGACCAAGTCCCTCGTTCTTTTCTTTGGTTATGGATGTTAGAAGACATTGAGAATAAAGCGAGACAACTGCCATAAAAAGAAGAAGTGCTCAGCGTTTGCAGAAGTAAACATGGATGCTGACAGTGGAACATAGCTTACATGTTTGAAGTTGTTCTCCGACTGGAGCCAGCACTTTAACAACGTAATCCTCATTATAATCGGTCATGGTTGTTGTTTTTCTTCCTGCTTGCACGTTTCAGGATGCAGAATAGTGACATTTGTCGAGAATCAGTGACGTTCAGGTCGGATGAATGCGACCTGGACGTTAGGTCACATTTGAATCGGATACATATCGTACACCCAAGTGGCCTGGGTCACATTCGAAAAATCTCCGACATGTGTTGTCTGGATGACACAGACACAGATGTGTAACCCACAACAAAACCACCCCCAACCCCTCACCGCCTGTCGACATCTTCGAGGAGGGGGGCGGAAGAGGGAGGACGGGGTGACGCCAGAAAGGTGGTTCACCAAAAAGGCTAGGGCCGCCTCTGCTCCTCTACAGCAATCTGTTACCATTACCATGCCTGAATTCACCCTGTAGACATCAGGTTAATAATGATATGTTATGATGATAATATTCTAAGTCTCCTTTGCTAATATGCCTTTATTAGAGGATGTTTATTAGCTCTTTGTCATTATCTAAAAACTACAGGAATACTGTGAAACCCCTGTGAAGCTTTGTGATTACCACACACACACACACACACGCACACACACACACACACACACACACACACACACACACACACACACACAGACGCTCTCCCAGCATAATGGAAATGGTTCACGGTGATGAACCGCAGATTGTGTGTGTCTGTGTGAACATTATGGCTATTGGCTAAATAATGGGAACAAATGAGAGTCATCCATTTCCTGCCTGGCTTCTCATTGGTAATGACAGCATGGATGACTCTGCCTAATCCATCTTCAAGCTCCTCCTTTAAACTACAATTTTGCTTCCCTCTGGGAGAAGCTTCAGCTAGTGGGACCAGGAGATAATGGAGGCAGTTTAGGCAGAGTTTAGGGCTGGGGTGTCAAACTAATTTTCATTTTGGGCCCTATCAAAAATTTGAATGTTCTTAAAGGCCCAGAATGTATTGATAAAATCCATTAAACTGTTACAGTCTAACGGTTAGACTATCAATAAATAGATGTTTGTTTCAGCATTCAATAAGTGTTTCTTAAATTTAAATAGTCACTGATGAGTCCTTCCAGAATTTTGTGATTGTTTTTGTGTTTTTTTAAAATCAAATTCACAGATTTTGTGGTGCTGATTTAGAAATATTTTCTAAGGAATTTTTTCAATATTTGCCGCTATTATATGATGTTAAATGTGATTTTTTTTTTTATTGTTGTGTCAATCTTTGACTATAACTTGACAGCAAGAAAGACCAAAGTATCAGTGACTTAAAACCAATGTTGGGTTTTGAGGAACCCAATTTTGAGGAAAAAATTGCAGTAAAATCAGAAAAAAATGTAGAGATCTGTTGATTTTGTGTGAATTTTGTGGAATTGTGAAAAACAGGAGGGATTTATTGATGTAATTTGGAGCCTGGAGGACCACATAAAGAGCTGCGGTGGACCAGATTTGGCCCACCGGCCTTGAGTTTGACACACGAGGTTTAGAGCAAGAATGGAGTAACCGAAACATGATTTAAAATCACAATTGACAATATATTTTAGTAAAGTATACTAATAATTATCGCAGTTATTTTAGATACTAGTAATATAAAACATATAACTTTTAAAATGCAAATCTAAACGATCTGTTATTATTTTTGTGCTTTTATAACTTGATTTCTGTGAGATTAACTATTTATGTAATATGTATTCTTTAAAAGCCATACTGTCTAATGTCATTTTCTTGGGCCCTGACTTTGACCACTGGGGGGCCTCCAAGATCTAATGTCAGAACATCCAAATGCAGGAAAACGCCATGAAAAATCTTTCATTTCTACCAGAAAACTTTTCTAACTTTTCTTTGGTGTCCATAATTGTTGCCTGTTGACGAACCAGCACCCCTGGTGACCCCTCTAGTGATAAGCATACAAAGATAATCCATGGTTGGATGGGCATTTGGAGGAAAAAGTATTGATAGACTATTGTGGATGTTTCATGTTTGCTTGTCTTTGAACAGTCACCCACAGGATAGCCTGGTATACTTGTTTCAGTTTCCAGACCTCATTTTACAAATGTATAAAAATCATGATGTAGAATAAATGAGGATATTGTTAGCACGGAAAAATAGGCTTTAATGAACAAAACCAGTCTTTCATGCTTAATCAGTGGAGGTAAATCATAGGATTAGGAAGTACATAATGCTAGGCGGGTGGTTGTAACCCAGCGACCAGCCATAGGAAACACACTTACTGCTCCATCAACTGCAGCCAAAATTATGAGCACATGACCACTGAGAGGCGTGACGACCGAGCTGTTTCAAATGAATCTCACCATGTGCCAGTAGAAACCATTATGATCAAAAATAGCAAGAATATATTTAATCAGGTCAAACTTGAGTTTGAGAGCCATATGATTGTGGGAACTTTCCAGTAGTGCTAAATATTCAATGTCTGAAAAAAAAAAAAAAAATATATATATATATATATATATATATATATATATATATATATATATATATATATATATATATATATATATATATATATATATATATATATATATATATATATATATATATATATATATATATATATATATATGGACCCTTCTATAATAATAATAATAATAATAAACAGGACCACCAAAGCATGAGTGAATTCATCCATTCACTTCCACATTCACATGTTAATAATAATCAGAATCATAGTACATAAAATTTATATAGTACTTTTTAGGACACTCAGAGACTCTTTACAGGAGTAAAAAATAAGTAAAAATGAGGTACTATGTTGGTACAGGGGTTAGGCACAACCCACATAAAGAAGTCTTAGTTCTTGACGTGGCCGTCACAGGTTTGAATCCTGTGCTGCACTTGAGCTTGAAACACCTGGAGAAAAATCCCCATGTGTGAAAACTGTTTCTGGACTTCAGCTCAGCATTCAACACAATCCTCTCCCAGCATTTGGTGAGTAAACTAGTTCCCCCTGTCTGTTGGATTTCCTGACAGACAGACTCCAGTCTGTGAGGTTTGACAAAACTACCACAAGGGTCATCTCCCTCACCACTGCCTGTCCCCTCCACTCACCCTGACGACACATGACTGCCATCCCAGATTCAGTACAAATCACATCTTTAAGTTTGTGGTGGGTCATTAGGGACAACGGTGAAACGATCTACAGAGAGGAGGTGAAACATCTGGTGGACTGGTGTGATGCAAACCATCTAAACCTGAATGTCGACAAAACAAAAGAAATAGTTTTTGATTTCAGAAAAAATCTGCCAAATTTTTCTAAATTAAAATGTTCTAAAGTTTTGACTAAAATAACAAGTTTAGCACAGAAATAGCATGTTATTTGGGGGACGACAGTGACAGTGGTAGGAGTTTGCCCTGCAATCGGTGCTTTGCCAGTTCAACTCACCCACCGTACCAGGTAGTGTTGGTCAGAAGGGCAGACGCCACAAAATGGCGGCCTTGCCTACTGCCTGCTGTAAGCTACACTCTATCACACTATCGGGTAATAATTAGAATAACTTTTTAAAAGTAACAGTGTCATAATTAAGTAACGCTACAAGTGTTATTTATCTGAAAAAGAGTAAAAGTATATTAACAATTGTGAGTGTTACTCAAAACTTACTCTATAAGTGATTATAGAGTAAAATTGACTCTGACAACTGTAGCTTTGTTCAGGGTGGGACCTTATGTGGCTCCGTGTTGACCTAACACTGTTCATTTCACTGTGTACTTCGTAAGTTCCACTTTTGGTTCAGTCCTAATCTCTCCTAATCTCTTCCCTTTGGCTCCGTTTTTGCGCTTTAAAACGTCTGTTTCTTTGTTTCTGTCTTTACTCTTCAGTCTTCTCTCTTTTGACTCTCCTCCTCTCACCTCTCCTGCTTGTCTGGTTTTTTCTTTTCCCTCAAGTCTCATCTGTCCTTTATTTCATTTTTATTCTTCCGCTCCACTGCTTTTTCTCCTCGTCTTACTCCAGCTCCAGTTTCACCATTAATTCATTCGCTTTTCAGTTCTTACTTTCTTCCTTACTTTTTTTTTTTTTTTATTCGTACCCTCTATTCATTTTGTTTCCCCTAACCTCTAAAATTTTGTTATGGCTAATTGCTCTCAGCAGGCTTTTCTCTCCGTCTGTCACGCTGCTTCCTATCATGTGATGACACTGTGGTAGCTTGTTATTAGTGGCCTGTGGACTGCTGCTCAACACACTTCCAAACTAACAACATCCCAGAATTATTCATTTGGAACCAAAGTGACCACGCCTGCTATTACAGTTATGACAGACGCTGCTGTGTAGACAGGATCTTTTTTTTTTCTTTTTCTTTCTTTCTTTCTTTTTTTTTTTTTTACTTTTTGTTGCTTTGGACCAGATACCAGAACTCCTAAATGGCTGAGGAGATTTTAATTCCATCATCGGGGAAAATCACTTCGGTAAGTTCAGTGTTCATGTCACATGAGAAGCCTGGATGGATAGTTTATGATGTTGTTTTAGACACCCTCTTGTCTACCTGCCAGCTTGTGCCGTTAAGAAAAAAAAATGCTCGGCTGTCAAAACTGAGTGATTGCAGTAAATAAAGTGTCAAGTCTAAAGACGTAGAGCACAAATACATTTGGCGAGTGAATTGGTCGTTGGAGTGTTGCATGAAAATTATTCAGCAGTTTCCCCTCTGGCCTCCTTTGAGCTGGCTGCCAGCCAAACAAATGAAATGGCTCAGTTGCAGTTAGGGATGTGAGCAATAAATACAGGGTGTTTGAGAAAGGCAAAACAAACTTCCTCCAACGTGGTGTCATCTGATGTACTCTGCTTCAAGATATCTGCAAACTGTCCATTAGAACAAAAAGATCTCCCTCTCTTTTCTCATCACTGACCCCTCAGTGTGCTTTGAGAAACACCAAAGGGTCAAACACGTATCAGGGAATGGCTTTGTGATATGGATCTTGCCATTCACGTCTCAGCTTCTGTAGTGTGCTGTAAACTTGTGTGAATTGAGGTTATACGGACAAAAAGAGTCTGCAATTAGATCCACCTTAATCTCCATCTTTTCCATTGAATAAACTTTTATTAGACAAATCTGTGTGGATATTGGTTTTCGTGTGGGTTTATTGGTTAATGAAGACCATGTGTAGTGTTGTCCTGTCAAGCCCCTGATTGGTTCCGGCTGTCTCGTGTTCCCCTAATTAGCCCCTGTGTATTTAACTTCACCTGTGTCTCGTGCTCCCTGTTGGATCCTTGACTTTGTGGAGTCATTGTCCCACAATTCAATAAGCAAACTGTGGGAGTGTGTGTGTGAGATTCTATATCCTATGTTTCTCTGTTGGACTGGTGTGCCCCGCCTCTTGCCCGATGACCGCTGGAGATAGGGACCAACCTATCTGTCACCCTGCAAGGATAAGTGGGTATAGACAATGGATGGATTTACTTTGATCATGCCTTATTAAAGCCACATTAAATAGTGTTGTCTTACAGTAATAGACTTCGTCAGAAGTCTATTACTGTAAGAGTCAGAATCAGAATTCCTTTAAATGTCATTGTGCACAAATAGAGCGCAACGAAATTGAAGAAAAAAGAAAGAAACTCTTTCAGAAACACTGCTGTTGTATAGCAACCTCAAGAAGAGGATGATTAGAGTTGTCTGTAATTTTCTTAATTTTACAAGAATCATTCTTCGAAGAATTTCCAGATGTTCTGTAACATTGTGCACATGCTCTTTGGACAGTATCAGAACCAAGCAATTACTTTCCCCACCATTTATGGATGCAGTTCTCTTGAACACCCGTATCTGCTTCTGATTGCAGCAACTGACTGGTTCTCTGCTAGCAGTGGCATTCTTGACTTCATTTGGGAGCTCTATGTTGTATGGCTACAACCTGGCTGTGGTCAACTCCCCTGCTGCAGTAAGACACACGCACACACACGCACACACATGCACACGCACGCGCACTTCACAGAAAGCACACTCACATTCAGAATGTACCTGCCACAGAGGAATTATAGCCAACACTGTGTTGAATACATGACGATCTGTCTGCCATTATCAACAAAAGACAATAACAATATATGTAATGTTTTTTTCTACCTGACTCACAGAGCCCATCGTCATTCATATTTAGATATTCTAAAAAAAAACTCGGTGGTATATATAATGGGATCAGGTCAAATTTGAAAATCACTCTTAAATTAACGAGATGGATAGATAGATGGATAGATCTCCTTGGTGAAATTGTCATTTCTCTCCCACACAGCTCTCTCAGATAATACATAAAAGACTTAAAACATTAACAGCAGTTTAATTGCACAAGGGACAAAGGAGTCCCTTAATCTGTTGGTGTTGTACTTTGGCAGAAACACTGAATTTATAATAATAATAGTAATAATAATAATAACACATAAAGCAGTGATAGGTTTGATAATAAATATCAAGCCTGCAAACCTAATATTGTAACGGACTGAATGTTATGTCTTTAACATAATCTCGGGTCGGCTTGTGGAGCGCAGGAGGTTGCCATAGCAACGACTGTGCTTAAATGACAGAGACGGAGAGTAAAATGGTGCGAGTGGTTTAGAGTTGATCACCTGTTCGGGTTGTTTTACCTTTTTTTACTTTTGCATTGGCTCATCACAGCCGCTGTAGTTTCTGAACGTTCAATAAACGACAAACTCATACTAATTATCTCGTTCTTTGTGAGTATAAGTCATTTACAACAAACATCAAACATGGTAAATGTGTTTCATTAAGTATTTAACAAACAAATGGCTTCTACCGCGATAATTATGTGAAATTAAATTAATTGTATGATAGAAAAAATAGTTTGGTGCTTTGAGCTCTGTTCTGCCCCAGGCTGGAAGTTGGAAATGTCTTATTAATTAGTTTTAGAAAGTTCTATAGTATTAATTTGTCTGTCTTTTATTTTGAAAGAGAATTTTGAGATATTAGTGCATTGTGGGTAGCAGAGGCAGTTGCAGTTTGGAATGAATACCTATTCACAGAGAGAAAGCCTGCCTGTTCATGTATGAACTTCACCTCCTGTGTTGTCAATCTTTTCTTACACCTCCGAAAACAATGGCTGTTCAATCTGTGTTCTGTTTGGTGTTAGATGTTTTGTTAGTTTATTTTGAGATTGTTTTCCAAATGTGTTTATTCTAGAAAAGCCATATCCTGATAGTTTTTGTTTACATAGCAACAGTTGCTACGTGACTGTTTCTTAACTGCAGCTAAGGTTAATTCTATTCAGACACTAGAAGTTTATTCTGTGTATCTAGTGCTGATGCATAGTTTATTTTTTGTGTTTCTTATAGTTTTACTCAACCTTTCATTGAGCTTTTCTACACCACTGCTCAAAGTTGTGTCAAGAAAACGTAATAAAGGAGCAAGACACTCAGCTTCCTGGCTCATGGAATTGAGTTTGGCTTGCTGTTGATCTACGTTAACATACACAGAGTATTTAACACGTAGTGATAACAGTATAAGCTCAGAGTCTGAGAGCCTTTTCCTTTATCAAACAAATGTCTTTGCCTCTTATTTAGTGGAAATATTGATGCTGATGAGATTTTCTCCAAAATAATAACATTTTTCAACCTTTATAGCTCCACTGTTGAAAATGAGAAACATTCACAAATGACACTGAAATAAAATCCAGTCCAACATCTGGTTTGAGGTGATTCCTCTGGAACCTGTTGGAGGAAAAATATCCCAACATTGCATTGCAGCCAGTGGGCTCAGGGAGGAAATGCAGCCTTATTTTGTAGCAATTCAAGAGCTACCAGCTTTTATCGCTTCAAAGAAAATTCATCAGCACAGAAACTCCAAAGCACACAAAGCTTTAGTTTGGGGACCATAGCCCCCCTGTTAAACACATATTTAGTGAGGGCAGTCATTAAGCTCACTGATCTATCTGCCCCATCCAGGCTCCCTTCAGCCTTCATCAGCGACGCTGATACCTACCTATCTATCTATCTATCTATCTATCTATCTATCTATCTATCTATCTATCTATCTATCTATCTATCTATCTATCAAAAAAGAATTTACATATATATATATATATTTCATATTTCGCCCACCAGATACAGTGGGGTAACAGTATCTGATGGGTGATTTTAAAATATGGGGAACGGTATCTGATGGGTGAAATATTGCCATCAGATAGGGGTTCCCCACTGTAAAACAAGGGGAATTGTATCTGATGGGTGAAATATGGCCATCAGATACCGTTCTCCCACTGTAAAACAAGGGGAACGGTATCTGATGGGTGATTTTAACGTAGAGGGAACGGTGTCTGATGGGTGAAATATGGCCATCAGATACCGTTCTCCCACTGTAAAACAAGGGGAACGGTATCTGATGGGTAATATCGAGTATTAAAATACATTGCCCTGTTTTTATTTCATAAATATATATAGATGTATATATAACTAAACATATATATACATTTATAATAATTATAATATCTATGTTACATATGTATTTATCATCACTATTATTTATTATTATTGTTGTTGTTGTTATTGTTATTATTATTAGTTTCCCGCTAAAACGCGAAGAAAGTGACAACTTTGCCGAAACATATTGTTTGAGCTTTCATGGTGTCCGTAGTTCCCTAGGCGCGTGCTTTCTCAGTGCTCAGCACGAGCACAGGCGTATTTTGCCGCGTGGGCGGAGCTGCAGGGGGAACCGTATCTGATGGGGAAACTCGGATTGGCGTAACACCGGCTAGCTTTACCGCGGTTGTATAAGTCCTAGGCACATTCGAACCCTCAAAATCATGAATGCCCAACTTACCCAGCCTTGCAAGAACAATAACCATCAGTGATCTTGTCCACGGCTATATTTATGCTGTGGGTGTGAGGATCTGCTGTTTTTCTCATCGACCATTAGCATTTAGCTGTGACGCGCACAATGTTGGAGGCATCGCGTGGCTCAAACACCTTGATGTCGTCCAAAAAAGATGACATGAACTTGTTGGTTCCCTTGTCCATTGTCGTGGCTGATATTTTGTGAAAATCCGGCAGAAATGCTACACTAATCGACTCAGAAATACTCTGCAGAGAACGAAAAATGCCATGTTTAGACATTGGAGCTAAGCTGTTAATGTGAGATATGAGGTCACGTGGGACTTTCGAGGGCGTTTCTGGGCGGAGCTTGGTAAGGTCCATGCGGGGTCTACTCTTATATTATGTCTGTGCTCAAAATGGCCAAGTACTGTTCATGGCTTTATCGTGACCAGTCACATTTACCAAACAGCACCACTCTTCTCATTAGTATGAACAAAGAAAACAACAATAGTTGAGACTAGTATTTTCATTTCAGGCTGCGTCATACACTAAGATGTGTTATGTCGGGGTCAATGTCAGATCAGGTGATCCGTGGCTGTTTGTCAAATGGGTTAAGTGATACTCGGCGTGAAAAAGTTTGAGAAACATTGATGTGAACCAATGGCATCAAAATAATCAATTACTGGAACATATAAAAACAAATAACTTGATGAATTGTGTTTATTTGTACATCAACTAAAGAGCAAATACATCTTGACATTGTAAGTTATAAGCAAACAAGCTATTTGGTGAAGACTTTTCCATGATAAACAATATTCTTATGTTGATCTATTTAATCACAGTTTTCACAGTCTAATCGAGATTAATCGCTTATCATGTGATCCTACCAAAATATTTTTATGTTTGTAATATTCTATCAATCATTGGGGTAGACAGATATAGTTCAAATGTGTGATTATAATTGCAACATTTCCAGATATGACAAATATTATGAATACATTTCTGGGGAAACTGTGTAAAGGCATTGCATTCTCTAAAACATTGTCCAGATGTGCTCTTCTGCATACAGTCCCACAGAAGATAATTGTGATTTAACTACCATGACGGTAAAAACATACAGCAAATTTTAATTGGATAAATACAAGGAAACAAATAAAGTACAGTGAATAAAATGTTAAGTGGGCAGTGCTGTTTTCACATGTCACATTTATTTGACCCCTCTAAAAACAAGAGAAAGATTAGACATTACAGAGGAAAAAGTTGCCACTGACAACAAAACGCCTGGATCTTTTCTGCTTGTGCTTTTTCAACATTGCAAATACAAGATTTCCTTTTCAACATATTATCGCTTCAACGCTTTCAATATCTTTTTTTTATGCATAATTTTATTTTGATCACTAACTTTACTGCCACTTTGCTCTTTCAGTACATAAAGAGTTTCTACAACAAAACGGTTGTGAGTCGTAATGGGACGGGACTCAGTGGGGAGACCCTGACGCTCATGTACTCTCTCACTGTGTCCGTCTTTGCCATCGGAGGTCTGCTGGGCTCCCTCATCGTCGGTATGCTGGTTTCTCGCTTTGGCAGGTAAGATTTGTTTCCTAAGGAGCAAATATTGAAATCTCCCTATGGGGGAATTTTTCTGCCATAATTCGAGAGCACACATTTTTAGTCTGCACACAGTACAACACTTGCCAGGCGACGGTGCACTTTTGTTCCAGAACCAAGCAGAGAATGTCTTGTAAATGAGCAGAGAGTTCTGCGAGAGCGCAAGGACAAAGGTTTGAGTGCCAACATTACAAGTTTTGAGAAGAAAGACAGGAAGTCCTGCTTTCAAAATGAAAATGTGTGCTCTTGGATTATGGCAGGAAAATTCCTCAATAGTCTATCCCTTTATGATCACAGTGGATCCATCCTGCCATGTTTGATCCCAGCAGGATGGTGCTCTATGTCGCAATAGATCTAATCAATTCACACTTTTTTCATGAAAATGACCAAGGAATCATCCATACTGTCAGTTTTTATGAACACACAAACCTGTTATTCTTAAAATTTAGAATTCTTAAATTTGAAGATCTGGTGGGATTTAAAAATTGATCAAATTATGTTTAAGGCATCTAATAAACTGCCAGCTGAGCTCATACAGAGCATGTTTTTGAAAGAGAAAGGGGGATATAACTCAACAGGTTACTGAGACTTAAGGATTCATAGTTTAGGCACAATAAGAAAGAGCTTTTGTATTTCAACTCATGGTGTAAAATTATGGAACAAGTTAAATGAGGATTTAAAACAAAGTCAAAATTGAATACAATTTAAAAGGAAATATAAGGAGACATAGAAATATGGGTGAGAGTTAGCACTAATGTGTAAACTGAGGGTTAGAGTTAGGATTAGGGTGTGATTTTATACTTCTGTCATGTTCAAAATAAATAAAAGGAGATCACTGTTTGTAATAGCCTCATTTGGGCTGGTGAGTGAATATTCATATTTATATATTTGTATATTTCTGGTTTCATTTTCAGGAAGGGTACAGTGGTCAACACAACAGTGCTGGTGTTTATAGCTGGCTCCCTTATGGGCTTCAGTAGGATTTGTGGTTCACCTGAAATGGTCATCATTGGCCGCTTCATCACAGGGATACATTCAGGTACCTGCACACACACACAAGCGCACGCACGCACGCACGCACACAACAGACAAGTACACATGTGTGCCCACTTATCCTGTTATACATCAGCTGAAAAAAGTCCTTAAAACGTAACATCAGGGCTGAAAGTAGGGGGGTACGGTCAGGTACTGCGTACCCCTAAAAGATTTAGGGGACTAATTACCTCATTTTTGTGAGTATAAGTCATTTACAACAAACATCAAACACGGTAAATGTGTTTCATTAAGTATTTAACAAACAAATCCTGTTTTTTGTGGTGGTGAAGAATTCATGTGTTTATGTCAAGCTTATTGACAGCTACTCATTAAGTAAAACAATGTTCTGTATTCAATGTCCTATTGAATACTAAAGGAATGTGGAAGTGGCATAAAAACTTCTACATGGAGAGACAACATGTCCATTTTCTCTGCTCGTGTCCCTGCAGGGATCTCTCTCAGTGTCGTACCGATGTACCTTGGTGAGATAGCGCCAAAGAACCTGAGAGGATTTCTGGGTCTTGTTCCGAGCATCTTTATAGGAACCGGAGTCTTTGCTGCCCAAATCCTCGGCCTCCATGAGCTCCTGGGAAAGGTAGTGCAAATGCTTCTGCTGACAACAATGCCCGTCTAGGAGGTTAATAGATAAGAAAGAAACTTAAGATTTTCACCTTTTCCAATATGTTTACAGTCAGCACTTGTTTCCACATGACAAGAGACAGACGGACAGACAGACAAAATGACAGACGCCAAGATAAACCAAACCTCTCCTGTAATGCTCACTCTCCCATGTTAAACAGTTTTAGATATTTTTGGCTTTTTAAGAAGCTTAAAAAAAAACCTTTGACACGACTGTCAATTATTTTTTTGTTGTTTAGCATAAAATTGTAAATTTGTTTTGTATGAATTTACCAGAAGTTACTAACATTGTAATAACTGAAAATAAATTAAACCCCCCTATTGAAATAGTTGCCCCCCCCCCCCACACACACACACACTATACCTTGTGGAATAATTTCATTGAAATCTCCCTTCTTGATTGAATGCTTCCTTCTGCTGACAACAATGCCCGTCTAGGAGGTTAATAGATAAGAAAGAAACTTAAGATTTTCACCTTTTCCAATATGTTTACAGTCAGCACTTGTTTCCACATGACGAGAGACAGACAGACAGAAAAAATGACAGACGCCAAGGGTGAAAAATCACACTAGGATTTTTCACACATCCCAGTGTGAAAAATGGCACTACCAAATATTTTTTTCCTTATCAAAATTTCCGCCCTTTGATATTAGTATTACACTCTTGGGGGTGCCTGAACAGATCTCTGATCCTCTGTGTTGCTGCTCTTACAGGAGGAGTACTGGCCTCTTTTTCTTTCAGTGGTGTTTGTGCCGACGTTCATCCAGCTGCTGCTGCTGCCATGGTTCCCAGAGAGCCCTAGGTACTTGCTGATCGAGAAGAATAATGTTCATGCCACAATTACAGGTCAGTATTGTTGCACCGCTTCTATTCCTACAGAAATGTTGAGAGGCTAAATTAGAAAAGGCATCATAAAGTCCATACATCTGCGATTCTTGTAATGTAAGCGATTTACAAAGAATAAGGTCAGTTTGAGACAGTCGTCAAAAGCTGCATATAAATCACAAGATTTGATGTTTCACAAAATCTTCCTTTTGTGAATCAATTTTTTCACCAGTGTGTTCAGTGTGCAACAGTCACTAGAAATAGAGACACTGGAATAAAGCACTGAAGATATTACAGTAAAACTTTGAGCAACTGGGATCTTGTGAAGTTTTTAAACACTTTATTTGACTGGGTGTGCATAAGACTGACATGGCAGTGTCATCAACATGAAGGAGTGTTCATAAACATTTTCTACTGTTGTTATGAAGTGTCATTGGGTAAATGAAATTTTTAGAGCAAATGTGCATTAAAAGTACATTAAAAGTCTCCATCTTGCATTATTTGGTAAATAATCACAGTTTTAATGCAAAGTTGCATTAAAACTTGCAATAAAAGTCTATTAAAATTGTTAACTTTGCATTAAGAGTGTCATTATTTACCGAATGACGCTTCATGACCTCAGTCGTAAACATTCATGAAAACTCCTTCATCTTTATGACAGTGTCATGTCAGTCTTATACACACCCCGTCAAATAAGTTAGATTTTTTTTTTTTACATTTAGACTTTAAAAGCTTCTAGACACATCGTTCAAAAGATTAAGTACCACAGGAGCTTCAGCCACTGAGAAACAAGATAAGACTAAAGATTAAACATCATTACGCTTGACTAAATTTTAACATGATGATGCTAAAATCGGTAGAAAGGAACAATAAGAGTAAAAAAGTTAATACACTAGTGGAATTTTTCAAGTGTTTGGTGAACTCTGTATGTTCCTGGTGTTGACTTGATACATGCCGATATGATTCAGCTCTCTGTCTGATGCCTTTCAGCTCTGAAATGGTACAGAGCCAAGTGTGACATCCAGGCTGAAATCGAAGAGATGCAGGAGGAACAGCGCTCCCTGTCCTCCGTAGAAACGCTGTCGGTCTGGAACCTGTTGCTGGACGATTCGGTCCGATGGCAAGTGTTGAGTGTGATGGTTATCAACATTGGCATGCAGCTATCTGGGATTGATGCTGTAAGTACTCTGTACAGCTTAAGAAACGGTATGGGTGACGATTTTTCAGCGTTTTACGCAAATCTGTAAGGTGCTTAGCAACAATAGAAAAGATCTTGAAGCGTCAGAACTGTCGAAGGCTGGTGTGTCAAAGAATTAGCATCTCTGGATAAGACAGATTATGTGGCACTACAATAACTTCGAAATTTAAGTTATTTCTTGGAGTGCTGTTTGAGAAGCATGGCTGTCGCACATTACATTAAAATACTGATTTTGACACTTGCTAAAAAACAAAATTCTCTCCAAATAGCTTCAGAAATTTAACTCAAATACAAGTGAAGCCAAATGGATTAAGAGGAAACAGCTGTTGTGTGTCTGGGCTGGTTACCCTGAGACTGCAAAGCTGTTCAATATTCTGCAGTTTCTCTCTATTTGGAATTATAAACAAAAAAAAATATCAAAAAAAATATTGTAAAAAGATTAAAGAAGATCAAGATGAATAAAAACAACGCAGCAATATTTAACAAAAAAGTAGATTCAGGCCTGATTAGTCCAAATGTCCCAGACATGGGACTGGTAGTTCCCATGTCTTCTCCATCTGCTTATTTCACCATCACACTCAGCAGCCCACTATGTTGGAGTTATCATAAAGTGTGTGTGTGTGTTTTTTTTTTTAAATTATTATTATTTGGACCAAATTGCAAACAAGAACTTGGGATTGTCATTGAGTGGATCATTAAAAAATAAAAAGACAACCCTTTTATTAGATCAGAAATGAACAAAATGAGGCTGGAGGTGGAGGTCTCACACTTTGTCCCTGTAGTGTAAAGGACACAGTGGGAGGTTGCAAGAAAATCTATGCACAAGAAAAAGCCCCTCCTTTATAGACAATGTAACGGTGGCAGAGAGTTGAGGGGCGGTATGTTTTATATGTGTGTGGATGTGTGTGTTTGCAAGTAAGTAAGCCCATGAACACTCCTCCAAAATCCCCCTCAGCCATGGTCCTTGACTGTCACGATCCGTGTTTCTGTGTATTTATTTTTAAGGGTTTTCTGTGTTCTGTTTCTGTCCTGAGAGTCTCTATTGTCTCTGCGTCTTCCCTGTTGATAGCTTCCCAGGTGTGTCTAGTTACCTGATTACCCTCCCTGTGTATTTAAGTCCACCTATTGTCTCTGTCTCTTGTCGGGTCCTCGTCTAACGTACGAGGACCCGGTCTGTCGGCCGTCCACAGTAGAACTGTGAAGTCCTGTGGCAACCTCAGCTTTCGTATAACGTCTTGTTGTACCTTGAAGCGCTCCAGTTGAACTGTGAAGTCCTGGTTTGCTTAGCTCTTGTTTTTCAGTCTTCAGTTGTCAGTTGCTACCAGTATTAGCTGTTTACTAACTCTCTGCCGTGCTGCCTGTTCTGGACTGTTGTTGAGCTTTCATTAAATTCATCATTTTCACTACACCTGGGTTCAGCCTGCGTCTCTCCTCAACAACCACAACCCCACCCCCTGACATTGACAAGTGATGGAGCGTTTTATCAGCAGCCTTGGTAGCACTTTGGGTCAAGTCCACAGATGTCATGGAAAACGTACGAGAGTGGGAGCAGAGTATCTTGTTTGAGTAACATCCAGGAGAATTTGAGCTAGCCCAGCCATCCAAGGCCCAAACACAGGGGGAGCCAGTTCAGATAACAATGATCGTTTTGTGTGAGGCCAACTCCGTTAATTTTGCATTTGCCTCAGAGTCTCACTGGTGCATCTCAATGGCGACTCCCAAAACAGCCAAATTTTTGTTGTCCAGTTCCTCCAAGCAAAGCTGGTGACTTCTCCAAAGTTTTCAGGAACAACCACTGCAACTCTCTGAGCGTTCACTGCTCTGCACGCTCCCTCGTGCATGCTCCCTCGTGCACGCTCCCTCGTGCACGCCTTCAACATCGTAGACAGACAATATGGACAGACACTTCCATTGTTCTTCCTTAGCCTTGCTATGATCTTGAGACAGTACTGGCAGCTCCCATTTCTGACTAACTTTAAAATCCATCCATAGACAGCAGCTTTCACTATTACATCTGTAAATGGTGCTCTGCTGTGTGACACTATTTTCGTCTTTGTCAGTCAGACGTCTGATTGCAGTTGCGTCATTCAGTAGTATGACCACACACACGCACACACACACACACACAAACGCAAAAATCTGATCGAAAATTGGATTTGAGCATCAACACCTACTGTGTAAACACAACCAAAGGGAGCAGAAGGGCTAATCACAGGTGAGTGGATGCAGCAAAGGGAAGGGAGCAGGCAGAGGCAAATGGGAGAATCAGAAGCAAGGTTAAGAAAAATCTAGTTCCTTTTGTAAATAGTGAGTTTATGATCCTGTTAAAAAAAAATTCCCCCTCATCTTTGAAAAAAAAATCATGCAAATTGCTAATTAATATATATGTTTATCATGGTATCAATATATGTACGTATAACAACATCAACCTTGTGTGATCACGTACGTGATAGACGTACGTAGGCAGCTGGTCCTCTAATCATCATCCTCATTGTCTTTTTACACTAAATGCACCACATGTTCTGAGTCGGTTTCAAATCTCTAAAAGCTGCTTCATCTTTAACTGTTGCACCCATTCTGTACTTTAAAAAGCTATGTGATATTTATCCAACCGGACATTCAGAGTTTGTCTCCCTGGCAGATCTGGTTCTACACGAACGACATCTTTAAGAACGCCGGCATCCCAGTGCCAGAGATCCAGTATACGACAGCAGGAACAGGAATCATAGAGATCATCGCTGGGCTCATCGGGGTAAGAATGCAATAATGAGACATGCTGTGATGGAGCCGGTATGATGACTTGTTTTATGTGTTGTTTCTTTAAGACTTGATTCCATTGGACGAGTCAGGGAGACTGTGCTGTTTTACATTCCCTTCCATATGTTGCTTGTATTAAACATTTAAAATTTCTTATGGATAAACTGTGTTGATTAAATGATAATAAAATGTTCACTGAAATATTAGTACAAATCAGGACATAAGTACCTTTTAAATGAGAAAAGCCTCAATATACACATTTTTTGCTAGGTTAGATAAAAGCTATGTACTCTACTTCTAATAACAATAACAATACCAATAACTGTAGATAATTTCATTTATTCATTCATTTGGGGTCACATTTACCCCGACTGTGTTCTCTTATATATATTTATGTAACATGGCTGACATGAGGTGTGTATTTCTTAGTGTTTCACTATAGAGAAGGTGGGAAGGAGGCATCTCATGATTGGGGGTTTCACCATGATGGGGATCTGCAGCGCTGGAATCACATTAGCCCTCATTCTACAGGTGTGTTCACAGAGTCATCAGCACAGCACTGACCATCCAGCTTTTATGGGTATGTTTGAATAGATATCGCAAAGAAAACTCTAAATGTGAGAAAAGACCCTACTGATGCTACATGTTAAAATATATGCTAATCTGAATCAATCAATCAATCAATCAAATTTTATTTGTATAGCACATTTCAGCAGCAAGGCATTTCAAAGTGCTTTACATAATTAAAATAAAAACAGAAATAAACAGTGAGAAAGAGAGAAATTTAAAAAATAAAAATAAAAAAACAAACTCCCGTTGTCCTTTGCGGAATTTAACTAACTATAGAGGACACCGCCGTCCTTTGCGGAATTTAACTATTTCATAGAGGACTCCGCCGTCCTTTAGCAGGGGACGCCGCCGTCCCACACAGAATTTAACTAACTTAGAGTTAGGGGAGTCTGCCCTCCCGCGGACTTTAACTGCTTTTATTGTACCTGACAGTGCCTAGGATTCTCAGGATTTAACTTCTTATTTAACTTCTTCTGAATGTTTAAATAGAGGCACAACATGGATGTTTTGTTTGAGTGTCCACAGGTACCTTCGTTGGTAGTACTGTGAAAAGCTCAAGGAGACAACATAAACAAAGTTCACACTTTTACACCCATGCCCTCATTGATTTTTACCCGGCATTTTACTCAAGCAATACTTTATTCGTACACTATATATTTGTCAAAAACAGGTAAAATGACATTTAGTGGTTAAAAAAAAGTCCATTGATGATAGGGATGTAGAGGAAAACAAAAATTATTTAAATCATGATTCTGTACACTTCAATTAAGTTATACTTTGGACATCAGTAGATGACTCTTTTTCTACTTCTGTAATTAATTTGATTCAATTATGTTCTAAAACTTAAACGAGTGGAAAGCACAGGTCTACGTAGTTTAAGCAGACACAGCCAGTGCCTGAATAGAAGGGGAAAGCACCTCCTTTATGAACATGCCAGGAATTTCCTTTGTTATGATGTTCTATAGTTTTTTTTTTCTTTCCAAAGTTTTATTTGATATTGTGAAATATACGTGATTTTATGTTGGAAGCTGGGCATCATCTACATAATTCTGTTCACTTGTAAACATGTCGCACCAATTCGTAACATGTCAAAAGACTTGGGGTTTGAGAAGACAAGAGTACGCACACAAAAAATCACAGAAGCACCGATCTACTTTCACTTTACTTGTTATCTAACACAGAAATCTACTTTCTGTGTTAGATAACAAGTAAAGTGCTGATGACAGAATAAACCTGGACTGCAGTAGTACGCTCTGGTCACAGATAAACTCATAAAATCATGCTGTTTGATCTCCTCACAGGTAAAGTTACTATTTATGCGCTACGTCAGCGTCTGCTGTGTGGTTGGCATCATTGCTGGCTTCTGCATCGGACCAGGCAAGTTTCACACACTTCATTCAGACATAATCCATCCATCCATTTTCTTTACACCCTTGTCCCTCAGTGGGGTCGGGAGGGTTGCTGGTGCCTATCTCCAGCTAACGTTCCGGGCGAGAGGCGGGGTACACCCTGGACAGGTTGCCAGTCTGTCGCAGGGCAACACAGAGACACACAACCATGCACACACACAAAGGGACAATTTAGACAGACCAATTAACCTAACAGTCATGTTTTTAGACTGTGGGAGGAAACCAGAGTACCCGGAGAAAACCCACGCATGCACAGGGAGAACATGCAAACTCCATGCAGAAAGACTGGGGCTGGGAATCGAACCCAGAGCCTTCTTGCTGCAAGGCAACAGCTCTACCAGCTGCGCCACTGTGCAGCCCATTCAGACATAATAATAAGAACAAATTGAGTTAAGAGTGAGAATCAGAGTCCTGAGTAATGGAAACTTTGACATGTGAGGTGGGAAACCAACAACAATCAGGGTGAGAGGACAATGCAGTGTGAAAATAAACTCGTAATATTTTGAGAATAAAGTCATGCGAGAGTGAAGTTGAAATGATCCGAGAATAAAGTCGTAATATTTAGAGAATAAAGTTGCAAAATCATGACTTTACTCTCATAGTGCTGCTTTATTCTCGTAATCCCATGACTTGAGTTCTGTAATTTTGATTATTCTTCTTTTATTATTTTTGTTTTGTTAGTGTGACCCTACTACTCCTTTGTCATTTTCCTGTGGGGTTGAAAAAGAAAGTATTTCTAAGCGCTTTAGCGCCTCCCAGCGGGCAAAAAGTGAGAGGGACATTATTAGTTGAAGTGTTAAACTCCAATAAAGAAGTTGGGAAGTTTAATTATGTCTGAAATTATTCTCAATGAAAGGATAATTCAGATTTTTTTTCTGTAATTTTGTATTTAACCACTTTTTTAATCCACTTTTTCTCCACTTGTAGTGATTACCAAGAAAATAAAAAAAGTGTTAACAGGTGCTTTAAGAGAAGAAAGCACTTTAGGGAACTCCACATCCATATGTTGTGGAGTTCCAAAAAAATATTCACAATAGATTTATGAAAAGTCAAAAAGCAAGCAGAATGTTTAACACGTGTTATTCCATTCGCAATAAGACTGCTAGCTCTCAAGTTTTTACAGGATTTTTCTCATCGAGTCAAAACACTTTTAGATTTCAAGGTTTCCCCCGGCTAAGCCCAGTGGTTGGGCACTAAGACAGTCATTCATCCAGAAAATATCACTTGATAATTATGTGTTATTGGAAGACTGGAAGATGAATACCTGAACGCCAACTATAAATTCTTAAAAAAATGCAAACGTTTAAAATAAAACAAACAAATAAATAATGTAAAGACCTGCCAGGCTTATAATACGCTGAGGAAACTCTGGATTTAATTTGTATTGTTGATGAAATGACCACAACCTTTCACTGCATTTCTGTTCTGACCAGAATATTATTTTCCAATAAATCCACGTTTATTGGAACCACTTTTTTTGTTTGTGTTGCAGCTGGGGTTCCCTTCCTGATCACAGCAGAACTGTTCAAACAGTCCCATCGTCCTGCAGCCTACATCATAGGAGGCTCCTTGAACTGGCTCTCTAATTTCACCGTGGGCTTCGTCTTCCCCTTCCTACAGGTGATCGCCGAACATCCCCATACGATCCTGAGTCCTTAACATTTCTGGAGCGCATTGATGCATATTGATGCTGAGGCTCTGATTCAGTAGCACAGCCACTTCTTGCCTTTTGCTTTCAGCTGCTTTCTAAACAACAACAACAAAAAATCTACTGCAGAATTTGTAGCATGTTACAAAAGTATCCATTCTTTTTTAACTTTTCCCCCCTACCTTATGACATTTGAACTTCAGTGTGTTTTGGAGCAATATAAGCAACATAAGTGGAATAACCAGAAAATCTCAGAAGTGCTAAATGTGGAAAAAAAAAAGAAAAAACGTAAGAAAACAATAAGATAAAATCTACAAACACTGTTTAAGGTAATAGTGCAAGGTGTAGGTGTAATAAATTAACCTTTCTGTCAAAATATTTTACTTTGAAACTTATCTCCGGTTACATTTTTATGTCAATTCAATTAATGACCCAAAATCAATCAATCCATCAATCTATTGCCACCACTATGTTTTATAATGGGAATCAAGTTTTCTGACAGTAGCAGTGTTGGGTTTCTACCCCACACAGCTGGTTGACCAATGTTCTACTTTATTATATTAGAGAATTGGATGCTGTATACTAAATGAATACTACACAGATGTCATCTGATATTGTTTTTTAAAATTTTGTACTACAATGTGTTGGTCAGTCACACGAACCCTTAAATTGAAATAAAATGAGAAAAAGTAAAAAGAGATACTCTTTCAAGGCCCAGAACAACATGAAAATCTGACCTGTTTTTTTTTTTTGGTCCAGGCACTCTAACATGACAACTCATCTCTTTGCTCTCGTGTCTCTTCCACTGTCAGATGTCTGCCGGCTCCTATTGCTACCTGGTGTTTGCCACAGTTTGTTTTTCGGTCGCCATCTACGTTTATATTGTAATCCCAGAGACGAAAAACAAGACCTTCATGGAGATCAGCAGGATGTTCTCCAAGAAGGAGTCGATCCTGGAGACCCAGGGGGTGTTCCACGTCGACCAGCTGAAGCTGAAGAAGATGAACGGATACGGCGGTTTGGATCACACATCGCTGGAGTTCGACAGCTCCTCCTCTGTACCGTAACTCAGGTTAAGGTTCTGTGAAGAATTTATTCTGCTCACCAAATCACCAGTCATTAGGCCTCTGTGGTCTTTCCCTTCTCTTTGGCACTGAGATATTTACGACTTCTGTTAAACTCTGGGCTCAAAGCCCGGTTCGGTTTATCCAGTTCTATTATATGTGCCTGGTAACTTTCACATTGTTCCTGTATTTTGTCTTAGCTACACCTCAGAGTGATGCTTTCACATGTCAGCACAACAACCACTGACTGGCAGATCTGGATGGAAGTGTGTAAGCTAATATAACAGAGACATTTAACAGCTTGAGACCTTGTTTATCTTGTGAAACTCAAGAGTGTATTTGTTATAAAGTTAAATTAATCTGTAACAGTCAGTTGACCAAATTAAGCAAGTGGAGCTCCCAGTTTTTAATTCATGTTGATTCTCCTGACATAAGAAAACTACGGAGCCCCTAGAAGACATGGAGGGTATTTTTTTTCTTTTGCGTTCTCTCGCAATCATCTACTGATCAGTTCATGTGGCATAATTGAATAATGTAATACTGTAAGCCTTTCTTACGGTGGCCATCGCACTTTCTGCTATAATATAAGGTTTTCAAAAAGTTGTTCCATGTATGTTAATATCTGGTTGTGAAATATCTGAAGTTTCATATCTTTTTCTTTAGGACAGAAATGCACCACAGACCTGTGACAAACAGAAACTTTCCATAAGAAGGAAAGAAAAAAAAATACATCCAAGCTATTTTGATTATTTCATAATGTAAAGTTTATTAATAATAATAAATCATCTGACAATCTTGATTGTGTCTGTTTGTGTTGGTCTGAATGGTTTAACGGACCATTTCCATGTGCAGATCCATCTCAGCCTCACACAAACAGACATAAACATGTAGTGAATCATTTGATTTTTAATCAGTTTTGTGCACCAAAGAGTTAAGAATAAACACAATTTCACTGAGGCTCTTTAAAATGACATTTGTGACTGTATGCGAAATAGACCAGCAAATATTGCAGTAAGAATATTGCAAGGTAACACAAAAGAAAAAATGTCCCTCTTGGGGGCTCCGTAGAAAACAACAGTGTGGTTGTTTTGTCTTTTAGTCTGTTTTGGGTGTGATCTACTGGCTGTGTTGGTAAAAAGGTGCTGAAATGTATCTCTAAATTTAATTATACATGTTCATAGATCTTGAACTGTTGAAATGGAACAACCTGTATTAAATGATATGTGGTACTGTAGTTTATTTGTGTCAGTAGAGGAATCTTCATCTGTGTTTCCAGAAAAATTTGTATCCATCATGCTTAAAAGTTGAGTGTAAAATAGGCAAATGTTAACAGTTGCTACTATTAAATATATTCAATTCTATACATTTATGAATAGGTTGTCCTACATGTTTAGATAATAATAATGACAGTAAGCTGTACCACCTGTTAACTTTACAGCAAGCTAAAAATAACACTTACCCTGTTTTCCGCACTATAAGGCGCACCGGATTATAAGCCGCACCTTCAATGAATGGCCTATTTTAAAACTTTTTTCATATATAAGGCATTATAAGGCGCATAGAATGGACGCTACAGTAGAGGCTGGAGTTACGTTATACATCCACTAGATGGAGCTGCACTAAACGGAATGTCAACAAAACAGTCCGACTCCGGTCGGCGAGGAGAACCTTCCACGACTGGGCCGGGGCGTGGCCGGACGATGGTCACCCTTCTCCATTCACGCACAGCATGTTCGTGGAGAACTTGGTGCTAAATGACCTCCAGACGACCTGATTCTAGATGGTCGGTAGGTAGATAGGTCAGTCAAACTTTATTAATAGATTACAAACCAGCGTTCTAACAACTATCCAAGCATGCACCGTGCGCTTATTCTTCTATGGACGAAATGAAGTCGGCTTATCGTAGTTGCTAGACCTGTTGTGGCTCAATAATAGTCCATATATAAGGTGCACCGGATTATAAGGCACACTGTCGGCTTTTGAGGAAATAGAAGAATTTTAGGAGTTGAAGGAAATTGAATGATTGTGTTTTTTTATATCTTAAAATAATCTCACAGTGTGTTGTTCTCCCTTTATGACATACTAGGTTAGTAACATAGCTTTGTGTAAAGTATAGATATTTCAGCTTCCCACATTGCATTTTTCATTATATATATTTTAGACATGCTATTTGAAAATAAATATCACAAATAGGCACATTTTCCATGAATACAGAACAGGCAGGAGTCTACTATAGTTTTGTCTCGCAATCCTACGTTTAAGTTCAGAAAAACTGAATGTTGAAGTTAAATCAATTGTTAAAAAAACCAACAAAAAACCCCATAAACTTCAGACTACAAACATCCCCATACCAGTGTTTTCTTCCTTTACATTACATGTGGTAGTTTTTCAAGCTCACCTCCTTGATGTCTCTTGTAATGTTTCAGTTTTTCTGCTCTTTCTCGTGCTGTTTTCCGTTGATTCTTCAGTTCTACATCTTCAAGAGGTTTAACAGGTTAGTTATCGTTACGATCACTTGTGTTTTCGTCTAATTTCTAACATCACATGCAAACTTGCTTATTTCAGCTCATTCGGCCCTCAGAATACCTGCCTGTGTTCTCTCCTGTCCTTTGTGTCTCCAGGCCACCAGTGATGATGTTTAAATGCACCGACACGTATCTGAGAAAAGCGACACCCGCTTGCTACCAGCTGTAAGCGTTTATGAGTCAGAGAGTTACAACTTGGCCGGCCTGATCTTCAACTTTTAGCACCGCGCAGCTGCCACACAGAGAGTTTTCTACTCCTCATCAAACCTCACTCTGTATAACCCTCCTTCCTGTAAGCTGGAAGCGCCACCACTCAGGAACTGTACACACAGGAAGGTTTTTTTTGTTTGTTTTTTTAGAAAACTAGAACATTTTGACAGAATTTGCCCCAACATGTGAACACTTGTTGACCACTGGAGAGACAGTCAACAGCACCCCTCATCACCCTATTAGGGATAATGGTGTCAGGAAATGGATGGATGGATGGATGGATGGATGGATGGATGGATGGATGGATGGATGGATGGATGGATGGATGGATGGATGGATGGATGGATGGATGGATGGATGGATGGATGGATGGATGGATGGATGGATGGATGGATGGATGGATGGATGGATGGATGGATGGATGGATGGAGACTAAAGGACTGAACTGAGATCAAACAGAAACAAAACTGACCTAATCAAAGAAAGATTAGAGTAAGGAATATCAAGGAAACTAGAATCAAACCTCCAAACGATCCAGAACCTGACAGATACTGTATATAGTAGCACTATAGCGTGCACACATTGAGTGATAATTTGAGAAAATTGTATGATAATATGATAATTTGATAACAATTACTGTCACTGCTTCTTTGTAGCAATGACAGTAAAGTGACTGGATACAGATATTCTCTCCGTGCATGGTTGGCATCAGCATCATCAAGATCAGAAACTGTAGCAAGTGTGTATGGCAGGTATATGTGATTAATTTGAATAAACTTTCATCATTTTGGCTTTGTGGGTGGATGGAAAGTTAATCTGCAACTTTCCAGATTAACTTTAACTGTACAGCTCGGTTTATGTACATTGCAGAAACCGCCACTAGAGGTCACTTTTCATGCACTGATGAGTGCCTGCTGTCCCCAACCACAAAACGTGAGTCTGTTTCTTCTGACCAGATGAGCCAGTCTTCAGTATAAACCTTCCAGGGCTCGCATTATTTGTCTGAGGGTCAACAAAGCGGTACCCGTGACCTCTTCTGTTTACTCTTTTCAATAGAAAACAAAGCACTGATGTGTTGTTAGATTGTCGTACAGTTTTCAAAAACCAGAAAACAATAAACGACCAATACGCAGCTCAATACACAAGATGTCCTTCAAGGGTCTGTGCCTTTCTTTAGTGCAGAGGGAGTTTACCATGAAGCCTATTTGAAGTCATTGTGCCCTTCAGCAGCTCATTGTATACTAGACCCTCATCTCAACAAGCAGCAACAGTTCGCAACTACCTGTAATAGTGGCTGTCCTATCAAGACTCAAAAGGGAGAGCCAAGAGTTTGTCCCTATGAATAACAATGTAGCAGTTTCCCAGTTGCGACCCCTATGTTTGGTCCCTGGGGGACATAGTCTATTGACCTTTGGTAGACTCTTCACAGTTCAAATACACACACAAAACATCTTAGTTTCTCCAGATTCTAAAAATGATTGGCAGAGCTTTAGCACAAATCAAGATGTTAAGGTTACTCTTCATAGTCTTAATTAGAGGTAATGTTACTAGGTGGTAAACAGCAACCTGCTCTTTTTTGGTTAGAAGAATTACTAACATGTTCAGTCTTTAATAAAACTTTTGTGGAAAGTTGTCATAAAAAAGATGTTCCAGTAACTGTCATTATCCAAGTTTCTTCAGAAAGTTGTTGTGGATCCTGATGCCTCTGGACTCTTGTAGACGTCGGTATTACAACGCTGCTGAAGAAGGTTGTGACTGAGAACACCCAGCTGTTGCATTAAGGGCTGCGGGTGGTTGAGCCGAACTGCCAGAATCAGTTGCCATTGTCGCAGTTGCGTGACGAAAACTGAGTCCTTTTGTTTTCGGCCTTAAGGCGTCCACCCCTTCTTGTCAAAACCAAGAGCAGAAAAATCCATCGTGTGATTGGACTGAATTTCTTGGGTGTGTACGTATATGTGGAAAGAAATGCTACTCAACCTCCAGGAGTGGCTGTTCTACTTAAGCAAGGTAGGACAGACTGTCGAGTCACAGAGATATTCAGAACACCGTTTTTTTGAGGATCAATTTTCTTAGAGGACGTTGAGGGTTGATCATAAGGTTCTTCATTTTATGATGAATTCTGTGCACAGTGACCTCCAGAGGTTTCAGATCAGTCCCCAAAACAAAACCAGCTTTTGTTATCAGCTTCTTGATTTATTTATTTTTTTTTGTAAGTCCTGCTACCCCAATAGGTGACGGCAAAAGAAACTGCACTCTCTACAGATGTATAGATCTGCAGCATCTTGCTGCAAACGCTGAAGGACCTAAACCTCCTCAGCAAAAACACTGCGCTCTGCTTTCCGTTTTCACCGTTAGCCAGCAGTCACAAGAAATTCACTGTATAGCGCCCACCGCTAAATCCAAGACTGTTTCTCTCTTGAAATCACTTCAGTCACATCTTTTCTCAGTGTAATGAACAGAAATATAATCTTTCCGACTCCAAGCTGCATTTGTATGGATAGGGAGTCTTACTCTCATTTCTCTTTCTTACAGCTTTGAAACAGCAGCAGGTGTAGCTAATGCATTGAGAAAAATTAGGCAACAGCAAAGAGGAGTGGGACAGAAAAAATGCAGACATTGGGAAAATACATTACACTACAGTCATACTGGGATTTCCAGAAAAAAAAGAGGTATAAATTTTCTCCACTGACGACTCACTTTGTAAGCTGGAGGAATATGTGACCTCAAAGGTGTGTTGTGTTTTGAGCCGACTGGGAAACTGAAACCACTAAGTGCAGAAGATGTAGCTGAAATAGTAGCACTTCAAGGCAGAATGACAACACACACACACACACACAGACACTCTGTTAAAGCATAAAAGTCAGAACTCATGTCCGACTCAAAATACATCCCATAAGTGCTGGAACCAAAAGACCAAATAAAGCTGTATACTTGGATTGCAAAGTAATATTTGACTCATTAATTCTGCAACATAGCCATGAGAACAAACAGCTCGGATCTGTGGGGACGGAGGTGTGTTTAGCTAGCTTGGTGCAGCCTGGTCCACGTAGAGGTCAATGCACAGTGACCATCTGCAACCTGTGATTTCAGTGGCGGCCGCATTCTGGATCTGGCCCGGAAGATACAGCTGTAAGATTATGAGGTTGACCAAGGACAAACTCGAATCCAACAGCCTGTCAGAGACTGCTGTGTTGATTTAAGACGTCCAGTTCAACTATGTGAAAATGTGTGACACCCGAGACTACACCTGGCCAAGCCTTCAGACCTCTCCGTCAGGCTGGCCTACCTTCAAACATAAACATCTCAGAATTTTTTTGGATTCAAGTTTACATTTTACAAGCTTAGATTTTATGCTTGCATTAAAAAAAAACCTACTTTAATTTAGGATTGGCAAGTTTCAGAACCTTGTCAACACGTCCTTCTGAAGGGCGTGTTGACAAGACTGACTGAGTCAGCATGCACCTGAAGAGAGGCTGTGGATTCACAGTGTCACCTGGTCGACTTTAAAATGCTGGAATTTCTTATCTGCAATAAACAAAATCTGTAGATGTTTAGCAGGAATGCAGACATTTCCTCTGTAGCAAGTTTTCTTTACACCTTGAATGTTGTCTCCAATGTTTTCTGTGACACTAAAGTTAGTGTCATACAAAACATTGAGGTTTTGTTTTTCTGTCACAACAATAACATACATGGATGGATTAATGGATGGATAACCTGCAAGAAATCACCTGGTTGTGTCATTCCTTTTGTTTCTGCTTTACAAAGCACACTGAATGGTAGAGCTAATGTTCTCCTGTTGCTGGTTAACATCCTCTCAAAGACAACCGTAATATGTTTAAAGAGTCATCATGTGCCCCATCTTTGACTGACCAACAGCGTCCTTTGCCTCTGGCTCTAGACCACGTTCTTTTTTCCTATTCCAGCTCAGTGTGTCTCAACTAGTGTTTTTCTCTTAGAGGAGCAAAGACATCTCATAACAATTTGTCTAAATCACAGCGCAAGCCCAGCGTAATGAGCAGGCCGCCACAGTTATGCTGATTACAGCATCAGGAGTGACTCGTCGACCACAAAAATAACTGTTGGAAGCTGGGACAGTGGGTAGGAAGACAGTAAGACAGAGTAAGTAGAGGTACATAAAAAATAAGAAAAATATGTTGCAGAAATGTTTCCCAAGAGGGCGCCGGAAAGCAAATTATTGAGTGGATGTCATTTGCCACTGTACCAACGTTATTTATCCATGGAAGTGATGTAATTCAAATGGTTGTTCTAGTTTTTGACACAAATGTAGCGCACTAAACGTATACAAAAACTCATCAAACTTTACCCAAAATTGTCCCGAGTCAAATTCTTGTATTTTGATGGCAAACAAGCATGGTCAAACAACTCTACAGCACCTCCTAATGCGAGATAGGCCAACTGGTAAAATGTACCGATCTGAAATTTGGTACATAGGTAGAACCCACTTAAACAAGGAAAAAGGAGTCTTGGAGGTAAGCCCTAAACACAACAGGAAGGTGGACATTCTGGGCCAAAAGGTCATTTTTAGCCATCTTTCAGTTTTCATACCTGTTGAACTTTACTAAACTTTTGTACCATACGGTTCAAATTTGGTCAATATGGCATTGGGGATTAAAAAAGATCAAAAGCTTGAGTTTTTGTGCATGCTGAAGGGGCGTGGCCAGGCTTCAAAGTTTGCTGTCTCACCATAAATTTAAAAACGTCATGACTTTCACATAGAAATGCCAGATATCATCAGGCATGACATCAGGAAGTCTTTTTTTTTCCATGGAAACTTCTATATGTGTGGCTTTCTTGAATTAATCAACATAATTTTGTGACAGAAGACAGATAACAAGTTGGTCTCACTCCCTTACTCTGGAGTATGCGTCAGCGTCAGCATTGTGAAGTCAGACAATGCCGACGAAAACTCTTGATGATCCCCAAGACTTTTGAGGAAAAAAAGCTGTGGACTGAAAGGTGGACGTGGAAGGTGTTTATTCTGTTAAACCTGGGATAGAACCAACACTCTGTCTCAGCAAAAGAACATATCTAACAGTTAAACATGGTGGTGGTAGTGCCATGCTGTGGGGGTTGCAGGTACTGACACAACTTGCTGCACTTAATGGAACCATGAATTCTGCTTTCTGGAAGAAAATTCTAAAGCAAAACAACCTGCCATCACGATCCAAAGCACAACAGCTAGAGATGCTGTGGCCTGGCCCATTACCAGACATTTTACGCTTAAAAATTCTCCAGCGTGTCTGAATTAAAACAATTCTGCAAAAAAAACATAGTCTTTCTTCAAAGCACAGAGTTAATTGGAAAACATTGAGATCAGGAAACATTGAGTCAGGAAACAGGAAGAGAAAACAATATAAAAAGACAAGCAGAGTGTTAACACACAGTAGAAGATGAGAGGGCGAGGACGAGGACGAGGAGGGACAGGACGAAGAGCTGAAATGAAACAGGAGGAAAGTCTAGAGACACAGACAAGGCCAGACAGCAGACAGCCTGAATAAAAACACATAACCACACACATCCTATGCTGTCGCTGTCAAACACACAAACCAGTCGACATCAACTATTTTAGCTATGTATGCCATGTTCCAACTGTCCCCCTCCTACTGACACAAAACAAAGACACACACTTCCACCATAAATCTCTCAGGTGCTTTTGACTCACTGTGCCAACTTGAAAGTACCAAGAATCTAATGTTTCCCATCTCTGATTTCTTTAAATACAAAAATCAGTCTACTCAAGATTGTTAATAGAATCACACAAGATAAAAATAAAAATACAGTGCAGTAAAACTGCACTCTTTTTGTCGTGTCCAAAACATTATTCAAGTCTACATAAGTAGTTCACCATTGTTTGTCCCTTTAGATGCTATTGAAAAGAACAGGTGTGTGGGAGGAGCCGGCGCAGAATTTTGTATTTAAATTTGCATTACCAGGTGCAAGTAAACTGTTTGTTTGTATTGTGTTGCTGTTATTTTTTTTAAGTAACTTTCTGAGCTGTCTTGCATTAAATGTTTTATGTCAATCATTACGCAGATTTACTCATGTAGATAATTTATCTGCAAATCAATTAGATTAATAATCTCATTTCTGTTTCTATGTGTAGATTTAATGAAGTGCAGGTATGCTGCCGATTCTATATAAAAACCAGGAAGATCTTGACTACAGGAGATCGATTGATGCCAGAAAACAAAAATGTCAAAGAATACAATTCACTTCAAGAACATCGAACAGATGGCTGACGCTGATTTCTGATCACATCCTCTGACGACTCTCCCCTCCACACCCTGTGCTTTATGTTAGCTTTTTATCGATCAAACATCTTCCCTCTGTGTGTGTTTCTCTCTCAGCAGTAATGCAGCATCACTTCCCATTAGCATAAGGCCTTAGCTAGAGATGGATTGCCTCTCTGCTGGTCCCATCCTACAGGTGATTGATCTGTTAGCAGCTATTTCCCTTACAAACCTTTGATTAAGTGTTAGTTGTCTTTGCTTAAAGGGACCGGCGTGTGTGTGTGCGTGTGTGTGTGTGTGAGCTGTGTGACTGGAGGCCAACCCTCAGCGCCCTCAGCTGGATATCTTTCAGCTCTCTATTTAACGCTGTTCTTTACATATTCATTTTACTACTGTTAGAAAACCACAGGCTGCCATACTCTCCTTGTGACAGTGCACAGTGGTGTGTGTGTGTGTGTGCGTGTGTGTGTCTATGCATTAATGTGAGTGTCACAATTTGCTAATAGCAGAAAATAAAAAAGCATTATTGATCGTCCTTTCACCATGATGCATTCGATGTAGAGTGTATGATTCAGATCAGGAGGTATTTTAAAATACACACTGCTCCCTACGAAGGGTTTCAGTGGCTCAGATTCTTGTTCTGTGAGGCTGTTATCACTGATACTTCCCTTAGTTGTACCTCTACCTGCCTATCACAGTGAGCCTCACAGTTGGGGGGGGGGGGAAATGTACATCGTCAGAGTTGTGCAAGCTAAGCTAGTCCAATGCAGATCAGTAAAATCAATCAATCAATCAATTTTTATTTATAAAGCACCTTCCAGCAACAAGGCGTTTCAAAGTGCTTTACATCATAAAAACACAGAAATACAGTCACAGAACACACAGTCAACAATATTGCATCTTACCGTCGTTACACATCAGATTATTGATTAATGTTTCATGATTATGTATCAAAATCAACTCCAAAAGCTGAGTTTTAGTCTGGATTTAAAGGAAGTCAGGGTTTCGGCTGTTCTGCAGTTTTCTGGAAGTTCGTTCCAGGTTTGTGGTGTATAGGAGCTGAACGCTACTCCTCCATATGCAGTATTCATTTTATTTTTTTTTTAAGTCAAGGACCACCGTTTCATCAGGGCCCTTCAGAGCAGAGACTCAACCGAGTGTGTTTCTACATAAATCTATTGCAGTAGTGCTGATGCTTAATCAGCCCACAGAACCTAATCTGTGAACACAGCTGAAAATAATTAAATAACGAAAATTAAGTAAAAAATAAGTTGTCAAAAAATAAATTGCAACATGCTCACATTTTAGTCTCACTTGGTAAACACCTGACACATTAACCAAGCACTCTGAAAAATATGAAACCAACCTTTGTACACACAACAGGCAGGATTAAGAACGTTAACTCTTTAATCTCAGATAGACAGAAAAAGATCTTGTCCAGTTGTACCGAAAGGCTGTAGGAACCATCCAACACAGAGATGAACGAACCCCTACAGCAGAACAGATCCCTTCATTCAGGAGCCATTTGTTAAGGTCCTGTTCGTTCTCTCTATCATGCGCATCTTTCTTCATTTCAGAGTGAAAGAGAAGCGACGGCTGTGTCGATAACAGAGTCTTGTGTGCTGCGATTCAGGACATTTGATTGGCGGTTGGGGGTCGGGTTGATTGATAAGGACGCCTCCTGCTATCCCACCGACAGCTCCTGTCAGAAAGCCAGCTTGTTTCACATCAGATGTATTAAGAGGTACATCATGCTTCCCCACCCCCCAGTACACACACACACACCCGTGCGTGCACACAAGCACTAAAACATACACATACATATACACACAAACACACACTCACCATTAGAGGAGCTAAAACAATTAGTTCATTCATTTGTTTAACTTGGTTTTCATTTCTGACGGCAGAAACTTAAAACCTGAGGTAGCTGCAGTTACAAATTTATGCTTCAAAAAATGTGTCAGATTAATGTGACTTTTAATTGCATCACTGTAGCCTCTGCAGAGCTGTGTGTGTCAGTGCCGGTTTGTTGTGATAATAAAAATGTCTTTAGTATTGGTATCAATAAAACATGTGTCTTGAGTATTTCAAAAACGACACCTATGTAACTATTTTTCTTTTTTTCACACAATGACAAGAACTGCAGAGCGACACGTGTAAGGTAAAGTAAATCCTAGGTTTTACCATCAATGTTTCCTCTGATTGCCACAGTGACAGGCACCGACGACCCTTCAGGCCGCAGTTCTTGGAAACTTCTTCTTGAGTTCAAATTGTGCATTTTAGTTTAATTCTCTAGTTTTAGTCTGGTTGTCCTTTGCGTTTTGTGAGGTCATTAGTCTCCCTCCATCAGTTCTGCTCAGAACTGTTCTCTGACAGTTGTTCCACCATTCCTTAATTAGACTCAGCTGGATCCAGTGCCATTCTCCACACTTCCCTCAGTTTATAGCTCTATGGATTTCATTGTTCTGCCTGTGTCACATCTGGTTCTCCTCATCCAAGTTCATGTTTACATTGTCATTCTATTCTCCACATAAAAATCTTAATTATATAGAATAATTCCAAAATAATTTCATGTTTTCAAGCCTTGTTTTCTGTGTGGACTAAATAGAAGTGCAAGAGAGGGTTAGGATTAGGGTTAGGGTTAACTGTCTCCTACAGTATTAGGTTGATTGGCTTTGTTAAACTGAATAGTTGTTTTGCATGTCTCTGGGATGGACAGGTGACTTGACCAGGGTGTAAACATGCTGGATAACCACCAGCTACATGGCAACCCAGAATAATTAAGCAGATGTGACTTCTCTTGCTGGATGTTTGAAGTTGAAATTACAAAATGTTTTCTGGCCAATTCATTGGCCAACCAATTGATTGAAGCCGATTTCCTAAATTTTGGGAGTTCGGTGATCGATTGATTCTTACATGTGAAGCCGATCTCATCCTCTAATCTCATCTACCTCCGCAAAGGTCTAAAAATCAACCACTATCCTTTTCTGCTCTCCTGTGAGAGGTTTGACTGACAGACAGGCCCACCAGCTCAACTCTGCATTTTTGCAGCCAACAATAGTCAACCCACTGTTGCCAACTCAGTGGCTTTCTTGATATATTTAGCAACATTTCAGATAGAAAAAAAAATTGGTATTGGCCAATTGGAATCAGCAGGTGTTTGTAAGGACTGGTAATCGAAGATCGGCCAGACAACTACAATCAGTGCACCTCTAGTTTTCTTGGAAGGTGTTGATTTTAAATCAGGTGCTTCTTTCTTGGTCATCATCCTCTCAGTCCTTGGTGATGAAACAAATTGAACTTGTACACAGTGACACCAGTGTTCAGGCAAGTCCTGGTGCTGGGTTGGTGTAATGATGCCTTGGTGGTGGCCTATAGAGTTCTATGTGATTTTTACACTTTGTGTACAGACAGAAAATAGCCTCTATAGCCTTTCTGTTCAAATAATGCCAGGAGTAGACTTGATGTCAAACTTAAATGTTATTTTTAGCTTGCCATAAAGTTAACAGGTGGTACAGCTTACTGTCATTATTATTAGCTAAACATCCATCCATTTTCTTTCACCCTTGTCCCTCAGTGGGGTCAGGGGGGTTGCTGGTGCCCATCTACATCTAATGTTCTGGGTGGGAGGCAGGGTACACCCTGGACAGGTCGCCAGTCTGTCGCAGGGCAACACAGAGACACACAGGACAAACAACCATGCACACACACACTCACACCTAGGGGCAATTTAGACAGACCAATTAACCTGACAGTCATGTTTTTGGACTGTGGGAGGAAACCGGAGTACCCGGAGAAAACCCACGCATGCACAGGGAGAACATGCAAGCTCCATGCAGAAAGACCCCAGGCTGGGAATTGAACCCAGAACCTTCTTGCTGCAAGGCAACAGCTCTACCAACTGCGCCACTGTGCAGCCCTATTATTTAAACATGTAGGACATAATTGTATAGAATTGAATATATTTAATAATAGCAACTGTTAACATTTGTCTATCTTACACTCTACTTTTAAGCATGATAGATACAAATTTTATGGATAAAAATAATTACAGTTTCTGTTGTCATGGTTACCTGATTAGCTGCTGAGGAGGACAGTAAAATCCCTGACAGTAAAGATTCTGTTCATGTTGACTGCGAGAGCTTTGATGACCCGGCCAACTGTAGGAAACTGGAGGTCTACTGTACTTCTGATCGCCAAGTCTCAGAAGTACAGTAGGCCGTTGGTAAAAAAAGAGGTTTTACGTCTCACTTGTATTTTTTAAATGTAAGTGTTGCTACAATGATCAGTTTAA
This sequence comes from Poecilia reticulata, assembly GCF_904066995.2. Lineage (NCBI taxonomy): Eukaryota > Metazoa > Chordata > Actinopteri > Cyprinodontiformes > Poeciliidae > Poecilia > Poecilia reticulata. Next base: position 6,463,923 of record NC_088844.1, on the reverse strand, counting down.
TAATTAAACATCAATATGATTATTTTTATTTTTTTTTTGCAAAATGCAACGAGATTTGGACCGTCACTCACTGCTCAGAATAATATAATTAACCACAGTTTTGGGGGTTTTTTTATCGCAAATACATTTATCTGCACTGCACTGTACTGTACTGCTTACTTAAAGACTTCCTTTACTGGCAATATATTGGCAAATTAAAAGAACGCAGTTCGACATGTCAATGACTTTTTTTGTTCTAAGTTTTTTGTTGGACAATATTAAAACACATCTGTAATATCCAGCTCTCTGTAAATGCTGATGTAACAATTGAAATATAGAACCAGAATATAGTCTATTTCTCTCTCACATGCATGCATATCCTTCCTCTAAAATATTTTATCTGACCGTTTGCTGCATACTAAGGTTTGAAGTCAGTAAGTACACAAGCTGTGTTTGTGTACAAGTGTGTGTATGCGTGCGTGCGTGTAAATGTGTGTGTACATGCGAATCAGCAGTCAGAGATCTCACACACGCTGCTTCACTCAGGATCAGTCCCATTTGGTGGTCATCCTCTCAGGAATGTTGACTGAGGTCAGGCTGAATGTTGGTGTCAGTTTCACTCGTCATGATTGAAAATACTGAGAAAACTGAACCTATCTGTTGGCCTTCACCCTCACTCACTCAACTCTGATGTTATTTGCCACTAGTGGCTAATCTTCACAGACTGTACAGAAAGGATGTGTTTTTTGACATTTTGAAAAGTCTGTTCCAAGTATTTGGTTTTTGACAAGGATTTAATTCTAACCTGTTAATAGGAAATGGTCAGTATTGGTGCTAAAAGCCGAGAGGGACAATGGCAGTTGTAGCTAGAAACACTACAATTGATTGTTAATACTTTTTTAAACAGTGTGGTTGCAACAAAATATTGTGTATTAAACTTTAAGACCACGCCACCTATAAATCACCAATAGGCTGTGGGGAAAGATGGGCAGACTGGTTAGATACTCATCTTAACCCTGGTCACACGTGTCTTCTAGAAAATAATATATATAAAGGGGAAAAAGAACTGTGGAAAACAGAATTAATACGATTTAAAAATGATTAAAAAAAATATCTGGGGAAACCGTTGAATAAAAGTGTGTGCAATACTAGTTGGGTGCACAAACTGTGTGTGTGAGATAGACACAGAGGAAGAGAGAAGGACCTTTTATAGCCTTTGAAATGCTGTAGTATTATTTTATCTTGCAGATTAAGTGACAAGTGACAGATATTACAGCTTACAGATATTCTCATGTGCATTGTATCTGTAAATTGTTCATAGTGGTTCACTATTTCCACATATTGCTATGCTACAGCCTTACTCCTAATTTAAGCCTTTTGCTGCTGCTAAACATTCCCCTAACATGATTCTGCCTCCATCGTGCTTCACTGTAGGGATGGTATCGGTCTGGTGATGAGCCAACACTGCTAACATTTTAATACAGACCACAGATATAGAAATTGAACATTTGCTTAAGGATATAAATGCTGATAAAATTTGATTTAATGGTTTTCAGCATAGATAAATTAAAAGATTTTAAGTTGTTTAATATCTAAATATAAAATATTAAGGAGCTGGCAAGTTCACTCTATAAAAGTTCAAAGAACAATCTCCACAGTTAGATTGTTTAGTTACCGCAGCTACAATCTGATGCTGTGAGTTTAACCTTTAAGTCTGAGCTCTGTTTGTTCATAAATGCGTCTCAGTAAACTGACATGAGTGGTGGAAGTCCATCCTCAGAAAGAGCTGAAGTGAGCTGCGGCTAATGAGGATGACTGCTGAAACGAGAAGGCATGGATGGGTACGCTGACCCACCGCAACATACAACAACATAGCAGCAACCCATATTAATCAAGAATCTAACATTGAATCATTTCATACTGTATCACTGTCATCATGCGGAAACAATGCAAAGTGACTGTAGTAACAGGTATAAAGTTGCTGTTGAGTAGTTTCTGCTGCTGACGATGATCTGAGACTGTACTTGCTAAACAGACCATATGAGAAGGTTGCCATGGGGATATTGAGATCAATTAACTCCATTGTGGGAGACCTCACCAGGTCTGATCCTGAACACAGTGGAGTAGGAATGCCATACACTGCCTGCTCTGGTGATTCTGACAAAGACCTGATCACTTTCACCAGAGCGCCCACTGGTGTTTGACAGGGGAAGGACGACCCTGAGCGGCTAGCGCATCAGATTTCCTTCACTTTTTGACTTGTTAAAAACTAGAACCACAGCCGAAGCGACTACAGCCGATGACTAACGTTATTATGCTTGTTTAGCCGACCTGGATGTTCTTGTGAGCCTTCAGATCAGCCTTCTCTCCTCCCCTGCATGAACATGCAGTGTGATGTAATTATGCCAGGATGGAAAAGGTTCGTCCTATTATCCAAATGTATCACTCTGGACGAGGTTGTTTATTGGGCGAGAGTTTCTCTGTCTGCTGAGGCTGGGATGGGTAAAAAAAAATTCAATAAATCCTAAAACCACAATGATCCGTTACTTTTGGGTAATTAAGGATTAATTAACGATAATGAATGTGTGTGATTCTTCTGGGTTAGAGCAGAATTACTTTGTAATTATTCAGGGCTTTCAAGTGATTTCTGCAGACTTTGAAGTGCGAGTGATTATTTATCCATTCATTAATTAATGAATTTATTTATTTATTGCACGGCGGTGAGGGGTGGGGTCAATAACGCTAATCACCTGTAATCCTTTTAATGTCTCTCGCTTTGAGGTGCCAATACACAAGCCGAGCAGATTCAGGACCGCGCAACCCTGGAGGAGGAAGAAGAAGAAGTGTTGGGGCTGCGGGAGGAAGACAAGGGGTGGGTGGCCGGGTCGGGACACGACGGTTTGCGGGGTCATGAAACCACCTTTGCCTCTTAATGACAGTTGATGCTTCCAGAACCGGACACACCGTCATTAAGACCAGACCCTGGGTCGTGTTGGACCGGAGCAGGCCAGGCTCCTCCTCGCTTCTTTCTGCTCCGGACAGCTCCCCAGGTGAAGGGGAGATGATAAAGACGGGTGGAGGGGGTGTGGGGGGGATGAGAGGAGAGAGGAGGGGAGTGAAGAGGGAGGACGGGGGTAGATAAGGGTATCCGCTTTTGTTTTGCAGGAAAGAAAAAAAAGGGGGCTTGTTCTTAGCAGAGCCTTCTGGGTGTGTGAGTGCGGTGTGGGATGGGAGCAGAGAAAGGAAACGCGGAGCTTCCAGCCTTCAGTCCTGCCACAGAGCGCAGCAGCAGCAGCAGTTACAGGAGTAGGGGAAGCATCCAATCACAGCGGCAACACTGACGAGACAGAGGTCGGTGGGCGAGCACCCAGCCGCGGGCTCACACTCACCTGAAGGCCGCAGATGAGGACGCGGTCCTGGAGGAGCTTTCTGACAGCGCGGAGGAGCTCTGCGGCGCTTCATCCAAAACTTCTTCTTTCTTCTTCTGCAAGTGCACTTAGACTTTCTTCAGCCGTGACTCGAGTCATCAGTTTTACTCTCATCAGTGATTTTTTTTTTTTTTTTTTTTTTTCATCGTTGCAATTTCCTCTCTTAATTTGCTGGGGTCGGGAGGGGGGGGGATGCAATGGTCGAGCGTGAGCCGCGCTGTCAGTACCGCTGACCTTTGGAGGATTTCACTGTAATCTGTTGGACTTGTCGACTCGACAGGAAGCCTTGGAAGAGCTTTGACTTCTGCAGCCCCAAACGGACACCTGCCAGTAATTAAAAAAAAAAAAAATCCCGGAGGGTCGGTCAACCTCCATCCATCCATCCATTCATCCATCATGCGGGCCGTCCCATCCAGACTCCGCTATCTGTGAGAGCTTCCCTCCGTCTCTCCTGTATCCGCTGAAACATCACATGCCTGAATGAAATAACCAACTAACTCTCCGCTTTCTTTTTTTTTTGTAGATTTCTGCACCTGTTTGTGTTCTGCTTCTATGCTCAGGTATGTACCTTGTATAACATTTTTAACGTGACCACCAAACTAGGATTTATTTGTTTTATTTATTTATTTATTTATTGCAAAAGCCATTCAGATATGATGCAGTAACGGTGCACCATAACATTATGTGATGAAACACTATCTGATGGCTCCCACGGCGGACAGCGGGTCTCACGCCGGCCCTGGCAGACGCCTGGCGGCCCATCGGGCAGGAGGAGGAAATGATTTAGTGAAAAAAAAAAAAAAAAAAAGAGGCATCAGGCAGTGTGCGATTTTATCCTTAATTTGGATAAATTCATATTTATCCAGTGTGTTTTCACCCGAATAATCCAACATTGATTCAACAAAGTGTTTTTCTCTCTCTTACTCTGTGTGCGTGTGTGTGTGTGTCTGTGTGCGTGTGTGTGTACGCACGCTGAGGCGGACATTCTCCTTACGCACAACCTGTAATCACAAAGTCCGTCCCTTTGGACGCGGTCACCGTCATCTGGCGGATTCTCTTTTGGAAGTTGTCATAGCAGCTTGTAAAAAGCAAAGAAAAAAAAGAATGAAAGAAAGACAAAGAAAACAAGTTGTTTGTTCTCATTACATATAACATTTCGTTGAAAAATGCTCAAAGTCCTGATTATAATAATTGGATCTGTTCAAATTTCTAGAATGTTTTTCAACCATTTTTTCTGTTTGTTTTTTTTTTATATATATATAAATCAAATAGTAAAATGGCCTAGGTAGTAATTGCATATAAAAAAGAAGCAAGCACTGATAATTGTGATGCCGTCTTAATTTCTGACAGGTAACCAATCAGTCCCCGCCTAATTTCACGCAGCATGTAAGCGAGCAGAGCAAGGTGACGGACCGGGTGAGCCGCAGGCTGATCCGGATCTACCAGCTGTACAGCCGGACCAGCGGCAAGCATGTGCAGGTCCTGCCCAACAAGAAGATCAACGCCATGGCCGAAGATGGAGATGCGCACGGTATGAACACTGGTTCTTGTTACTGGTACTGGTTTTATATATATATGTGTGTATATATATATATATATATATGTGTGTGTGTGTGTGTGTGTGTAATTATTTTTTTATATACATTTTTTATTCATTTGCAGAAAATGAAAAATTGTCAAAATAACAAAAAAGATGCAGTGTTCATATTGATTTAGAAACAACAATGCTAATGTTTTAACTCAGGAAGAGTTTAGAAATCAATATCTAGTGGAATAACCATGAGATTTCCAGTGGGGTTCAGTGCAGTGGTATCTTTTTTTTTCCAGATCTCTGTGTGTGTACTTTCAGTCAGTACAGAACATGTGTGCATAAAAGAATTGAGAAGTCTTCTGACACCTTTTTGAATTAAAGTTTATTTTTGGTTCCTCATTCAGTAACCTAAAGGTACACAAGCCATTAACTACCCAGGTGGAGGGAGACGTTCTGAAATACGCACCGCAAGTTATCTTTGGTGCTAGAAGGTGATCTGCAGAGATTCTGTATGTCTGGCAGAGCCATTAGATGTTCTGCCTCCTGAACATTTCCTGCATAGCTTATCTTCCCTCTGCACCCCCACCTTTCACCCTTGCTTCTTGAAGCAGGCCGGGCAGTGTTGTTGCACGCTGAAATCCGCATGGCTCAAGAAATGCAGAGGTTAGCAGTATGCTTGGTGTTCCTTTTAATTCAGAGGTCTCCGTACAAACCTGTCTGGTTGCCGGATGTCATTTTGTGTTAAGCAGCAGGAAGTGTGATGGAGACTTTGTCTCCAACATTTTGGTTTTGTTGGTCAATTCTGTGCTCTGCTCTAACTGCTGGTTCTGACCTCAGCTGGAACTCGTACTTAAGTGGGTTGGCCATGACAATCCTCACTTTGGTTTCTAGCTGATAGTTTTATCTAAAGTCTCGGAGTAGGTGTGATCTGTGAAACATCTGGAAAACAAGTGGAATATGTGGATATGCGGAATAATATGAAACTGAGGCAGGATACAAGATGTTGTTTTTCATTCCAAAAAGTCTTGACTTTGTGCCTGTTAGAATCTTGTCATGCTATGGAGATAAATGTGACAGTTTATGAGTGAGGCAGGCGATTCAGGGATTCTGAGCGACTCGTAACCCGCTGCTAGAATTGTCTCTTCAGCTTTCAAAGAATCAACAGGCACATGGTTTTATCATTTTGTGGGAATTTCAGCTTGCATAAATCTCCAGGAATGCTCCCATAGGTTTTACACAATGTCTGTGTGTGTGTGTGTGTGTGTGTGTGTGTGTGTGTGTGGGTATGTTTGTGCAGGTCTTGAAATTGTCGTTCATGTACATTTTTCTTTCTTTCAGCATAGGACTCATTGATTTGCATTATGTTGAATTTTTCAGAGATAATTCAAAGTAGGCTTGCTGAAACCTTTAATGCACCGCTTTCTAAACAAACTCATCTTTCTCGTCTTCCTCAGCAAAGCTCATTGTAGAGACCGACACGTTTGGAAGTCGAGTTCGCATCAAGGGAGCCGAGACGGGCCTCTACATCTGCATGAACAAAAAGGGGAAGCTCATTGGCAAGGTGAGGACAAGAGGCTGGCCACCCAGCTGAAGCATGGAGAACAAGCCGACGGCTCGCTGTGGCTCTGAAACCTCTAAATGTTTAGATGAGAGTCGATATCGAACTGTTTGGACTAGTGGAAGGAAAAAGATTAGGGTTGCCTTGGGAACGATAACCTGAATGAACAGGTTTAACATGTCACTATGGTGAACTGCTTAAGATCTAAGAGACAAGAGAGGTATACTGTTAAATGATGGCCTGCGGAAGGTAGTGTGATTTACTTTAATCGACCCCCTCCTTTGCTCTTGTTGTAGTAGTAGGGGTCACTCCTTTTTTATTAGTGTCAACTACTCCCCTGGCCTTAAGAGTTCCCCTTCAATTAGAGGAAACATGACAGGTCTTTGAGGGGCATTATAAATAAAATGTATTTTTTTTATAATTCTAATAATTTTTAATCCAAAAGCCGAAACACTGAACACACTATACCTTTATGTCAAAGTATTCACCTGGCGGATCCCTAATGAAAGCACTGAGAGGCAAACGTGGAACAGATTCAGACTGCAGTTCAAGCATTCAAGTGTCCATATTGGAGTTTAGTTTGGGATCGGCACACGATGCTCTGTTGGTGTGTGTCAGAAGCTGAGGTTTATGCCAGCACCCTACTCTCACTGCGATGGGCTAATAAACAGATTCCCCCACCTTTTCCCACTCACCCTCCACCCACCCAGCACCCTGCCTCAAACACCATCTGCCCCAAGCTTCCATCCCAGTCACAGAAGACTCCGGCCTTAGTGTGTGTGTATGTGTGCGTGTGTGCGTGCGCGTGTGTGTGTGTGTGTGTGTGTGCATGCACGTATGAGCAAAAGACACAAAGAATGAACATGCAGTTTGGGACGGATGTATGTTTGTGGGTTCATCTTGGCTATTTTTAAAGCCCCCTTTGCCTAAAAAGGTGGTTGGTTGTTACAGTAGGCCAGAGCAAATTGACATCATCTTACTGTATGTTTTAGTTGTACATGACGGCTCATGTCAGTGACTGAAGATGCCACATAATTCAAACTTTAGTCAGGGTTTCCCTCAGTGTATTATAAGCCTGGCAGGCCACCAGGCTTTATTTGTGCCCCTACCAGGCTAAGCATTGCTTATTTATTTACGTTTTTTCGGGGGGGGTGGGGGGTTATGTTTGCATTTTTTAAGATATTATAATTGGTGTTCAGGTGTTAATCTTCCAATCTTTGAATAACACATAATTATCAAGTGATATTTTCAAATTTCCTGTCCAGTTTTTAACTCAAAAACACGACGGGCCGCTGGATGAATGACTGCCCTGGCGCCCAACCACCGGGCTTAGCAAGTTTTCTGGGGGAAACCTGCTTTAACCATCTCTGAACTGTTCTGTTGGTCTGGAGTGTATTCAAAATCAGCATCAGAGAATGGCTGTGATATGTTGGAATTTATCAGTGGTGGCAAGATTTACCTACAAACACAACAGTAGATACAACTGGGAGTAAACCTGACACTTCATGTTAATAAAGGCCTTTTGGGAGGAGAACCTGCATCTACCCTCAAAGCTTTATAGAGGTACACTTAAGGCGGGGAAAGAGTCGTTGCTTGCTGACACTGCCCATCACTCTGATCTGTAATGACTGTAGCATCTGCTCCCTGTGTGTGTTTTCATGTGCATGTGAGTGAGCATGTCCAGGTGTCTCCTTTATATACCTGTTGTTTCCATCTGCAAATCTCAGTCAAGGATTTTGTAATTGACTTTCCTGCAGGAAAACGGACAGGGCCGCGACTGCATCTTCACCGAGATTGTCTTGGAAAACAACTACACGGCCCTGAGGAACGCCCGGTACGATGGCTGGTACATGGCCTTCACTCGCCGCGGACGGCCACGCAGGGGCTCTAGGACACGCCAGCACCAGCGTGAGGTGCATTTCATGAAGAGGTTGCCGAAGGGGCAGCAGCCCACCCATCCAGGTCAACATCGGCCTTTTGACTTCATCCACTACCCTTTCAGTCAAAGGACTAAACGCACGCGGTACTCTTTACAGCGCTGAGGTGCAATAGAAAGACCCGGAAACAAAAAAGGGAGGACAACAGAACTTAAATATTGACTCAAGTACCGAAACATTATGAGTCCCTCTCCAAAATGAACCTTTAGATATTTTTTCATACTGTATCCTAACTCATAGCTTATTTTCAAATGTTCTCAAGTGAACAAAGGAAGTTCATGGGCATAAAAGAATAAGAAAACATACATATAAAAATCTATTTTTGTACTCCAGACTTTTTTCTTTAGCGCTGAGAATTTCTTTTCCTTTTTCCCCGTCATTTGTCTTGTTTTCAGCATCTTTGTAGAGTGTGTCGTTTTGATTTGTTGCGTATCATTTTAACTAGAGGAGACGTTGTTTTTTTTTGGACTTTCGCCTGCCGCTCAAGGAGACTTGAAGGACCCTGAGCGGCCGCACTGCCAGGAAACGCTGAGTTTACGGACACACTGTGAGACACGGCACTGCAGAGCGCAGGCAGCAACAGCACGGGGGGGGGGACACTTTGGTGTTCAGGCTGTGTGCCAGACGCTTCATCTTTACTGGATTCATTTAAGCAAACAGAGCGCTCATAGCATATTATGGGACGATGTGGCAGCTATAATTTATATTAACAGGTTTCCTGATCTGATTGTAGTGACTCATGTACAAAATGTGTTTTATCCGTTTTTGCCCCCTCACCTTATGGATTCTTGTTTCACTCTTTATGTCTGTTTTTATACATATATAAATATATTTTTATTTGAGGATGTGCATAATAATTTTAAAGATGGAATATTTATTTAAGAGGTGTAATAAATGTACATTAGGACACTGACATTAAACTCTTGTTTGATACATGCTTGCTTGGGACTCATATGTGAAAATCTTCACAAATCAGCGGCTAGCCCATGTTTCTGTCCTTCGAGCACAACCTCAATGGAAGTATTTAAAATAGAAAAATCAACTTTATCTTCATTGTTGCAGTGTGCCGCAACAATGAAACGTGACAAGACATCAACACGAAATTGTCTTCATCCTCTTCACATGGTTGAAAAGTTGTCTGGACATGAACACCATGGCTGTAGAAGGAAGGCAATGATAAGAAGAAGTTTTCTTTTTGTTTGTTACTCCATCGACAATTTATTGCTATTCTTATAAATATTAATAATTACCTAAAGTAAACATTGATGTAGTTTTTGTTGCTCAACAAATAGTTTCCTGATTGACCAAGCTCTTCGATGTCTTCCAGTCCTCACCACAGACATAGCACCAAAATATATTAAGGATCTGCTATTATTGTATTTTAAAACAATCACAACAGATCCTTAACTCGGGTCTAATAGTTCAAGTATCCTCTGCATCCCCAGAATCTGAACCAAATATGAAGATTCAGAGTATGTGTTATACGATTCCCTGACCACTAGCTCATACATGGACTAGTCTGCAGGTGTAAATTAGCACTAGAGCTATAACCTGGTATCATCTCTCCGTTTTCAGGTTAATGCATGTTACACTCTGTCCCAACTAGAACTAGACTAATCTGAAACTGACTTTCAGTAAACTACAAAAATGCTGAAACACTTCCTTTAAATCAGGCCTATAAAGCTAGTTTTTAGATGTGGGTTTGATCAGTAACTACTGGAACATCATCAACCATAGTCTGTCTTTCAACCACTGCCCTATAATTTTTTGGCTTGTTTTTTTGTTTTGTTGTTTTTTTGGCATTTTCCTTGTGATTATGTAAAAAAAAAACAAAAAAAAAAACTCTACATTGCCTTATCCAGATCAACCATCTGTATGCTTTGTCTTCTCAAACCCACAGTCAGTCATGACCAGTGGCGAACGGACACTCACTCACACTGAGCCGTTCGTCACTGTGAGTTTCTCAATGCGAAGGGGAGTTTCCCTTTCTGCTCTCACTGCATTGCATGCTCAGTGTGGAGGATTGCTCCGAAGTCAATGACACTGCAGGTGACTGTCCACTGTTGCTACACGCTTGTGCAGGAGGCGCAAACGATGCAAGTCAATGACTACTTGCAATCCGCTGGGTTTCCTCAGTTTGGTCCTTAGGAGTTCAGTGGCCTCTATCATTCATTACTGGAAGAAGTTTGGAACCAGCAGGACTCCTCCTAGAACTAGTCAGCTGTCTAAACTAAACGATCAGGGCAGAGATCAGGGCAGAAGCGCCTAGAGGAGAGGTTGTCGGGGAAAACCCAACAATCTGTCCTCACGTTGTCAGAGATCCAGCATGAGGAGACAGAGATCAACTTCTTTAGTGTGAATGCCAGGGGTTATGGCTCATTACCAGGCCAACACCATTCCCTACACCGAAGCATGGTGGTGGCAGCATCATGCTATCCAGGTGTTTTGCAGCAGCAAGAACTGCAGCAGTTTACAGAGAAGCTAAGCACATTAATCGAGGATTAATGTGCTTAGCTTCAGACTTGGGCGATAGTTAATTTTTTAGCAGGACTGCAATTCAAAGCACATAGCCTTGCTCTGAAAGGAGTGACTTTAGAACGGTTCTGTGAATGCCCTGAAGTGGCCTAGCTGAAGTTCAGACTTGAATGTGATTCAACATCTGAACATGGCTGTGCATTGTTGTCTCCCATCCAACCTGATTGAGCTCGAGGAGAACTGCAAAGGACTGAATGGGTGAAACTATCTAAAGATAGGCGAGCTGAGCTTGTGACATCATGGCCAAAAGGACTGGAGGCTGTAACTTCTGCCAAAGGTGGACGTACAGATGATTATACAAAGTCTGTGAATACTTGAGCAAATGTGATTTCTTGGTTTTCTAATTTTAATAAGATTGTAAATAAAATTCTCAAAAGGAGTTTTCGACATGCATCACCTTCATGCATTTTTGTTGTTTCCATCATCTGCATCTGTTGCTTTGGAAATAGAAAACTGGATGCAGATGAATATATTTTGTGCTTTCTTGACTACGCATTGAGTCATAAATATAAATTTAGGTTGAAGTACATTCATATATTTACCATCCATCCATCCATTTTATTTCACCCTTATCCTTCAGTGGGGTTGGGAGGGTTGCTGGTGCCCATCTCCAGCTAACGTTCTGGGCGAGAGGCGGGATACACCCTGGACAGGTCGCCAGTCTGACGCAGGGCAACACAGAGACACTATAACCTGGACGAACAACCATGCACACACACACTCACACCTAGGGACAATTTAGGCCAATTAACCTGACAGTCATGTTTTTGGACTGTGGGAAGAAACCGGAGTACCCGGAGAAAACCCACGCATGCACAGGGAGAACATGCAAACTCCATGCAGAAAGACCCCAGGCCGGGAATCAAACCAAGAACCTTCTTGCTGCAAGGCAACAGCTCTACCAACTGCGCCACTGTGCAGCCCTATCATATATTTACCAAAAATCTTTAATATTTGGCGCTAAAAATTTTAGAATGGCTTTCAACTTGACATCACTAAGTCCCTTAGTTAGGAACTTAGTCATGGAACAATCCAGGGACATGTAAGATTGTCGTGACATGAAAACTGCTGGAAGACCATTGTCTCTGTCCAAAGCGAACCAAGTTTTACATCACAATGTACTGGAATAATAAAAGCAAAGCCCTACTTCCAAGTTGGCGCATTCCTTCTGCATGCTGAATGTGCACTTACAGCCGTAAATGGACTGAATGTATGTGGTGCCTGGACTGACCACTCACAGCGCTTCACAGTAGAGCCACATTCACCCATTCAGGCTCACGAACACACAACATTACACAGATTAGTGGGCAACTTGGGGTTAAAACTGCGGTATATAGCTTTTGTAAAAATATGTTTTTTATGTATTTGTTGAAATCATCACTATATCGTGGCAATATAATAAAGATAATCTGTGAAAAAAAATTGAGCGCCTCTGGTTTCCCCCCTATGGTTATTTGCACAAATGCAATGCTCCATCAGAATCAACCAATCAGAGCCAGCAGGAGGGTCTTATGGCGTATCAATCACCCTGGTGTACACACTGCTCACATCCTCCACCTTTCTGTCTGCTATGCTGATTCACCACGACATAGCCTGCCAAAAGCACTCAGGCAAGTTAAAGTTTTCCTGGGATGGTTCGATGTTTCTTCGCCACTTTCACATGAGCGAGACTGACAATGTCCAAGACGTTATTTTTGTTTTCACAAGTGTCTTTACACAGCAAATTTGGAAGTGTTCCATCAACTCCTACAGAGTTAAATTCAACAATTTGAAAGTGTCTATATTGGTCCACTCTGGATGGTGTAGAAATGACACTTTTGAAAGTGTTATTTGTGATATAGTTGAATCAACACTCACAGTAGTTGAAATTAAACACACATCAGTGCTGACTTACTCAACACTAGTGTATATTGTCAAAAGTTAACACTATGAACGTGGAAGTCATACCAGCCTGTCTGAAGAAATGTGTTGAAGTCATCATAACAGGCTTCAGTCACCAACATGACACACTAACAATTATTGTATTCAGGTGTGGTGCAGCAGGGGCACATCTAAATGTAGCAGGACAGTGGCCCTCTAGGACTGGAGTTTGACACCTGTGGCTTAGATCAAGCCAACGGTCCAGCACAGCCACTCCCCCGTTTTGCAGTCTACAGCCAAAAACTTAAAGAAAACGACCTCCTCAGCTAAATAATGTCAACTCAAATGGCCTCCAGATTTTCCTGACAGTTTTAATGTTTGTTTCAGATAATAAACAGTCGTATCGTGATATCCAAACAAATAAACGTAGGTTAAGTGAACGTAGGTTATGTACTGTATATGAATCGATACTCTTGTGTAAATGAAAAAGTAATGCCTCCATAAAAAATAGTCAAAAACATGATCATTTTAACATGGACCTTACCTTGTTATAATAAGCTCCACACAAGACGCCATACTGCTGCCTCCGCTCCCCAGGTAAACATGTGACGCAGTAGCGGAACAAGACGGCGTCGGCCGGGGGGCGGGGCTAATGACCAGGCCCAAATAATAAAGCTCATGATAATTTAACTTTACAACATGGACATGCCCGCAACAGCGGAGCTAACAAGTTTCATCACCAGAGAGAGCGACTATGTCATTTTGAAGTCCATCTGACATGAAGTACAACAAACCAAGAGAAGAACAGAAACACCAGGTTACTGGTCACTAACGATGAAACAACACAAATTCAAAACATGTTAACGTAGTCCGTAGAAATGCTCTAGCTAGTTTGCCATTTGTTGCCAAGTGACTGATGATGACGTTGGTGACAAGCTTTACCCAAAATGCACCTGGACCCATTAAGGATGACTTATTTGTAGTTTTGTGTGTCATAAAGTTAAATATAAGAGTGAAAATGAAGCCAGTCATGTAGCACAACATTTTATTCAATATTTTACACCCCCATGTCATTAAAATCAGCCAATCTGGTAAAGTTTTTAGCAACTACGAGTCAACAATGGGGCACCCTACTATGTAACCTACTGGGATATGGTACACAGTTTTCAACAGGAGAGGGCTCTCCTTTTTCAAGGTTTAGTCAGATGTGATTAAAAAAGAATTGAATCCTTAAAGGAATACCTCCCATGTGGGCCCACTGTACGTCCAGGCCAGGGTCCTGCTGCAACCCCCACCCTACCTGTAGCTCCTTCCCTGAAGTGATGTCACAAATATGTTACAATTGTGGGAGGAATTGAGTTGGTTGGTGTTACTTTAGAAATCAACACTGGACTGGATTGCTTTTTCTTTAACTCTTTGGAACGTTTTAGTGAGTGTTAGGGAAACTAACACTCATGTTGTTGAATTAACACTGTATTTTAAACATACAACACTTAAACTGGAAATCTAACACTTTTGAATTTGCTGTGTAGATTTGGTTTGTACTCTGTTATAGCTACTCGAAGCAACTCTTTCACAGTAAAAATGATTAGACTTGTTTAAGTCTAGTAAAAAGTCATTCACAGACACACAGAAAACTTTTGAGCTCTCTGGAAAGTGTCTCATGCAGGACATTTTTGAAACAATTCACTTGGATGGCTCAGATTTGTATCTATTTGAGGGCATTGTGGCGACCTCTACCGCTTGCATATTCTACACTTTAAACATTATTTTGATGTAACACCCCAAGATCATCACTGGGCCCCTCTTAGCCCTCTTTAAAAACTTCCTGGATTCACCTCTGCTCAATAGTCTTAAGGAGGTTTTTAATATAAACATTGACTTTTAAGCATTAATACTTGCAAATATTTTTGATCAAGAGCGCTTTCTGGAGATTGTCTCACCTGACAGGTGGAGGAAATCCGCATATTTATCCCAGATCTAATACATTTTCACGTATCCCGCTTTCTGGAACGGGGTCCATGTCGCTACCTACAGCTCCAAAGTATTTATGCTCACCGTTTTTTATTTGTTTATTATTACTGTTATTATTGCTGGATTGTTGTGTTGCCCTTGCCTTAGTTACATGTCTTTTCATTCATTATTTAAGCTTTTAACAGGATTCACCTGGTGATGTTTTGTCTGCGTGGATCCATCTCACCCTGACAACATGACAGATTTCAGATATAATATATAATCTGAAATCTACAGTGCAACACAGGAATGCTGAAGTTGCATTGCCTATCCCTTTGAGAGGCAAATTTAAGTCAAGGAGCTGAACATAGTTAAATATCTTCTGTGTTTGATTTTTTTTTTTTTTTTTTTTTTTTTACAGGTGAAAAAAGTTGATTTGAGTTTAACGTTTTTGAAATGGTAATTGCTCATTTAGTCTTACAATTTTGCTGTGAGTTTTTGTTGTTGTCTTGTTTTGTTTTTAAGTGTATTTATAACAATACAACTTTACTTTCCAGGGAAGAGTGAAGTAAACCTGTCAACTATCACAGGCCTTCCCAGCTAAAAGCTCTAAATCAAACAGTCTTCACAACACTTGACATTAATCCACTTAAGTCCTTCCACACTGGATTAACTAGGGGATTTTCCACTGAGACCAGATCCATGTCAATGTTTTGGGAATTTAACGACTGCCAACATGTAAGGGGAAATACAGAAACAATAACCAGGTTGATAGAGTCTGAAATAAAAGGTAGAGTTTTGGACGAAGCGCACGTTTAAAGGCGTGGGTTCGGAAACCAGATTTGCAGACAGCTTGAGAGTAAAATCAGGTGGCCCTAAATAGGGCCGCTGTAGCCATAACGGCCCCCACAGTGTCAGTAAGTGTAAGTAAAGTCAGCCTCAGAGAAGAACTGAGTTGTGGGAAAAATCACACCTTCTGTGTCGCCAATGCTGCCATGCAAATGTGGAGCAATTCTGGTGCTGAAAACTGGGTGTAAAGTAGCTTTCATCCATTTTATTGATCCCCAACCGTCGTACTTAACCCCAAATAAACAAACAGAGCTACCTTCTTCATTTGCGTACGGAGCAATTTAACCCCCCACCTTCGACCTCCCCTGTGGAGGCTGCAGAATAGCAGCGGTGACCAGAGAACGCGACCCTGACTCCCTAAACCGGCCCTGAATGCCTCACACTGACACAGAAGCCGCCCTCATCAAAAAAGCACTTCTTCCAGCTTTCGGCAACTCGTGGTTCACTGTGAAGCACTCAGAAACGTGAGGGTGTGAGCGGAGAACCATTGTTTGGTCCTTAAAGACTTGGGATTCTCTGATTGTGATATTTCTGGTCATTTATTCTTTGCTGTTTTCTGTTCAACGTGTTTTTATTGGTTTTCAGCATGAAAGAGGAGCAAGAAATACAAACAAACGCTGCTAAGCTCAAATTTTTGTGGCAAATATGACAACAGAAAATCACATCAGCTCAGAGGTCATCAGTTATTTGTCCTTTGTGATTTAAATTTGTGACATAAAGGGGACTTATAAATATAATTTATCATTAATATTATTATTTATGTTGAAAGAAATTAAATGAGTTGTGATGAATACAAATGAAAGGAAATGTTTTCAACTACGTTTTAAAATCAGTTTCATTTCTATTTTAACTTAACACGTCAAACGTGCTTTTACCTGTGCAAAAATGATGAATGAATCCTAACCTATGTATCTTCACTGCATCAAGGCAAAACAACTTAGTAATCATAAATAAACCATTACTGGATGAGCCTTTGCACAGAAACAGATTTGACACGATTGCCAAAGTTTAAAATGAGAATCCAAGATGACACCAGGAACCAAAGATGACTGGAGACACGTGGCTTTCATTTGAATACAACATGGATGAAGACACAAACACCAGCACTAGTTGGTGTTAACTAGACTGTCGTGGAAGGAAAGAGCTTCCAAACTGTAATGACTAAGATGTTTAATTTTTTTTAAATCCTGCCTTACGGCAAGTATTAACCATGTGTATCTTTGCTTTGAATTAGATGATCAACTGAATGTCGGAATAAACAATTTAACACACTATTTCAAATAAAATTTACTTTTAATTCTGAGAGTGCCGTTTATTTTTTTCCTTTGGTCTTTCCTGCCTTCATTTGGTCTCTAATCCAGAAAAAAACACACACCACAAAAATGTACTTCTCTGAATTCAGTTGTTTTCACATACGACAAGAAAGCAATTGCTTTACAAAGAAATACGCCTCTGAGGGTAAATCACATACACTGGTTACAGGCCAGAAAAGACGGACGGATCAGCTATCAGAAATGACAAGAAGAGCTCATTAAATCGAAGAAACAATTCAGCAGCGTTAACAAAAGCCAGCGGTCGAAGCGGGGCTGGATAATTGAAATGCAAACAGCTGATCAAAGCCAAGCTTCTCTGCCACAATTTCATTGTTTATGTACAAGCCTTATGTGGGACCTGTTGACTTTTCCAATTGGAGCTGTAAACTTTTGTTTGCCCATGCATTTCCAAGACTGACTGTCAGTCTGATCCAAACAATTACCAGCTAAATGTGTTTGCCAGTTCAGGCAAAGCCCCCCCCCCCCTCCACCCACTCCCTTTCTGCTGCCCTAAAAAGATCAAAAGGACACCCCCCAACACACACACACACACACACACACAGGCCCCATTTCAACACCCCCTCTACCGCCACCACCACCCCTCACTCTTCATATCCCTCCTCCTCCTCCCAACCTCTTCATTTCTTTTAGTCATGACAGTTCAACTGGAAAGCCAGCCATAAGTGATTTTCTTCGACGGCCCAGCATTTGGAACATGCACCGGGCTTCGAACCAGGGGAGATATCTTTTATTTGAAGCGTGAGAGAATGGAAGAAAGACAATCTGCATATTCTAACCATGAAAAGTCATGCTCAGCCGATCAAAGAGCTGCGGCGACGCTGCTTGTAGCTGAAGGCTCGAGGACCCTCGTGATGTGAATGAGCACAAATTGCTGCTACTGATGCTAAACGGTTAAGAGCCTAGCAAAATGTCATAAGGTCAATCAACTTTTGGTAGTCATTTGACCGTGACACAACCTTGGAAGTTTTAGTGGATAAACAGGCCTCGGGGCTGTGTGACCCGATGTTTGACTCACAGAGGAAACACTCGAGGAGGATTCTCCAGGTGTTTGCAATCTAAATAATACAATAACATTAACAGCTTAATAGATTTCTGAATTCATTTACAAGTAAGAGAAAAAAAAATCTACAAATTAATAAGGCTTTTCAACAACTGCATTTTTAACCCTTTTGTGCATGATTTCTGATCCTGTATGTCAGGATTTTTTTTCTTCATTTTTCAAAACTTTCTTAAGACATAAAAAAGGTGGGAAAACAAATTTTGTTTTTGATTTTTCTAGGTAATCAATTGTATTCTTCTCCAAATACATAGTTGTTATTTGGAAAATACATCAGTAGTATTAGTCTTTAGGAGTTACTTATAAACGTATATAAAATATTGTAAGAAAAAAATGTAGTGAGATATATATATATATATATATATATATATATATATATATATATATATATATATATATATATATATACAGACTTTAAGTCATTACCACATATTTGAAGTCATAACATATATATATATATATATATATATATATATATATATATATATATATATATATATATATATATATATATATATATATATATCCCAGAACAACCTGGCATAGGAAGTGATCTTAAGAAAAAAGAAAAGAATGAGCAGAACAAAATTGATTTCTATGCAAAAGAAAAAATACTATCTTAATGTTAAACATCTTCAAAAGCATAAATCTGCTACTACAACATTTCATGAGTAGCATCATATTATTAAAATAAACTGAGCTGTATCCATTTAGACTGTGTGGTGAGCTTGGTCTTGAAGCATGATCTGTGTTTGGACTTTTATTTTCTTCTGGGTTTATAGTTTTGAACATTTGTCTATTATTTAATCTGGTTTTAGTTTATTCCTATGTGTTAGTTCTCTGAGTTTCCTAACATTAGCGTCCCTTTGCTGTTTGTCACCTGTAGGTTTTCTCTTTACAGTTCTATGTTCTCCCTTCCTCAGCATTTTTGCCTGCCTCTCTGCTCCCCTTCCCACCTGTTTTTCATCTCTACAGCGAATGGATGCTCCAGGTGAGACTGGGAATAGTCTACCAGATTGAATTTGCGCCAATGGGCTTAATTTCAAAAACCTCGCCTTCCATTTAAAAAGCTAAATGGCTTTTTAATACTGACAGAGCTGAAGAGAAGGTCACTGAAAAAGGGGGATATGTATTGCTACATTTAATAAATACCGTAAGTTAATTTTTTCAGAGACAATAAAAACACAAGAAAACACTTGTAAGCCGTGAAACTAGAGGTTTTATAGTTTACACGTATTCGCCCACTAGACACCGCTGCTCAGGGCTCAGTGAAATCTTGAACCGGTGTTCATGTTGAAAGACTTTATCTTCCTGGATCCCAGTTTGCACGGCTCTCTGAAAGTGAGCGAAACTAACCATGTGCGTCATGACGTCACGCCGCCGCTATAGCTACGTCTTCCTGTTTACCCGGACGTTCTGCTGTGTGGATCATGGCCGGTGTTTTGCTCGGTGTCTCGCTGCGATGCTGTTCACCCAGCTCCCTGAGGACGTGCTCTACCACATCTTGTTTCATTTGGACCGCACATCTCTCTGTCGCCTTTCTCAAGTTTGTAAAAGCATGAATCGCTTTGTAAACCGGGACGCTGTGTGGAGGAGGATTGCAAAAGGCTGTTTAAACAGCGGGATAATCTGGAACGGGACGGACATGTAAGGAGACAGCTGAGAAAAACAGCTGCTTTTATTTTCCTTCGGTTGCCGGGGTTACATTCACTGCCAAGTAGCCATTCTTGTTCTTCGTAGACACAGCTTTAACTGGACCTGTGAGGCTATTCCTCCGTTCTGTACAGAACCGCGAGAGTACAGAAACAACACGGCTGAAGCTAATGAGAAGTAACTGCAGACATAGGGCACATGTCAGCTGTCAACACGACACGTGGGGCTTCTTGTCTGCAGATGCTGACAACAGAAGTAGAACCTTACAATACACACACACACACACACACACACACACACACACACACACAATTCAAATGTGTGAGTCTACCAACATGTGATGCTAGGACCCCTGATCAACATTTTGGAGAGCCTCTGTCTTCACAGAGGGTTGTTCTCTTGTTTGATCATGTTTTTATTATTATTATTATTATTATTATTATTATTATTATTATTATTATTATTATTAATGACAGGTTTATCATTCAGTTGCAGAGAAGATTGCTTTAATTTTAAAACCCCCAGAGAAATGAAATGGGTTTACTTTTCTGGCTAAGTTGAGGGAAACGGGTCATAACCCTAACTTTCACGGTCCACTAAGCGCTATTACCACGTCCCACCAAATCAACGGGCCAATTCTGCCATCCATTCCCCAGTTTTCATTCCCTCCTCTATCCAGCTCTCCTCTGTAAACAAGCAGTAAATATCAGTCCCATTAACTTAAAGGATGCCATAATTGTCTTCACCAATTATGCAGATGAATTATCATAAAATGCTGAATAACTTTGAATTCAATTGTGTACTACTGCTTTTATTGCTATCGTGTTCTATTACACTCTTTCCTTTGTATTTTGGTTCTTGTTTGGGGCAATTAAATAAATATGAAAAATTATATATTCCTTGATCAAACTAAAAGTAACTCAGTGACCTCTTGCTTGTGGATAATATTCATCAGAGTCCATGTTTCCTTACAGCAGACTAGGATATAGAAAATGACTTTGATTGCATAATATATCAGTACTAACATCAGTATCTTCCGATATTAGTCATTCGTAAAACATAACGTATCGGTCAGATAAGTAAAACTAGATTGATATGAACAACCCATATTTATTTTCATCTGTTACTATCTGTTTCTTTTAAAATTTTAAAGATGTTGAAATGGTAGAGAAATATTTATGATATAATTTATATAATATCGAGAAATATTGGTTAATATTGGCCACAGCAGGACTATTAATATCGGATGTTGATATCAACCCCAAATCTAAATATCAGTACGTTCCTAAAAATGACTTTCATCATTTTATACTCAATGTGAGTATAAAAAAATTCTGCTGGTGGTTATAAATTAACCACCAGACTGCTGGTCATTTAAAAGACCAGCAGAAAGGCCACTTTCAGCAAAGGATGGCTCTAGGTTACTCTGTTGTAGTGAGTTTGAGGAGACCCATGACAGGTTCTTTGTGTCCCCACCTATGCTAAAAGTGTCCCACTCAAATCCACCAATAGAGTTCTAACCCATCTGTGCCTTTCTGAAATATTTAGCACTCAACTGGATGGTGGTTTTTAAATTATTTTGGACTGACATCATACTCTTTCCCAGGTAATGAACAGTAACAATTCTTGAAGGCCGTTGCTGATATCTTTCCCCTCTGTCATTGCTTAAGCACAAAGATGTTTTTTCAAACTCATTGGGCAGTGAGGCATTTTGCATTGCCTTGTAAGAGAATTCATACTTTTGACACATCAAAACCACAAACCTTCTAGTAAGATTTTGTTTGATCATTACAGAGCGCAAAGGAAAATTAAACATAATTTTAAAACATTGTACAAATAAAACTGCAAAAAAACGTTTAATCCGGTCAATATTTTGTGGATTCTTTTGCTGTCCCGTCCAGTTCAGAATATCTTGAGACCGTTTCCTCACTGTTGTGTTCAGTGTGACCCAAGCTCAGTCAGGTTTGATGGAGAACATCTGTTTTCAAGTCTGTCTTTAGATTCTCAGTTGGATTTTGGTCTTAACTTTGACTAGACCATTCTTTCACATGAATATGCTTAGATCTAATTTATCCATTGTTCCTCTGGCTGTACGTTTAGGATGGTTGTCCTGTTAGAAGATGAACTTCATAACCATGCAATAGCCTACAACCATTTGGCACTACAACTTTCAACCTTTTAGAAAAATGAATTGATATTCAGTTGTTTCTGTCTTTGCAGATATCCTAATATCCCTCTGAAGGAACGAGTGAAGACAGCTCAGAACTGGTATCATGGATTTTGTAAAAAGTGGACTCTTCTCAAATGGAAGACAAAGTACGTCAATCATTTGCTTTTAATCGGCAAAACTAGCTATGTTTTTCTTCGCAACACAGAGACACTTAGCTTCATTGCATTTTCCTGTAATGTACCTGATGTGAGAGTAATAGTATTTTTCCACATATAAAATCTTGTAGAGTCCTCCCTTTTGCAGGCGCTTCCTGTGAATAGTTTCCTCTCTGGGAAAGAAAGCTAGCTATAAGTATTTTTCTCCTTTTATTTTCCACATAAATTATTCTTTTTACCTTTCCCTATCTTGCTATTAGGCTGTTGCCATGGTTACAGTTGGACGGAGATGTGCTGTACTTGTCTCAGGCTGCTAAAATCGGAGCCTACTCTCTGAACCATGACTCCAGGAGGCTCCAGCGAATACCACTGGAAAATTATTTGGGGCACAAGGGCGATGTCTGTCGCTTTGTCCTCACAGACTCTCACCTGATCAGTGCAGGAAGGTAATTCTTTCTCTACATGGCCTCTTTAAGGTCATGTTTTGTTGGCTTTTTTTTTTTGACAAAGTCCACTTGACATGGTCACTACTACATATTATTCTTAGACGTCTTCTTCTGTAATGTTGGCATTACAGTTTCCCAGCTGGACAGCAGCATGGCATATGGGTTGTGCGTTAGAGAGGGCCATACATGACAAACCTTTTTAAATTTATCATACAACTATTGTGCAACGTAAGCTGAATAGTTAATTTTAGAGAATTAACTATTCTCTAAAATTAACATATAACATATAATTAACTATATGTATCAATATGCAGCTGTATTTAGTAACTTAAATATTAGTTTGTTGTGACTAATATCAATTTAAAACCAATAAGTAGTTTTGATTGAGTAGTTAACTGTTTTTCCATTAATTTTTGTATGCATACAAAAAGCAATGTCCAGAAATTATGTTGTTTTTTTTTTGAAGCTCTAAACATTCGGCGTCTGCCTTGGTCTCAGAAGGTCTGGTATTGGTCTTGTAATCATTAACCAACATACACCTTCACAAGTTTCAATTTGTTGTGATCCTTCTCCTTCAAATATTTGAAGAAATGTTCTTTAGTGAAAGAGAAACTGCTTACCTTGTATAGCCATCAATAAGCTCTTGGCATCCTTCTGCCTAGATATACAGCCATTAATGGTTTAAACTTTAAACCACTGGTGTTCTGGATGCTATTTTAAGCCTAGTCAAACACATGTTAAAATGTTATAATCTTCAAACTTCTAAATGGTCACAGCAGCAGGTTAGACTATCTCATGCTCTATTGTCTTCTTCGGACCCCCTGCACTTGCCTCAGTGTCAGAGCAACCTGCTGATGGTTCATATTGGACAGTCTCTGATGATCTTCTGTCATAAGTGCAGTGTGAAACTGAACCAAACCAAATGAAGGTGAGACATTTGCTGCATTACACAGAATTCCCCTGGATTATCCTTATGCAGAAGAACTCTTAGGTTTTTTTTTTTCTTTTTGCTTGTTTTTTATGGCAAAACAAATGCTGTAAAATATGTTTTAAAGGTTTATTTACAAATGATTACTTGAATTGTAAAGCTAAAATAAGTTTTGATATTTACTGCACTTGTCTACACCAACAAGTGAGCGTGTTCCAACAAGTGAGAAAGGTTTTGTCACAGTAAACACAAAGTATTTCTGGTGAAATTCTTTAATGTTTAAAAAAAAAAAGAATTTCTGACTGCAGCTATTTGCTTTACTACAGCCTTAAACCATTTGGATCATGGGTGCCCAGATTCGGTCCAGGAGAACCGTTAACTTTCCCTTCTTGCTTGATGACTGATGACGAAAAAATACAGCCATTTGATAAAGATGTGTTAGAGCAGGGATGCATTTAAAACTGCAGGATGGTGGCTCTTGCAGACTTGACTTGGCCACACCAGTTTTAATTTTAGACCCATCTATTATAAGCAGTGAAATGCCTAAACATCTATTTTGTCTTGTTTTGTCAGTGATGGACGGATCTTGGTCCACAGCAGAAGACGTAACTTGTCACTGGGGCTAATGGGTCATAGCCAGGAAGTGAACTGCCTGGACTCTAAAAACGGACTCATCATCAGTGGATCAAGAGACCGAACAGCTCGAGTAAGAACATCTATCAATCAGTTGTTGATGATGATAAATTAAATACTGACTTATAGTCTGCTAAGTAAAGAATTTAGATAAATTTCAGGGTTTTTTCTCATCTCTTTTTAAGCTCTGGTATAACACAGAGTAAGGATATTATTTTTTGTTACATCTTTTAATTCTGTAAACCACAAATTCTGCAGTTCCTTCTTTCTACCATGTTATTTAAGTTAGAGTTTCCATGGCGGAACTCAAAGACGCAGCAGCTCGGAGTTCCTCTCATTGTCACTGATTTTTAAGGTTCTTTTTTTTATTAATAAGGGTAGGATCATGTACAACCGATAAGATCTTTTCCAAAATGGATTATGGAGCGAATGGTACGTAATCGAGGACTTTGTACAGATGCACAACATACCGCCGAACATAGCCCACACACCAGGCTCCTCATGGACATTCATGGCACCCGAGGCTCTCTGAAGAGAGGAATCATAGAGGCCAAGACGAACTACACCTGACCTGAGTCTCCCCCATAACATCTGCTGCTGGATCATGGACTTCCTGATTCAGAGGGTGAGAGTAGGATCCCACCTGTCCTCAGCACTGAGCTCCAGCACCAGTTGTCCACAAGGCTGTGTGCTAAAGCCCCTCTACATTGTAGTCCCACCCACCCAAACAATACCATCATAAAGATTCAAGAGACTTTATTGTCATTCACATCACGTGTTACATGAGGTGGAACAAAATTGAAAGTCACGGCCCCAGTTACATCCAAATATAAAGTATAAAATATAAAAACTAGCTACAAGATCAAATTGTTATAAATAGGAAAAATATTTACAAATATATAAAAACAAGAAGTAGAAAAATGAAATGTATATTAATAGGAATGTACAAAATGGATGAAGTATGAATAATGTAGCAGCATGGGAAGATAAATTTAGCAGTGCAACATTTTAAAGTGTCCGAGTGTAAAGTGCAAATACAGTGTCATTGGGGGGGGGTTAGGGGTTGAAGTGACCAAGTTATTGTTAGGGACAGTGCAGTGAGAGAGACTGAGAGGAGTTTGAGAGTCTCACAGCTTCTGGTATGAAGCTGTTTCTCAGTCTGGTTGTCCTGCATTTGATGCTCCGCAGTCTCCTGCCTGAGGGTAGCGGGACAAAAAGTGAGTGTGCTGGGTGAGTGGGGTCCTTCATGATGCAGGAGGCCCTTTTCCTGCATCTGGAGGTGTAGATGTCTGTTTGCTCCACGGTGGTGGGGCTCATCTCTAGAGGAGATGAGGCCGCATACAGAGTTTAAGTGGAACGAATGTCTGTCTGGTTCACCACCAACAACCTCCGCTTGAACATCTCCAAGTCGAAGGAACTGATTGTTGACTTTAGGAGAAGTGAACCAGACATTCAACCCAGCATTATAAATGGGGAGAGGGTGGAGATGGTGTCAAATTTCAAGTTTGCTTGACAGAAGACCTGACCTGGAACGCTAACTCCACTTCAGTCCTGAAGGAGGCACAACAGAGACTGTCCTTCCTGAGGATTCTCAGCAGGAACAATCTGAAAACTGAGCTCTTAGTGGCCCTATGTTGCTGCGCTGTGGAGTCGGTGTTGAGGATCTCGCTGTGGTTCTGAAGCTGCACAGCGGCAGAGAGGAAGCAGCTCCAGAGATTCTGCCCAGATATTGATTGGCTGCCCCTCTTCCATTTCTGGAGGATATCTACAGGACCTGCTGCCTCCGGAGAGCCCGTAGCATCATCAAGGACCGCTCACAGCCCGGCCACCACCAGTTCAAACTCCTGCCCTCAGAGAGGTGTTTCAGGGCAGTAAAGTCAAGGACAAAATGACTGCAAAACAGTTTATACCCAAGAGCTCTTGTTGCCATGAACACAGCTTATTCAATCTAAAACTTGATATTTATTTATTTACTTATTTTAACATCCCAGGTGTTCTGTGTTTTGAGAGTTGATATTTTTTACATTTCGTTGTGCTTTATATGTGCACAATGGCATTGAAATTAATTCTGATTCTGACTTAAGCATGTGTTAAAAAAATAGTTACTGGTGACATTTGTTTCTCTAGATGTGGACTTTGACCTCCAGCTCCCCCTTAGGAACGATTCCCATGTTTGACAGAGTTTGGTCTGTTGCGATTAGTCCCACTCAAAGGTAAGTACTTTCTTAAGATAATTTGCTGAGTTTAGTTTAGAATGCCTTGTAGATCATTTACTAAAGACTTAATTACATGTCCTATAGAAGTACCTTAGGTACTTTACCCTTTTACGACTTTTATGAATCAATTATAAGCAACATAATTTGGCTTTTTTACAAAAAAAAAACCTTTGCAGTGGAAGTAAAAATTTATTTCTACAAAATAATGGTGAGTAATATTTACCATAAAATAGGTAACTGCATAAATAGTCACTCCCTTTAAATTGACTAACCTAATTCAGCAGAGGTCCAGCCAAGTGGTGGTAGTTGTCTTACAATGAGTGGAGTGGAGATCTTTTGAGCATAGTTAGGGATTGTAGTTTAAAGTGAGGCTGTCATTTCGTGTCACTGACCCTTCTGACCACTACCAACACAAGGTGGGTGAACTGTCTTGCCTAAGGACATGACAGAGGTGGGTGGAGTGGGAATCGAAGTGGCAACCCTCTGCAGGGCGAACACCTACATCGCCATCATCACCCTAAATGTGTAAAAAAAACAACAACATATTTTTCATAAAAGTTGTATTCTGCAGCCTTAAAGGAAGTCAGTTCCTTTATACACCCTTTCTCATGCTCTGAGTCACCTCACCCCGGCATTTTGTTTTCCTTGATGATCCAATCTTGTGGATTAGTTGACATTATTAAACAGTGAGTGGATGATCCACTCGATAATGTCAGGCATAACAACCCATCTGCTGGACACCCATGTCATCCCACGTCTAATTCCATCCCATGTTTTGTTGTTACACTTGATATCATCTCAAGGTCTAATAAGAATCATTGTTGTGGCATTAAATTGCCAAGGCTGGTACAGAACTGCCGCCCCCGTTAAAGTTCGGTGATGCATTGGAAAGTAAACCGAGCCGATCAGTGGCCTTTGTCCATGGCTTTTTTTGTCCACGTTTAGATTACTTGGTGACGTTAACCTAACGTCACAGATATTTTTGGGAAGAAGTGGAAAAGAGAGGGAGGTAAGAAAGCAAGCAAATAGGAAAATAAATAAATCAAACTATATGCCAGAACAAAGAATAAATAAAGGATAACTTAAAAAAAGAGAAAGAAATAAAAGAAAAACACTATGTGAACTTGTTATTAGGCTCTCCATTGGGCAGTTCACTTCCATTTTTATTTTCTACTGCTGATTTTTGTTATCTGTAGTGTGAGAAGATTTAGCCATTGTGAGGTACTGATTTTTTTTCCTATATTTCTGATTCTGTAAGTCCCATGAAGTGCATCCTGTGCTGTGTGAGGTGTGTTTTATGGATTATTTTATATTGTATTAACTGTATGTTGGTGTTGTTGAACATGTTGAAAATATTATGGCAGACATTATTCCAAAATTGATTATCTGTATGGATGGTAAGAGTGAAACGGTGAAAGTAAAAAGAAAGAGAAGGACAAGCAGAAAAAGAAAAAAAGAAAACCTTGCTAAATAGATTAGCAGTTGCAACGATAGTCATCAACTGTCAGACAGAAAGGAATAAAATATTAATAACAACAACAACCACAATAATAATATAAATAATAATCATAATAATAATGAAAAAAAAAACATACTTTTCCAATGGGGTTCTATAACAAAGTTTTAGAATTACCAAAGAAAATAAGAAAAAAAAATACTGTTAACAATAGCAGAGAAATGAGGTAATACTGACAGTGATAACGATAATAAAATAATAGTGCATATGTATAAAAAACAATGATAATCAATCAATCATATATTTATTCCAGACACAAAAAAGGTCTATAGTAAAAAGGTAAAAACAAGCAAAATAAGAGAAAAATAAAAATAAACATGACATATTATGTTGTTAATAATAACTGCTGTTAATATTAACAGCAGTGATGTTACTAAATCTGTTGTATTGATGCCTACAGTAATAATAAAATAACAGCAAAACCGAAAAAATGGCAAAGTGATATAGTAGTTGTAATGATAGTCATTAATGGTCAGACAGAAAATAATGAAGCATTAATAATGATATTAATTAAAATAAAAATAATGAAAAAAAAGATTTACTTATCCATGAGAGTTGTACAACAAAATAATAGAATTAACCATAGAAAATTAGAGAAAAAAAGTAAGAAAGTAAATGATGACATTGTGGATGAAAACAAGAACTGGTGGTTCAGTCCCGCCGTGCGTGTGTCTGTGGAGGACTCATGGAGCACAAGCTGTAGAATCGCTCCAGGTAGCGTTCAAGTTGATCCGGAGTGATAAGTGGGGATCTGCAGAATACAGCTGTAGATTGTTCGCCTCTGTTTTCCCCCTATTTCTTTATAGCGACAGGTGCTGCTATGATGGGTCTCTAGTGCAATAGGTTGAATCTCACAGTGTCATACCTGGATCGGCCCGTTGCTGCGATACGTCACAGCGTCCGCCATATTGAATGTGGAGTATCTGTCAGTAAGCAAATACTGGCAGAAATAAATGGACCGAACTTCATAAAGCGTCGTCGTACACAGTATTTTAAGTCAATGCCTGTCAGTGACACATTCTGTCACACTCACTAATATATTTGGGAATTAAAGAAAGCACTAAAGACAACGTTTTTAACTTTTTGATGTGATTATTTAATTGTTTAAAGAGCACAATGTTTATATTTGTCAGCTGATTCTGATCAATCCTTTTTATATTGACATTGATGAAGACACGCACGCACGCACACACACGCACGCAAGCAAACACACGCACACACGCACGCGCGCACACACGCTCACACACACACACACACACACACAGGAGTGTATTCATGAACATATTTACACAATTTCATAATTTAATGCGCATTTGATATGAAGGAAGAAAAAACATAATTTCCTTTTAATTTTTAGATATTTTATTGTGAAGACAATAAAGTAATAAATCAATCATTGTCAAACATTAGCTACATACTTTTCTTACTTTTTTCAGGAAAAAAAAAATTATTATAGTATGATATGTCAACTCTGCTACGGACAGCATAGACAATGTGTGAAAAAATGTGTACTAGGCTAAACTATTTTTATTTCATTACAGAAACTTTCTTAATACCCTAACACTTCAGATTGAGATATTTAACTTAAAAATACACAAAAAGTGAAAGAAAAAAGTGGACATTAAAATACAGATGTATTTATATTATACTGCCAACACAGGGCACAGGCAGGGTTCAGTCTGCTGGTCAAACTGGGAGCAGTCCAGTGACTTCTGAGCCGTCCTGGTAGACACAGGCTAAAGCCAAGGATAACAGAGAAATTATCTAACAGTGCAATTGAAAATTCATCCATGATGCCTTCTCATTCTGAAAAAACATACGTACATCTCACGGATGTCTGTTGGGTTTGGTAGCTGTTGGGGCTTTGGCCAGTGCATTTATGATCTGTGGGATACCGGGGGCTGCTGGTTGTGTCACTTCAAACGGGTGCCCTGGGTGTTGTGCTAGGCTGTGATGCTATGGTAACGCCATAACTTTGGTAAGGTATGAAAATGTTATCCACATTTCCATACCTTGAAGAACCTTAGCAGAGGCAACCACCCTCCTTCTCTGAGGTTCCAGTCAGATTTGTCCATCACTTCTGTGGATGTAGATACTGTATACACACACACACACACACACATACACACACACACACACACACACACACACACACACAAATAAAAAAAAATTCTTCAAGAGACGCTTTTCATGGTCATTTGTCAAGAACCAATTTGTTGCTGTTGACTTAACATTCCCTTTGTCCTTTACCTGTCAGTCAAGGTTGGTAACCTGGTACAAAACAGGCCTTACCTTTAGGGGACAACACTGCTTTAATATAAATGTATAGAAAGGGGGCTTGGGGGGCAGAAGGCAGTTAAGAGAGAAGCTACCCTGAAGAGAGGTGAGATCAGCCAAAGGGGTTATCCTTGATTTGTCAAGAATTCCTCAAGCACAACTACAAAGTTGTCGCATGGACTAAAAGTGCCTTTGAAACGTTCCAAAAACAGGACAAGATTGTTGGATAAACCGTCCCCAATTCAGTACTTTCTCACCGCTACCAGGGGGGGAAGACCTTTGACCTCTAGTAAGTATAGGGTGACGCCACTGTAGCCACCCAGACAGCCTTCTCCGACTGCACTCCCACTGCTGCTGTTGCCACCATCCAACCTCACACACTCCAGTTTCACCCCCACTGCTCTGTCCCACTCAACCGCAAGAAAAAGCCCGAAATTCATGTCTTTCTCTTTGGTCTCTCCTGAGCAGTCCCTGTGGCTCAGGAGTCAAGAATTCAATTAGTTAAGAAAAGAGAAGAAAAGAGCGAAGCAGCAACAATACAGCGATAAGGGGGCAGAATGTGTGTTCCCACACGCTAAATACAGGGCGCTTTCCCTGGGGCCCACAGAGCCAGAGGACCTGCACCACAGGAGGTGAGAATAATCACAGCTCCCTCTGAACCCCCTCATTACACACATTCTCACACACACACATGGCTTACATTCCTTGCAAACACAGATAGCTTCATCCAGACATGCATTACACGCAGGCATTCTCCCAAAGAGAGAGAGACACACCTTGCAGATGCCCCACACTTACTACACACATAAACACAGTGGGAGAAACGCTTAGTACACATAAGCCTTCATGCACAATCACAACACAAACCGAGCACCTTTCATTATATCTCGGCCTCATACAGGTGTTCTCTGGTCTTTGGTTTACCAGGAAGACTGTTTTGGTCTACTTAGCTAGCGAGAAATGAACAGGTGGACAAGCAGCTGCAGTGGAGTTTCAACTTGTTCTATACAACTAGCTTAGCCTGTTATGTAGTTAGAGCTCATCACAGAAACATGAGTCCGCTGGGTTATCAGCAGGGGTGAAAGGGGTTTTAAATTCTTGCCGGGTACTATGACGAAAATCGTCAGTGGCTCGTTGTGCGAACCAAAACAAATAAAAGCATAACTATTTTACTGTACTGTAGAAGAGCTTTACAATATGGAAGAAACATATATTTTTATATTTTGGCTCTGGCACAGAGGGTGGAAAGTAATTACTTACATTTACTCGTATTGCTGTAATTCCAATTTGTCTATATTGCACCATAAGTTGTTTACAAAACCTGAATTCTTACTTTTACTTGAATTTGTTTTGAGTAGAGTTACTCAGTTGCATTTGAAATTATATCCATTAATGAGTAAAGATAAAACATAAGAAAAAAACAGCATTGATCTTTCAGCTGGGTTTGTATTAAATGGTGTGGAATCTATTGGGAGACAGAGGAGCAAGAAAAACCCATCAAGTTTAGTTCAGGTTAAATTGTGAGAAAAAGAAAACCCTTTGCTGAATTCAATGCATCAGTTTAACTGTAAGTACAAGCAGCAGCTGTGTGATACATTGTGAACTTGAATAATATTTTAACCACAAATGTAAATGTCAGTTTTATCAAGTACTTGTGATTATGACGAGTTTTGACTAAATTTGAAAACACAAAATCAGGTGATTAGTTTGGAATCAATTATTTAAAACTATTAGATAAGAGGGACAAACTCAGCTGACATAAGATGTTGGAAATGAATGTCCCATTAAAAATGCACAATATTTTGTGTTGCCTTTTTATTTATAAATGTGATCCTTTAGATAAAAACAATGAGACCATTATGTTCTCACTTCCTTTGCGATGAGCAGAACTTTGTTTTGCTCATCACAAAGTAACTAGAGTAACATTTTAAAGAGGTACTTGTTACTTTTGATGTTAGTAACTTTACTTCTATTTAAGTGCAAATTTAAATCAAAAATAACTGCAGTTTTACTTGAGTAACCACATTTTTTTGTACTCTATCCGCCTCATGTTCAAATATTGATAAACAATTTTATCTTGTAGCATCTTCAGTAAATTTTTATCTTCGGCATCACTGACATTTCTTTTGAAAAAAAAAATAAAAATTTCTGCACCTTTATCAAGATTTGATTTCGCTTGAATTAAAAATTCACCGTCCTGCAGTGTTTTCCCGGTTATTATTTTAAAGTCTATGAATGATAAGCAATGTATTGTTCGTCCTGTCCCAGTGCAATGCTTACAGCAACGGACCGAAAACAATGAGAAAACAAGCTGCCCTTCATAAACCCATAAATCCCTGAATTCATAGTTTCGGCCGTCAAACTGGCCGAAACTATGAGGCCGGTGTCGACTTTACCTCTGGTAAGTAGAAGTAGCTAGTAAACATGTTAGCTAAAGCTAGCCCAATCAGCAACTGCATGTCATTGTGCAGTTCAGGTATTTGCAGTAACATTTCATAGTAAAATTTTTAATGAGTGGAAGTATATCGGACAAACATTAAATAAATATGTGAATATAAAAATGACATGCTTGTGTCAAAGTGTGTCGTCATTCCAATAATCAACAAAACGTTATGCTTTGTGCTCTTGTAAGCTTTGTATACATTTTTAAAAAATGTGATTAATTGTTAGTATGAGCAATTGCAACCATGTAGAAGAAGAATCAGGCTTGAGAATTTGAAAACAGACATGCTTAGTAAGAACGGAGGGAGAGAAAGTTAGTGAAATGCCAGCAAGCATTGGAACAAATGTGTGTATACGTGAAGCTTAGGACATCTAATAAATCTACAAATTATAGTAGCTATTTATAGTTGTAATAAATGTGATTAAAAAAAATAAGTTTACAAAATTAATACATGACATGTTGATCATTTGCAAAAAGTTGTATGATAATCAAATATTAATTTGAGTAAAATATACTCTTTTTGGCAAACATTTTATAATGTAGCTCATCACACAGGACAGTCATTGAAAGGTGCAGGTAATATAGTATATATTAAAGCCCAATATTTTCATTCTCAGGTTTAAGTTGGTAGTAATGCAAGCAACAGTGTAAATAATTTAAATATGAATCTAATTATGAACGTATGATTAAACTTGATCCAGCAGCAGATGCTATTGGTAACAGAAATATTAGGAAAACTTAAAAACTATACGACTATGATAATTTTTTATGTACTTGCAGAATGTGCTGTTTGCATTACCATGAAGTCAACCGATGCCCTGACAGAGAGGAGGATCTCCAGATCTGAGGAGTGGGTCTCCTTCAAGATCTAGTCATCAGGCTCAAGTGAGAACAGAGAAGCAGCTTGTCTTCACTCCGGACCAAGATTCAGCAGCATGAGATGTGAAGGGCTGACAAACTGGCTCAGGCGCATGGATCTGCCTGGAAGTATGGATAAATCTCTACATGACACTGTGAGATACAGCTGAGATAGATGTTGTATTTGGAACAGCATACTGTATTGCCAAGATGAACAGACATTTTACTGATCATGATGATCTCACTGACGATCAAGAGAAATTGTTGTCAACGTGGGCACTGGTCTCCACTCAACGAACAGTTCCACAAAAATTGTGGAACGTACTGTAAAAGAAATGCAGACAAAAATTGTTTGTTATAAATTGTACCACATGTCTTTAAAGCCACCTATTGTACAAAGTTTGTGTTACAATCAAATACAAGTATCAGAAATGTTGCATTGTTAAATATAGTTAAAAATCTAAATAAAGTGTTGATTACATTGCACTAACTGGTTTACTTTTGTTTCAAAACACAGTGTACTACAAAAATGTACACTACACCACTGTTTATTCCTGCTTTAAGACAAGAACAACAGCGATAATAACCAGGCGGCGTAGAAAAAATAATAAAAGACTGAACAACTCACTTCCTGATTTGCGGTATGATGCTGTATGTGTGTCACAGTGTGAACGGCTCACGTCCAACAGCACAGCATACTGTGCCATTCATGCTGCTTGAACGAATCACGGATGCGCAAGCACTTTGTTCCGTTCATTCAGCGAGAACAGCATGACTTCTGATTGGCAGTACAGGAACTGTGTTGGAGTGGCACTGTCTCTCATTGGGTGAATCTTTATCATACATTTAATGAGTCACAGAACATGGAAGTTTACCCCTTCACCCAAGCTGAACTAAGAAATGAACGAATCAGGTAATTAAATTATTTATTTTAAGTTTGTTCACTCAAATGATTTGTTAATTTAACAGATCGCTGCATCACTCGATTCCTCCAAAACCCCTCTCTGCAGGGTTTACCTAGCTTGGCAGAAATCAGGACTTTACCCTATGCTTCGTACACAGGGTCCGCGTGGACTGTGTTGAGTGTTTTAAATATTTCCCAATTGCTAACATTTGCTCGTGATGTATGCATTACGCCAGTTCGACGCTAAAAAGCTTTCCGGAAATTGTCTGCACTGTAAACAATCATCCTCCACTACGAAGAGAGAAGTGCTGATCTGAACGAGGCGGCCGTCAGTTTTTTAACCAATATTTGGAAGCGTGCCAACATGGGCTGAACAGCTTTGTACACTTCCACTGGTGCCATTCCTAAAATTGCAGGCTGACCACCACTTTAAAACGGCACAGAAAATTTACCTCAACGTTCATAACTTTTTGTTCTGTTTGCTGATTGGCCCAGTTAAATATTGACTGGAGAGAATCCAAGTCAAAGGAGGAGAATGGCAGCATGTGGCAAAGAGCGCCCCTGTTAGCCTCAAGAAAGATGCCCCAGTACCTCAGGAGGGCCAGGAGGCGAAAGGCTGGACCAAGAAGCCAAAAGGATGCTCCTGTGCGAGGGGTCAGAGAGCAAAGAACAGGTGTGATATGCAGAAACCTCAGTGAGCCTGACAAGCAGCTCCATATTGAGGACCAACCAGTCCAGGCAGTCCCCTGACTGGGAGAGGACTGACACGGCCTTACTGGTGGACATCTTGTGGTACTGATAGAACAGGGAATGGCCGTATTTGAGATTGAGATCAGCAATGAGGAACATGTAGGAGTTAGCTCAATCCGAAGACTACCCCAGGTGACTGAACACAGAACATCACAATAGAAGTTGAAGGCTGCGAGATACTCCCCGATGCAGAGGTCCTTTGTGAGGCACAGATCGCTGTTTTCAAATCACTGGTTGACCTCAGGGAAGGATGATGGAGGATGTTCATGGAAGAGATGAGAGTCGCGGTAAGGTGATGGATGTCTGCAGGAGGCGGGATCAGAGCCGGGTGATGGAGCACAGAGGTGGAGGCAGAGGGTCATGCCAAAGCAGCAGGAGTGGGAGAGAGATTGGCTGAGGGGGAGGTGTGGTAATTAGGTGATGCAGGTAGGCAGAGTCTCTCAGCTTGAATTTAGAGCTGACATCTCAGCTTGTCAGAAGAGATGAAAAGCACATAAAATATTGAATTCACAGCAAGTAGATTTTGTCTATTTCCTGACCTTTTTCTATGAACACAGTTACGTGCTTATGATGGAGTGGACTAAGTGTTTTGCCTGTTTGTTCTAAGTACCAAAGTGAATTTGTAATAATGTGATAATAAAATCATAATTTCATGAGAATCTGCTCCACACTGCACTGAAACGAGGAATACTCAGCATCTTGTGACTGGTGTTGGGTTTACAAATAAGAAAATACTTAATTTGATTCTGATGTGTTAAAAGATTATCAGTCCCAGGACATTGAAGCTATTGTTTAAGCAACTGTTTATTTCAAAGAAAGAACCAGACTTGCTGAGCAGGCCTCATCTATCTTATTAATATAACTTTTTTTATACACGTGAGAATGTTGTTACAACTTTTGGCAAAATTGCATCTTTATTCTGCCAGTAATATAACTACTCTAATAAAATATTCTTTCTCTTGTAAGATTATGACTTTACTCCTGTATTTTTAAAAATTTAATTCTCTTAGTAAAACTAAAGTCCTACTTCGTTTACCTCTGCCGCCATTTTTGTTTTCACTGTCACAAACTTCTCCATCTCTCTCTGTCTCCTCAAAACATCCGTGCTTTTATCCTTGGTGTGTCTTTGTAGGCTACTTCTACTGGCTTTAGTAGGCAGCCTGTTGATCAATTTGAACACTGCTGCCACCTGGTGACAGGAGGCTTGTTTATCGGTCAAGCATGAATAAAGAGTAATTTTGTGCCTCTGACACCTAACCTGCCTCCCGTTCAGCCTGTTGCACTTTTGATTTCTGATTGCTTAGTTCACCATCTGCCTTGATGACTACGGGTGGCGTACAGTATGTTCCTTTTTCATGTGGTACATGGTTTTCATGTGTGAATTTCATTGGAGGTAAGGGTGACCAAACACCGTAATACTGTTTGAAAACTAGTATCTATTTTTATTTTGCCCGGCTGGAAAAATTGAACAAGAACAGCGTGAAATTTCCTGCAGCCAAAATGAACACTAATTGTGACCAAAATAGGTCACAGCTTGAGCCCTTTAAACTCAAGCTGCACCTAATTCAACTTCAACTCATAAATTATTTATACACACACACGCACACACACACACACACACTTTTTTTGTACATATCTACATATCACATAAATTACTTTATTTTTTATTTGTGCGTTAGATTTTTTAATGTGAGTCCAAATTTCATACCACAAGCAAGCAAAGGTGGCATGGCAATAAAAAAAATCCTCGAATCCTTGAGTACTAAATATAAACTGAGTTTTAATGAAAATGTACAGTTTTATGAAAACCCTTGCTCATGGACATGTTTGTCTAATTTTTAGAGGGACTAAACACATCTCACTGAGAGCTGATCTGATACCGTGAACAAAATTGCTTTCATATTTCTAGTAAGTAATGGCCCACTGCTGAAGTTTGGAGCACTTTTTCCTCTCATTTATCCACTTGCCTGCATGTAAAGAGTTTGGGTCATTAAGAATTATTACATTCACAGAAGTCAATTTGGTAGCTTAATTTATTTTATCATGCTGTGATAAACAGTTGTAGGAAGCTGACAACATGCTACAAGGCAATTGTCTTCAGGCGCTTTCAAACCCCACAGATGTTCCTGTACTCCATCTTCTGTAGATTTCGTTTCCCTCCCTAAATTTCTTTCAGTTCCTTCTGTGCACCTCTCAGCTCCTCCTTGTTTCCCAACCTAAAAGGCTTGTTTGCTATAAGAGAAACACCTTACCTTCGTGAGGGCCGCAATGTTTTCCATGCAGAAGTTGATAAAGTACATGAGACAGTCAGTGAGGATTGCAATGTAGTCCCTGTGAGGAGCACAGAGCTCTTCCCACACGGTGGAGCTGACAATCCGACTTCATACTATCTCTTTACTGGTTAAGCAAATTGCCTAGCTAATGAAACGTTGCAAGCTCAAACTAAATAAGTAGATAGCAGCAGTGATGGGGGACAGAGGAGGATAGAAGAAGACAAGAAAAAAGAAGAGGAAGGGAGAAGAGGACATAGTAGAAGGAGGAGAAAGAGGAGGAAATATAGATTTTTGAAAATGTCTGTCAAGATAAATGGATGGTTAAAACATTTATTTTTAGCTGAAGGCCTACAGTTAAAATTTGTAATTTTAAAGTATAAGCGCCATGCATTTATAAGTTGGCATATTTTGCCGCATAGCTGTTACATCTTGTTGAAGTTTTGTTTACACTACAATAGATTTATTTATTTATTTATTTATTTATTTATTTATTTATTTATTTATTTATTTTTGAAGAGTGGTTTGATATTATTGGATCATTTCGGAGGGTATTTCCTTTACAGTTTTGGAACTTTGCTTCAATTTTTTTCGTGAAGCTTCTTTGGACTACAGTGGAAATTTGAGCAAGATGTAAGTTAGGGGTGCACCAATTTATCAGCCAGCCGATTTATGGATACCATTTTCCATAATTTTGGGAGATCGGTGATCGGTCAATCTTATCCCTCGATCTTACCTACCTTAGCAAAGGACTAAAATTTGTTCTTCAGCAAAAGTTAATGCTTTTTGCCCTTGCAAACAGTATTTCTTTTCTTGAATTCTGCCCTGTAATTGGATTTTCAGGAATGCATTGCGTCACAATGACGGTGGCATACATCCTGTAAAAATTTTTGTTTTAACCGGGAGCTTTTTCTAGAACCCAATCAAGCCATCTATGATCCTCCACCTAAAATGGAACTGGACTTAATATATTATTTTTGTCTGTTTTTGTTTTCTAATGTAAAAGTCCTAACATTGGAATAATGTTCTTAATGTTCACATTGCAAAGCGTTGTGAAAATTACCAGCAGTCTTGGAAACCATCATGGTTGCAGATGATTTGTGTTGTGTGGCTGGTGTGGATGGTTGGTGTTGGATCCCAGTTGGTTCCAGCTGGATGAACACAGCCAAGGGGCTGGCTGAGGAATGTCCTGGTGACCCTACACACAGAAGACACGAACAGAAGCCAAAAGGACCACAGGGGGTGAAGATGGAACAACGGGGTCCTAGCATATGTGTGTGTGAATCTGTGAGAGAGAAAGTGCATGATTGTGTGCATGCTAATGTTTGATCATGCATATCGGTGTGTAAAGGGCCGACGGAGCAAGGGAGAGGAGGCTCGGGAGTGAACGAGAGAGAGGGAGTGTGGGGTGGGGGGTATGGGGTCAGCCCTTGTACCCTTTGACCATTGTCTCCCTCCCTGACCAATATAAAAGCATCATAACCCTGTGAGCCCAGACATATTTAGAAACCAGATAAAAGCACTTTTTACAAACTAGATACACATCAGGCACAAAGCCCGGGGTCAAGCGCAACAAATTAACAACCCTCTTTCTGATGGTGAGTTGGGGGTCTGGGGTGACGGGGCAAAGCCAAACCGCCCCTGGAGTCCAGAGCCAAATGCCTTCATATTCCCAGAGCAGAGACATGGGCTGCTCGCCTTTATTCATTGTAATTGGTCCAGGGGCCAGAGGCTAAGATAAATACTGACTTACTTTTTGTTTGCTTTGTGTCCTACTAACACAAAACTTCTCCAAGCTAACTCCAACTAAAGTCAAGACCATCATTATGAGAGGCAAGAATTTCATTCATTCGTCAGTCTCATCACAGTGAGGTTTAGCAAATTGGGGCTCATTATTTAAGGGAGTAAAACTGTTTTCATGGATGTGAAAAGGTGGAAATTGATGATGTTTTCAGCACAACAGACTGAGAAAACTATTGATGTTCTTTGAAATAGTCCCTGCAAAAAAAGACTGCAAAAACTAACAACACCCTACTAAAATCTAGGAGTTATTACTATTATTATTATTATTATTATTATTATTAACTTTCTCATTGAGATTAAAAATCTCTTTTACACAAGAATCCTGGCCAAGACTAGCAACAGTACACAGAGATTACATAACATTCATTGCAAAACAGAAAAAAGTTAAGACTTTCATAAAAGAATTAGTTGAATGATTCCACAGTTAACACATTTACAGACAAAATGATTCCTTCACAAATTCTGATTAGATTTGATTGGAAGATTGATGGAGCTTAATCCCTTAATCCAGAAGAGTCCTGTGTGGAGATTGAGATTCATGTTTAGTTTAGGTCCAAGCTTATCATCGCAGTTCGACAAAAAACGTTATATCTCTAAAAACAAAATTACTTTTAAAGACATGAAGAACTTTTTTTCTTCTAAAAATAGATGCATACTGTCTGGTCAAAGTCACGTGCCGTTTTTGATGTTTTTCAATTAAAATGTGATGCACCAGGGCAAAACCAGGAACAAGTCACGAGAGCACAAATGAAGAAAAAGGATAAAAACCACCAATTTCTGAGAAAATATGGATTTTTGTCTTTTGCAAAAAATATACTAGGTTAAGTCATTGTCTAACATTTATTATTATCTTCCACTTATCTCAGGTTGGATCGCGGAAGTAGTAGCCTTAAAAGAGAGGGTCTTTTAAGGCTTCCCTCTGCCATGCCATTTGGCCCGGCTCCTTAGGGGGAACCCCAAGGCGATCCCCAGTCAGCAGAGAACTAGTACCTCCAGTGTGTATTTAGGCCTGGTTTAGTTCCACCAAAGTTCAGGGTTCACAGAAACTCCATAGTGCAGTGTTTCCCAACCCTGGTCCTCATGGCACACTGGCCTGTATGTTTTAGGGTTTTCTTGCTTCAGCCCTGCTGATTTCAATTGATGGCTAATTAACAGGTGTTTGCTGAACTGTTATCTTCTTAATCGGGTGTATTAAGCAGGAAACATCTTTATTTAGTGACATTTCAGGAAAAAAAATGGTATCGGCCAAAATCAGAATTGGCAGGTCAGGCTTTTTAAAGATTGGTAATCTGTGATCGGCCAGAAAACTGCAATCGGTGCAGCCCTACTTAAGATGGAATACACACATATGCATGACATACTTTAAGTTAATTTCTTTGGGATGTAATTCCAACTGCTAACATTTTAATTTGTTCTAGGTGAGTCTTTGTCACTTGAGAATGTGGACCATCGGTGATTCTGAGCCTTCAAATAATTTTAACAGCTCTTGAAGAAGTTTCATTTAACTTATAAATTCATGTAAAAATAATGTCTGTTTTTAGTCACATCATGCTTGGCAGCAAACAACACATCACCAACTAGCTTAGAGTAGCTCACTGATATATTAATGCAGTAGCCATTTAGCCAGATCTAAAAACATTTCGCTTGACAATGTCAAGTTTTAATTATTGTTATCAAACATTATGAAGCCAACTTCTGAAACATGTAGGGCCAAGCACAAGAATCAACTCATTCACAGTTTATTCTCAGATTCACACAAAGACTCTAGTATTTAAATGTTTGGCTGTTGAACTGGACCGTTCAAGGTTGCTATCAAACTAATTTTCTATTTGCAGCTCCACAAATCTTTTTGATGAACATTACCTTACCATGACACACACAAACATACCTTCATCTTAGCCGTTTTCTATTCTTCCTCCTTTTTTGCAACAAGATAAGTTGCAAAAGCACTTATCTTCCGCTAGTGCTTTTGAGGTTTTTGATTCGCACTGCACACTGGCAGCTCAGATTACTAGTGAAGCGTGACCTACCAGGGCCACCAGGGGGCCCTCAAGAGCTATTTATTTTTTCTTTTTGCCTGTATAAAGAATGATTTCAACATGATCAAATATATATTGTAAAAAAAATGACAACTTTATAATGAAATTGTATGTTTTTGTTACTATCACACAGAAATCATTTTTAATTAAAACAATAGCCCCTTAATGGCCACAGAGTCCTAAGCAGCCACTTAGTTTGCTTGTGCCTTGGGCCGGCCCTGCTTTTGTGTCCATGTGAATGGACACAAAAGCAGGATTTGGCTCCTCTGTCACACAGAAATTTGGCTCCTCCGTCACACAGAAACACATCTGCCAGCCATGTGCCAACAGAATGCACTCTACCACCCATTTGTTGCGACTGGGATGGAGTTCAATTCATTTTCTGGTTCATCCATAAAATTACACTTACGTTAAGCATCAACTACAGCATAGCAGCCTGCTGTGTTCAGTCTATCCGCTCACCTGTATAAATACACCTGCCACGCTCTTCTCCGCTGTTCGCTCTGAACCAGCAGCCCCAGGAGGAGAAAGACTGTCGTACTCCAGGCATCGTGCCAGTCAATTTAAGGATGCTTATTGGTCCCCCAGAAAAACATTAAAAACCCAAACATTGTCATAACTCAATGAAATACCCCTGCATTCCCTGGACTGAACTTGAAAATTGGACTTTATGCTGCTAACACTTAGCATTCGTCAACAACTCATAAGTGGAAGTGACAATGTTGTGCAACACAAATAATCACCGGCTTTAACACGGTGCTCTAAATAATAAAACTGATTTTAAGGTAATAATCCTGGAGGCAGATAATTTGCTTTGAGGGATTTTGGTAGTCAAAGTACAACCTTAATGGAAA
The DNA here is from genome assembly GCF_904066995.2 of Poecilia reticulata. Classification (NCBI taxonomy): domain Eukaryota; kingdom Metazoa; phylum Chordata; class Actinopteri; order Cyprinodontiformes; family Poeciliidae; genus Poecilia; species Poecilia reticulata. The sequence continues at coordinate 6,421,987 of NC_088844.1, read as the reverse complement.
ATGGAACAAAAGCTGAAAACTTCTAAAAACATATTTCTAACGAAATAATTCAGACCAAAGCTCACCTTTTTCATCTTCTCAGTCATAACTATTTAATTATTGACAGCCAGTGCTGTGGGGTGGGGTTATTGCAAAGTAATGTAAATGAATAAACTTTGGTAAACTGTGGTGATGCCCCCCAGGTAGCGGAACAGGTTTTCTGGAGAATTCTTTTAAAATTCTGAGGCTTGTTTTCTCCCCAATCTTGTTTGTAGAGTGTTCAAATGGTCATTTTTTCATAAATGTCTATGTGTTTGACATCATCAGAAAGCTATTCTTTGTTTTCTTATCTGTTCAGAAGAAGTTTGATGCCCTGTGGTTTCTATGGATGAATTGTGGTCTGGGCTACAGATTTAAAGCTAACAATGTTTTTAACTCCTTGAATTTCCAATGGTGTGTGTGCGCGTGTGTGTGTGTGTGTGTGTGTGTGTGTGTGTGTGTGTGTGTGTGTGTGTGTGTGTGTGTGTGTGTATACGTGCGTGCGTGTGTATACGTGCGTGCGTGTGCGTGTGTGTGTGTGTAGTCCTACCAATTAAGTGACTTGTGTGAATGAGAAGTTGTTTCCAACTGACTGTGTGCATGTTCTTCAGCATGTCTGCGATTTGTTCATGTGTGGGTGTGCGTGTGTCTGTGTGAATTAAACCAGTTTCCCACTATACACTCAGTTTGTGTTACCCCACCCCACACAGACCCTTAGATAATTCAACCAGCTGATGAGGTTACCCAAACGCTAACAGAGGCCCAGCATGTTGCTAATGATGAGAGGTGGAGTTACAGGGCGGAGGGCTCTGGCGGGGTTAGAGATGGGTGGTTCTGTTTAGTCAGACACAGAACTTTGTGTGGGGGACGGGGGATACCTGCCCCACATTAGGCGAGAGAGGCTCTGACCTTAGCAGCTATAATATCAGTACAAACTCTGACCCAAGATCAGGCCCAGTTGGCACTTCAGAAGGGTGAGGGAGTTAGTTAGAGAGCGGGGGGGTCTTTTATTGTATGGATGGTGTCCTCTAGCTTTCCTCTGCCAGTGCCGCGGCCTAGTGAGGGGTGAGTAATGTGAGTAATGGAGAGTAATAGGGTGCAGATAGTGAGTGTGAGGGTAACCCTATTGTATCCTGTGTCAGCTGGGTCAGAGGTCACCCATGGCACATACTGGTCTTGGCCCTGTCCGACCCATTTGGGTCTGAAATGAGTTTACCCAACACTAATTAATGGGGCCTGCCAATGGGCTGCTCTTGCTAACTGGCTTGACAGATGCTTCTGGGTCTTGCTTGGATGGCCTTGCCCCCCACCACCGCAGCCCTCTGCTGTCCGACCACCCCTCTGACCCCTTCTCCCAACACTCATATGCTCAGCACAATCCTCACCATTTGCATGTCATGATGATCCCACCTGCATTTGTGGTGATGCCTCAGCTTGGTGGTGTTGGTATGGCTGGACTCCAGGCCTTTTGACAGGGCTTCCTGAACAATGTACACTTACGCTACTTTTGAAATGTTTCCACCTTTTGTCTCGTTACAACCACAATCTTCTTGAGACTGTCTTGGGAAGGGAGAGTATCTTCAGTCAGAGGCTTCTTCAGATTTACCGTAATACAGATTGCGACAAGAGATCTTTCCTGCCAACATCCATTAGTATTCTCAGTATAAGTATTAGTTATAAGTATTAGTATAGGTATTCTCAGCCTTTCCCAAAAAGCAAAATTGAGCTTTTGCCACTGTTTATCTTTAAGATGTTTCTACAGCGACAACTTTGACCTTTCTTGTATAGAGCGTTTGTGTTCACGTACCAGTCCAGTGTCAAGTGAACATCCAGATACTTTAACAGATAGCAAAATATGAGTGAATCAACGTTGAAAGATAGCTAACCAGAAACATTGAATCAACGTTGAAGCCTGACATTGGAATGATATTGAAAATGGTCGGTGACTTACATGTTGAACGTTAGGGTTTCACCCTTAACTGATCAATGTTGATTCAACCATCATCTACATTTGGATCTGCATGCACAGTTTACTTTATATTGAATCAGTTAGGAATCAATGTTGATTTAACTATTGAATCAACATATTCATGCAATTTTTTTTGTTCTGATAGGTCTACATCATAACATACCATTAAAAGTTTCTTCACTGGTATTAAATACAATTTCGTTGGCATACGATGGGTATTATTATCTGCCATTATATTATGGTAATGAATTACCATAATGGTAACAGTGAATTACCATTGCTTGCTATCTGGGTCCACTCCTCTACAATCTGTCCAAGCCCTGGATGTTCACTGTTGATATGTATATGTAGCCTGGCCATTGATTTCCTATGCAATTCTGATTGATTCAAATCTTGCTTCGCAGCACAGTCTGCGAACCACAACATAGTCGGTGAAGCTGAGAGCCCTGGCACTCTGTACGAAGCAAAGCATAGAAAAAGGGACTGGGTTTTATCAGGCTAGTCTGTACGCACATCATGTGAAAGTCAGTCACCGTTTCCTTTTTCTCGGTGGTTTTAATGTGAAGGTTGTTGACCTCAGACATGGCAACAACGTTGCTGATGATCTCCTTCAGGTCCTTCCCATCAAATACATAGCCTACAATAGCTGTATTGTCCAAATGTAGTGTAAAACATTTCAGAGTCCTCTGAACTAGATAAAGTGCTACATAAGAACAGGCAATTCACCATTTACCAATCTTCATAACCTGCCTCAAGAGTTAAAGTTCCTTATTCACAGGTGAAACAGTCATTTGTTATATTACAAACAGTATTGACTGCTAGCAACTAAAGACCAGTTCCATCACTACTGTGCCTAAGTAACAATGGACTGACCCCTAATTGTATATCTTGCAAATAGTGGGTCCATACTGTACAGTCAGTGATTCACAGTTAATCTGCTTATTAATTATTGTTAATTTCTACTGTCTAGTGGTTGTCTACTGAGCAGGAATGTCTTCATGTCTCCAGGGCTTTGTCAGAATTCATTTGAGTCAGTGCCTACCTATTGTTGACTTCTCTACATCAGTGTCTGTACATTCATCCAAAGTATTTTAATGCAGGTGGCAGCATTTGTCTGTAACCACCTTTCTGAGCATAAAAGTGGGACCTCCCTCCTGTCTGTCATCCCTATAGGAGGGCACTAAGTCCTGAGATTCAGTCCCAGCCCAACAGAAGCCCCCCTACCACCAGCACCCCTGGGCTCCACCCCACCCTCTACATAGCTTCTAACACCCAAACACACCCCGTCAACCCTCCCTAACAGCTCTCCTCCCCTCTCCTTTCACTGCTCTCCGACTGCTCCACATGCAGACCATTCACCGTGCATACCTAGGCTGCTAATTCCAAACTGCCTCTCCAATCAAAGGATCACAAGTGTTGTAGTTTTTGTCTCTTTTCTTTTGCTGAGAAACAATGTGTAATGAAAAGAGGCAGCGACAAGTCTGGTTTGTGTGTGTGTGTGTGTGTGTGCGTGTGTGTGTGTGTGTGTGTGTGTGTGTGTAAGGGAGAGGGAAAGGTTCTCCCCATCTTTTTTCTCTGTTTTTGTTCATTTATCTTTTACTGTCAAATCAGTCCGTTTTTAAGAACATTTCTTTTCTCATATTGATCCAGGCTAAATCATAATCTGTTGTGTTCTAAACTGACAACAAAATATATAAATAATTTCTGTAGTAAAAGAACAGAAGCTGATGTGGCCCAAAATGACTACTTTTCTGTTATATCCACTGTTAGCTGTTAGTATTTCACCAAGCAAAGCTGGTTTTTGTAACTAGTATATAATAGGGTTATTTAGCTGATGTCATGTCAAACTATTTTATTATGTTTGTATTTGGTAGATGACCTTTTGGTTTGTGAGTCTGCTCTCTCACAGTCTGGATAAGATAAGATAAAAGACTTTATTGGTCCCTGAAGGGGTCGTGGGGTTGTTTGCCTTAGTATGGCATACAAAAATAAGTAAATAAAAATAATAATAATAAACAAATAACAATTAGCAGTAATAATCTTAAGGACACACATGTATTGCTCTGTATATTGCTAAATATATATTCATCTTAAACACATATCTTAAACTAAGCTTGTCTGTGTTTGGAGGCAAATTTGTTTTAATATTGGACCCAACAGTAACTTTTGTTGCTTTTTTTTTTGTTTTACTCTAGTTGTTTTTCTAAATGTCTCTCCTTCTCTGTGTTTTATATCCAGTTCCTTTGTAACAGGCACTGCATGCTGTGAGAACTTCTATCCTCTTCGTATCTGGGATGTGGAACGGTGAGTGAGGAACCTGTTCTAGCACTTTTTTTTTCTTTTTTTTTTTACAGGGGACTCAAATTCAGTTTGCTCTATTTTGAACAGTTGAAGTGTCAGGAAAAAAGGAGCAAATTGTTTTGTTCACAACTTCATTTAACCAAAAATCACTTAATAATATTAAAAGTCTGCTCTCATAAGAAGGTATTGGGTATGAATAAAATGATCCACTGGATTGTAGCCACTGCTGCCCTGGGGCAGCCTGATGGCTAAACGAGGCTACCATATCGCACCTTCGGCTCTTCTGGGTCCGTTCTGACCAGGAAGGTAAATGGAATGGGGAATTTATTAGTCTTACTTGTTTTCTTAGAGCTGAGGGGTGAGGGAGTTGGTGAATGAGCTCGACGAGAAAAGGGTTGAATCTCATCTCCAGAACCAGCTCCTCTATATAGTGCACCCCAAATGGGGAACAGCTGGATGTAATCACCTGGCAGGAGGAGAGATGCTTCTTTCTGAGAGATGCTTCTTTCTAAAGAGAAAGAAGCATCTTCTTTCTTTTTAGAAAGAAGATGCTTCCTCCTTCTAAACAAATCATACTGTCACAATTCTGAACTTTTAAAACACACGCCTCAGAGATGACCTGGGTCATCATTGCACAGTTTGACATTTGAGTGAATTTATAGAGACATTCACCCTCAGGAGGACTGTCTTGAAAGTCTCACACCTGTGAATAGTCTTTCTTACTGTTCCACTGGACTTTTGATAGTTTGGAAACAGCTTTGCAACCTTCACCAGATCGGTGAGCAGCAAGAAATGCTGCTGTAAGATCATTGCTGATGTCTTTCCTTATTTGCATGGTGTGAACACACACTGATGCATCGTATCAGTAAGCTGCCATAGCTCCTGCATTCTTTTGTGGTGGACACACTGATTATGACCAGCTGTCAAAAGCATTGAATTAGCAGCACCAGGCTGGTTACTATGCTGAAATATGCTTATATTCTTGGATATTACCAGTTTGAAATGGTGAACCAGTTACAATAAATATGTATAGAACAGCAGACAGACCAATGTTAGAGTATTCTGACCCCCCCAGGTTGGATCTAATGGCTTATTAATGAGTGTAACAATCTATGTCATTTATGTATGGGCGTTTTGGTTGTGAACATTACCATTGTGGCCCTTTATGGATAAACAAAGCTGCAGTTTTAAAAACACCACAGCACACATTAGTCTCCAACAAAAAGCTGTCCAGAGTGAGGGGCCTCTAAAAAATCCTGGCTTGGAAAGGTAAACCTTAAACCTCATAAATCCCTGACAAGGCTTCGGTAATTCCCAGCTTTACATGGGCCAGTGACAACAGGCCGACACAACATCACACACAGCCACATACAAAAAGCTGCTTCCTGTTCCCAAAAGGCTTGGAAACTCGAGGAGGGTATAAAACGGCAGCCACACAGGAAGAACAACGAAAGGGATGAGTAGGCACGTTCATCAGGTGGGAATGGGAAGTTGATGTGGTTACAAAGTGATCTGCATAATGAAATGGCTCATTTATGGTGTAGGAGTGCAGAACATGCAGGGGAATTTTCCAGTTAGCTGTAACGCCATCTGGAAATAATGAAATATCCTGACAGCTTTCGTTCAGGGGTCTGAGCTTTTGAAGAGTTTAGTAAATCTGATGAGATTCTGAATAAACTTCATACGGAAATCACTTACCAAAAGCTATTTAGTAAATAAACATTTATTTTAAGAATCTTAAGAACCCACTGTGACAAATATGACTAAGTATTTAAATACTCTGAACAGTAATACATTTTCTTCAATCACAACGTTGACACATAAAGACCCAAAATAGCCATCAGCCATCTCTATTGTCTCTTCATCTGGTTGTAAAGCAGCACATCCTCTAGACATAAACACAGTTGTTTATCCAGTTGGCCCAGATTCTGTGTCCTGTAAATTAACGTGTTGGGCGTTTGCTCTGCCTGACACCAGCTAGACAGATTTTAATGTCACCACTTCCTGTGTATGATAACTTTGCATTTAAAGGCCCTCTATATGGTAGTTTTTATACACAATTTTAACTTAATATTGTTTTTGTTACTGATTCTAGTTTCATTATTATTCTGTGTTCTTTAGTCTCTTTTTTTGATTGAATCAACCTTGTTTGACCTTAGTTCAATTATTTCTCAGTGATTCTAGTGTCTTATTTTTAATTTTTTGTGTGTCTAGTTATTTTTTGTTACTCTAGTTGAATTATATCTCTTACGTTTTGTTATTCTCTCTCTGTCTCTCTCTCACTGTCTTTCTCTCCTCAACCTGCCTTCTGCTCTCTCCCTTCACATCTGCAACCCGTTAGCAAATCAGCCCAGGTCATTTGTTCCAGTATTCACTCTCCCAGTACTTATATACCTGTTTTCCTCTCACTCCTTGGTGGTTCCTCCCGTTAAATCCTATTACTTCTCCATTGTTACCCTGCTAGCTATTGTTTCTGACTCCTGTGGTGTTTTTTTTTTTTTTTCTCTACTTTTGGAGCAAAAAAAAAAAAAAAAACGTGTTCTCCGTGGTTTTTGTTCTAAGTTTTTGTTTTTAATTTTTTTGTCATAAGTGTACAAAATCTACTTGACACCTCTGCGTGCTGCATTTGGGTCCACCATCTATCCACACATCATCACAAATCCAGCATTCCAGAGGCAGAACATCTGGCCATACAGTCAAACATGGTGGTGGAGTACAGTGATGGTCTGGAGCTGTTTAAAGACCACTTGCTGTTATTAAAAGCAATACATTCTGCTCCAGCAGAAAATTTTAAAATAGAATCTCTGACCTTCAGTTTGTAAGCTGTAGCCTGTATTTTTTTTTATTACTTATTTGCTTAATTTGTGAAGCTGAGTGGCAAGCATTAAATTCTCTGCCTTACCTTACCCAGCGTTCACTGTTTGCATCAGCTTCACCCCAGTGCCTTTGCACAACCACAGTGTAAATTGATTTAAGACTCTTTTCTGTGAAAACATCATAAACAGGTCACTGTTGCAGGCGCAAACCAGCTGCTGCCACAGAACCTTCTAGAGAAGATGCACCATTCTGCTACTTGTGAAAATCAGCGATGCAAGAGATTTACAACAGTGAATAGCCTAACAGCAGGCTGAGAGCCTTTGAGACCCTTAAATTGAACAAAGGTGCAGCCACAAAAGCCCATGGTCCCAATGACTTCTTGGCACTTTAATTTTAATTTAACATTCTCTCATCTTACCATCTCAGAGGGACAAAGAAATTGTATGATCACTCGTATGGAAGGGGATGCCACACATGCGGCGTCATCCGAGCAACACCCCGACTTTTCACACAATTTCCCTCATGGTCAAACACAGAGGAGGGAATCGGCATCAAAGGTAGAAGGCTCTGATCATTACTCCCCTCCGCCAACATCTCCCTTTGTGACTTCAGAAAAGGAGTCATTCTTTTTACAGTCAAATGGTCAGGCTGGGATTCCTCGCATTCCTGACTTTGAAAGGACAGGGTTAAACGTCTACAGCGGTACGGACACCCCGTTGTACAAATTGATGCTACATTGTCTCGGCAATATGTGCATTTGCTGGACATTTTCAAGGTGATCGTTCATTCTCGATGGGCTGCGTTTCCTCCTCCCGCTCCTGCTTCAGTCGTTGTGCAGCTGGTCCAGGGATGTGGGATAAAAGGGAGTGATGTGCAGCAGGTTGCGTGACTCCTCTCTGTTTGTTTTAGTGAATATACCTCAGCAGGAATCCTTTTCTTCACCTGTCTGACAGCTTTTGACAAAACGGTTTGTTTCCCAGTGCATCCAGGCTGTTGTTTTAGAGCTTATCCTTTACAAGAGCCTCCAGCCACTTCTGTCACAAAAACACACACAGTTTTTCTTTAGCTGTCTCCACACTAAAGCATAATTCCCTTAGCTTTTACATTGTTTCTAACCTTGTCAATTCATTAATGATTTCTTTCACAACTTTTGAAACCTGTGTGTGTGTGTGTGCGTGCGTGCGTGCGTGCGTGCGTGCGTGCGTGTGTGTGTGTGTGCGTGTGTGTGTGTGTGTGTGTGGCCCCTAAAGCCGGCGTGACTCCTGCAGAGCTGCCAGACAAGCTTAAACCAGGACTTTGAATGTCACATAGCCAATAGCCCCTTCATAACAGTCACTAAGTCTGGGCCTTGTGAAGCTAACCGGGTACCACAAAACAGCCAACTCACACTCTGGCTCAAATTACTTTCCTCTCAGAGAAAAGAGAATTAAGGATTGTTCAATAATAAAAGTAAAAATACCTCTACACAGAAGTATGGCAGAAGTGCAGGAGTTGCACAGGAAGTATAGGTTCTTCATACATAAACCTTTTATGAAGTTGGTCAAAGTAAAAGCTGTTTCTTATTTTGAAAACCCTGAATGTTTTAGTAAATTACCACCTGGCGCTAATGTGATAGATTGTCTTTTGCAGAAGTTGATAGTCTCCCTCAACTGTGAACAGGCATTCTTTATTTTAGTGGGAACAGTTCCTTGCAAAATGGGGAAAAAAGCAATATCAGATATAATCATTGGAACAGTACCTGACACGTGTGATATTTAAAGCTTGCTGCATACGATGCCGTATTCTCCTGAGACAAACTATTTACCTAACAACAGCCTGAATCATAAATGGACATGGCACACATGTCCATTTATGATTCAGGCAAACGGACTCTCTTTGGTAAAAGCAAGTCATGCGTACAGTGTGCTCTGTTTTCTAACAGATAGCATTTTGTTGACAGTCTGTACATGTAAAAAGTTCTTACCTACAATGTGAGAATCTATGCTGTTTTGTACTTTTCACAACACTTTGCTGTCATTATTACATGTTACTCATGTTCTAGTTTTGTTCTCAGCTTGGTTTATAAATTTTTTCAGAGACGTGCTGCACTTTTTGGCTTTTACATTGAATTGCTATTCCATACAAATCCAAAATGCACTTCATCACAATCTCCCCACTGGCCCTTGCTTGGTTCTGAGGCCCTGGCAATGAGAGCTCTCACCCAGTAAGGCATCCCACTGGGAAAGCCCTGGTCCAATAACATGGCCCCTGGGGTAAGGCTAGGGGATTACCAGCCCAAGCTTGTGGATTGAGCTCCAGGGCGAGGGAGGGGGCACGGGTTGAGGCATCGCGCTGGTCTGTCACTAAGGTCACTGGCCTCCTTTAAAAGGTTGCTACGAGGCAGGTATCACAAATGTGAGAGTAGCACACAGTCACGGTCACGGAGGGTAATAAATGGCAACAAAGAGACAGTTATTCTGCAATCACATACCCTACTGGGTGCAAGTTATTCTCCAATAATCAAGTGCTGAGTAGCAAGAGGTGCAAACTCAGAGTGTGATCACAAGAGCATGGTGCTGCTGGGATGTGAATTCGTTGACCACACCCTCGGCTCACAGCACATCAACCCAGACACACAAACTCCGTTTGCTACTTGCACAGAATTCCTTTTGCACACCTAGAGCTATTTTGTCTTTTTAGGCTTATGTATTTGCTCTGTATAGTTTTTTTGTCCATCATCTCCAACAACAGAAATTGTCATTGTTTTCATAAATAATGACATAAATGTTTCAGACCACCTTAATAAGTCGATCTGGATCAAAACTGCCTTACACGATTCTCCAGTCTCAGTTCTCTGACTGAGGACCACAGAGACATGGAAGACTCCACAGTGACAGGTTACGCTCCATGGACCTCTGCTATTAAATGCTAAAGAAATATTCTTATTTTTAAGTAAACATATGGAATTGTATTTCAGGGGCATTTTACATTTTGTCTTTCATGATATTCATTTGGGTTTCTGGAGCCAATGGTTTAATGAGGCCTATAGTTTACTCTGCCACTTATCAATGGCATGCAGGTATAAATTAGACATTTCCAGGAGAAATGAAGCATTGATTCAAATGAGGTGTAAGGACACAAACACATTTCTTACTCATATAGTTACGTGTCAACCGATGTTGTTTGCCACTATCAGGGTTAGTTTAACTGTTCTCATTTCTTTTCACATTTCAGACTTGATTTAAGATGTTGTGTAGCAGATGGATGTCTAAATGAGAAATGCTACTGTTGGATGTCTCCCTTACAGATTAGCGTGTGTATGCAGGCTGGGCTCGGAGTTTCGTCGTGGTGCGGGGGTGCTGGATATAGTCTTTGAGTCTCCGTTCCAGCTCTTCACCTGCGGCTATGATACCTTTGTTCGACAGTGGGACCTGCGGCTCAGTCCACAGTAAGCATCGTCCTCATTCTGATTCTTTGTTTTTATTTTTGAACTTCGAAGTGTTCAGAAATTCTGTCTAATTTCTGCAGAAATTACACAGAAAGCAATGTTTCTTTCTGTTTAACTTCCACACACACAGGCCTCAGTCAGGAGTAATGTATCTGCTTCTAATGGAAGATTTCTCAGCAACCTTCTCCTTGATATAATAGTGTTGATTTAGTATGGCAAGTGTTTCAAGATTTCAGGCTAGAATTTTTGAGGGGAGCAGTCAAGTAAGACAAATCAGATCTGATTGGCAGATTGCTCTGGGGACTGACAGTAAGGTTGGCAGAGGGGGGTCCCCTTTTTTAGGCATAAATAATTAATATGGGCAAACCTTAGCAGCCTCAGAAAAAAATCTATCAGGGTCACTCAAGAGGCTTTGGTTGTCTGGAGCTCGCCTTTAAAGAAATACAAGAACAGCCGAGGGGACGAATTAATAATACTCTAATATAAAATGTACGCTATCTATTGTGAAACTTATGTTTTATTTATTTAAAAACTGCAGGTAAATATTTCGATCCATGATTACGCAATTATGACCAAAGTGGTTCATACCTCAAGCCGATTGCGGTGCAAAGTGATTTTTAAATTTTACTATTTAAATTTAGCTAGTAGCGTCTTGGCTAGCATGACTGGAAATATTATTAATATTTTGGACTTTATAACAAGAGTCCTGCTTTGAGTCTGATAGCGATACGGAGGAGGATGCTGAAGGTTGAGCAGATGGTGAAGAGACTTCCCAACTTCAAAGATTTGGAGCTAAAATAACCAAAAATAAATCAACAAAATACCAAAGAGGCAAAGAAAACTTTTACGCTGTAAATAGAAATGTTATTTTTAAACTTTATAAAACTATAGCAAACTTCTTTTGAGCTATGCCTGCCTAATTTTTTGTCGAAAAACAAACACATTGATTGTGAAATCTGAATATGCCAGGGGTACAAATAATTTTTTAGATCTTGATTTGACATGTTTACAGACATTTGTACATAGTATAATCGTGTGCTAGTGAAAGCAGCAAATAATGTTCTATTTCAATAAGCTAAACAGGACATAGTCTCCTATTATGGGTCTAAATAAAGAGAGGTGGAAGAGTATCCCTCTGTGGAAAGGGATTCTACAGCAAAATGCAACTTAGGGTTCCCACATAATCGGAGGTACTGTGCATGTTCTCTGCTGTGCAGAACCGTTCCATATTGCATAAACGAGAGAACCAGTTTCATACATTTCTCGTGAAATATTGCTGCATGTCCCACAACCACAACTTCAGCTGTGGTCCTCTCCTTTACCCACGCTCTTCAAAATTTGACTCCATATTGTCCACAAGACGGTGTCGACTCTCAGCCTCATTAGATCAGTTTCGCATACAAAACAGTTTGATGTGAACAGGGTTTCCCGCCAAGCAAAGCAGTTTACTGGGCAACGCACCGAGTACACGTACATAGTCATAAAAATGTACTTTTGCACACCTGGATAGTGAGTCCACCTTCATTACATGCAAATTTCCTCAGAGTGAAGTACGCCGGAGTCAACGCTCCCTCATGCTGCTCGCTGGTCGGTTCCCGTAAATAGTGTCCGTTTAGTCAAACCACATCGAATTTTTCCGGTTTGAACTACTTCAGTCAATGTGGTTCTTGATGGTCCGGTAATCACTTTTAAGGATTTTAGTCTGTTAAGACTTTACTTTGGTCCTCGCTGGTACCTGTAGGCAGCCATTAAAAGCTCTCTTGTAGCCGTCTCTATTACAACAAATTTGAAGAAGCCTCTGCTTGGATGAATGTTTTCAGACAGTCTCATGAAGAGGATGGTCAGGGTTGTCCATAGTTTTCTCGACCTTAGGAAGAATCCTTCTTTGCATATTCATTTCCAGAGGTTCCACAGTCATCCCCAGAACAGAACCATTCTTCTTTACTGGCTTATTGAGCTTTCTCAGGCTCTGACGCTGCTGCCCCAACAGATGACGATAGAAGTGATGATGCTCTCAATAACAGACTTATAGAAAATCTGCAGTATCTTACTACAAGCCTTGAAGCATCTTAGTTTGCTTAAGAAGTCCAGTCTGCTCTGTCCCTTCGCCACTGCTGATTCTTCAGTCCAGTCTGTTGTCCAGATGATGAACACTGAGGCATTTATATTTCTCAACCACCTTCACTTCTTCTCCGATGATGGAAATAGGGTTTGATCTAAATCTGTTTTCCCTGAAATCCACATTGTCTCCTTTACAAAAACAGAACATTTGCGTAAATATTTCTACGCAAAGATTTGCGTAGAAATTGTGCACATGTACACAAAAACACAGCCACGTTTTGGTTTTGCATTCTTTTTGTCCTTTACCCTGAGGAGCAAGTTGGTGACCTCCCTCTTAGAGGTTAACTAAAATTAGAGAGTGCATTGTGCATAAGATCCATGTGCTGCCCCACTGTCTGCTCCTGATGTCTCCCCATCACTTATTGATGAGGCTGCTCTAATGGAGGATTGATGTCTGCTGGAAGAAAATACTCGTCCTTAAAATACGTCCCCTCTCTAAACCTCAACCACTGCTCTGCTCTGCTCTGCTGAGCGCACACACCTTTTGGCTTTCATCACTTGTGAGGACTTTGCATTGACTTCTTTCATTAGCCATCTCTTATTCTCCAAATATATTTGACATGGATTATGGTATTATTCACTCACATATTTGCCATCTTATCTACTGAATTTTCTCTTGTAAACAAAACATACAGTACCTGTGCTTTATTACATGGGACCTCACCAGTCTAAGTGCTTGTTTAGTTTAGTTTATTTAAGTATCTCCATTAGTCCTCGTTGTCGAAACTATTCTTGCTGGTTTCCACACCACAAACATTACAATAAAAATCATAGTTTTACAAATGTCACAGAAAAGCTGAACGGTGGCCCAGAATACCTTAAAACACACAAAAAGATACACATCGACCGCTTCAACAATTTCAAAGATAAATTAAAAACAAAACGTAACAATCTTCACTGCCCTCATCAATTCACCCAATCCGGCCAATTTAATATTATTTATTGTATGCATATATATATATTTATTTTTTATTTTTATTTTTTTAAGATTTTTTTAAGATTTTTTAAGATTTTATTTTTTAATTTCAGAAGGCAGCATCTATCAAATTGCTCTGCTACTCCCAGATGACAGTGGGTTTGTTGAAGCAGGTACATGGTGGTGTCTGAAGAGGGTCCTGATATGTGCTTGTCTGTTTACTCAAGTGGACCAATAGGAGTTCCTGCACATCCTAGTCATTAAGGAGTGATGTGTGAGCTCACTTTGGTTCCGGAACAAGGCAGGATCTTGTCCTCGGCTCTGGAACCTTCTGGGTCAGGCTAAGAGTGTCAGAGAGCTGCTCTGCATTCTCATGTTATCCAGACCCTCTATAGCACAGTGACTAGACAAAAGGCACTGAACGGTCATTTTTGATGTTGTTACCTAAAGCACAATACTGATGCAAAGAGGGAACATCATGACAGAATAGAAAGGAGACACGTTTAGATTTGGATTTTTATTAATGATCCCAAAGGCAAAGTCTTTGACTTTTACATCTCTCTTTTGTTAAAAATGAGAAATGATTAGCCATTATTTCAACATGTCTATGTGGTTGTGTGTGGATACATGTATATACTACATATAAAGGACCACTTTCATAATATTTTACAACAAAGTGAGGTCATTCATGGAAAGTGAGGACCCTTTCTCAGTCCTCACCTTTTTGCAGTTCTACTGTGCTCTGTTAGTTAGATTTCGAGACTTGGTGTGAATTAAGTTTTAGTTAAGGTCAAGGTTAGAATAGGGTTATGGAAAATGTTTGAGTTAGTCATTAATGCAGTTACTAAAATGTTTATACTCAATACAAAGAATTCAGTTTGTATAGAAGTACAAGCATGTGTGTGAGTGTGTGAAAGTGCAGCACGTAATAAAACATCTACCTTTTTTTCCAACAGGAAGTGTGTGATGGAGTGGGAGGAGCCTCATGACAGTGCTCTCTACTGCATCCAGACAGATGGAAATCACATGATAGCCAGCGGCTCGTCATACTACGGCGTGGTCCGTATTTGGGACAAACGTCAAACCAAATGCTTGCAGGTGTGATCCTCATCCACCTGTCAGACAATCTGTTACATGAATGAATGGAAATACTTCGTCCTTGAAAGGCATCCTTAGACTTTAACAAAACTTTTTTTTTAATTGCAGTTCTTCCAGCTGAGCTCTGACTCTGTGAGCAGCCCAATATACTGCCTGAGATTCAGCAGCTCTCACCTGTATGCAGCTGTGGCCACTGCCCTGCACTCCTTGGACTTCAGACAGCAACCTGCTCACATCAGATGACACACACATGCACACGCACACAAACAAAGACTGTTAACACTTATAAAACCAATAAAGAGGTATATTTCTTTTTTATTTTTCAATTATTTGAAGTTAAAAATGACATTTTATTTTTCAGAACATCATAAAACCAATTTAAATATTAGCCAAGGCAAAACAGCTAAACAAAAATGCTGTTTCTTTTAATGAAGGTGTTTATTCTTAAGGAAAAGGGGGGGAAAAATCCACACCTACATGGCCGTGTGTGAAAAAGTGATTTTTTTCTCCCCTGGCTACAACATATCTTAACTGTGATTTATCACACCTGAGTTTATTGTCTCTTGCCCCACCTCTTCTCGATCAAGACATCACTTAAATAGGACTTGCCAGGTAAAGTTAAGCACACCAAAAGATCCTCAAAAACCAGACAGGAAAAGCTAGGAAAACCTGTTGGAACCTGCTTGTAAAGAGCAAATCCACAACCTTGAGGCTATGAGTCAAAACCTAAACGCATAAAATCATGTGGACAATCTCCCTTCTTCGAAAAATAACAAAGCACGCTCTTTTCTTTCCAACACTTTAGAGAGGCAGTATCAATCCAGAAGAAGCCTTTGAAGGGATTAGAGCAAGTGATCCTCTTGACAAACCTATGGTATCACCATGGAAACATGCTGTTTGGCCCTTCCAGATTGATCACACACAGTATGTTAAGTTAACAATATTATTTGCCCAATAATGGAATAAAAAATAACGCAAACCAAACCCTCCGTCCGATTTAGCTCTCTCAAAAATAGCCTTTTTTTTATCAGGTTTTTTATTCCATATAAATGAGGAGATATGTCAGTCTAACTGGACAAAATAGGATTTTAGAAGAAAATACCAAATCATTTGAAATAATTAAACCTGGGTATTATAGTCTTTTTTTTTATAGCGTTTATCTGGCCTGTTATGGACAATGCTACTTCAATCTCAGATAAACTATATTGCCAAACGTTTTTGCTCATCCATCCAAATGATCAGAGTCAAGTGTTCTAGTCACCTCTATGGCCACAGGTGTATAAAATAAAGCACCTCGGCCTGCAGACTGTTTCTACAAACATTTGTGAAAGACTGGCTCGCTCTCTGGAGCTCAGTGAATACCAGCGTGTTACGGTGATAGGATCCCACCTGTGCAACAAATCCAGTCATGAAATTTCCTCGCTCCTAAATATTCCACAGTCAACTGTCAGCTGTATTATAAGAAAATGGAAGTGTTTGGGAATGACAGCAACTCAGCTACAAAGTGTTAGGCCATGTAAACTGATGGAGCGAGGTCAGCGGATACTGAAGCGCATAGTGTGACGAGGCCGCCGACTTTCTGCAGAGTCGGTCACTACTGCCCTCCAAACTTCATGTGGCCTTCAGATGAGCTCAAGAACAGGAACATCATATTGAACCCTATGGATTCAGAATGGGATGTCACTTAAGATCATGTGTGAGTCAAGGCAGGCGAGCGAATACTCTTGGCAATATAGTGCAGATTTGCAATTACATCGAAATATATTGATCAAACCTGCTATGTCTATTCCTGGATAAGTACATTTGTCCTATTCAATTTTAAAGGGCAACTGTTTGTAATTGATTTGTCTTGCTAGATTATTCAGTGGAAATAATAAGGATTTTGGTAGATTAAGTTTGTATCCTGTTACATTACTCTTTATTCCTTCAACAAATAAAGAAGAGGGGGCATGCCAATAACTGGATCAGATAATGGCAAAAGAAGATAATCTGGTACAAAAATGTGTGATTTATTTCACCCCTGGACATGGAAAGAGTAAAAGAGTAAAAATAGAACATTTAACATGCAAATATATATAAATAAATCCCTTACTGTTATGGTCCTCTTTAAACCCAGGACTGGCCTAACTGAGGACTGATTTTAGATTTTTATGGAAGACTTACCGATATTGGTACTTATGGAGCCATCTGGTGGGCAAATGTTGACACTGTGAGGCAGATTAAAAGTGTGGGGTACAGCTGTGAAGGATTGGTTTCATTTTGCTGCCTAAATGTATGTTATTAAGAAGAAATATTCATAACCTTTGATGTTTTTTACATTCTGTCACATTACAAAACACGAACTTCAGTGTATTTCACAATAGAGCTGCACGGTAAAGTAGAAGGTTTTTAAGATTAAAAATTAGTAAATTGTGACGAGAGTTTATATCCAACACCCTCAACCAGTACTTTGTAGAAACTTCTTTTTGCTGCACGTCCAGCTGCCAATCGTTTGGTTTATGTTTGCCATCTTTGAACATCTACTGACTCACATTTTCACCCTTTCTTCTTTCCTAAACAGTCAAAGGCCTGTCAGATTTTCTAAAAAATCTATTTTTGATAACACTTTATCTTACTGGGTGTGCATAAGACTGACATGACATAACATCTGTTATGAAGATGAAGGAGTCTTTATGGCTGTTTATGACTGTTGTCGTGAAGAGGTAAATAAAGACACTTTAAATTCAAAGTTGCATTAAAAGAGCATTACAAGCATCAACTTAGAATTATTCTGTAAATTGCGACACTTTTAATGGAAAGTTGCTTTAAAAGTCCATTAAAATTGTCAACTTTGCATTAAAAATTTAATTACCGAATGACACTGCATGACAACAGTCATAAACATTTATGAAAACTCTTCCATCTTCATAACAGATGTTATGTCATGTTTATGACAGTGTCATGTCAGTCTTATGCACACCCCTTCCAAAGTGTTTTTCAGGTGATTTGCAGGGTTAGTTTTCCACTACATTTGTCATTTTAGCTTAAGATGCAAATTTTGGACTCATCTAAACTAAGCACTCTCTTCCACATGTTTTCCTTCGTCCCTTACGTGGTTTGTGGTTATTCAGCAGACATCTTTGATTTCTTTCAACAGCAGCTTTTTTCTTGCTCTTCTTTTATGAGGTTCAAATTTGTGAAATGCCAACTAAAAGTTATCCTGTGATTCAGCCTCACCTGTGCCACACAGACAGACAGACATACACACATTTCCCACCTTTCTTTACTAAACCCCCTCCGTGCTCCTACCCCTCTACATGTCAGTCATTCTTTGGTCCCTGGTGCATAGAAGACCTCAGACTTGTCAGACCTCCAGCAGTCCCTCAAAGAAATACCCCTCCTGCTGTAGCACCCCCCATCCCTCTTAACCCCACCAAACAAAAATAAAGTCACAGTGAAGACAGGGCAGCCAGGACTTTACAGATAGGGCTCCTGCTTGGCAGATCAGTCAGTGGATACCTGATTGTCACTTGTGAGGTTGGGGCCTTAATCCTATTGTTTCTCTGACAGGATTACTCTTTGTGGTCCCTCTCTCCCTGTGGCTGCACGCAGGAGAAAGGGCAGATTAAGGGGATTAGCATGTATCCTCCTGATTTGCCCTGATAGGATGTGAGGAACCATTGACTTTCTTGGAGGACCATGAATGCAGAGAGGCAAAAGGTGCCTAAATAGGAGGTCATGAAAGACAGTGAAAAATGTCACAGTGTGATTTGTTTGCTTTTGTTCCCCAAAACTTGTCTGTAAGGTTCAAAGGGGCCAGCCAAGCTCTGTGGAGAATAACCATCCAAAGGCGATGGACAGGCAGGTGAAAGGCGCCTATTCATCAGAATCACTGCAACTTTCTTAGGGGCAACTAAAACTACTAAACAGACTATCATTGTGCAGGCATTTAGTTTTATGCATTTTCTTAATATGTCAGATATCACAGATTGGTGGGAACAGCCAAAAGATGTGCTCAAAGTAGCCATGCAAGAAAAGACTCAAGTAAAAGGACAAAGGTATTTGGTAAAACGCCTATTCGAGTAATGAGTTCACTGTAAACACATTTGATTCAATATTTTCAGACAGACCAAAATCTAAAATTGTGTGCACATCCTGGTATTTTGGGGACTGAAAAAGAAGCAGTAATTAACAGCACATTTACAAAACAACAAATTCAATCAAGAGAAACACTTAAAAAAAATTTGTTATAAAACCTACAAAATTAATTTATAATCTTTACTGTTAGCAATATATAGATAAATATATGTTACAGCATTGTAAAATACATCTAGTAATGATATCTACTACACTAATGTTTACTATATTTTCAAATGACTTCCAAGCGGCACAATAGGCTCAGCTGATTGAAAATAACAATAGAATAACAAAGAACAAACAAGACAAAACTGTAGCAGGTCAGTCATTTATGGTAAAATATGTTTGTTCTTTATTTGATGAAGTTACTTGCAGTGGGCAAAGTATCCAGAAATTTTACTCAAGAAAGAGCAGCGATACTTCATAACTCAAGTACTATGGAGAGCCGTTTTAGCCAAAATTAAATAAATAAATAAATGGGTGAAATAAATAAAAAATGAGTAAAATAAATCAAAAAATGAAGAAAATGAGTGAAATAAATAAATAATTTGTTAAATAAATAATTTAGCTTTTTCATTAACCCATTTTTTTATTTATTTATTTTTCATATTATCAATTTCTCAATTTCCCTTTTTTCATTAATCTATTTTTCATTTACTCACTTTTCATTAATCTATTTTTCATTTAACCATTTTTTAATTTAGCTTTTTCATTAACCCCATTTTTCATTTCTTTATTTTTCACATTATCAATTTCCCAATTTCTCTTTTTCATTTATCTATTTTTTATTTATCCCTTTATCCATTTACCCATTTTTCATTAATTTATTTTTCAATTAACCACTTTTCAATTTCCCTTTTTTATTAACCCAATTTTTTCATTTATTTATTTTTCCGATTATCAATTTCTCTATTTCTCTTTTTCATTAATCTATTTTTCATTAATCTATTTTTCATTTGTCCATTTTTTCATTTATCCCTTTATCTATTTACCCATTTTTTATTAATCTATTTTTTAATTTAAACATTTTTTGATTTCCTTTTTCCATTAACCCGATTTTCTATTTCCCAGTTTCATTAATCAATTTCTCATATATCCCTTTTTTATTTACCCAATTTTCTTTTATCTATTTTTCATTCAACATTTGTTTGAAAAATCTTTACTTTTCCCATTTTCCAATTCCCCTTATTTATTTAGTATTTCCTTATTTTCTTATTTATCACATTCTATTTCCCCGCAAAACTTAGGGAAAAAATAAATGCAAATGAGGAGAGGCACGTCATCAGGCTACAACTTCCCCAATTGGTTGGTTAGCGTCACACCCATACTTTGCTTCAAGAAAGATGGCGACCTACTAACGGGTTATCAATAAGCTGAAGCTCATTAACTTCATTAGAAAATAGTGTTATTACTCCTGACTTTAGTTTTCGTGTGGCCGCTCAGACAGAACGTGTTTCAGTTGGCGGCTCTCATGGACTCAGAGCTTCACCGTCGGGAGTTTTTATAGTTTGAACGAAGCGGCCGCTGAAGTTGGCTTACGATTGAAGGTTCGGGACACCTTCGTAGCTACCAGCTGTGATCCAACTATAAGGAGCAACTTTACTGTACATCGTAAGTGAACTGCAATATCCAGAGGCAGCTCTACGGACCATCGGGCTGAAAGAATGAGAGTGGAGAGCCTTGGAGATCTGCATCGGAGGCCATCTTTCAGACATGCACCGCTGCTGTCCGTCCAGGATCCTCCGGTTGCCCAGACGTTGCACGGTAAGCTACTAACGCTGATGTTTGTTTTCCAACTACAGTCATATTTAATCAATAGGGCTCAATTACGATCGCGGGAGTTTTTGAGTTGATCTCGGCAGTAGGTGACAAACTGAACGTCTTCAGGATGTTGAGACCAGCACGTCCTCTGATCCAATACATCTTATTAAGGATAAAATCAACAAAACGTGTTCAAATTAATGGCCCAACAGGTTGATTAAAGACAGTAAAAAGGTAGGAGTGGTTTCGAGTCGATCGCCTTGTTTTACCTTTGTAAACAGACAACCGGAATACAGTGACATTTAGTGAGGGTACAGAATGGAGAATGGATAAAAGCTGAACTCCTGCTACAATCTTTGCCTCTCTTGGTTACATCCCTGAGGTGTGCCCACATGCATATAAAGTAAATATGACTATTAATTTAAGTATTTCTTTGTATGTATAACTTGACCACCTTAGTTTGCCTGTTTTTGGTCAACGTGTGCCTCAACATGTGGTTACTGTTCCTTAGAGGTGGACAGAGGACCCACAATTTATACTCCAGGAATAACAGCAGCACTTCAACATGTTTTTACTCAAAGTAAATCGTAGCTGAATAAGAAATTAAACAAGAGTAAAGAAGCATTTGGTAAAAAGTTGATCAGTACTGAGTAACTGATCAAGTTATCAATTATTTCATATCTAAAAGAAATACACAATTAGAAGGCCCAAAATATTAAGTTCAGTGGAAATTTTGGTATTTTAAAGACAAAATGAAAAATTAGTTTAAATAATAGTGATGCTTCATAATAAAATGACTTGTGTAAAAGTAAAAAGTTCAGCATAGTAAGAGTATTCCTAAAAGTTCATTTGAGTTTCAAAAAGTTACTCAACTATATTTAAGTAAATGTAATTAGTCACTCCTAAACTCTGCCCTTCTGAGGGAACAGGAGAAAGAACTGTTAAGGAAATAAATTAATCTTATTTTGATACTAAACATTGTTTCAATTAACAAATGAATCATAACACCCAGAACATATTCTGTTATGTTTATTCAAGGGTGAAGGAACAGAATGACTGGAGATCCTGGCTGAGAGGGACCACGGCTGACACGGCGAACAGTGAGGAGAACCGTCTGCACTGTGAGCAGCACCAGAACTCCTGATGGGTCTCCTTCAGGAAGAACCAGAGAGACGGCCGACCTCCACAGAGAAGAGTTCACCCAAACATCAGAGGAAAAATGAATGCTGGTGCTCAACAGAGCAGCCTCTTTTCTTAAACCCAACACACACAGGGTGTTGTGGCCCTGATTAAAAACCTGCTAACTTCAATTTAACTGAAACACAGAACATCCAGAAATGTGATGAACTTCAGCTATAGAGTGGAAATGACACAGTGAGATGAAAACATTTGTCTATATCACTCTGTTATACAGGACATTAACATTTTAAAGTGTTTGTTCCAGAGCACCTGATACAAACGATAGCATTAGCTCATCCATCAGACATTTACTGAGGCCTGAAACATGCAGGGCAGACGACCTGAGGACTGACTGGTTAAACTATTTCACTGACACTTCAGATTGCAGATTTCCAATTGAAGGCGTCCGTAAATGAACACAATCATTATTCAATAAACCAAGCTGTGTAAAATAACTGCTAGGGTTGCTATTAAGAACCCAATATGTCATGTTTGTTCATTTCTACGTTGTCGTACATACAAGGTACTCCACTCACTGTTTAGCTTCATGTTGAAGAATCTTCAGTGTAATGAAACCAAAAAATAAAACGGGTCCAAAACTTTCAATCTGTATTCTATTTTTGTAGCTTTGTTCTATTAAGATTGTTTCGTTTATTTTAAGCCACAAACAAACGATCATTTTATTGTCTCTGGGACGTGAAAACATGAGATTTGATTAAATTAGAACTTCACATATTAGAAGGAACACAGATTTCATAATAAAACATTTTGTTTATTCAAAACGGTAAAATACAGACGGTTAATGCATATCAATGGTATAAGAACAGACACATTTTTTTAAATGAATGTGTCACCAGTGCATTTGGCCGAGTGTTCCTGCTCCAGAAAGGTGAAGGTCTCTGGTCATCCTGAAGCTGTGAGCCCACTGGGAGTCTGAAGGGAAACACTGAGACCAGAGGCCTGCAGGATGGTCTGCATCTGAAAACATACATGATGGAAACATTAATGAATGTGCTGCGCCAAAAAGCTGTACTTTTGACCTGGTGGCGATGGAACCAGTTATGGTAGATCTGAACTTTGGTTTGATGACCTAAATATGAGAAGCTTCAGACTGACAGGAGTTAGGTTAAAGCCACATCTTGTGAAGTTGGGATATTTTTCCTCCAACAGGATCCAGAGGAATCGCAACAAACCAGAAGTTGGACTAGAATTTATTTCAATGTCATTTGTGAATGTCAGCTTCTCATTTTCAACAGTGCATATGCATGTGGGCCACACTTGGCACACCTCAGGGATGTAACCAAGAGAGGCAAAGATTGTAGCAGGAGTTCAGCTTTTATCCATTCTCCATTCTGTACCCTCACTAAAGTCACTGTATTCAGGTTGTCTGTTTACAAAGGTAAAACAAGGCGATCGACTCGAAACCACTCCTACCTTTTTACTGTCTTTAATCAACCTGTTGGGCCATTAATTTGAACACGTTTTGTTGATTTTATCCTTAATAAGATGTATTGGATCAGAGGACGTGCTGGTCTCAACATCCTGGAGACGTTCAGTTTGTCACCTATTGCCGAGATCAACTCAAAACCTCCGCGATCGTAATTGAGCCCTATTGATTAAATATGACTGTAGTTGGAAAACAAACATCAGCGTTAGTAGCTTACCGTGCAACGTCTGGGCAACCGGAGGATCCTGGACGGACAGCAGCAGTGCATGTCTGAAAGATGGCCTCCGATGCAGATCTCCAAGGCTCTCCACTCTCATTCTTTCAGCCCGATGCTCCGTAGAGCTGCCTCTGGATATTGCAGTTCACTTACGATGTACAGTAAAGTTGCTCCTTATAGTTGGATCACAGCTGGTAGCTACGAAGGTGTCCCGAACCTTCAATCGTAAGCCAACTTCAGCGGCCGCTTCGTTCAAACTATAAAAACTCCCGACGGTGAAGCTCTGAGTCCATGAGAGCCGCCAACTGAAACACGTTCTGTCTGAGCGGCCACACGAGAACTAAAGTCAGGAGTAATAACACTATTTTCTAATGAAGTTAATGAGCTTCAGCTTATTGATAACCCGTTAGTAGGTCGCCATCTTTCTTGAAGCAAAGTATGGGTGTGACGCTAACCAACCAATTGGGGAAGTTGTAGCCTGATGACGTGCCTCTCCTCATTTGCATTTATTTTTTCCCTAAGTTTTGCGGGGAAATAGAATGTGATAAATAAGAAAATAAGGAAATACTAAATAATAAGGGGAATTGGAAAATGGGAAAAGTAAAGATTTTTCAAACAAATGTTGAATGAAAAATAGATAAAAGAAAATTGGGTAAATAAAAAAGGGATATATGAGAAATTGATTAATGAAACTGGGAAATAGAAAATCGGGTTAATGGAAAAAGGAAATCAAAAAATGTTTAAATTAAAAAATAGATTAATGAAAAATGGGTAAATAGATAAAGAGATAAATGAAAAAGGACAAATGAAAAATAGATTAATGAAAAATAGATTAATGAAAAAGAGAAATAGAGAAATTGATAATCGGAAAAATAAATAAATGAAAAAATTGGGTTAATAAAAAGGGAAATTGAAAAGTGGTTAATTGAAAAATAAATTAATGAAAAATGGGTAAATGGATAAAGGGATAAATAAAAAATAGATAAATGAAAAAGAGAAATTGGGAAATTGATAATATGAAAAATAAAGAAATGAAAAATGGGGTTAATGAAAAAGCTAAATTAAAAAATGGTTAAATGAAAAATAGATTAATGAAAAGTGGGTAAATGAAAAATAGATTAATGAAAAAAGGGAAATTGAGAAATTGATAATATGAAAAATAAATAAATGAAAAAATGGGTTAATGAAAAAGCTAAATTATTTATTTAACAAATTATTTATTTATTTCACTCATTTTCTTCATTTTTTGATTTATTTTACTCATTTTTTATTTATTTCACCCATTTATTTATTTATTTAATTTTGGCTAAAACGGCTCTCCATACAAGTACAAGTAAAAAGTAAAGTGTAATAAAGCTACTCCTAAAAGTTAATCTTTTTCCAAAAAGTTACTGGAGTAAATGCAAATAAGTAAAGACAACTAACAAATGTGAAAATACATACAAGAGGGTTTTAACAGTTTCTTGCACACACCAATAGTCACCTGAATCACTGTCACCACGACAAGGTGAACCCAATCAGGAAGTCTCACATGCTGTGCTCTGCTGGTGAGGTAATCAACGGTCCAGGCAGTGAGCTGACAATCCATATCAGCTGTGTTATGTTCAACTGTTTTGTTTATAACAAAGTGAAATATGACAACAACAAAAAAAGAAAGGCATTTGTATACATTTTTTTAGATAACATCTTTTTTATCAAGGAAAGAAAAAACAAGGAAAAACAATGGAACAGAACCCAGAATACAAAAAAGTATGTCAGGGGTGAACGTTTCAATAGTAAATATATTGATATGAAAACAAAAAATAGAAACCAGATATTATAGACATGACTAATTAAAAATATCCAGGGATCTACCACATTCATATGTGTTTACAGCTTTTATTGTTCGTACTTTTGGAAGTACGAAGTAGAGTTCAATTTCCATAACCAAAATGCTGCTACACTCACGAGCAGTAGGTGGCAGTATGAACCTTAAAGAGAAGAAGAAGAAGAAGAAGAAGAAGAAGAAGAAGAACGCTCGCTCGCTCTGTCTCTCGCTCTCTCTGTCTCTTTATTTTTTTAATATGGCTAAGGGCTGTGTCAGGAGCTTGGAAGTAGGGTCAGAGTGAAACAAAAAGTCAATCCCTTTAAATAAACACCGGGAACAATGTGAACGACGAACTGTGCTTCATTTACATCGAATCCGACGTAGTTTAACATACTTTGTGTTACTATGTGACAGCGAGCTTCAGAGAAGTTATTTAAAACTACTAAAGACAGGTGAATTTGATCATGTCTTCACCTAAGTTTAACGCTGGACTTGGAAATTCTGCTACGTCAGCTAATGTCGAGGTAAGAGCTAACCTAAAGTCGGCCCCAGCTGTTGAAGTCTTTTGGCGCTTGACTGTTTACAGGTGTTAGCTTGTGATGGACAGCGAAGATGTTCACACGGTAGTATACAGGCAAACTTTGTTTAGCTTGTGGCTACAAGTTGTGCTTCCGGTTTCTGATCATACTAAACAGCTAACTTACCTATAATTAAACTTCTGCGTTTAGTTCAGCAAGGAGAACGATTGTGGGAAACTTTATAGATCAATGAGACAAACCGGAACGTCAAGTTTTATTTTATTTTAAATACTTTATAAGGAGTATCACGTTTGATTTGCTATCCAAAACATGCAATGGCGACTATTTAGTGATTTCTATTGTTTTGTCCAGAGTGTACATTAAAGTTACATTCAAGTCAGCAGTGGTTATTATCACCTCCCCACGCATGTTTTTTGTTTGCTTTCGCATTTTAATCTTCTCTCAAGTGAAATTGTATTTCAGGTTTAATTACACTTGTAGTTGACTGTATTTGTTATGGAAGCCCACTTCCGCCACCCAGATAAACAAAGAATAATAAACTTATATCTCACAATATAGAGTGAGAAACTATATTATGATGTACAGAACCTCAGACCAACTATCATATATATATATATATATATATATATATATATATATATATATAATGTGTGTGTGTGTGTGCATATTTCAACAGAATGTCAGAGAGGGCTGTCATAGAAATGGACCTGAGTTTTTTGATCACTTATTTTTTCATTATTTTGTTTTCTCATGAATAATTAAGTTTTGTAAAAGTTTTTTAATATATATTTTAATTCACTCTTTTGCTTTTTTTTTCTTATAAACACACCAGCTTTTGCTTTCGTTTCTATTTTTATTACTAACGTTTCAGCATTTTTCACCATACATTCTTATCTTGTCTGTGGTGTTTCATCATCATTCCACTCTTATTAGTAAGCACCGGAAACTGCAAAAAGAAAGAAAGAAATGTAAATAAAAAAACAGCACAATGAAGGCTTAAATATAAACTGGAATGTGCCTAGAATCATTGTAAGATGTAGAGAAAAAAAAGAAAAACATCCCTTACTGCTTCAGAATGTTGTATTTAGAGTCGGAGATGACTGGAATCTCTTTTTTTTTTGGGTGAATAGGCTGGACTCGTTTGCCTGGGAGTGAACAACCAGAGCTACATCTGTGAATCTGGCCACTGCTGTGGACAAGCAGAGTGCTGCAGTAACTTCTATGAATTGTGGTGTGAGTTAATTTTCTATTTCCTTCTTCATTAGCAGGAGAAAGATATCATAAACCAGTAAGCATCGTATTGTTTAAATGAGTCCGTGGTATACAGTATAGGTTAAAGCAAGGTTTTATTTGTGATGTATTTTTTTTCTGTCCTAAGACAATCTTGTTATAAATAGACTAATAATGATGTTTCTCTTTCTTCTGTATTCAAAAAAAATTCTTTGGAGTTTTCTACATATCCTGGGAAAAGAATGCCATGACTGTTAAATTGTCATGTTGTACACTTACTACTACTACTAGTTTTGGTGTAAAGTCATAATCTTGTGATCTGTCCACACATATACTCTTAATTTTTGCCTCTATGGAGCTTCTACTAAAAGCTTTACAATATATTTTTTTCCCCATCCACTCACTCTGGTACATTACAGCCTATCGTGCATTAGAGATTCGCTGATTACTGTTTTAGAAGATGATGCTAAATACCGATGTAAAGTTCTGTCAACAACAGTTTGCAGGATTCAGAATAGATGTTATAATATTGCAGCTTTTTTTTGTTATTAAATTAAATTGCAAGTTTGAGTTTGTTTAAACACAGAACTCATATTTTGAGCACATTTGAGTATTTGCCTAAAGTTTAGAGTCCTGCAGAAGTCCATTTTATGATGCCATTCCAGTTATGAGCTACACATTAATATGTTTCCTTGGTGCGCTGTGGTTTCCCTTCAGGGTTCTGGCTTGTATGGGCCGTGATTATTATCCTGACAGGCTTTTGCGTGTGTCAACACTGGCGGGCCAAGCAGCGTTTTCAGCAGGAGCGCCGGCAGAACGAGATCAACCTCATTGCCTATAGGGAGGTTCACAACAACTCTCAGCTGCCCCTCTATCTTCGTAAGTTGTACACCTGAAACCGCTTGTGAACTTTGTTACCTTTACATATTCTATACCCTGAATGTAGAGGAGGGTTTCAAAAGGGCCATCCAGTCATATACTATGTTAGGTTATGAACCCAGACAACAGGCCATATGCAAGTGCAAAAGGAAATATTGCATAGGTTTCAGAATTTTATTAAAATTTTAGGCAGTACTAGTGAGCACAGTAATGTGCCTCGCTTTGTTCAATTTCAACTGCAAAGTGCTGTGTGGTCTCAAGCAAAGCCCAACACAACATTCTGCAGTCCTCCTCGGTCCTGGCTGTTCCTGCACACAGTCGCTGAATCCGCCTTTGGAATGCACATGTTTGGATTACAACTCATCAAAACCACAGCCTGGAGATTCTCCACTGCTGACATCATCAGAGCATCGATCACTGCTACACTTTGCTTTCAACTTTGTTTTCTACGGAAAACTACGGAAAACAAAGTTGCACAGAGAATATAAATTACGTCCGTTATACAATCAAAATACAGTATTTTCCGCACTATAAGGCGCACCGGATTATAAGGCGCACCTTCAATGAATGGCCTATTTTAAAACTTTTTTCATATATAAGACACATCGCATTATAAGGCGCATAGAATAGACGCTACAGTTAGGATTGCCACCCGTCCCGTATTGAACCGATACAGGACACGATTTGTTCCGTACTCTACAAATGTGGATGTATAATAATAAAGAAGTGGTCCCCGAGTACTTTATATAGTAGGCTGCCCCAGTCATTGTTTCACTCACGGTGTTGCGATAGTGCCCAACTGCTTTCTGGGTAACGCAGACAAACCGACACGCTGCCGCCGCAGTCTCAGTCTCTCTTTCCATTCCCCGCCCCCCGGCTTTAAATGTATAGAGGCTGGTCCCTTGGTAACCCTAGTCAAAGCACCCCAGATGAATATCTAAAGCCACTTTGTTGACATAAAGATTGTCAACAAAACAGTCCGACTCGGGTCGACGAGGAAAGCCTGCCGCGACTTGCCCGGGGCGGCGTGGCCGAACGATGGTCACCCTTCTCCGTTCGCGCACAGCATGTTCGTGGAGAATGTGGTGCTAAATGATGACCTGCAGACGACCTGATTATCAGGTCGGTAGGTAGATAGGTCAGTCAAACTTTATTAACAAACCAGCGTTCTGACAACTATCAAAGCATTCACCGCGCACTTCTTCTTCTACGGGTGAAAATGAAGTCGGGGGCTGCTTACCGTAGTTGCTAGATCTGTTGTGGCTCAATATTGGTCCATATATAAGGCGCATCGGATTATAAGGCGCACTGTCGGCTTTTGAGGAAATTGAAGGTTTTTAGGTGCGCCTTATAGTGCGGAAAATACGGTACTCTAATACCAAGACGGACGGACGGATTGATCCCAGTTGGAAAATTGGTTTGCAGCATTGTCACCAGGCATTTACGTGAGATATACATACAAAAACATGACATAAGCAGTGAATAAAAGCAACAACATTAACAGCAACAAAGTTCAATCTCACAAATTTATGGTACCAGTTTACTGTTTACTGATTTAATCACTAATTGTGGTATGAAAGAAATTTTGTCCTGTTTCTTGGGAATAAAAGAAGGCAGTACCGTCGCCCTGAAAGAAGCGGCTCAAATGAGGACATCACGGGATGTGCATTGTCTGCTATAATCTTGCTTGCCTTTCTCAGAAGATGTATATTTTTTCCATGCTTGGCAGAGTGGTTCCTAAAAATTTGATGGCTGTGGTCACTGTAGTTCTCAAGGATTTCTTCTTGGCCTCAATAGCTTTTGCCAAACCAACAAATGTTACAAAAGGTTAAAATACTCAATGAAAGCAGAATAAAACATTACAAGCATTGAGTCATTGACTCTATAAAAAAAGTTTCTTTAAAACGTGTAGTCTCTGCTGAACCATAGTGCTAATAAGGTCAGCCCAGTAATCCCAGTTTCAGTGACAGTCCAGAACCTCGCCCAGAGTCTGTCTGAATCTGCTCTCTGTCGATGATGGTTGGGGAGAACGACTGAAGCTTCCTGAATTCCTCCATTTTGTGTTCAGAACAAATTTAGATGTTTTGCACCAATTAAAAAAGAAGTCCAAGACTGGCCCATCTCCTTCTACCTTGTCGTTTAACAAGCTTACCAGGCCCCTGTGGTCAGCATATTTAATTAAACGTGTTTAGCTTTTTAGCATTAATCTTCACAAGTACTAATATATATCTGTAACACTGTCTTCTGCAGGACTTTTGCCTGTCTACCTGCTACCAGCCTATGAAGAGACAGTCAACCGACCAGCTACCCCTCCACCTCCGTACACACCTCTCCAGTTGGTACCACCGTCCGGTGACCCTCCTGAGGAAGTCTACAGCCCCCACTCGGCCGTCTCCATGCCGTGTGACGCTAATGTAGCACTTAGTGGGACTCCAGAGACGACGCAGTTCTACTCCAGCAGTACCAACGGCCCTAACAAGGACTCAACAGCAGGCCGGTACCGGCGCTTCACTGGGGATTCTGGGATTGAAGTGTGTGAAGGCCAGGACCATCCATGGGATCAGCATGAGTTTTTTGACAGAGAAGAAACGTTAGAAGAGGAGGGCTTGAGGGGAAAGGATGAGCCAGATGGCTGTACTGATCCCCAGACTCCTGAACAGGGTCTTGCTGGTGCACCTGCAGCTGATGACACCCAAACAAAATCTCCTGGGTGATGATGTCTGTCTTGTAGTTTTGGAATGTTGCACCTTTTGTACCAAGACGTTGGCTCTTTCTGCAGACCTATTTATTCAGACTGTGGGTATTTGGTTCATTAACCTAATAGTCTGATAGCTTGATTTGTACATGGATACTTGAAAATGGTCACTCTTAGGTCTTAATCCACAAGACTATGTCTATTATGAACACAATGGGCCTTAAAAAGGATAAGGGTTGGTGTATGACACCAGATAATAATCCAGTTAGAAGGGAAATGAAATGCAGTTGTACATTATAGACCAGCTGTAAGCTGATGTGAAGTTAAAGTGTACCACAGTGTGATTCCTTTTTAGGGATTCAGTGCGGTTGTTTGAAAGCACTGAGCAGTCTCAACCTGTTGAGTTAGCTACATGATGCACCGACTGAGATTCCTCACTACATTACCAAAGAGAATGTCAAAGAGTATGGGGTGACATATTTACCTTCACTGGGGGGGACATGGATCATGTAGCATTAGATTGTCCAGGATGCATGAAACAACTGAAACAGTTTTTTTTTTTTTTTTCTCCAACACAATCTGAGCCTCACCTTATTATGTGCTGTATGAGGCTGATTATTATGTACCTGCTTCAGGAGAAGTACTGAAACTTAGTATGATCAGGGCCAAAATAATGAGTCTTTTCATGTGTACTGTATTTCTGATTTTATCTCATGTCTATATGTCTCATTAGTAATGAGATGGTATGCATGTTTGTTTGTTTTTTAATAAATGTATTTTTATCATTTTAAATGTGTTACTAAAACAATGGCTACACATCCTCTCTGTGTCTGATTTGTGCTGAATTTCTGTAACTGGCTGTATGAATATAATCAATTTGCAATAAGTGGAATTACCTCCATTTATTGCAAATGAGTACAATGGAGTGAGGTTACCACTGACCACAAAGTTTAACAGAACCTTCTGTTTTCTTCATGCAGACTCAAAGCACTCAATCAGAGGGAGATTTGTTCTATTTGGTTCCTGTACTAGTTTAGTAGTTGCTGTATCTTAACTGGGCTCTACTATCAATGTGTATTCAGGTTTTAAAAAGCTGCACTTTCAAAACCAAGAACATGTTCCATCATATCTAGTCTGCTGAAAACCAAGTTGTTGTTCTACGCTTTGCTTCGTCCAGAGGATCTGGCCTCTTGACTATTGAGAAACAATTGCTTCCTGGAGGCGTGACCTCTGTTGAAGCTTTAAATTTTATCCAATTGCTAACTTTTCCTGTGACTTATGGCTTGCAGCAGTTCGATACTATGAAGTTGCCTGCACTTCCTCTGTAGTCATTGCTA
Source organism: Poecilia reticulata (assembly GCF_904066995.2). Lineage (NCBI taxonomy): Eukaryota > Metazoa > Chordata > Actinopteri > Cyprinodontiformes > Poeciliidae > Poecilia > Poecilia reticulata. The sequence continues at coordinate 6,390,113 of NC_088844.1, read as the reverse complement.
AAACTACAGGGAGACTACAATTCTAAAATGGCGCAGAAATTTTACTTCATCGTTCAAAACTTCTTCTGATTGCTGATTGGCCTGGTTGAAATTCTACTGGAGGGATCCAAGTAAATGGGGGGGAAAGCCCAGACTGAGCTGTGAAATGCAGCGTTTCCCCCAGAAAACTTGCTAAGTCCAGTGAACGGGGCGCTGAGGCATTTCACCATGTTTTTGAATTAAAAGGTGTTAAATTGAGAGAAAATATAAAAATATTACTTGGTAACTATATATTGCAGGAAGACATAGGCAGTGAAACGCTATTTAAACCCACAACTATAGAATCTTAAAAGCAAAACAAAAAAAGAATATTTGCCCTTTTGTTATGTTATATATTTAAATCTCACTAAGTCATGGGTTAACATTTAAAATGTTTTATCTTGCATATATGTTAAATAAATCAACTTTTGTTGCAAAGTGCTCCAGAAGTAAATTTATATGTGAACATTTTAGGTTAATATGACAGACGATTCCTTCCTCCGTGTCTGCTGCAATGTCTGACCTGTTGAAAGAGGATAAATAATTAGATGTGCCAGACATTTTGATTAATTAATAAATGTCCTGAGGAGGAAGAAAACATGTATGTTTAAAAATATTCATAATCAAAAGTCTGCCTTGCCTTTTTTAATTACTTTTTTTTTTTTTTACAATTAATACAGCTAATATCTTCTGCTGTCTTGGTTTAGACAAGAAGGGACGACCGCTCCAAGATGGCCGCCGTATTTCCTATTGTCCTATGGTTCCTCCCATACAGCAGATGGTAGCATGCTGAAGCCACAGACATAATTTATATCCGTCTATGGCTGAAACAACAGGAAGAGCAGAGAGTATTGGTTTAGATCGGCTAGAAGAACAACCTGCATGCATTATTTGTACTTAAACTTTTCTGTACATCTACAGACTGATAAATGTGCTGCTCTTATTTCTCAGTAACTCTTTATGTCTCATATGACCGTCTCAGCACTCAAACAGTTGTGAATCAGAGCGTCCTTCCCGATGATCCAATCATAGCGCAGACCTCTCGGAGCTTGCCACTACTGCGCACGCTCCTCCCACAGTCACTGTCCAAGTTAACGTTGAGACGGTAAGTGGTGCTTTTAGTCGAGTATTTTATTCATTTCTTTCCGTTTTAAAGAGCTTTATTGGAAGAAAATGCTTCCTGTTGTTCTTCTGGCTCTGACTTCCTGTGTCGGCGTTAAATGGCTGCTGTTTGACTGCTGGCTTCTCTCAGACACCTCCAGCTGCCTGCGAACCACAGTGTCGCAATGCGATTTCAAAAAGACTATCATGGCTATGTTTGCTCACAATTTACTCCGACTTGTTGTACTTTCTAATGTGTCTAATGTATCAGAGTTTTATGAAATAATTGTCGGGTTTGACCAGGTTTTAAACGGAGGCAAATATAAAATATCGCATGGCATCTACAACTGTGAGGCCACCTTCCTGCTTCTGCAGGAATTAAGATGGCAAGCAGCTTGGTTCATTGTGCATTAAATATCTAGTCATTAGCCAGTAAGAGCACCGCTATAAAGGCAGTTTGCTGCTCTGGAGCATACAGGTGTGTGTTAACGGAATACACCAATAACTCGTATGTCATCAGCATCTGCAAAACTATTGCAAACCAAATGATTCCACCTGAAAGAGCTCACCAACATGGACCACTGCCCCTGTAGAACTGATGGCACCCAGGCTCAGACTTGGGTTGCAACTAGTGAAATTTACTTTAATAACTTTGTTTTCCCCTTTAAAAAGTAGCTTTAGGAGTATTTTTACTACTCTGTGCATTTTACTTTTACTTGACTAATTTTATTATGAAGTATTGTTACTCTTGAGTAAAATTTCTGGATTCTCTAACCACTGTGAGTAACTTCTTTGAATGAGAACAAACATACTTTAACCAAAAATTCACCAGACACACACTTGCAGTTATTCATTAAGTTTTTTATTGAAAGAAACTGAAAAGTTAAATACTGCAGCTTTAAAGCATGTATAATATTTGATATGTTCTTGTTCATTAGACGTTGTATTTACCTACTTATAGTACATGAAAAGAACAAAGATCTTCATATTCACAAGCAAAATGTCCTCCGTTATTTTTTTGAAAAATTTCACTGAAAAAAAATCTAGATTCAGGAACACTGTCTCAGTCTTACTCATGTCTCAGACTCCTGTTTGTGTCCCTCGAAATGGATCAGCCTGCTTCTGACTTTAATGAGCAAACCTTTTCACCGCAGGAACATTTTCAACGTTAAAGATGACGACTTCATGGAGTGACCGTCTGCAGAACTGTGCTGAACTCCCGGCCAACATGGACGGCATTGCAATGAAGAAGTATCGACGCGAAGCTCACCACAGGTACAGTCACATCTGTATTTCTGTTCTTTACACAGATATGGTTCATGGTTCTTGTTATGACATCACAGTAGAGTTGTCAAAATAATCAGTATCTTAATATATGTGATACTATAAAACATAATTGCTCAAAGGTACTTAGGTGCATCAAAATCAATATGAACAGAGCCATTTATAATTATTTGTCTAAATTGTGGCACTTCTTTCAGCAGCAGTGCTGCAATAACTCCGCCCCTCCCCACAGTCACTAACCTGATTAAAACAAAGACTCGCTGTAAGTTTTAAACTCTGAAACATTGTAAAGACATCTGGGAAAAACATGAGCGACCCTTGTTATAGCTGATGAACAGCATTGTTTGGAGATAATTCCCCCATGAATGCTACAAGCTAATGCTATAACACTGATGTTTGAGATCGGATCGCCCCCTTCCCCCCCTCGTCCTGTAAAATACAGAATCGTCCTGTATTTGGCTGATGGATGTTGCGTTCCGTATTGAACCGATACCGATTGTTCTGTATTTCTATACATGTCTGATAGACACGCCTATTACCCACATATCAATGCTAAGAGTAACAATAATGACCAAAATAAAACACACAGAACGCTACGATTGGAAGCTGTTGTCACGGTTGCCTAGAGACAGTTACCACGCAGCCGAGGCGTGATGCTATCAACCCGCGTCGTCTTAAAATGTCACATGATTCAGGTTTAACCTCACATTTAACTCAGGGGTAATTTGACTCAGAATTGAATTAACCTGGTTGATATCTCCTGTTCTGTAGCTCGGTGAAGCAGTAATTATTGCTATGCTTTGAGTGTATTTAGTGAAATTATTGCAAAGAAAAAACCAATACAGAGAATCACACGAAAGAGCATACTCCCATTGTAACAATGAGCAGTTTAGCCAATCTGAAATGAAGTATTTACTTTTTTTTTTTTTTGTAAAGAAACTGCTTCTACTCTTTTGAACTTAAAGGCCTGTCAGAATGATAGCATATTAACATTATTTGAGTTGATGAGGATCATCTGGCAGAAACAAATCAATCTGTGTTGATTTGAACTTTCTGTATTAAACATTAGTGGCTTGAGGCATATCTAATCTCTCTGGTTTATGCATATTGCTACATGAGTTCAGTAGTAATCCTACATGTATTTTCTATTGCAAAGCTTTCCGAGGGATCTGGCTCATCCTGCAATGAGGTACGCATCCCTTTTGTTTTTGAAGCTTACTGTGATGACCGGAATTACGATTTCCATGATGTGACATAATTCTTCATAATACTTTCATAAAATGTCATCAGTACTGACACAACACCCAGTAGGTGGTCCATGTGAGTGTTTTGGTTGTGAAATTTAAATGGTGTCACAGATTATATGACTATCTGTATTTTAGAATCAAATTTAAAAATAATTTTTTGATACCAGAGAGAAATTAGATGTTATAACTCATATTCAAGGCTGCACAGTGGCGCAGTTGGTAGAGCTGTTGCCTTGCAGCAAGAAGGTTCTGGGTTCGATTCCCGGCCTGGGGTCTTTCTGCATGGAGTTTGCATGTTCTCCCTGTGCGTGCGTGGGTTTTCTCCGGGTACTCCGGTTTCCTCCCACAGTCCAAAAACATGACTGTCAGGTTAATTGGCCTTTCCAAATTGCCCCTAGGTGTGAGTGTGTGTGTGCATGGTTGTGTGTCCCGTGTGTCTCTGTGTTGCCTTGCGACAGACTGGCGACCTGTCCAGGGTGTACCCCGCCTCTCACCCGAAACGTTGGCTGGAGATGGGCACCAGCACCCCTCCCGACCCCACTGAGGGAAAAAGGGTGCAAGAAAATGGATGGATGGATGGATGGATGGAACTCATATTCAAGGTTCTTCAGATGGTGATGGTTGTGCATATGGATGTCCTGTAGCTGTGTATTAAAGTGGATCTGAAGAAACTCCAGACTAAACACGCACTGTTTTTCTAAGACAGTCTCATGAAGAGGATGGTCAGGGTTGTCCATAATTTTCTTGATATTATGTAAAATCAATCTTTGCATCATTGTTTCCAAAGAGTCCACATTCGTTCCCAGAGCAGAACCGGCCTTCTTTATCAGGTTTTGGGGTTTTTAGGTCCCTGGTTCTGATGGCAGTAGAAGAGACGGCTGTCTCAACAACAGACTTGTAGAAGATCTGCAGAACAGAACAGTCAGTGATGGGATGAGGGACATCAATTGCTGTAACATTTATCACCTTGTTAGACCTCTTTCTACCTCTGGAACTTTAAAGTCCCAGTAAAATACATTTGAGTTTATGGGCACTATGATGCATCTAGGAGTCAACAGTTGCACAAAGCTCTGCGTGTAGCAGCTCTGACTTGGTGTCCCTGTTGCTCTGAACAGTTGTATTCCATACCAAAGTGATTAAGGGTAAATTAACACATTTTCAGGCTCACATATAGGACAGCACATCAGTAATTTTCATTTTTTCAGCTCTCCACTTTGTTTAGTTAAAAAGTGTCTCATGCTCCCTCTGGGTAATGCATATCTTCATCATCCCAGTAACATCCTAATGTTGCCATGTAACAACTTGAAATAATTTTTATCTATTTGAATGTGTAGTGCATGTCTGTCTGTGCAATAGATGTGTTCTGGGAGGATTAATTTATTTTTGCGATGACCTGCTTTTGCAACTCACTGTGTCTTTTGATCAGTCATTTACCTAGGAGTCGCTTGGAGGGAATCGGAAAAGTGCACAATTTAAAAAAAGACAAAAGAATCGCTCTTAATTGTTACTAGATTCGTGTCATTGCAGAGTGTTTGTCAATCGAAGCTTGGCCATGGAAAAAATCAAGTGCTTTGGATTTGACATGGATTATACTCTTGCTGGTAAGTACAGTATAACCCTAATTTAAAACAAAAGTCATCTGAAGGTTTCTGAGAAAACAACTTTGGTAAAACTTCTGTAAATAAATCCTAAGAACATCCCAGAATGTGTTCTCTCTCTTTAATGGAAGAATTTAGTTTTGGTTCAAATTCTATTTCATCATTTGAATACTTCTGTCTGTCCCCTGTATACAGTACTTTTAGGGAAATGGTTTCTTATTTAAAAAATGAATTTATTTATTTGTTAGCACTTTTATGTATTTTTAATATAGTATGAACTTAAGTGGTTCAGATATTGTGTTATGCTGTGACGATCATTCTGCCTCCCCTCCTGTGCAGTGTATAAATCTCCAGAGTACGAGTCACTGGGATTTGACTTGACCGTTGAGCGTCTGGTATCCATCGGTTACCCCCAAGAGTTGCTGAACTTTGTCTATGATCCCTCCTTCCCCACCAGGTGGGTTCCTCTCAGCGTCTTGTTTGGTTTTCTGACTCGGTCGTTGTTGCAGAGATCGAATCTCTTACCTTCACTTATCTGTCTGCATCATCTCAGAGGTCTGGTGTTTGACACCATGTTTGGCAACCTGCTAAAAGTGGATGCCTATGGGAACATTCTGGTGTGTGCACACGGGTTCAACTTCTTGAGGGGGTGAGCTTCACACGCCGACATCTCTCCTTATTCCACCTCATAGTGAGACACTGAGGTTCTAATCACAACCACGTAGCAGACATGATATGTATAACGTCTCACTAGAGCTTATGCATTATGTTTGGCTAGCAGCAGTAGGCTTGTCGCGATAACAAATTTTGCTGGATGATAAATTCTTCCAGAAGTTATTGCGATACACGATAATATTCTTTTGAGATCATTCTTAAGTAATATAGAGGTAATAGCAAAATAATAATGCAAGAGCGCATTCTAAAAGGTTAGTAAACTTTACATTCTAATGAACATTTAACACTGGAACTGGAAGACATTTTAAATATCAAAAATAAATAAACAGCAATAAATAAAATCAATTTCGAAGTGTTTGTAAAAAAAAAATTCTCCTTCAAAAAAGGGATAGTTGCACCAGACTGAAGATTTTTATCATCCAGTCTTTGGTAGAAAGAGAGGTAAAAAGGATAAACGATAAATCATGCCAATGGAACTTATTGGCTTTGTTTTAATTTATCATACGATTAATTAATTTATTGCTTATTGTGACAGGTCTAAGCACCAGCATTTAAATGGCTCATTCAAGCCCACACACTGAATGCATGGATGAAAGCAGCTGACTGTGTTATTTCTGTGCACAGACCTGAGATCAGAGAGATGTATCCCAACAAATTCATCCAGCGTGGAGATACCGACCGTTTCTACATCCTGAACACACTCTTTAACCTGCCGGGTTAGTATAGGCTCCTTTTACATCTCCATTCTAAAATGAAACATGACTATTCACTCTAAAGACCTGGGTATATGTGGGTGAAACTAACCAGAATTATTTCTTACTCTGTACCTAAGAATTTAAGGTAAAACACAGTAATAGCTTCAGAATGGCTGGTCAAATATTTGGAAAATGAAAAAAATATAATGATAATTAAAGCTGCAAGCAACCTCAAACAGTCAAACGACTCCTTGATCTCCAACACCTCCACCCCAGTGCCGTAGTCAACATTCTAACTCTAGTCACACACTTGGCGACTTAAGCACCTTCAGTGCAGCCCCTTCCATCCCCCAGCCCACACAGTCCAACCAGCAGTCGGTACTGAGAAGAATTCAGTATCTTGTTGCTCTGTGTGGGTCAGACAACTTGACATCAGAATGTGTCAAAGAATAGAACCAAGATGTGCAGCAAGCAAATCAAGAATGTGATTTGCTTGCTGCACATCTTGGTTCCATTCTTTGACACATTCTGACGTCAGAATATGTCAACTTCCTGTTGGGAGAGGGTGGGGTTAAGGTGATGTCATCATGTTACCATGTGAACGTAATAAGATAAGTGCTGGTCTGTTAGAACGCACAGAAAGCGTGATGCAGCAAGCATCCCACGCGTGGACCGTTTTCTGCCTCAATGTTTTACGACGAATCGGCAGATTTTCAGGCCTAGCCTTGCCCACGTGCTTTGATGCAGAAAAAACCATGAAGGTGGAAAAACATTCACAGTTCTGGTCCTTGCCGGATATCCAATGACTTTGCACAATAATCCAAATACAGTGAAAATGACCACCATAGGTAATGAGTCGACACAGCCAAAAAACCTTTGGCCATGCCAGTCATGTGTTTTATGGCAAAGCAAATTTGATGTAATACTGTATAACCAGACTGTTCATTTTGTTTTCCTCCACAGAAACGTACCTCTTCGCTTGTTTGGTGGATTTCTTTACTAACTGTCCCAGATATGCAAGGTACACACACACTCTGCCTCAGTCCATGGGGGTGATTCCAATGTTTTAGAGCTGACCAAGTAAAGGATTTCCAGTGTTCCTGTATTTCCAGTTCTGGTTTCCTTTTTTCCTTATTAGTTGCTTCAGAGGGCTTTTATTGCTTTTATTGACTGAGCACAGACATCTGTGCTCAGTCTAAAAACAGCAACAAGAAACCAGAACATAAAGAAATAGTCATCAAGACAAATTTTCAGAAATGACTAGAAAGACTGACCGCTTCGAAGGACAAACAAAAAAATGGTTGGCAGAATGTTGAGTAAATTAATGATGAAAATGCTCTGTGAACTTGTCTGCAGTTGTGAATCTGGCTTCAAAAATGGCGACCTCTTTATGTCATATAAGAGCATGTTCCAGGACGTGAGAGACGCTGTGGACTGGGTTCACTTCAAGGTAAACCCTGTTCCTGTTCTTTAATAACTCCTTGGCTTCTGCTTTCTCTTTGTTCACTCACTCTGCTGGCTCTCACTTGATGTTCACAGGGATCCTTGAAAGAGAAGACGGTTGAGAACCTGGAGAAGTATGTGGTAAAGGATGTAAGTGGACTCGGCTTTCCATGAAACCTGACGTCTGACTGTAAAGAACTGTTGGGTTTGAATTGTGTTGTTGGTGTTTGTGGACAGCCGAAGCTCCCTCTGCTCCTCAGCCGCATGAACGAAGTGGCTAAAGTATTTCTGGCCACCAACAGTGATTATAAGTACACTGAGGTAAGTTTCTTCTTCCGTCATGATTAACTTGTGTAGTTCTATTATTTCTTATTTTTCCTGGAATAAATCTGCTGGGAGGTTTTATTTTTCTGAGACCGTTTATTTTTATTCTATTTTCATTGGTGTTAAAAACATGTCTCCTATCTTCTTGCAGAAAATCATGACCTACCTATTTGACTTTTCTCATGGACCAAAGGTGCGTCGAGTTTATCGGGAACCTGAATAGAACCAGAATCATGGCCGTCGTGACATTTTTTAAGACAAAGCGTTATGCAGAACACTTCCTCATGCGTGTGCTGTTCCCCCAGCCGGGAACTCCTCACCGGCCCTGGCAGTCCTACTTTGACCTGATCCTGGTCGACGCCCGCAAGCCCGTGTTCTTTGGGGAAGGTACAGTTCTGCGGCAAGTCGACACTGTAAGTGTGTGTTACTAGATAGACTTGAAAGTTATGGAGCAAAATCATCTGTTGTTCAGACAGATTTAAAAATGTTTTCTCCTTTTGTGTGTTAGCAATTTACAGAAAACTCAGCAGGCTCATAATAATACACTGAAGCTCTGATCTCTTCCAGTCCCAGTAAAGCCTCTGAATTCACTCGATAGTATTTCATCCAGCAGCAGGAAAACAAGCCTAAGCATACCTTCTCCAAGCACAAAGTAGTTATCTACTGGCCAAGGCAGTCACCTGATTTAGATCCAGCTGAGCATGGCTTCTTTGTCTTGAAGACGAACGCTAAAGGGACAAATAAGTAGTAGCTGAAGATGGATGCAGATCATCATCATCATCACTGAGGACCATAAACCAGACTTTTAAGTCTGTGTAGGGAAACTACAGAGCAGAGTAGCTTTAATTTACGTCTACCACCTTTCCCCAAATATGACGGCGTCCTGAAGTGAGAGGGGCCGAATACAAACTATGCACCTTAATCGTGTCTAAGTTAGGTTCAGGCCTCATAGCGAGAAGCTAAAACCAGATGCCGTTGAATGTCGTGTTCTCTGAAAGTGTGTGATGAAGCTGTGGATTGTTTCAGACCACGAGTCGGCTGAAGATCGGCACATACACCGGACCGCTCCAGCACGGCATCGTGTACTCTGGAGGTAAATGTTCCAATGGGTATGCCCAGGCAGATATTTGTAAGCCATCCCCTCAGTAATTATTGAATAAAAGAAAAAAATTCATCGGCACCATTTGCAAAAGTTAGTCTACATTTGTCACATTACAAACCAACTTTCATATGTTTTATTGGGATTTCATAAGAAAGACCAACATTGCTAGTAGTGCATTACTACTAGCAATGTTGTAGTAATGAAGTTGAAAGTTTTCAAAATGCTGTACTTATAAAACTCAGAAAATTATGCATTTTTATTCAATTGTTCAATTGGACTTTTTCCAATAAATGAGTTCCAGACCTTAATTATGGCTGACTCCAGTGCCAGTTTTTCACTGGTACTAGTAAAGAACCTGTTTGTTTTTCCAACACCAAAGAGTAAGAGACATGTAATTGTAAACATCTAATTCAGACATCCCACCTGTTTTTTTTTTTTGTTTTTTTTTGCTGTACTTCTGTAAATGTGAAAGATGAATAGAGGTCATTATCCCAGTATCCATATATACATGTATATATTGCATGCAGTTAAACTCCCATGTTGTGGCTGTATGGACGACCTGAGAAGCTCTGGTGGATCTTCTGTTCCTTAGAGCAGTGTTACCCAAACCTGGTCCTCAAGGCACACTGCCCTGCATGTTTTAGGTGTTTCCTTGCTTCAGCACAGGTGATTTCAATTAGCAGGTCTTTGCTGAACTGCAAACAGCAGAATGAGGTGGATTAAAGGAGGGAAATTTCTAAAACATGCAGGGCAGTGTGCCTCGAGGACCAGGGTTGGGAAACACTGCCTTAGAGTGCAGCAGGAGGCCTTTGATCAGACCTTCTAATACTCCCTTCACTTTCTCTCTCAGGATCCTCAGACATTGTTTGCGACTTGCTGGGCGCTAAAGGAAAGGACATCATCTACATTGGAGACCACATTTTTGGAGACATTCTCAAGTCCAAGAAGCGTCAGGGCTGGAGAACGTTCCTGGTCATACCAGAGCTGGCCCAGGAGCTTCATGTGTGGACTGACAAGAGCGGTGAGAGGCCTCAGCATCACATTTAAAAAGGACCTGTCAGTTTGTTAGGCAGTATGTCATGGAAAAAGTTACAAAGCTGAACAGTCAGTAACATACACACATGGACAAAATTGTTGAGTTAATGAAAGAAAAACCCACAATTGTCACAGAAATAACTTGAATCTGACAAAGGTAATAATGAATAAAAAGTCTATGAAAATGAACTAAAGAAAGTCGGACAACATTGCTTTTCATATATGCTTCAACAGAATTATTTAAATAAATAAACTTATCAAACTCCCCTAAAGCATGTTTTATATATATATATATATATATAATATATAAGTCTGATTATATATAATATAGCATTTTTATAACTACTAAAGGTAACATAGTTACTTGATTGAGCTATAAAATGACACCATGTAGATGGAAAATGTTGTACTGCCCCTTTAATGCGTCAAGCTGATTCCAGAATAATAAATCTGAACTCTGGCCACACATCCGTTTCCATTAGTTTCCTTGTAAAGCCGTAACTTTTCAGGAATGTGGTTCAAATATCCATGCATAACCTGACATACATGATCAAAACGTAGCTCTGATTTGCTTGTTTTCATACCGTTAAGTAATTATTACTCACCTGCTTTTTGCAAGTGCAAAATGCGTCCGACAGAACTGAGCTGAGAAGCTCTGTATTCACAGCTCTGTATTCTGTCACCATGGTGAAATATTTGGAAGATTAAAAAAGTATAATAATAATAATAAAATAGAAGATAGGAGAAGAACCTCGTAATTGTAGCATGTTATAGTGATAACATTGAAAAGCTGCCACAGATTATATTTGCTAAAATTGTTGTTCAGCTTCTCCAAGTAAGCTGACTCATCATTGTCGTTTTCTCTCCAGCCATCTTTGAGGAACTTCAGTCACTTGATTGCTTTCTCGCAGATCTTTACAAGTAAGGTCCTGTTTTTTCTTTAAATATATGTGTTGTGTACTAATGGATTCTTACAACATATCCTTTAACACATACTTATGAAACTGCAGGATGTGCATTTCTTCTATTATACTTCAACTATTGACAAAGAAACGTGATCATAGTGCATGATCATGACGTGATCATGCAGAACCCTTACTTTAACTAGACAGGTGAACCCTTCCATGTTTTCCATGTTTCCATCCTCAGGCATTTGGACAGCAGTAGTAATGAAAGACCTGACATCAGCTCACTGCAGAGGCGCATCAAGGTAATACCTTATGAAAGATAACCAAAAATAAAAATCTGAACAAAAGTCTATGAAATGAACAAATTACAACTAACTTAACAGAGCAACTCGAAAGGCTGCCATCACTACTCTAGAAATAGAAATAGAATTTAAACTATGTGGTTCTTGTTATCAAGCAACACAGTCAACTTTATTCAAATTAGTTTCAAAACTTTTCAGTCTATGGAAACCCAGTAAATTGTATCGAGTCATTGACTCGTTTTCCACTGCAATTCAGTATTTTCTCGACATGGTGCAGCTGCCATTTTTATAGAAACCAACGGATATTTGAATTTTTCTGTATTTCTTTGCTTTCACTATCACAGCCACATGCACTGCATCCGGAAGGTATTTGCAACTTTGGTAGAATTTTTTGAGGATTAATTTAATATGTTTTTAAATAAAGCTGGAGTATACCAAAATGTGTAAAAAATAAAGCACTGTGAATACTTTGCATTGTTATCTTATGCAAGTTGTGACCATTCTCTTTGGTCAACATGTTGTCTACAGAAAGTCACCCATGACATGGACATGTGCTACGGCATGATGGGAAGTCTATTTCGCAGTGGATCCCGGCAGACGCTGTTTGCCTCCCAGGTGATGCGCTACGCTGACCTGTACGCGGCCTCTTTCATCAACCTGCTCTACTACCCCTTCAGCTATCTGTTCAGGGCTGCACATGTACTGGTGAGTTTATTATTGCTTCATTTTAGATCTGAGCTTCTCAGTGTTTACATCTGACTCATTGTGGGACTATTTGGTAATCTTTTATGTTCCTTGCTGCTTATCCAGCAATTCTATATATAGTAACTTGAATGGACTTTTGCTAGCAGAGATGCCTTCACCTGTTTTAGATGAGAGCGGGACGCTAAAGCTAAAGGAGCTGTGTTGGAGACATCAGCACAGAAACAGGATTATGTGGTAAATGTGGTCTAACTGGTCTAGACAGACATTTCAGGGTTTAATGATACTATGATGACATTGTGCTGCCGGTGGCCAAGCATGCTGGTGGAAAGCCAATAATGTGGGCATGTTTTGCACTAAATGGAGCCTGAACTGCTCTGCATATTTATTCATATTTATTTATTCATGTACAGAGCGGTGTTACACTGATGTTTAACTATTATACTATACAAGGTTTCCCCCAGAAAACTTGCTAAGCCTGGTGGTTGGGTACTAGGGCGGTCATTCATCCAGCGGCCTGTTGGGTTTTTGAGTTAAAAAATGTTTAAAGTTGACAAGAAATTTGAAAATATTACTTGATAATTATGTGTTATTGAAAGATTGGAAAATCAAGACCTGAACACCAAAGAAATGCAAACATAAAAGAAAAAAAACTTAAATAAATAATCGATGGTTAGCCTGTTGGGGGCACAAGTAAAGTCTGAGGGAAACCCTGCCATAATATAGTATAATATTATACTATAGTACAATAATATAGTATTGTACTTTGTTATAGTATAATACTATGTATTATATATAGTACTTCATATATTATAATAAACTTAATCCCTAACCTGTATAATAAATGGCCCTGCCCAAGTCCAGACTGAAACCAGATTGAACAGATATCCAGTAATACCTCTTTCATTCTATTGGCTGAGAGGTTGCCAGGCGACTGTACATTTTTCGTTCCAAGCGTGAGCAGAAAATGATTTGCAAATGAGCAGAGAGGTTTGCAAGCGGAGATTTGATCCGAGCAGAGACAAGTTTGGAGCGAGAGGAGAAAGGTTTGAGAGAGCACAGCAAATATTTGACAGTGAGCATTAGTTTTGGGTTCAAGAATTACAAGTTTTGAGAACCAAAGACATGAAATCCTGCTTTCAATCTGAAAATATAAGTACAAGTATTACAAGTTTTGAGAACCAAAGACATGAAATCCTGCTTTCAATCTGAAAATATAAGTACAAGTATTACAAGTTTTGAGAACAAAAGACATGTAATCAAGCTTTCAGACTGTAAAATGCGTGCTCTCAAATTATGGCAGGAAAATTCCCCCATCGATATGGAGGAACATCAGGCAACTGGCCAGAGACATATTTCTGCAATCCTCAATGAATTAAAGGCCATTTGCCAATTTCCGCCACTCCACTATGGAACGCACTCTGCAGCAGTTATACACCAATGAGAGTGTTTAATGCCAAAACACACTGGATAAGGTTGGATGATGAGTCGCTGGCTCTCCCCTTTGCCTGCCCGTCTGCCTGAGCTCTGCTTCTGTGTCTCGTTGTCCAGATGCCTCACGAGTCAACGGTGGAGCACTCACACGTCGACCTGATAGACACGGAGTCGCCGCTCGCCACCCGCAACCGCCGAGACTTTGACATCAAAGAAATGGAGATCAAGCGGCACCAGCTCACTCGATCCGTCAGTGAGATCCAGCCGCCTCACCTGTTCCCCCAGGCTCCACAGGAGATCACCCACTGCCACGACGAGGACGACGACGAGGAGGAGGAAGAGGAAGAAGAGGAGTGAAAGGACGCAGATAGATGAGCCTTATCTCTGTTGCACATTTTATTTGATTGTTCAAAGCGTAACGTTTTTGTCCAACTTTCAAGCGGCTGATGGATATTTAGAAAATCTCATTCAGGTTTGCTGGTTTGGCCAGGATCATGAAGCCAGTTTGGATCTAGTTGTTCTTAGTAAAGGATTCAGGCATAAGCAGATACAGCAAATAGAAAAGTAAAAATGTTTGGGTGTGTGTGGGTCCAGCTGGTTTCTGTTCAGCCGTCAGCTTCTCCACTCAGTCGAAGCTCTTTTTTCTTACTGCCATTTTGCTCTTTTGCTTTTGTTTTCCTGCAGCGTTATGCACAACCCTGCCAGTCTGTGCATGAAGGCAAAGAAGCAGCTTTATACTATGTGCTCATTTAAATATGTGGCAGATTTACAAATTATATTACGTAAAGGCAGACCAATCAATTAAAACCATCGCAACTGCTGGACTGTCGGATAAATGATGGTGATGAGTATCTTTATCAGCCTTTCATCTTGTGGGTGGTTAGTGTATCAAAAAACAAAAAACATTTGTGTAATAATATTAAAAAAAGCTCCAAGCAGAGACCTGAGCAGCTTCTGCAGGTTGTTAAACGGTTAAACAACATAACATGTTACCAGCATCCACTTCCTGTTCTCTGACGCTCTGACAGGCTGCTGCTGTTACAACATCTCAAACCAGCTCAGATGGTCAGGATGTGGTCAGATTGTGCAGCTGTACAGAGAATCCTGTAAACATGGTCAACTAATTCTGCAGAGGTGTTTTAGGTTTTGCTGGATGGACTGATGGATTATTCAATATTCTAGCTTTAGTTTATTGACCCTGAGGTTGATTAATAAGTTGGTCTAAATACCCCTTCTGTTAACCAAAGATTTACTAATCGGAATAATCTGAACTTTGTGGGCAAATTTCAGTCTTTCTATCTGATTTGAATCCGTTCCTTATCTAGATTCATGGTACAACAAGAACACAGATCAGCCTTCAGAAATTTTTCTTTTTTTCTTTTGTCTTCCTGCTGTGAGAGGTTATTCATTATTTACAGGAAGAAGAGAGACGACGGCGTTCCCTCCTATAACTTTACTCATGTAATCTGCCTGTTTAGGAAATGGCTCACATTGAGTCTTTTTCCCTCAGCAACAAAGTTCGTTAACACTTTATTTTGACGGGGTGTGCATAAGACTGACATGACAGTGTCATAAACATGACATAATATCTGTTATGAACATGAAGGAGTCTTTATGAATAGTTATGACCGTTGCCACCAAGAGTCATTTGGTAATTAACGACACTTTTAATGCAAAGTTGCACTAAAAATGGCTGAAAAGTCCATTAAAAGTCCCGACTTTGCATTACTTTGTAAATAATGACACTTTAATGCAAAGTTGGCACTTTTAATGGATTTTCAATGCAACTTTTAAAGCAACTTTGCATTAAAGGTGTCATTATTTACCGAATGACACTTCATGACAACAGTCATAAACACTAATAAAGACTCCTTCATGTTCATAACAGATGTTGTCATGTTTATGACAGTGTCATGTCAGTCTTATGCGCACCCCGTCAAATAAAGGGTTCATACAGAAGTGTTCTCATCCTGATTTTGTTGTTCTACACCTAGTCGATATGTTTACTTGTTTTAAAAAGATTTTTGTTAAACAATCTCACATCATCTCTATTGTCTCCGTGATTTAAGCATTTGGATTTTTTTCACTTAAAAATCCAATTTTCATGTGAATTTGATTTTTTTATTTATTTTTTGTTATTGTTCCCCGTGTAAAAATGTTGAACTGTAATCAGATTTTTTTCTATATCAGACTGTAAACAAAGGATAGGAAATCCTTTGCAGCTTTGCAACCATTAGTAGCTGAATTTAAGCTATTAATTATTTTGGCCAGCAGAGGCAAATGAACTGGTACACATCGGAGCATTTGTTCCTTCAGGCAGGAGGATGACATGAACCAGGTCAGTCTGACTGATGGCCTGTGATGCGTGTGATTCTGAATCCTCCTGCTGAATTGCACAGTAACGTAACATAACCCAGCATTTGTGTTATAAGAAACATGTTTCCTTCGATATTGATTTTCTTTATGCGGGGCTTGACCCGTCGCTTGACTTGATACTGTTATTGGGAAAAAAGGGTGGGCGTCTTGCAGTCTCTTGTTGTCCCAAATGAGCCATTTTCTGTAACAAAGCGTGAGCACCGGTGTCATCACTGATGCCGCCGTGGCTGTAGACGTGTTTCACATGCTGGAATGTTTAGTTGATCGAAGTTCACGTAACACAACAGTCAGGTTCTTAGCAGAACCTTCTACTGATAAAGATTCAAAGTTTTACTTTCATGTTATGGAGATACTGGAAAACAACTTCTTTTTGATATTCATTCAAAAGCCAGATTTAGCCAAATCAACGTTTGGTTGATGAGAGCCTGCAGCCCTTCACACTTCATGCATGCTTTTTATTTTAGTTTTTGCTGTGTTGTATTTGTTGACATTGTTTCAGTGTTGAAATATTTTAATAAAGATTCTTATTATAAAATGCATGGATTTTTTTAGGTGATTTGTTCAAGGTGATATTAAATAAATGGAAATATGATTTATGTCAGTAGGTAGTGCCATTGGTAAGTGACGGATCAATCCCACACAGACAGATTGATGTTTAAGTATGTATATGTATTATAAAATGTGTTTTTGCGTAAATAATTTAATTATGAAATGCAACCCAACTTTTTTTCATAGAAATGCATTTTGATGTGGTGTTCAATCAGACACTTTACATCTGCATCAGCCATGATGCACCAACATGCAGCATGACACCGGGGGAAGGAGTGCATACTGCCACTACTATGGAACTTCCATCCAACACGCTTTGTCTTGTGGGGTCGCGACAAGGAAAATATGCAAATTCCATGCAGAAAGACCCCAGGCTGGAATCTGACCACTGTGCAGTCCCACAATGGAACAAGTAGCATTAAAAAAAAATCTCATGTTGTAAGAAATGCCAGAATTCACGTGTTCTCACTGAACTAGCCTTTACAGGTTCCTCGTGTGCTGTTTAACCTCGTCGGCATACCTCTGCGTTCATCTTCACACCAAACCACAGCGACTGCTCTTATTAAAAGCTCTTTTGCAGGAGAAGTCTGTAAACACTGAAGGACACTCTGCTCTCTGGATGTCATAATCAGCAGCACCAAACCCTGATTCCACACTTGTGAGAACACGTGAGGCTTGAAGAAACGGGCCGAAGAGCGCTTTCAGGGCTGCTGTCAGGGTTGATCTGCCGTTTGGCCTTCAGGCTGCTGATAAGGTTGTTCATCGCCACGTGCTGAAATGAAGGGTCACGGTCATTTTCTCAGCTCATCGGACTTAGAAAGAAATATTCTCTGAATTACTGTGGTTCTATCTTCATAATAGTTCTGAGAATTGTTACCTTAGAAACTACTTCATTCTGTTGAAATCTTGAGCTGTGCCAAATAACATTTTTATTGCCTTTAAAGTGCTGAATGTGTCCCGGCACGTCTTGAATCAGTTCCTGTGTTTGTCAGTTCCTAATCTTACCGTACAATCAGATTCATTCTACCCTATGCAATATTTAGCTTAAGAAGCAAAAGTCAAGAGACTCCTACCAGGACAGATGCGGTTTCCTTCCGCTTATTTTCCTTCCTTCAGTTTCTTTGTGAACTCGCAAAGACTGAATGATGCAACTGAACCAAAAGTTGCTCAACAGTTTTAGTTTAAGGGTGTGCAGATTTATGGATTATGATGGACCGGCGACCTGTCCATGGTGACCCCGCCTCTCGCCCTTTGACCGCTGGAGATAGACACCAGCACCCTGGTGACCCCACTACGGATGGATGGATTTATGGAGCTGGATTTTTGCAGGTTTTCTCATCTTATCCAGTAATAAAAGAATATAAATGTCACATTATGCATGTAAAAAGAACTCTCTACTCTTAATGGGGGTGTTAAGACTGTGATTTTAATAGCAAAAAAACAATCACAAACTGGATCAGCGTGAAAAGACGTTCAATATTATTTAATTTTAAGAAACACTTACTGAATGCTGAAACAAACATCTGTTTATTGATATTTTAACAGTTTAATTGGTTTCATCAACACATTCTGGCACGATTGATTGATTTGGCCCGAAATGAAACTGAGTTTGACACGCCTGATCTAAACCTTCAAATTGAATGTTGCACCCAATCCCCATCTACTTTCTTCTTCTTCTATTAAACGCTCCAATTTGCATTATTTGCCGTTATTTTAACTGACGTAGCCAAACCGGCTACATGTGGTTTGGCATTCTCTGCGGCTGTGATTCCTTCCTGGAGGACGGCATAGGGTTGAGATAAAACGACCATCAGCTAATCAATCTCTCTTTTTGAACTTATTACTTTTCATCAACGTAGAACTTAGACATCAGCTTTATCATTTCTGTTTTGTGTCTCTGCTCTGTCTTCTCAAACCACCAGTCGTTGTGGGAAATGGCGTCTCGTAGTGTGCCAGGTTCCTCTGGAGGTTAATGCCTGTTAAAAGGGAGGGTTTTTTTCTCTCCACTGTCACTACGTGCATGCTGTAAAAGTCAATGACACTGTGTGCTCCCGCCAGTAGAAAGGGGGGGGGGGAGTGAATGCTGCAAGTCAATGACTCCATCCAATCTGCTGCTGGGTTTAAACTAGTCCGTTAAGGGACTGAACTCGATGCACTATTTGACAGGATTTGATTAGGATCAAAATTACATTTTATATAACGTGCCTCCAGATAATATGTGTTGTAAACTAGCGCTGTATAAATAAACTAAACTGAATCAGAATCTGTGTCCAGACTCCAGGGGCAACCTGAAGAGCTGCTTTCTTAACCATCTGAAGCAACTCATCCTGTCCTTCTCATCCACTGAATGAAGCTCCACAAAAACACTTTAGACTCCTTTCATTTAAAAATATCAAACACACCTCGGCATGTAACCAGTCCAGCTGTGCAATTCATCCTAAACCTGCCAAACAGCCAACTTAATTTCACTGATCAAACACGAATGTGACACATAAGCGACAGAAGAGCCAGTTATGGCGCCCACTGTCTGCACTGCAGCAGCAAAAGCTGAGGCGACGATCACACAGGCCAGCAGGGGGCCTCAGGGAGCACCATTACATTAACCCCTGTGACAGACGGCGTGTTGTTGTCGTGCTGCATCACTTCAGCAGATGCGTCAGCTGGTCCTGCAGGTTCTTTGAGTGCTCCACACTGAGGGACAAAGGACAGTGAGAATACGCTGTGGCTTTGTGTTATGGCTTTACTCAGAGATACGGAGTACAGCCTAAACAACGCTGGGTGTGCTGAGACTTACTTCTTCTGGATGGCCTCCTGTCTGAGAGGGGAGACACACATGCTTTAACTGTTTTTTCCTCCACAGCACCGACTGAAGTGAAGCAGCTGAGTGATACTTACTGGTATTGTAGATGAGTTGTTATGATGGACATTTTTCTCAGACTCTGGAGGACAGACAACACAAATGTCTCCAGTTAGCTCAAAGAAGAGTCACATACAGGAACAAGGTTTCCCCGAGAAAACCTGCTAAGCCTGGTGGTTGGGTGTTAGGGCAGTCTTTCATCCAGCAGCCCACCATGTTTTTGAGTTAAAAAATGCTTAAAGTTGACGTGAAATTTGAAAATATCACTTGATAATTATGTCTTATTGAAAGATTGGGAGATTAATAACTGAACACCAACTATAAAGTCTTAAAAAACTGCAAACATTTTTTAAAAACTTAAATAAATAAGCAATGCTAAGCCTGGTGGGGGCACAAGTAAAGCCTGATGGCCCGCCAGGCTTATAGTACACTGGGGGAAACCCTGAGGAAGAATGATCACTTACATCTTCAGAGTGCAGAATGGCATCCTCTTGGATCACCATATTCCTTGCTGCTTGGCCAAGAAGCTGAAAGACACCAATAACGAAAACATTGTTGACAAAAAAAATCCTTCATTTCAGTAACTCAAACATTACATCCCATTTTGGGTGATCAATTCAACCCAAATGGGGAAATAGTTTATAATTGCTAGCAGGCCAGTCTCGTACCAGCGCTCCTCAAAGCCAGGCTATTGTTACATTTTGCGGAATGTGGCTTGCCACTGTTTTGCTGGAACACGTAGGACGTCCCTGAAAAAGATGTTGCTCCACAGCCTTTTTGTGTCTTTCAGCATTAATGGTGCCTTCACAGATGTGCAAGTTCCCCTTAACACACTGGCACAAACACTCCCCATAACATCACATTAAGTCCCAAAATAAACACGTAGGTGCAAGCCAACTATACAAATTTATTTTTGTGATCAAGTAGGAATAAATTGTGCCTGATTTCAACTGAATCTAGAAAATTACACGTGACATTTTGAACGATTCTCTGTATTTTTGATATATTAAGAAAACTTGCTTGACTCCCGTTCGCTCGACGCAAACCTCCAAAACTTCAATTAGTGCCACCAAAGCGCTTCATGTTCGCGCTAAATGTGCAGTGAATAAGATGTATGTACATATATCTCTGTGACAAAGGAATATTGTGCGGCATATGATGCTATTTCACACAAATGCTCACTCATACGCGCTCAAACCATGTTCTGGTACACACTTCACTATGTGACAGGTCTTCATCCAATCAGAGAATCTCTAGTAAATACTGGATTCTCTTGTATGAGTATAAACCAATCAGAAGCAATAAATCAAAATTCTGTAACGAGCTAAACAAAACTGGTGGAATTAGGAAAATACAAGAAAACGTAAGGAAATAAAAACTTGAACTTTGTGGCTTTTAGTAAAGTAGATAAATACTCATCATTGTCCATTTTTAATCAAGTCAAGTTTATTTGCATAGCACGTTTCAGCAACAAGGCAGTTCAAAGCGCTTTACATTTTAAACACAAAAATAAAGTCATTAAAAAAACACCTGTCAACAATTGAGAAACCAGTAACAAACATTATATTTTTATGAATGCCATCAAATGAATCAGTTAATATTTCTTTTTTATTTATCTCATTTTTAAATGTGATCAGTTTTACGTAGTTTGTCTTAAGATCCACTGACCGATGACTTCTTAAGGGTTTAACTGAAGTGCAAAAGATAAATGTTTAATTAAAATGTATTTCACTGTGTTTTGTGTTTGCCTTTTTAAAACCATAGTTGAGGTTATCGGAAGACATTGTCAATAATGTCTTTTGATTATATAGAGAGCATATTTTAAAATTTCCTGTTGACATTTTTAACACAATACACGATGGGCCGCTGGTGGACTGCCCTATCCATTTTTATGGGAAATGTGTTGCGTAGCAAGTAAACATAAAAATATACACGATTCGGGTGATACTGATGAAGAACTGCTACAATATTATTTTTTATTAAAGTCCATATGTTGGAGCCTGTTAAGACGCTTTAAGAGTAACGTGGCTATCCTTTTATTTTGTAATGTGTACTTGTTTCCGGTGGTTGTCCGGTAATGTTCAATAGTATGAAGAAGGCAATAATCAAAGCGAGTGTTCCGCTACCTCTTGGCTCCGGGATCCTTTCAGCACCTGGCGGGTCAACGCAATCACGTCCCCGCTACAGGAGCCCACCTTGTCGGATAATAATCCTTTAACAGACTGGCCGAACCGCGGCTGAGAATCAGCTGACGCCATTTTCCTTGTTACAAAAAAAAAAACAACGGCAACCGGAGAGGTCCTTAATTGAGTAGCAACGCGTTCATGAGGCGCCTGTTCGGTTCACATCTATTCGGTAGTTTACCGGTGTCCTCCTCTGCTCATACATTAAAATATTTGGAAACAACTACATAATGAAGCCTTAATTACTAAAAAATGACTTTAAAAAATAGATTCTATTTGAAAAATATCTAAATAATCAGGCTTACTATGCAATATTAAAACAGAATTGAATTTAACCTTAAAGTTTCCTAAGGATTTCCAGAAGTATTTATACACACATGAGCATGTGTGTGTAAATCCACAGCTGATTGTTAATTAACGAGATTTATTTGATCCATTCTTTGGGGCTAAAACAATTGGAACTCTTGCAGGAAGACTTTCCGCAAGGTTTAGGAGTTTTGATGGGAATTTAGACCACTCTTCCAAAATTGTATTTGTGAGGTCAGACACTGATGTTGGACAAAATAGTCTGACTCATAGTTCAGTTCAGTTCAGTTCAGGATTCTATCCAGGCAGGTCAAGTTCTTCCACACCACACTACCTCTGACTGAAGAATATTTAGAAATGAAGACATTTCACAATTGAGCTTCTTGCACAGGTCATTCATGTTAGAATTGACTTCAGAGCGATCCTTTCTTTTCCTGATGTTAGTAGCAGCAGTCTCCATGACATTTTCTGGACAAGTGGACATGGAGGTGACTGGATACATTTAAAAACCCGAGACTTGAGTGGAGTTTCACCTTCCAGCAGGTCTACCACCCTAAACATATAGCTTGAGGTACAACGGAATGGTACTGATCAAAATATTAACATGTTACAATGGTCTAGTCAATGTAAAAACCTAAGCTGAGATAGACAGATAGACTTTACCTCAAAATGCTTGCAGCTCTTACAGTGACAGTTGGTCCTAAAAAACAATGTATTGACCAAGAAGTATTGAATGTAAAATGCGCCCCACCGATTTTTACTGGTAAAATAAAAATTTGAAACCATTGTTATGAATTCTATTGTTTCCTCCATCTCTTTTAGCCTCTTTCATCTGCTTACACTCACACACTGCAGCTTACCTAACCATGTCTACATGTGACTGCCGCCAGTCATACGTAAACAGACTGAAATTGATTAGACTATCCTTTAGAGGGAGGGTGGAGATTGTAGAGAAGAATAAAAAGCTAAACTCGCGCTGCAATCTTTGCCTCACTTGGTTTCATCCATAAGATAAACTAAGTGTTGCCCCAGTGCTGGATAGAGAATGTAACTCTGTATCTGTTCCTTTTGTATGACATGTGTGGCTTGTAACATTTGATCATTTTTCTGCATTAAAGCCTGTTTTTATATATAACCAAATCCCATTATTTCAGGTCGGGTCCTGAAACTGATAAATGAACCACGGAGGTGCACAGAGACAAAAATGAATGAACTCCAACACCATGCATTACAATGCCTCCTCAACCATGTGTTATTTTCTTTTCATTTCACAATTGTGTGCTACTTTGTAGTGGTCTGTCACATACAAGGTGACAAACCCAAATATACATGGGCTTTGTGGTTGAAACATGACAAAAAGGAGAAAAAGTTCATGGGGTGTGAATACTTTTGGGAAGACATTTCATTACTTGGAATAGAGCATCGGTTTTTTGAAGGGCATAACAATGGTTAGAAGTGATTTTCTTCAAGGATTTCATCAGACAAGTGTCTCTTATCTTTGCTCAGTCAGAGTCAAGGCTTTGGCCTTGATGTGGTTGCATATAAGTTCAGTGCCGCATGAGCTGGAAGCCTTCCTTCACAGCTTCTCCCTGCGATGCATGGCCACAGGTGAATCAGATCACTCCGGCAGGACCCTCCACTCACAGATATGGCTTGCTTTTTTCTGATTGTCTTTGCTATCCTTGTTCTGGCTGTGTTGACGTGGCAGCTGAAAGTCAAGTCCTTGTTTGGCTCCCAGGAGCCCCCTCACCTCCCCGCGCTGCCTTTAATCGGCAGTCTGCTGAGTTTGCGAAGCCAGCATCCTCCTCACGTGCTTTTTAAAGAGCTGCAGAAAAAGTACGGACAGACGTACTCGCTGACGATGGGCTCTCACAGGGTAGTCATCGTCAACCAGCATGTGCACGCCAAAGAGATCCTGCTGAAGAAGGGAAAGATATTTGCAGGGAGGCCAAGAACTGTGGGTACCGTTTCTCTTTTTGTGTCCTCGGCTTCATCTCTCGTGCTGACGCTGTCCTTTTGTGCTTTTGTTCTGCGTGCCATGTGTATTTCAAAGGTAACTACAGACATTCTGACCAGAGATGGAAAAGACATTGCTTTTGGAGATTACAGTCCTGCCTGGAGGTTCCACAGAAAAATAGTGCATGGAGCTCTTTGCATGTTTGGAGAAGGATCTGCCACCATTGAGAGGATGAGTGAGTACAGATCACTACACTTCCTTTAATGTATCAAAATGTTCAAATATAGCAACACTGATCAAAAATATTTATTTACGCATGTAGAAATTCTCTCTGGCGCATATCCATACAGACTGCCTTTGTGTGTGTTTGTTTGTAATACCTTGTGGGGACCATTTTCCTTACACATACTACACTGTGGGGACCCACTGCTCCCTGTGGGGACCGAAGTCTGGTCCCCACAAGGGGAAATGCTGTTTTTGGGTCAGGGGTCAAATTTAGGACTAAGGTGGGAATTGAGTTTTGGTTAGGGTTAGGTAAGTAACGGATAGGGTTAGGTTAAGGGTAAAGTTTATGCTGTAGAAATGAATGGAAGTCAATGGAAATTCCCCACAAAGATAGCCACCCAAACATGTTTGGGTGGCTATGAGAGATGGGTTTGGGTGTGTGTTTGCACGTGTGTGTGTGTGTGTGTGTGTGTGTGCGTGTGTGTGTGTGTGTGTGTGTGTGCGTGTGCATGCGTGCGTGTGTGTGTGTGCGTGCATGTGTGTGTGTGTGTGTGTACGTAAGGGGGTGGAGCAAAGTAGGTAGGAGAAATGCTCTGCACTCAGTTTTTTTTTTTTGGCATATCAGTTTTTTGGAGTGGACACAAATCACTTTCCCTCCAAACGTTTTGGTCCTGTAGTGTTAAAATGACTGAAACCTATTAAGTTTATCTACTGGGCAGAACTGGACAGTAACCGGACATGGTGGACCTGTGGTGTGCTCAGTCTGTGCAGAGGCCCAGTCTCTGTGTTCCACTGTGTCCGAGGCAGCGGCTTTGGGCCTGGCTCTGGATCTGGCCCCTGAGCTGACTCGGGCCGTCACAAACGTGGTCTGTTCCCTCTGCTTCAACTCATCCTACGCCCGCGGAGACCCAGAGTTCGAAGGCATGCTGCGCTACAGCCAGGGCATCGTGGACACGGTGGCTAAGGACAGCTTAGTTGACATCTTCCCCTGGCTACAGGTCAGTCGATGTCAACGCCCCACACAGAGACAGCTTCAAATGTGGAAAATGAGGTTGTAATCAGAAAGACACGTGAAGTTACAGCTACAATAGTTGCTACATAAACAATAAGAAAAGTACAAAAATTGCAACAAACTAAATGAGCCAAAAGCAGATGTTTCATCCAGTTTGAACAAGAATGCATTGAGGTACATTTTCTCTCATAGAAACATGAGCCTTACATTTCTCCAACTTCCATTAAATGAGACCAATACGTTTAATAATCAAGTTATTAAACTGGTTTGAGGGTCTGATCAACAGTCATGGTAAATGTTTAGGTAACAAATCATAAAGAATACAAACTCAAGTTCTCCAGTTCTTTACATCATTGGGTTTAGGAAGCAACCTGCTGTGTTGCTTTTAAAGGGCAGTTTGTTTCACCCTAACACCTGAATAAAAACATGTAAAAAAATGTCGTCAGTCAATATCGAATCATGTAGTAAAGATAATTTGAAACATTGAGTATGATCAAAACTGATTAACGTCTGTCTCTGTGCACCAGATTTTCCCCAATGCAGACCTGCGTCTTCTGAAGCACTGTGTTTCAGTCAGAGACAAACTTCTGCAGAAGAAGTATGACGAGCATAAGGTAGGCTCTGTGGTGTCGCTATTAACCCACACGACGGCACTGATGTCGAAAACATTCATGTTGATTAGAACCCATATTAAAACTGCACACAAAGTCCTAGTTTCAATTCAAACGAAATGCATTGTTCCAATTAAACTCTCACTCTATCCAAAACCGAGCTGACCGTTACATGGTCCACTTTGTAGCTTATTATGTTGCACTTGACATCTCAGCCCTCAAGACAAACGTTTGGTCAGCCCTGATCTAACAATATGTGTCTTATTTACTGCTGCTGTTCTGCCTGTTATTGGCTTTTAATATTCAAGTAAGAATAATAAGTAAGGTTTAAATGTGTGACTTATTGACCAGAAATGCAAACTATACTGAAGAAAAATATAAACGCCCCATGTCAAATATTGTTGCCATGTGGGGGTAACTACTGCAAACGAGCATTTGCTGACATTTTATTGTACAAAAGTAATATTTCTCTTGATTTCTGTATAATTTTTAATCCAACTTGCTTCTCTGTGAGCATAACTCAGTGAATTATTTTTGTTTTACTCAGTGCATGGGTGGGGCATGTCCAGTGGGCGATCAGACAAAATGAACAACAACCTGACAATCCTTGGACTGCAGACAGTAAAAGGCCACCCCAAAATGTCAAATTTTGTCACAAGTCATAACGCCTCAGATGTCCACCAGAGCAGTAGCTGCAGCTCAATGTACATGATCAGATCTTTAAAAAAAAAATAAAAAAAACTTTTTCCTCTTTATTTTTCCCCTGAGTGATACAACCTCTCTCCCGTTTGTTTTGACTGTGTGTGTGTGTGTGTGTGTGTGTGTTGCACACCGACTCTTTCCCGTCTCCCAGGCAGACTACAGCGACAACGTCCAGAGAGACCTGCTGGACGCCCTGCTGAGAGCCAAACGCAGCGCTGACAACAACAACACGGCGGACGTTGACAAGGCGACTGCAGGCCTCAGTGACGATCACCTCCTCATGACAGTGGGGGACATCTTTGGAGCCGGTGTTGAAACCACCACCACTGTGCTCAAGTGGGCAGTAACATACCTCATCCATCATCCAGACGTAAGCCACGAATCCCTGCTGTTTAGTCTGAAGTCTATCAAACTTTCAGTACCTTTAATGCTGTTCAAGCTGTTACTCTTATTTAGTCCTCTAGATGGCAGTCATACTCCATCCATCCATCCATTTTCTTTCACCCTTGTCCCTCAGTGGGGTCGGGAGGGTTGCTGGTGCCCATCTCCAGCTAACGTTCCGGGCGAGAGGCGGGGTTGGCAGTCATACTATGAGATGAAAATAGGACAAACGTTTTCTGATATGTGCAGATGTTACTCTTAAGTTTTACAAATGAAGACCATATTGACCCCCTAAGAATATATTCAAGCTTTCATTGTTGCAGCCCAGCATGAAACAAATTATTTTATTTTTATCAATCACAACTCACTATTATTGGCGCATCTAATAATCCCTTTGAAATACATTAAGTTTAAAGTTAATTACTGATACCTAACTTGTTAAATGAGGTATTAGTAATTATAAGTTTCTAGGAACTTAAATCACTAATGGGGCTGGAGCTCTAAACGTCTCACTGTTATATTATGTTACTCGCCGAAGAACTGAGACAAAACCTTGTGAATTTCTAACTGAAATTATTTAATTTTCAAATGGGTTCTATTGGTTGGAATGGTTTTACGATTCTGTTTTTGTTGTTGTTGTTTTTCCAGGTACAGAGGCGAATCCAGGATGAGCTGGACACTAAGATAGGAGCAGATCGCTCTCCCCGCCTCAGAGACAGAGGCAGTCTGCCCTACCTGGAGGCCACCATTAGAGAGGTGCTACGGATTCGCCCAGTCGCTCCGTTATTCATCCCTCATGTGGCGCTAAGTGACGCCAGGTACAATCGATATCGTCGTAATTTAAAACAATATTTACCTTCCATACTAATAATCCTTTCAAGCACATCGACAGAGAGATTTGAACTGTTTCCTCTCATCAGTATTGGAGATTTCAAAGTGAAGAAAGGAACTCGAGTCATCATCAACCTGTGGTCTCTCCATCATGATGAGAAGGAGTGGAGCAATCCTGAGCACTTTGACCCCGGTGAGACATCTGACCTCCAAACATCCAAATACTATGTAGCTCAGAGAATAGTTTATAAGTCACTGAACGTTTTAGCACCACAACACATTAAAGATCTGCTGTTGTCGTGTCAACCTTCCAGACCTTCTCTGGTCTTCTGGTTCTGGTTCTGCTCTGCGTCCCCAGAACCAGAACCAAACATGGAGACGCAGCTTCTATACACCACAGATCCGGAACAAACTTCCAAAAAAACTGCAAAACAGCCAAAAAAACTAAGTTTCTTTAAATTTAAACCTTGAACTGCCTTGTTGCTGAAATGTACAAACAAACTTGATTGATTGATTCTGGGTTGAAGAGCCAATCTGTTGATTAGTTTGAGCACTAAGGCCACCTAGTGACTTGTTGATCATTCAAACATGAATAAAGACACCAGTACTAATGAGAGTAGCTTAGTTCTCCCATGAACAGTTCTGATGTCCATCAGTCCAATCCTGCTGTCTTCCTCTTGCAGGTCGCTTTCTGGACAGTGAAGGCACAGGGCTGACCATCCCGTCATCTAGCTACCTGCCTTTCGGCACCGGGATCAGGGTGTGCTTGGGCGAGGCCCTGGCCAAGATGGAGCTCTTCCTCTTCCTGTCCTGGATCCTACAGCGCTTCACCCTTTCTGTCCCACCAGACCACTCCCTGCCTAGCCTGGAGGGCAAGTTCGGCGTGGTCCTCCAGCCAGTCAAATACAAAGTGAAAGCTACACCCAGACCAGGCTGGGAGAGAGCAAAGAGCCAGATGTGCTGAGAGCCGAGCCATGCTCCACTTTCTGCTTCAAACCCAGAGAACAGAGTTAAGAACGAGCCAGCAGACAGAACAGGCAGCCGTGCTTTGCACAGATAACATTTTCCAATATATAAAATCCATGAATATATCTTTGCAGAATAAACCACATAAAAATTGTGCCTGCAATCTGACATAGAGGAACTGAACACATTTCCTCTTCTGTGGTATTAAACTGAACAAACCTGAGGAGAGACGTCTTTTCACTCCACAACACTGACACAGACTGTCGTTACGCTACTTTAAAGTACAATTGTTACCTTAATCTGAGATAATGTACCAAAGAAACCTTTTGACTTACTGCAGCTTTTATGCCTCGAACATTTAATGGAAACATTAAAGTCAAATTGTTGATAAAAATCTGGTTTGATTATAAAGTTTGTTCACAATGAAGGAGCTCGATCTGAACCAATCTGATACGGAGCGAAGAGGAGCGGCTCTGCTGACTCTGCACTTCAGGTTGATCAAAGTAGAATAAAACAGAAGGTAACTTTATTTTACAGGGTGTGCATAACACTGACATGGCACTGTCATAAACAGGACATAGCATCTGTCTTAAACATGAAGGAGTCTTTATGAATGTTTATGACTGTTGTCATGAAGTGTCATTTGGTAAATAATGACACTTTTAATGCAAAGTTGACACTTTTAATAGACGTCTAATGCGAGTTTTAATATAATTTTGCAATTTTGCATTAAAGGTGTATTTATTTACCGAATGATGCAAAATTGACACATTTAGTGGAGTTTTAATGCAACTTTTAGTACAGCTTTGTATTAAAGGTGGAACTATTTACAAAATGACACTGAATATCACTGGACCCTAAAACAGCCAGGATCAAACTGGTCACAGATTATGATGGCCATAATAATCCCTGACCTTACTCTACAACCCTGTCAATAACAATAGTTTTTCAGATGTCTACCATGTCATAGCTCTGGATGATTTTAGTGAATAATGCTTAAAATCACAGAGGACAAACATCAGGACACTGTATTTGTCAGAGTCTTTTACCATAGTGTTAAATACAAATATAACTATAAGCAATCTAAAATGTATAGATAAATATTGAGGGATGAACTCCGTCCGCCTGCTGCCACCGTTGTCACCAGGAGCATCTGGTGGTGTTTTCCACAGATCACGCTCAGTTGTGCAGGTTTCCTGTGCAGTTTTAAAAAGTTGATACGCGTTAAAATAAAAATAAAAAAAGTCTTCATGATGCTCTTTACTATTTCAATTTGGCATTTATTGGGAATCCTTATGTACATGTCAAATTGAGGACACTTTGGGTTCGGAAAAAAAGCAGAAAAATTCAAATGAGAACAACAATGAAGTCTTGCAAATCACATTCATTTAAAATACAATAAACACATTTCTTTTTTAAATTGTGGATTGCATTTAAAAACCTCGATAGACAAATTCAGTAACATTGTAAAATATAGAAAATTACAAAAAGAAAATAAAAACTTTGTTGCAGTTGTTGCCAACTTTATTCCCTAATAATGTACCATTGTACATATTTTGTGAAAAAAAACCCAAAACACTTTATACGAAACTTGGCAACTCTAAAAATGTGCAAAGATCCAAAAGGCCCAGATGTATTTGTTACTTTGAAAAGCATTTCAGCTTGTATCGCACGGACCTTTTGACAAACCAGCTGCCATTATGCTCCAAGAGTGAGGACAGGCAGTAGGTAGTGCTACTAGTGAACCTTGAAAATAACACTCAAAACTGAATCCATTATAAGGTCTGGTATGAAGCAAAAAAAAAGAGAAAAATCTGCTAGAAGGTTATGCACCTGTGACCTATAAAGTATCAGTACCCAGGATGCATCCCTCGCTCCGCCTGTCAGAATCAGAATCACCCCATTGGCCAGTTTGTGTTCACAAACAAGAAATCTGACAAAAACATGCAAAAATGTACACTTAAAAAAAAAGGGAAAAATATGACATTAGGAATATGTCTGTCTTTTTCTTTTTAATGAAACAAGACCTACTTTTTCTGTTATTTACTATGGCTTTGCATTCTGAATTCAAAAAAACGACAACAGGAGACATAGCCTATATGCTCAAAACATATGAACGCGAACCACGTTTCACTTGTACAGAATACAGTCAGCAGTTTCTCATTCTAGTTCTCAACAGTACTTTCCACACTGCAGGGGGGCTCAAGCCCAGTCCGGAATCAAATGCCCAAATTTCCACGCCAGCAGTCATTCAGCTCTGACTGAGCCTGAAATCAAAATAACAATCTTCTACAGTATACCTAAAAATCAACACTTTTTAAATACCTTTAAATACATAGTAATGAAATTGTAAAATATTTACAAGTATAGACATAAAATGTAAAACACATCAGTACAAAAATAAAATAAAATAAAGAATGTTAAAAATGTCACCAGACATGACATTATCTTCTTTATGGAAATAGCACAAATGTTAACACAAGTTAATGTGCAATAGCTGCACAAAAATAATCTTAATCAGACTATATTAATAGGAATCATGATTGTTGTTTTTTTTTTTTTTAGGAAACACAAAATGTTAATTTGTGTGGCGTGCTGCTCGTAAGAAGTCTTTATCAAAACGTAATAAATAAATTCCATTCCTCGATTTTGCTCCAACTTCAGCGCCGTAGGTCAAAGATTATTTAATCAGAAAACAGAAAACGATAATAGAAGAATGGAGAGAAATCCTCAGACATCGTCTCCCTGTGTGCTCCTCTCAGCTGGATCCTCGGTAACCTGCAGGATGTTGGCGTTCCTCTGCTTTTCTGCATTCCAGGACTCAAAAAACAGGCTTTGTGTTCGTCAACAGGTTTGACAAAAAAAACAACAAGTCCCAAGACGTTTCAATATCGCTTCAAGTTTCTTCTCCTCTGGCTTCACTAAGTTGTCTTTGGCAGGCAGCGCTACTTTCTAGCCAGTTGGAAAGGATGTTGACCCTTCAGACAAACAGGTCAAAACAGGTTAATCATTAAGAACTTAATTAAAAGGAAATATTTAATGTACAGTTTTCTTTAGGTGGTTAGAACTTTCTCTCAAAAACACACCAGCTGTTTTTGCAAATGCTCAATGTCCTCAGGTTAAACGTTGTTAGGTGTTCATGTGCCCTCTGCTATTATAGATCTTTTTTTTTTATGAGATAAAATATGTACATGTTGCAAAGTAGAAAACA
Organism: Poecilia reticulata; assembly: GCF_904066995.2. NCBI lineage: Eukaryota > Metazoa > Chordata > Actinopteri > Cyprinodontiformes > Poeciliidae > Poecilia > Poecilia reticulata. The sequence continues at coordinate 6,358,078 of NC_088844.1, read as the reverse complement.
TAAGATGGAAACAACATGAAACATTTGCTGATTTTCTTTTTTGGATTGATGGCTATAGCGGTGCATCGCTGTGTAGCTGCTGGGATTAAGTTTTATTTTAAAACATGTGAAGTACTTTAAGCATTAAGGTCAGCTCAACCAAACTGATAGCCATCAGGTTTTTTTTTACATTTATTTTACATTTTTAATATAATCTTAATAAGTATATTCAATAACATACTAGAAATGTATTTTTGAAAAAATGCAGCATATTTAAAATATACTTCAATAAACTATTTTTTCAATAGGGGAAAAGTAGGGAAAAATCAGTAGCTCACAATGGCTAGATCTATATCAATGGAACAACAATCAGCAATAGATAAAAATCACTTTGAATATTTCAATAAAATATACATCATATTTCCAGATGCCATTTCATTGCTGGTGAGTTAATGTCACTGCAGAAGCAAAGACCAGGGGAGATTTGAAATGGAGGGCCTAATAAGTTCATATAGTGTATTTTCTTTCTTTCTTTTTCTTTTTTGAATAGTGGCATTGCGTGGTGCAGTGGTCAGAGCGGGGTCTCCCTCTCCCTCTCTCTCTCTCTGTTGGATTGCTGACAAATAAAGGCAACTAGTGCTAAAAAGATTCTTAAAAACAATACAACACCTGTATAGTGCGGCATGACGTCGGGCTTCTCACCCTGCGTGTTGAAGCTTCTACCCTGGCAGCTTTATGAACTTATAAACATACAGCTTGACAACATCTGGAAACATCTAGTTCAAGTTGCATTCAGATGATGAGAGTCTATCCATGTCGGTCAGAGAGTCGCTGTCACTGGAGCATCCTGCTGCGCATTGGGGCAGAGAATCTGTTCATAATAAGCTTAGTTTATGATGTTCTTTACTTAATGGGTAGAGATTGGATGGATGGACTTTTTTTTTTGTTGTCCTGACTGTGTGTGCGTGTGTGTGTGTGTCTCTGTCTATCTATCTACAGCTAAGGAAAAAATTAAGAGGCTACTTAAAATGATCAGTTTGTCTGATTTGACTTTTTATAGGTGTATGTTTGAGTAAAATGAACATTGTTCTTTTATTCTATGAACCACTGACAGCATGTCTCTGAAATTCCAAGCAAAAATGTAGTATTTATTTGGAGAAAATGAGAAATGGTCAGAATAATAAAAAAAAAAGACACAGTGCTTTCAGAGCTCAAATAATGCAAAGAAAACAACAATACTGATGTTTGAACTCAGGAAGAGTTCAGAAATCAATATTTGGTGGAATAACTATGAGATTTTCAATGGGGTTCAGTGAAGTGGGTTCTTCATTTTTTCTATCTGTCTACCTACCTACCTACCAACGCACACAGACACACATATATATATATATATTCCAATATATATATATTGGGATAAGTAATAAATAAATAAATAAATATATTCTTAACAGACACAAAAGCCATTCCGAGGTTATGATCACTGCAAAAGAGAACAAATTGCAAGAGATGTTAGTGGTAACGTTGCAATCTACATAAACTTGAGACGAGCACTAAAACAGAATCACACTTACTTTATTCCAGCAGCCTATGACCGGTAAGCCATCATCCCCCTGGAGACAGAAGACAAGGGAAGAAAATCAAAGGTATCGTTCCATGATGAATTATGCAAAAACTTGCAACAATGAATGTAAGAATTATGTTTACGGCTCTTTGTTTGGCTAAATGACAGGAAAAGAAACTAATGTTCTAAAGCTACTTTCAAAAGTATATTTGAAACATGAACATCCATGGAGAGTCAACTGTTAAACTACCAACATATTGGAGATGTGGCTCCACTTTTACTGATTTCTTTGGTTTTTCCATATGCATGCTATGGATAAAATGTCAGTGTAATTAACGTCCATCACAAATGTTGATGCATTTCATGAAAAACATTCAAAAATACTTTTGTTATCTAAACAAGACATTGTTGGATGTTAAGCAGAATTTTCATTTAATGCATTTTATTTCTGCAGTTACTAACAGAGAGAGATAGTAACGGCACAATCTGTGCACATGAGCAGCACAGCTCTGACCATACGCATTTCCATTTCTCTACAAGCCCGTAAACGCAGCACGATGGGCGGTAGAACATGCCCCATCGACTCGTCTGTGTACTCTCGCCAGAAAAATTGTGTTGACTCTCTGTGTTCAGGGGGCATATTAGTTAGTTGGGGTGGTAACTTTTCTGATTGATCTGATTGGCCAGATTTTTCAAATCTGATGACAGCAAGTAGGGGATGTGACATGGACTCAAAGTGTAAAAGGAAGCGGAGAAAGATGGAGAGGAATAAGAAGGTAAAGAAAAGGAAAGATGGAGCCCTCCTTAATACAGACATATGCAAATATATTCTTCCGTACTTGGCAAGTTTTTATTTATTCATCTGTTCACGTGGCGGTTGCCTTAACCTACCAGTTCACAGTTTCCTGATGAGCCTCTCTACCAGCTTTCAATCTGGGATGTTGGCTGATGTTTTGCCTTCTGAAAATATTTTAAAAGATCAACTCAGACCTTCCCCTGCTGGCTGGGGGGTCAACTGCACGGCTCAACTGGAGTTACTGCAATATTGTATTTGTTGTTGTGTTCATGTTTTCTTTCAAGGTTTCCCCCAGAAAACTTGCTATGCCCGGTGGTTCGGCTCTAGGCCAGTCGTTCATCCAGCGACCCCCTTTTTCTTCACTGGACGTTGCCCCCCTTCCCTCACCGCTTCCCCCACTGGCAAACCTCAGCCTCCCTTGAGATTTAAATGCATTACTTCAGCCAACAATTTTGGTTAAACCATATTAACTTTGCCTTAACCATTCTGTTTTAGGGTATTGCAAATTAAAAAGCGATTTTTAAATATTGAACTTCAATCAATTTCATAGAACTTTTGAATCTTGTCTCCTTTCTTCCAGTAGAACTTACCTGTGTCTTTATTACAACCCAATTTTCCTGGAGTATTATTCCAGGTGGCGCTGATGGTTCCTTTCACTCATTGCAACTTTAACATCCTCTATCTGGGTTTTAAACCTTCAAGAAAACCCGCCCCGCACATCAGAAATGTCTGACGCACAAACACCAGGCCTTTGACAAATTTGGACAGAATATAAATTTGTTTTGGCTGATTCTCTGTGGTAAGTTATGAGAAAAAATGTGATGCCCCATGCAACAATATTAGACGGACAATATGCAGTTAACCTGAAAGATGCATACTTTTGCAAAACTGTTACTGCAGGTCTTCTGAAATTTTTACTAACAAGTTTTTTTTTCAGTTGAAGTGCACGTTAAACGCATATCAAAAGTTAGAAGTTATTTAAAGTGGTTTCATGTCACAAAGACCTGCAATCCTAACAGACGTGTTTACATTTTGAGATCTGCTTTATGTCAGAATTTAAATGTACTGTTAATGATATTGTTAGTGTCATTAATAAGTTTCTGTATATGTAGAAGAAATCCTTAGTGATTAAAGAAATGCTTGTTAGTTTAAGTGAGATATCAGAATAGATATGCCATCATTATAAAAAGCAATCATGTAAATGTTTGTTCTTGTTAGAGGAAGAAGTAATATTTTTGTTAATCATCTTTTTTCCTTCGGCAGTAAGAATTATACACAGTGCAGACATGCTGAAGATGTAGCAGGAAAGGAAGAGGACCATACCACAGGACAAGGGGCATCCAGCCCATCCAGGCCTGGCGAGCCTGGTTCACCTTTGTCCCCTTTAAAGCCTCGGAAGCCCTGTTTATGAAATCAGCCATTTAAGATCCATTGCTATAGCTAAGGTGTTGCAGATCTTCCCTCACTGAGTAATGAAACAAAGTGCTCCATTCAATCAAATGGCTGCAGAGTCCCTTTAAAAATAGGCTCCAACTGATGACAACACTTTTGTTAATAAAAACCGTTTTTGCTGCCTTTTTGGAAGTGTTTTAATATTTGACTTGGATTATATTTTTCTGCGTTGACCCCCTCTGCTCCCCAAACTGGTATCTCAACTCCAGAGAATGTGGCAAAGTAAAATAAATGCTAAAAAAGTCTAAGATACTTTGGGGTTTGTGATCACTCACCAGGAGTGACGGGCTCCTGACCGCCTCTTTTCTGAATAAAGAGGTCCTCAAAAAGAGTTTTGGTCTCATGTCTAGGCAAAAATGGTTTGCTTCAAATGTATGTCGTAGGTTTATTCTAATTAAGGTTTATTGATATTAACTATAATATCAGTTGCTGCTTTCTGGTAGAATGAAAACCTGACCAAAACTCTTCTTGTTTTTTATAGTCAATAAAAGAGCCAAAAGGAAGATGATTTCTAAGTACAAATGTTCAGGGTAACCAAAGCATTGTGGGATTTTCCAGAGTGGTAGTCCTTCCTTTTGCCTCTTTACTTTCCATATTGATTCGCTGACATACCAAAGGACATGGGGCATCTAATCCAGGTGCTCCTTGGTCTCCCTTATCCCCTTTGGCCCCCCTGTTGCCTTTCTTGCCCCTTTCTCCCTGCAAACAACAGTGTATTTAAAAAAAGACAAACTTTTATGTCTCTGAAGTACATTTAAAGCTGCAGTATGTAACTTTTATTTAAAAAAATATATATATATTATTTATTTATACATATTTGTTGAAGCTGTCACCATGTCATGACAGTATAATATGGGAGAATCTATGAAAAAAAAAATCAAGCTCGTCCGCCTTCCAGTGGTAACTAGAAACAACGAATCAGAACCAGGAGGCGTGTCTTAGCGCTGTCAGTCATGCTCTTTGCTACGGCTTCTTCCTGACAGCGGATAAACATTCATTCTGAAACAGTAAGTTGTTTCTCTGCCATTAACACATTGAGCAGCACATACACAAGTGATTGACAGCACTAAGACATTTCTGCCTCTAATTGGTTGTTTTGACAGACAGAGAGTGATTAATTTCTTCACATGGCATCAATAACAAGTTTTTTTGTTATTACCAGTGGGTAATAGGTGGAGGAGCTCGATTTTTTTCACAGATTATCTGTCTCAATGTAGTGACAGTTCAAAAAAATATGTAACACTTTTTTGTAAAAGTTACATTCTGCCACTTTAACTTGGCATACATGGAAAATAAGTAATTTCAAAATACTACTTTGATGTGATTTTTTTGAGGTATTTAAAAGACCTTGATTTTGTGAAGCATTTCTGGTGTGAAAGGAAAGTAAGCAGAAGGAATTAAAAAGGGAGGTCAAAGGTACTCATTTGGTGAGCAGGGTTCTTATGAGGTGTCTGACATGTAAGTGATTAAACAACACTTACAACAACACTTCTTAGCACACAGCTTAATATCATCCATATAGAGAGGGATACAGAGGGATATAGTGAGATGTGCATCAGAACATCATCTATTAACAGCTAGCTGTAGACGTCACCACCAAAATGCAGTGTACATGTTTCCTTCTGACCTGCTGGCACGGAAAGAGGACTTTTAAAACCTTCAAAGTGTTAACTGGAGATAATCAAATATGATTTGATTCTCATTTTATCATTCAATATACACATTCCTTTTTGTATTTTTCATCAGTAGTTAAATTACATGCCAACAGTTTGACGAAAGAGGTTAATTACGGAGTAATTCAGCTGTAAAGTTAAGCTATTTTGTGGACAAATTCATCTTTTTGCATCAAAATGGGCAGACCAAGGTCACAGACAGTCTGTAGATTCCTTATCTGTGACCCATAATGACTAAACTGCAGAAGAATTTTAGGGAACTGAGAACTTAACAAGCAAATATAAGGTAAAACAAAAAATACCTGCCTCAGTGGTTTTATGCTCCAGGACCTGATCGTGTGCTACGCCTCTGTTTAAGTGCTTGCGCTGACCACCTGACCCTCCTCCCCACTTAGATCTTCAACAGTTCCCCTGAGCTGTGTGAGACTCTAAACTGCTTCAAATGCTTCTTCATCTCATAGAAATTCACCGCATGCTTGTGGTCTTGAAATCCTTTAATGGACTGGTGTTGAATAAAGGAAGGACATTACAGTCCCCATCCTGGACCCCCTCCAATTTGCTTATTGGACCAACAGGTCAATGGATAATGCAGTCAGCCTGGGACCACAATTCATCAGGCACAGTTTTGACTGTCCAGGGACATGTGACAGAATCCCGTTTGTGGATTTCAGCTCAGCCTTCTAAGCCATCAGCCAAGCCATCCTCCAGCTCACAGCATCAGACCTCCACCTGCAAGTGGACCACCATCTCCCTGACTGACCAGCAAAAGCAAATGAAGCTGAGGAGCATCTTCTCCTCCACAGGAACAATCAGCAACGATGCTCCTGATGTGTGTGTTCTTTCTCCACGTCTTGTGACAAATCAAGAACCTACCACATGAGCTCCTGCTCCTCTTCTACACTGTCATTACTCAGTCTGCCTTGTAAACGTCTACGAATGCCTGGTTAGAGTCAGCCACAAAACATGATATGGCCAGAGAGCAGCGAGCAATCAGGTCCACAAAAAACATAAACAGGACCGTCTTTCCCTCCATTCGGGGTCAGAAAAAGGCCAGCTAACATCACTGCAGACCCCACACATCCTGGGCACAAACTATTTAGACTTTTAGCTACTTAGAATGCTACTTGAAAAAAATGAAGTCACCACAGAGATTTTTTCCCCAAGGCTGTAAAAAATGTCTCACACCAAACTGTATAAATTTGTATTTAAAATGTAAGTGGATTGAGAGTAAAGCAGAACTAAAGCCAAATGGTTTGTCTGTGTGCACAAACGTGGACACTAAAACTGGTTTTGATTAAATAGAGCAGTGTTCAGTATTGATTATTGGTTGAAACCCAGCTGTGTGCAGTTTGCTAGGAAAATTCAACTACTAGCTGAACACTGTATTAACAGATACCCTACTCACCAAGTGAACGGCTGAAGGACTGAATGAATCCTTCATCTGGCCAATACCGTCAGTTGTTGGCAAGATGAAAGATGAATATCGCATCAGCAAAATTTTAATGCGGAATTGTTGTTAATATGTATTTATTTATTGCCAATTTCAGGTAAATAGTAAGGATTGGGATTTGGGGACAGGGTGGTTTAAAAGAAATAGCTACTGTTATATTGAGAAAGGTGGGGAAAAGGGAGGTCTTAAAGGAAAAGGATTAAATCAGGAATATGTTAGAATGTGGAAAGAGGATGAGGAAAAGAAGGCCTGGGTTTGTGAGAGAAAGGAGGGCAAACCCTGCAAAAGCAGTCATAGGGCAAAGAACAAGGTGAAGGAAGGGAAAAGGGGATAGGGAGACCTGCAGAAACAAAGGAAGACAGGACAAATGGTAAAAACACCAGTACTATCTCCCAGCCTTGATTTTTTTTTTTTAAATCTCTTCATTAAAGAAGTTAAAATTGGGTATGTTTATTTCATGTGTGTCCCATTGTAATTTTGGATACTCATAGAAACCAAGGCCAGTTGAATGTGCTGGGAGATCTTATGAACCTCAAGGATAGGAGTGGAAATATACATTATATGCATATAATGTATATGATATATATATATTAATGAAACTGATTCAAAGAGGTGGACACAAGAGACGAGGGTGACTAGCAGTTTCTTAGCAGCCAATATTTCACTAATATGTCCTGTATAAAATGACAACTGAAAATAGTTTACATTACATGGATGTGTGTGTTGCCAAGCCATCCTCTCCAGTGTGTACATTGTGTACTTATTCTATTTTATTTCATTTTTTGCTAGGCTATTCGGACATATTCTAAGCAAACCCACATAACAGTGACGTGTGGTGAGGTTCATGACTGGTGAGGCACAGACTCCTGGGGGGTCGGATGTACAGATCCAAAATCAAATACAAATGTAATATTTAAAAATTTGACTATACCGAGTTATAATAGCAAAAATAAAAGAAGATTTAATAAGGTCACTTTTTTATTATTATTTGACCTCTCTCTTTTCTGATTAAAACTGAGAATCATGTATGATCTTACCTTTATTTTATATGACGTCCATATACCTATCCTTCTCCACAAATACTCTGTTGTAAGAAAACATCCTTGTTTCTACATATTTATTTATTTCAATCTGACAAAATGTAAAAGCAAGAAAAAAAAGCATTAAAACAAATTATCATGCTCACCGACATACAATTTGACATTATTTGTTCGAAAAGGAGCAGGTAGACGATACAAGATCTTATGATTTACTGCCCCTCTCATATTCCTAAACATTTAAATCTCCCCACCAGATAAGCTCTTAAATTGTTCCCACTTTAAGTGACATTAAATCTCTCATACTCATCCTTAAATGTACAATTATTTATACATTTTTAATATCAATAGCAGTTTTGGGTTTTGAGACACCCATCCATAACAACATATTTCTCAATAATTAAAAAAAAATTAAGCTGGTTTATATTTGTACTTTTTTTTAAAACTCATCACTTAATTTATTTGGGTTTGACACGTGATATAAAGAGAGACAACAGTGGGAATGTATCAACTGCCAACTTTATTCACTTGTGTGATTCAGATGTGAGGCATAGCACTGAACTGTCTCACCCCAGGTTTCTTTCATGTATTTCAACAGGCAATGCATAAATTCAGTGATTTTGACCATCAAAATGTTGAAATTACCAATAAACAAAACAAATAATTCATAGAAAATTCAAGTGGACAAACTGATTTTCTCTCATCATTGTTAGCATATACTTTACTTCTCATGTGCTTCTTTTTATTTATCGGGATTGCAGGTGCCTCACTCGCCTCCCCTGACCGCACGTCACTGCCCCATCACTAGTACGGGTTTGAGATCATATTCAACATTGCTGCTGCTTAGCTGATCAATTTTATCCTCAAAATAGGGATTCAACCAACTTTAAAGCTAAGTCACTAAGTCAAGCAAAGTTCAAATCAAAATGTCAAGCAAAGTTGAGAAAAAAAAAGAAAAAAAAAGAAATAGGTGAAACTTTTCTCTCTCTTTTTTTTTGGTCAATTAGAATGACCAAAATTATTATTTTTGCTAAATGTCACAACATTGAGAGACAGAATATATCAAAGATTCATTGAGTAGTGCCATATGATCAGTTGATCTATTACGGCCTCAAAAGGAAAATGCAACAATCAACAAAGCTAAGTCACTATCAAGGAAAGTTCAAATCAAAATATCAAGTAAAGTTGAAAAAAAACTGTGAGATACAGGATTACTTTTAAAAATGTCTTGTTTGTTCGGTAACACTTTATTTGAAGGGGTGTGCATAAGACTGACATGACACTGTCATAAACATGACATAACATCTGTCATGAACATAAAGAAATCTTTATGAATGTCTATGACTGTTGTCATGAAGCGTCATTTGGTAAATAATGACACTTTTAATGCAAAGTGACTCTAAAAGTTGTATTAAAAGTCCATTAAAAATGCAAACTTTGCATGATTTTGTAAATTATAATAATTTAATGCAAAGTTGACATTTTTAATGGACTTTTAATGCAACTTTTAAAGCAACTTTGCATTAAAAGTGTCATTATTTACCAAATGACACTTGATGACAACAGTCATAAACATTCATAAAGATTTCTTTATGTTCATGACAGATGTTATGTCATGTTTATGACAGTATCATGTCAGTCTTATGCAAACCCCTTCAAATAAAGTGTTACCGTTTGTTCTTAAAAGGCCACTTTTAGAACCTCACTATAATACACTAGTTCTGTCAGGACAAATGGGACAGAACCCCAGCAAACAGCTGTGAGAAATACGTGGAAGGATGTCTAAAACATTTAAAGTCATACAGCTCAAAGACAACGCTAAGAAATACTGAGGAGATATATGCAAATGATTGTGACATTTTGCATAAAGAAATAATTGAGGTAATACTAACTGAGCAAAAAAGAAGAGAAGTTTGGACTGATTTAACTTCAGACAGTAAGACAGAAAAAACGTGTTTCTTCTAGGGTGCATGTAAACTTCTGGTTTCTACTGTAATTCTCAATAAGAAATTTGTAATTTCTTACCCGATTTCCTTTCAGTCCTTGTGGTCCTTGCAAACCCTGAAAAGAGAAATGTGAAATAAATATAACAATTTTAAATCTATAATCATACTCAATAGATTTGAATTTGTGGGTCAAACAGTGTTGTCAGCAGCACAGGGGGTCCCACAAGGGCCGGGCTCCTGGTCTCCTACCACAGCTTAAAGCCTGAAGAGGAGGAGTGAGTCGGGGAAACGCGGGTTTAAAAGCCGAACGTGAAAGCTGCAGTCTGGGAGCGCTTTGGATGCAAACTGAATGACTGAGGTGAACCACTGAACCTGTGGAGCCGCTATGTTGTAAAACAGTAGCAACTAAACAATACAACCAGCATATCTGCACCAGGTTTCCTTGCGTGGGGACCATCGTATTGACAGTCCACAATCACTGAGGTGCAGTGGTGTTTCTGATATGGGACACATGGGCCACCGCCCAGGGGCGGCATCTTGTGGGGGGGCCGACTCATACTCCCCCTGGCTGCATTCAGAGCATCTGAATGTGAATGGTGTCCTTTCAACCTCCCAGACCCCTCCTACGTTTTTATATTTAAAAGCTCTTCTGTTTCCAGTGTTAAATGTTCTTTTGAAATTATTGACCTGTGGCAAGGTGTATTTGCCTTGTTGTGCAATTTTTCTGCTGTTAAAATGACAAAATTGTCATTTATTGCAATAATTTATGGGACAATTAATCGCCCAGCAAAATTCGTTAAAGTGACCGGCCTAGTTTCTCTGGTCAGAGCCAGTAAACTTCAGCACACCTGCATGAGTGTAACATGCCAGCTATAAAAGACTTTGTAAATGGCTTTGTATTTGCATAGTGCCTTATCAAGTCCAGAGGGCCCCAAAGTGCTTCACAATGCAATCACCCATTCACACACACTCACTCACACTCACACACTTGAAGGTGGTAAGCTACTGGATAGTAGCCACAGTTTCCCTGGGGTAGTCTGACAGAAGTGCTGTAAGGGCTTGAACTGACATGTCGGTACAATGAAAATCATTAAACTCAACACAAAACCAGTCAAGGCGCTCCGTGTATAATCAGATAGTCTGAAATAAAAAAAACAAAGAAACTTTTTAATTTTTTTGTTTATTATTCCATTGAAATTGAAAATTTCAATGGAAATGAAAAATAAAAAAAACAAAAATAGACTTGTTTTTTGTGTGTTTACTTTATTAAACCAAAATCGGATCTTTTTTTAATTTTTTTTTTACATAAATACATATTTTTTTTACCATATAAAAATCGTTCTTTAATGAGAAAAAAAGAAATATAAATTGCTTTTGGAGGCCCCATGGTGGCCACTGTATGAGGAATGCATGAATGAATATAACTCTGAAACAGTCTTTCAAAACATTTCATCACCGATGGGGTGAGAGCCACTGGTCAGTAGTCGTTGAGGCAGGTGATGGGTGACGTTTTAGTAATGGGAACTATGGTGGAGGATTTCAGGCAGGATGGGACTCTGACCTCCGACAGGTAACAATAAAAAATCTTTAATTTTTATTGCTCTGCAAGGTTCCTCAGCAGACGTCCAGGAACACCATCAGGTTCCGCTGCCTTTCTGGGGTCGTCAGACTGTAGTGAGCGTCTCACTTCATGTTCCTAAACCTTGAGGTTAGAGGTGCTTAATTGCACTCCTGCATTCGAAACAGCTGCCACTGGAGCTCTGACTCGAAATGAGCGAAGAAGTGGTTCAACTTCTCCATTTATTGAGACGTCACTTTCAGCTGCTCCGTGGCAGGTCCTGTAGTTGGTGATGTACTGGATTCCCACCCAAACCTGCCTGCTGTCGTTATTGTCCTGGTGCACCATGCTCCATCTGACAGTTGCCCCATGCTAAGCTGTAGAGGGTCTTGTTCCCACACCTGAAAACAGTGTTCCTTTCTCTAAGCAGCCACTGGACTAGGCGAGTCATCCATGCCTTTTTGTTTGTGAGGACCCGGGTACTGTAATACTGGTCACTGTGACATTGTCAGTGCAGGTCTTGATGTAACACAGAACACTGTCAGTGAATAACTCCAGGTCTGTATGTTCAAAAATGTCCCAGTTTGTTCTTCCAAAACAATCCTGCAGCTGCAGAGAGGCATCATCAGCCCAGATTGTGATGGTTCTCATGGTGATACATTTTTATTTTATTTTTCAGAGAATAATTACTGTACTCTCATGTAGTAACTATAAAAGAACTGTGTTAAAAATTGTACATGATTGTATTTTCAAAGTGGAAAATCTCAGTTCAAATATTTTACTGTATAAGAACACTGTGTCACTTAAGTCCATATGTGTAAAGGCAGATTACATAATAGTTTTGGTAATGTAGGATAACTCTCTGCTCACACAGACACAACTTTCAGTAATAATGCCAGCAGTTTGAAAATGTCTTGTTTTTCATAATGCTGGATAACAAATATGTAAAACGGAGCGTCCAACTCACAGGGATGCCTTGAAGCCCAGTTGGTCCTAGCAAGCCTGCATTTCCCTTTTCACCCTGTTGCCATGTGGAAAAAATATAAAACGCATTTACAATGTAACACTTTTATTATGCTTTCAAGTGGATAATAAGCAATAAAAATGTTAGTTACTCTATCTCCCTTTGGTCCTGGAGACCCTGGTATACCTGCTGGTCCTGTGGGACCCTGTTAGCACAAAAAACAAAGAAAAATCAACTGAGGGCATGCATAACAAAAAAGAAGCACAAATATTTCTAAATGTGTTTAAATGTTAAGCTAGTGTTTCTTTTTGCTGGACATTACTCATCCATTCATCCATCAATTCATTTTCTAACACCCTTGCCCCTAGTGGGGTCGGGAGGGTTGCTGGTGCCTATCTGCAGCAAACGTTTCGGGCAAGAGACGGGGTACACCCTGGACAGGTCGCCAGTCTGTTGCAGGGTGAACATTACTCAACTTTACAAAATAATTTTTTGAATTGATTATTTTTTCCTTAGTCCAATTAACGTAAAAACTTTTTTTTTTAAAAAGTATGAAGGGCCAGGACTGTACCTTTATTGGTACCGACAATAATGGCGCGGTTATGACATAACATTACTGCTCCATTGCAGTGTGCTGTTTTTCAGTCATCATAATGTGTGCAGTATTTAACTGTTCTTAAATGGTGCCATATCTATTAAAACTGCTGAGGGACTGCAGCACCAAGGGGCAGCAGCTTCATGTTAGTGATGTTTGGTGTTTCTCAAACTTTTTCAGGCTGAGGAACACTTAACCCATTTAACAGTCACGGATCATCTAACCTGGTCCATGACTGCCTCTGTGATAACACATCTTAATATATAATGCAAGTTGAAATGAAAATATCAGTCTATTAACTCACTTACTGATGTTTTCTTTGTTTTCCTAATGAGAAGGGTGGTTCTGTTTGGTAAATGTGACTGGCCACGACAAAGCCTTGAACACGTCTACTTGGGCATTTTAAATTATTTACAGATTCTGAAAATTTTCCACCAAAGAGGTCCAGTTCTTTTCCTGGCGCTGGTTCTGGAGCCAGTTCTTACCCGATTCTGTAAAAGAACCAGTTTGCTGAGAGCAAAGCCAGTCACATCATTATGTCGTCATGGACAGCTCAGGTTTCTTGTTTGACATGATGGGGAGGTCAAAAGAAATCAGCAAAGAAACCAGGAAGAGAATTGTGCAACTGCACAAGTCTGGTTCATCTTTGGGAACAATTCACCGATGCTTGAAAGAGCTGTGTTCATCTGTTGAAAAAATTATATTCTAGAATAGGCATGATGGGAATGTCCAACCATAATACTGCTCAGGAATGAGAGGGGCTCTGTGTTTCAGAGATGAAAGTCTTTCGGTCCAAAATGTGCAGATAGACTCTAGAACAAAAGCCAAAGACCTCCTTTACAGGTCCTTCTCAAAAAATTGCCATATTGTGATAAAGTTAATTATTTTCCATAATGTAATGATAAAAATTAAACTGTCATATATTTTAGATTCATTGCACGCCAACTGAAATATTTCAGGTCTTTTATTGTTTTAATACTGATGATTTTGGCATACAGCTCATGAAAAATCAAAATTCCCATCTCAAAAAATTAGCATATCATGAAAAGGTTCTCTAAACAAGCAATTAACCTAATCATCTGAATCAACAAACTAACTCTAAACACCTGTAAAAGATTCCAGAGGCGTTTAAAAACTCCCAGCCTGGTTCATTACTCAAAACCGCAATCATGGGTAAGACTGCTGACCTGACTGCTGTCCAGAAGGCCATCATTGACGCCCTCAAGCAAGAGGGTAAGACACAGAAAGACATTTCTGAACGAATAGGCTGTTCCCATAGTGCTGTATCAAAGCACCTCAGTGGGAAGGAAAAAGTGTGGCAGAAAACGCTGCACAACGAGAAGAGGTGACCGGACCCTGAGGAAGATTGTGGAGAAGGACCGATTCCGGACCTTGGGGGAATCGGTCCTTCTCCACAATCTACGGAGGGCGTTGTTGGGGAAAAATCATTAATTGAGATCAAGACAACTGTAGAATTCAGTGCTGGTATGCAGTCCACTGCTTCCCCCAACATTCTGGATGTTTATCCCCCACCGTGCTCTGGATAAACATCCAGAGCACGGTGGCTCTGGATGTTTATCCAGAGCCACCGTGCAGAGGCGTGTGCAAGAAATGGGCTACAGGTGCCGCATTCCCCAGGTCAAGCCACCTTGAACCAGAAACAGCGGCAGAAGCCTCTGACCTGGGCTACAGAGAAGCAGCACTGGGACTGTTGCTCAGTGGTCCAAAGTACTTTTTTCGGATGAAAGCAAATTTTGCATGTCATTCGGAAATCAAGGTGCCAGAGTCTGGAGGAAGACTGGGGAGAAGGAAATGCCAAAATGACTGAAGTCCAGTGTCAAGTACCCACAGTCAGTGATGGTCTGGGTGCCACTGCCATGTCAGCTGCTGCTGTTGGTCCACTGTGTTTTATCAAGGGCAGGGTCAATGCAGCAGCTATCAGGAGATTTTGGAGCACTTCATGCTTCCATCTGCTGAAAAGCTTTATGGATATGAAGATTTCATTCTTCAGCACAACCTGGCACCTGCTCACAGTGCCAAAATCACTGGTAACGGTTTACTAACCATGGTTATTACTGTGCCCAATTGACTTGCCAACTCTCCTGACCTGAACCCCATAGAGAATCTGTGGGATATTGTGAAGAGAAAGTTGAGAGACGCAAGACCCAAAACTCTGGATGAGCTTAAGGCCGCCATCGAAGCATCCTGGGCTCCATAACACCTCAGCAGTGCCACGGGCTGATTGCCTCCATGCCACGCTGCCTTGAAGGCTGCAAAAGGATTCCTGACCAAGTATTGAGTGCATAACTGAACATAATTATTTGAAGGTTGACTTTTTTGGTATTAAAACACATTTCTTTTATTGGTCGAATGAAATATGCTAATTTTTTGAGATGGGAATTTTGGGTTTTCATGAGCTGTATGCCAAAATCATCAGTATTAAAACAATAAAAGACCTGAAATATTTCAGTTGGTGTGCAATAAATCTAAAATATATGACAGTTTAATTTTTATCATTACATTATGGAAAATAATGAACTTTATCACAATATGCAAATCTTTTGAGAAGGACCTGTATATGCTGACTGAAGCAGGTAAGACTGTGTTGTTAATCACAGTCAAACTGTTCTGTACCGACATGGGCTGAAAGGCCACTTAGAGATGAAGAAACCTTTATTTCAAAAGAAACATAAAAAACCAGATTGCAGAAATATGTCAGCTGGTCTGATAAAACTAAAGTGGAACTGTTCGGCCATAATGACTATCATTACATTTGGAGGAAGAATGGGGACGGTTGTAACATCCTAACTGTCAAGCATGGGGGTAGCAGCATCATGTTGTAATTATGTAATTATTAGTTCAATTTGTGGTATTTAAGTTTTTAACTGCGACACACTGTTACAATAAATATACTTACATTTTGCTTTAACCTTATGAAACATCTTGTTCTTTAAATTAAGGTTCACCATTTTGTACCACATTATTATGTATTACTGCACTAGATGGACACAGGTCTACCGAATCAAATCTAAAACTGCAGCTGAGGTCACAGAATGCATACTTAAATTGGTGTACTAGTTTGAGGTTCCACAAAGAATCTTGTCAAATCAAGGGAAAGAGTTTAGCAACTCATATGCATCAACAGCTGTGCTTGATAGAACATCCATAGAAGCAGTTTCTAACAATGTATTTTACATGTAAACACAAAGAACATAGCTGAAAAATAATTCAAAACATTTGGTTACAGATCAACACTGAGATGAGCAAAATCCTGGGGATAAAAAAAGGAGCATCTGTGTCTCATACCAAGCCATATTTTGTTATCAATTTATTCAACTTGATGGATCGTTTGAGGAAATGGTGGAAGAAGTGGCTGTAGACATTAATCAGCAAGAGGAAATACTGAAAGTTGTCCAGGGAAACCAAGAGGAAGTACAAGAAAGAACTATGTCAAGACATCGGTCACAAGCACAGCCTCAAAGCTTTCAGGATGGGGACATTGGAGAAAAAAAAAAACAGAAGTCAGCAATGGAAAAGTGGAAAGATGGACCCAGATTTCCTTGGACCCTACACCATAACTTAGGTTGATGGGAAAAGTGTTGGCATTGTTGATAGGAGTAAGAAATCTATCAATAAGATCCACATTGATCACCTTAGAACAGGGGTCACCAACTCCAGTCCTCGAGGGCTACCATCCTGCAACTTTTAGATGCGTCTTTGCTCAAGCACACCTGGATCAAATAAACTGCTCGTTTTCAGCCTATTGCAGAGATGAATGAATGCTGGTGAGGGAATTCAGACATTTTGGAGCAGAGGTGAATCTAAAGTTGCAGGATGGTAGCCCTTGAGGACTGGAGTTGGTGACCCCTACCCTAGAAGGTACAAGGAGAAAACACTCAAGATCCCGTTGAAATTGATCAAACTGTGGGTGGCCACATCTGTTCATAACCCCTCATCATCTTCGGTCACCGCCGAGCCACCAACCTCTATCACCTCCAAAACAACCGACACCACCACAGCACTGCCCTCAGCCATGCCATCTGCAGCAACCTCTTGCTGCCACCATAGCAAGTACCACAACAAAAACCTGTGGAACCACAGCAATACCACCTTGAGCGGCACCTTCTGTTGAGTACAGCTTTTTGAGATGATTAAATAACTACTCAGATAACTCAATTCTAAGGGGTTGAGTTATCTGAGTAGCTATGCTAACAGATTTAAATGCTTTGCCTGGCCAAATAAAACCCACTTAATACAATTTTATTGTTATATGCCCCTTAAAATGGCCACCATTCCCAAGATACTTCAAACAAGCTTTGTTATCAGAGCAGTGAAGGCAACAGTCATACAACTAACAGCATGACTGTAAACAAAATTTTTAAAACTGTATGTGAAACTTTTTTATTTTTATTATTGGTTAATTATAAAAGTAAGCACAAAGATGAGAAACGTTTAGACAGTGACACCATAGTATAGAGAAGAAATGCATCTTAAGCAAATGTTCAAGACCACAAACTCTATATTTGTAATTACTTCATTAAAAAATGAACAACAGGGAAGGAGGATACAAAAGTCTACTTACAGAAAATCGAAGAAAGCCTCTGTCTCCTTTGTCACCTTTTTGCCCTATCGCACCCTTTTCCCCTTTGATGCCAATACCTGGCTGTCCCTAAAAAATACACAAATTTAAAAGTCCTTCAGATATGTAATGGATCAAATTTGAGGAAGGCTCAAGTTTACGGGATACTTCTTTGTTTAAATGGCTTTTAAAGAATATGGACTTGGAAATATATGTCTTTACGGGATGAACATCCCAACATAAGGCATAGACTCTTTTGGATCCTCAGAATGGAGCTTGAATTATGTTTCAAGCTCCATACAGACAGTGTTTTCATAAAAGCTGCCAGTTTAGAAGCTTCAATGCACCAGGTGGCGCTGATCATTTTGATGGATGAAAAAGAGCCAGGCATTATGCCACACATTAATCCTGTAGCCTTTGCCGGCGATGCAAAGGTTATGGTAAATTCCTTTGTGGTTTTGTACATTTCAAACTGACAAACTCACGTAGTTCTTCATCTTTCATCTTAGAAAAATCAGTTTTGTCACATAAATGTGACAAAACTCAACGTGATGCATAAAAAATGAACCCAAAGAATCGACTAGTCTAAAAATGTATTCATTTTACTGTGTACAGTCTCGGGAAAGCCCTTCCGTTTGCATTCTGCAAAATGTAAACTTTGTGGAAAATTTTTATGTTTTCTGGGGAAGAAGACATCTTTTTTGGAACTGACGGCCTTCATCTAAACAATTCAGGTACCCGTATTCCCATGTGCTTCACCTTGGATTACAAGGTGAGGCACCCAACCTCACCATCCATATCTGGTAACTATGTCATAACTGGTAACATCAGACCAGTTTGCTGCTGATTGACATCTACGTGGTCCTAGCATTTATTCTTCTTCTGACTGTTATACACTTATCATTGGGCCAGGCCCATCTTTCCTCATTAACCAGTTAATTTCAGTTTGGATTACATACAGCGAGCAAACAATGCATAACGGTATCCGTTCAGTATAAGATATGGTCTCATGGTGTGGCCTTGAACATGTGTACAAAGTTTGGTTTAACTCTTTCAAGTGGCTGAAAGTGGTCCTTTAGATGGCCAGCACATCATGAAGTGGATGAAACTTGTCCAAGATGACATCCACCTTGGGCAGAAAGAGTCCTGTCTAAGGAGAGTGGTGTCAAAGAGTCCAGCTTCACTCCCATAATGTCTTGCAGGTCAGTCTGTTCAATCTGTTGGCTGCCCCAGCACACACACGTATTTTAAGATTGTCACATAAATCGCAGCATAAACTGCTCCGCGGCCCCCACTAACAACTTTCAAAATACCCTCTGCACTGACCTTACTTCGTCGTAGAGACATGAAATTTAGTACAATTGTCAAACTCGTGCAGGCTGAAAGGGCATGTCTAGGTCTCAAAGTTTGACATCTCGCCATGAAACACAAAATTCTTATATCTCCTACACAAAACTCACTGAGACACCAAACCTTCAGTGATTGATCATCATCGAATGCCCTACAACACCCAATGGTCAAATGATGACATCACTTAGGCTACCCCCACTAAGAACAGGAAGCGTAATGTTTTACTCTGAATGGTCTCTGACACCTTTGACCTAATCAACCTGCAACTATGTCCATATACAGAAGACATGTTGGTGTAACACTGACTAACACCAACACTGACAGTGGAGGAGGTGAGCACGGCGGCATGGCGAAGCGACCTGTGACGCTATTGCCATACGTTTGACTCTAAATTCCACAGATTCGAGCCGAGCTGCACCAAACACATTGGGATTGACCCCCAACAGGAATCAACAGCAATCTTTGGTGTGCTTGGCCTACAGCAGGGGTCTCAAACTCAATTTACCCGGGGGCCGCTGGAGGCAGAGTCTGGGCGGCATAAAGGATTCCACAAAAAACATTTTAAAACATTTAATTATTTCTCCAATACGTGAACTGCAGGCTTTGGCTTTGACAAAGACATGATGAGGGTGTGACAAAATTTAGGGTGCGTTCACACTGCAGCCTGAAGTGACCCAATTCCGATTTTTTTGTCAAACCGGATTTTTTTTGCCGGACCGTTCACACTTTTTTGCCAGTCGTTCACATGCAAACCGGTGGAGCTTAACTTACATATTTGAAGTTGTTGTTCAACAGGAGTAGCATATTAACAACTTAATCCTCATTATAGTCTGTCATAGCTGTTTTTCTTCCCACTTGCGCGTATCAGGACGCAGAATTTGTTAAGTATCAGTGACGTTCAGTTCGGATGAATGCGGCCTGTACGTTAGGTCGCATTTGAATCGGATACGTATCGGATATGGGTCACGTTCGAAAAGAATCCGACCTGTGCTGTTCAGACTGTCATGAAAAGAGCAGATACAGGTCGCAATATGTCAAAAAAAAATTGGAATCGGGTCACTTTATTCTGCAATGTGAACGCACCCTAAGTTTATTCCACTTGGCATCACTCTTGTTCTATGTTTTATAGACGTTTCTAGTCAGCTAGCAACGTATGGAGAACGTCTCGATGCGTGACATCATTACCGCTTCTACTTGTCACAACAGTGCGGCGGAAGACGAGCAGACCAGTAGCAGTCGCCTTTCTCTGCGTTTGATCGTGGCATTTGTTAATGGTAGAAAGTACCGGATTGGCGACTGCAGGAAGGGAAACTGGTACCGGACTGTTCCATCACCGCCGCACCATTGTTACAAGCGTAGGTTCGCTCACCCTGTGGGCCGCACTAATATTATACTTTCATATCACGGTGGGGGCCACGAGACAACATCCTGCGGGCCACGAGAATGAGATCTCTGGCCTACAGCATCCCCTTTAATACTTTAAGTAATCAGCCCAAAGCCATGCTTTATCCCAGAATTATTAAACTTGGTATACATCCGTATACCAAGGGGTGTGGCCAACCCTCAAAACCTGACCATTCACCATGAAACATCAAGATGCATTAACTTCTACATACAAGGTCACTGCTGCATCAGACTTTCTGTGTCTTATTAGAGACCAGCCCTCATCACATTCACAGGGTCAACTGGTGACATCACCTTAGCCGTGTCCACTTCCAACAGGAAGTTATCTGTTTTTCTACTGGATGTCTTACTTTTACTCTTTGATTCATTTAGGTTTAAACCTGTGCCAAGTGACAGAAAATCACATCATAATGAATTTGCTCAACACTGGCTGGTGGCTGAACAGTGTGGATGTGGATGAATGGTGAATTTCAATCCCTCGCTCTTTGCACACGGTTGCCTCCAAATCAAACATGAATCAACCAATTTGCACCAACTGTTATGTGTTGGGAACAGGGTTTTAGCTTTTGTGGGGAGTTCTTCTCTGTCTGCTGCCTTGTCACAGTCAACAGTTCAGTCAACTAGATGGAGCCAGGAGGTTGTTCACCTGGAGGGTGTTAAGATTCCACTCACCTGCAAGCAATCTGCCTCATCAGCCTGGGTATAAGAGGAGTAGGTTGTCAACACTTCAGCGCCTGAGTGTTTGCGTGTTGTGGTACTCTCTGCCCCTCTGAGTTTTGTCTCTGTGTTTTTCCCAGATTGTTTCCAGTTGCATTTACCTGTTGATCTCATTGCAGGTTTACCTTTGTGGCACCTTGAATTTTACCCATTGTGTGGCCTGAGTCCTTCACCTTATGGTCTCCTTTTGTGACGCCTTGGATGTTACCAATTGTGTTGCCCAAGTCCTTCATGTCCAAGACTGCAAGTTCTCAGGAAGAATCTCTGGCCTCTCCTTCCACTGTTGGCAATGGACCGGTTCTCCTTCCACTACCTGTGCTGTTACCTGTCCGCCCTCCAACGTAACCCACAACTTTCCCATCTCAATGATCACGCTGCTCCATCAACCATCTGAATCCAGACCACTACGTGTTCTACCCACAAAGGTACACAACCTGCTGCAGTAGCTAGTCTCTCTTCTACACTACCATTTGATTCCAAGTGGCCGCCTATCTTGCTTCGTAGGCCAAAGAATTCCCTTACAGCAGACTTTAGATGGGGTGAGGGGCGAGGGATCATCATGCAGCAGCTACACATGGCTGCTGGGATTCTACCTCCACTTTATCTCTGACCAGTAAAAATAAACGCTTATTCTGGAAGAATGGTATGAAAAATGTTTGTGGTTTGAAGCTGTGACTTTTTCATATTATGGTAATTCAATACCAGCAACTGGCCCATCCCTGGTTGTTGTTAAAACCAACAAAAGCTGCTTAGAATAAAGCAGGGAAAAGCCAACAACTGAAAATGTGAATGTTTATACAGTAATCATGCTTATTTTTTAGCCAAGTATACCAATTAAATATTAATCTTTGAACAAATTTCATCTTGGTTACAAACTTCTGTATTACAGCTAATATCTAGCTTTAAAATTTTAGTAAGCATTAACAAACAACCTTAAGTGCTTAGATCTAAAAATCTGCATTTTAATAGACTTTAGCACAATCACCAGTGCTAAGGCAGTGACTGAACAGTGTGGATGTGGATTCATCCACATCCACACATACTAAATACTGTCTATTTAGTATGTGATTAAATAGACAGGCCTGATTATTGCCATGAATTGTAGTGTTTGTGGTGGTGAGGATGTATGCGGCTGGACCTAGGTTGAAGTGGAAAGTGATGATTTTAATGGACAAAGTGAACAGAAATCCAGGTTAGGGAAGAGGCTAGGGAACTAACACTAGACAATGAGACACGACTAACGACTAGGGTCCGGCAGGTGACACAGGTGAAGTTAAATACACAGGGAGGTAATCAGGGGAAACATGAGACAGCTGGAATCAATCAGGGCAGGAAGACGACATAGAGACAAGATTAACTAGAAACAGACACACAAAATCTACATCCCCACAATTATAGAAAATCTTGTTTCAATGCCATTTAAAAAAATTGCCTACCTTTTCACCAGGGATTCCAGGTGATCCTGGCGGTCCAGGTAATCCAGGAAGCCCCTATGAGGATGTGGAATAATGTCAGAAAAACAACAAATCCATTTGGTTTGTTGATTCTACTTCTGCTTTATTAATATCTGCTTGATGTTTTGCTAAGTGCCTCATCCCAACACTGTTTTTGCCCTTCAATATTGTGTATTTTTTCTAAGTTAGATTTTCTTGAGTCATCTTGAAAGTTTGATCTTACCATCTTACTGTTTGTTTTCTTCCTTGCTAATCCACTTAGGGCCTTTTCTTCTAAAGGTTTGAATGTATAAAAATAGACTTGATATCACAAAAAAACCCTGATATTCAAAGCAACTTGCAAACTGAACTGAAGAGCAAAGTGAGGAGAATCGCAGGTGCTATAAATTTAACTTACCAATGTGACTAAAGATAAAAGCATGGATGAGTTTCTCTAGATCTTGTTGAGAAGGACAAGATCTCATGAATATAATGTATCTCTCAACCTTAGTGTTAGCCCCTCTGAGCTAGTCTGATCTTTAAAGCAGTCTGCTTTAGCGTTGCAGTTTTAGTTCATTTTAAGTCATGTTCAACATCTAGCATCCTTCATTGGCAGAACTGAATTCTTGGTTTCAGCAATCCTCCAACAACCCACCATATGCTAAGGGATAAACTAAAGTCACTTACCATTAGGGGCATATTGCGAATGCTCTGTAAAGAAACATACTATTACTAAACTAATACACATTCTCTTACAGGGATACAATACAGTACATACTGAAATAATGGAATACATTTTCACTGTTCTGGAGTTCAATCTTTCCTGGCTGCCCTGTTGGACCTGACGGACCCTAAGAAACAGGACAAAAACATTTGGAACCTTTGTGGACACAGAGATAAAAGTTCTTTGATTAGCAATGAGAAATGAAATCCTAAATTAAAAAAATGTTGTATGGCAGTTATGGAAGACTTACTCTTGGGCCAGCAGGGCCTTTGGTACCTGCTTCCCCCTAATAGAAAATTGACCACCATAACATGTTTTCAAAGTAATTATCCTTTTTTTTTTAATGAGTGGTTTCAGTTTCATGTCTTACCTTATTTCCTTTTTCGCCCTAAAAAATAAACTTCTTTAAGTCTTTTTTTTTCTTTTTTCTTTTTTTTGTACAACTTCAACTGCTGAGCTAAAAGGTAATCATTGATGCTTATCTCACCTTGGGCCCCATTGGGCCGATTAGTCCTGGTGAACCTGGCTCTCCTTTACTTCCCTTAGCAAAAGAGCTTGGCTCTCCCTTTTCACCCTGGCACACATAGAAAACATGTATGTTTCTTTGGTAATCCATACATCCAGGTGTTTCTGTTACTGTGGACAGTATATTGAAATGCTTTGAGTATACTGGTTGGTTGTGGTGGTTCTTTTTTCTTGGAGTGAGGGGATTAAATGGTATTACAAACTTTTAAGGGAATTTGTTTTGTGGAATTATAGTTTTGATCTTTTTCTGTGCTGCTTTGTATTTGGATTGACAAACCTTTGGAGGGACAGAAACCTTTAGACACCTTAGATAAAACCCAGGCTGTTTTAGAGGTGTCCATTGTAATGGCATTTCATTTGCACTTAGCTGAATTACTCACCTGAAACATCAACTTAAATTTCAACATCAATGGAGCTGGAGAAAAATAATCTGACATCCAAATGACTACCTGTAGCATCCAGTCAGCCCAAACTCTGTACTTAAAGTCCACGGTACTCCTGACTTACCCCTAATTCATAGCAGCTGTTGCGCTGTTATTTACGGTTGCAGGGTTACAGACTTGCTATCGATTTTAAATATTTTGACACTGCGGTTTCTTTTACCTGGCATAAATGGCAACAAAACATGCAAAACATTGCAAGGATGTTTTAAAAAGCGTCGTGGACCATTCATTAACAGTATCTCACTGGTCAATTCTCTGTCACTGGGTAGGTGACATGAAATTATGACCCAGAGTTGGCTACATTGAGAGACGATGGTGGCAATAGTAGGAGTTTGCACCGCAATCCGCATAAATCTTTGCTAAAATGTGTTAAAAAGAACAAGAAGAACAAGAGCACTTCTTGCATGACTGATGTTTACATTTCTTTTCAACAAGGAACGATCAAAAACTACAACTAGGAATATTGTACAAAAAGTCAATTATTTGTGGTTTTGTATCTCAAGTAAAGCTGGGACTCACCGGTGGTCCACTGGGACCATTAAGGCCAGGGGAACCAGGGGCACCAGGGAGGCCTGGAGGTCCTGGGGGTCCTTGTAATCCAGGTGCACCCTGCTGAGAGACTTTTGAGTTACAATCAATTATGAAGACTAACAAATCTATTAATAGTCAACTCTTTACATTACTGCAAAGTTTACATTTGGTACATTATTTTTAAGAGTTGTAAAAGTTTTAAGGCTTCTGCTAGAAGTGACAATATAGTTAATTTCAGCTAAGGTAATGAAAACAAGTTCAAGTGATTTCCATTAAAATATTAATGGAGAAGACAGTTAATAACCGCAACAGACTGGCGACCTGTCCAGGGTGACGCCGCCTCTCGCTCAAAACATTCGCTCTAAAAGGACACCAGTACCCCTCCTGACCCCACTAGAGACAAGGGTGTTAGAAAATGGATGGATGGACAGTTAATGATCAATTTTATTTATAAACTCTTTAAACATCTAAAAAGGTTCCAGAAAGTCGATGACGGAGGATGCAGTGATTGAGTTCAGTTTGCAAATTTCTGACCACTTAGAATGAAGATCATTAACAACCAGCAGGTAGCGGGCAAGAGAAGGTACCCCATAATGTTCTCCATAGAGGTCAACCTGAATATGTCCCCAAGGTGAAGACAGCAAAGGAGTCAGAACAAGAGGGACTGCAGCAGGCTGGACAGTTTTCCCGCTCAGAAGACAGCAAGCATGACACCAGCTCATCATCAGTCTAACTGGGGCCAACAAACGGTCTCAAGACAGCACTGATCCAGGACCTGGACCCAGTCTTCATTGCTCTCTGAGTCTGATGATCCGCCGTACGTCATCTTGGTCACTGACATGGTTCTTGGCTTGGCTCTTGACTTTCGGCTGAAATAGTACTGACTCAGCCAGAGGCATGTGACTGAAAAACCTAAAGTGTCTGGAGTGGGATGAGAGCTGTGCCCACATGGTTTTTGCAAAGCTTGCATGAAAGCTATGAGGTCTGTACAGTATTTATGGGGACAACAGCAGGACCATGGCGTGCACTGGAGCAGAGATATGAGAGCCCCCATGGGACAAAACTTGCAATTGCGCATAAATGTCTATATATACTCTCACACAAACACAACCAGGATTGTTGACTATCTAACTGGCAGACTATATTTCGTGCACCTGCGACACTGGGTGTCAGACAGTGTTGTCAACAACACAAGGGCTTCACAAGGGACTGTCCTGTCTCCCTACATATTCACGGTCTATACAGCTGACGTCAGCTATTGCACTGAGTCCTGTCATCTCCAGATGTTCTTAGATGAATCAGCTGTAGTTGGTTGTATCAGTGAGGGTGATGAGGTTAAATACAGGGCTTCTGTAGGCAACTTTGTCACATGGTGTGAGCTGAATCATCTGCAGCTCAAAGTGACAAAAACCAAGGAACTGATGGTGGATCTGAGGAGGACGACCAGGATGCCAGTGGCCCCTGTTATCATCCCGGGGGTCAGTGTGGACATTGTGGAGAATTATAAATATTTGAGACTTCACATTGACTATAAACTGGACTGGATCAAGAACATTAACGTTGCGTACAGGAAGAGCCAAAAGTCGCCTCTACGTTCTGAGACGGCTGAGTGACTGATGACAAATGATAGCATGCGATATATTGGGCACGTCACTATTCATTTTGTAGATGTTTTGAGTTAATTAGCTGATTAGTATGTGATTTCACAAGTTTTCAATATTTAGTTTAGCCACAATATTCTTCTTTTCTGAGTTACTGAATTTTCTTAATGAATGAATAAAAAAAAGTAGTAATTTGTTTTGATCCGGTAACAATTCACACCGGATCTTTGCTATGCAAAATTCTTTTTTTATTAACATATAAAGTCTGCATGCCAGGTATTGAATAACAACAAATCTTTTTGGTTTGAACACGGCCAAAAATGTTAAAGCCAAAAGATTGTTAGGCAGAAGACAGAGGAGACAAAGTTTGTGGAGAGTTGGTTAGTTGTACATAAGGCTTAACGAAAAACAAATATTGCCTAGACAGATGTTTACCTGGAGGCGTTTTAAGATTAGATGGTTTATAGAAGGCATGTTTCTCAGGGTCATGGGTAACACCTGTAAGAAGAAGTCATAAACAGACTTGACCACCATGCAAAAAGATCACGGGAAGGAAAAATCTAACAGGTTCAAACAAGAATGAAAAGGAAAAGAATGAAACGGGAAGGAAAACGGACCACAACAATGGAAATTAAAGGGGGGAGGGCATAACAGGAGTAAAGAACATAAAACGGGAAAGGAAGCAAAAGCATGTGCAACAAATGCTTGCAACAATCTGAAGGATAGAAACAATAAAAATCTTTTTTTAATGTTCTTCCTTTGAAAGGACTACATTCTAGAGATCTGGAAAAGCTCAATCAGTGCAGCTATAACAAATTCAGTACATGTACAGCATGTAAAACTAACAGCAAAAAATATCTTAATATCTCTATTCCTGGACCTTTTTTCCATGAATCTCATCCCATAAAGCTTGAAAGATTTCCATTTTCAAACCAATACTCCCTTCATATCTAGATGTGCTTTTTAATGATTTTTTAAATGATCTTTTAAGTATCTTTTATCTGTGTAACCATTTTGATGTGTGTTGCTGATTTTCTGCCTGCCTAGATGACAATGGGGTTTTAAACCTGGTGAAGAAATTGAAAGGGACACGTTTGATATACACTCAACATGAATAATATCAATGTGAAAAAGAAGAAACTATTTAGAAAAACCCAAACCAATCAAGTTGCTGTTTTCAATAACTACGTATGACATGTGTCAGCATGTTGTGAAAAATATATAAAAAACAATCTTACCCGGTGTGTTAAATCTCCACATGTACCCTGAAGAAAACAAAACATTCAGTAAACCTCCAAGTATCCATTTCAGCTGTGTTGTAAACATTACACCAACTACACATTTTAAAGTCAGCACTTGTTTTGTATTTGGAAGTCTAGAAAACTGTTCTGCTTTGTTTAATAACCAGGCTCTAAATTGGATTAAATGTATGTATTGTATCTTTATTTTCTCTCTCCCTGAAGGATAAGTTATTTTTTGTGACATTGTTTCGCTTACGTATCTTCCACCGCTCCTTTGGAGGTTTGGATGCGTATATTACCAGTGAAGTGTGATTTCTAATTTCTTCTTTCTTGTTGCCCGTGTAAAAATTATTTCTACATGATCAAATATATATTATTGTAAAACAAATCACAACTTTATAATGAAATTGTGTGTTTTTGGTAATGTTACCACATAGAAATCATTACTAAAAAAATAAATATATATATATAAATAAAATCAGTTCCAGTAAGTGGCCGCTCAATTTGCTTGTGCTTTGGGCCGGCACTGGATGAGACACTGGATTCAGACATTCAGACCTGGGATCTGGGTATAATAATCTGTTTCTATACAGAAATACGCATTGAAATACATCCACAGGTCGGCTGAATCGTGGTATTGTGATGCAAACGGCAGCATCTCTCACCTTCTCCCCTTTGAGGCCAGGCTCCCCCTAGAAATAAATGAAAGGGAAAAGAAGTTTTCTGTTTATATATTTTGCAAAGATATCAGGTTTGCTATCTTGTGAAAAAGAATTTTAAAAAAAATTGCAAACTCACCAGGTTTCCTTGAGGACCACGAGAACCCTAAAAGAAAAGAAATGAAAAATCAACAAAACACATCCTCTTTATAATGCCTTCAATTAAAGCTGGAAATTTTATTCCACTTTTAAAATTGAAGCGGTCAAACGATTCAAATTATTACTTGTGTATTGTGGGTATAAACAAGTAGCCATGCTCACCATGTCTCCCTTTTGTCCTTTTTGCCCCTGAGTGGACATAAAATGTTAGGTTGGGTTACACAATGTGAATTGTTATATTGTGTTGTTAAAGCCGATAAAACCAAAAAGAGCTTTTAATTCATCGAGACCACAGCCACGCACTCACACAATAAACAGGTACACAAAAATCTCTACTTTTATTTTCTTCCAAAAGAAAAAAGAAAACTCACAGGCTTTCCGTCCAACCCAATAGGACCCTATGAAGAAGAAGACAAACATTTAATCCACGTCAATAAACAAATCATTAACAATGTCTAAGAAAATCTTAAAACCGGATGAAGCAACATCCGGTTTTAACGTAAGCAGTGATTTAAATAAAGCAAATTTAAGTATTAATCAACATGTACTTCAACAATAATATGGAAGAATGAAATGCCAAGGAATAAACTCAAAGTGTACACATCAATATATATATATATATATATATATATATATATATATATATATATATATATATATATATATATATATATATATATATATATGCAATTGAATTTCCTGTTATTTTAAACCTTTAAGAAAATTATGTTGTCATGTGTTTAACATATTTAACTTCATGTATATCTAGTCATTTTGTTCCTTTTTGGTTGCAGATCAAAGTTTAAAGGTAAAGGTTAAAGTTTGGGTCATAAAGAATAAAACATTTTAGCTTGTCACTAACTTTGATACAAAAATCACGCAGTACTGCAAAATATTTAGACCATTTTTCTTGTGTCTTGGTCTCCATTTTATATCTTATATCTTACTTAGCAATTATTCAAGGATTCTATGGCTACAATTGTGGCATATGACGTAACTGTAAACTAGGTTTTGTGATTAAAAGACACATCCGTACCCATTCATCTGTCTTACTAAAAACTGTACAATCGCTTACTGGGAAACCAGAGAATCCTCTTGTGCCAGGTTGTCCCTAAAAACAAAGAGGACAGTAAAAAGCCATATTGTTAATAATCTGGCATGCAACAGTGCAGGATAGTAAAGAAAATTTTATCAATTTCCTTAGCTGGGGACAAAATTGATGACTTTTTCTGTTTTCTAAGATTTTGAAAAGACTTGAAGTTCACACTAACAGACTGGTCTCAACAGATTGTTGCTTCGTGACAAAGACAAGCATCACACACTTTGCAATTGCTTTTGCTTAGGGACCAAAGGATTAATCAAACCAGCTAAACCTAACTGAAAACATTTAGCCTCAGAGGTAACAGGGTAAAAACAACAATATCTGATATCTGACATTATGTGTCAGATATCAGATATTCTCAGAGTACAGACTGTACAGTTATATCATATGCAAAAGTTAAATCAGACTAAACTTCTCTTAAACCTGTTCGTTTTTAGCAGGTTTAAAAATGGCAACCTGCATGGGAGAAAAATATAATAAAAGATATACATTTTTGAGGTAATTATGAGTTTTGGCATATCACAAACAGCAGTACTCACAGGAGGCCCTCTTGGTCCAATGATAGACAGACCAGGCTCCCCTGCCGTCCCCTATGAACAGATAGCATAAGAGAAACACACACACACACACACACATATATATATATATATATATATATATATATATATATATATATATATATATATATATATATATATATATATATATATATATATATATATATATAAAAAATCATAGAAGGTCCTCAGCAGTTCCCCCTGGACCCTAAAAGACCTGAACGTCCATAGCACGTATAGCCTGCTCTGCCCTTTTGGGAAACTGCTTTTACGTTAAGAGTCCAGTCCAGTTTGCTGTTCAGATGATCCCCAAGGTTCTTGTAACTCTGCATAATTAGTCTGAATTGAGTTGAATTCTCCTGCCTTCATCTTTTGGGGAAGCAGCATCAGGACCAGGAACTTAAAAAGGTTCAACAACCTGATAAGGAAAAGGTTGGTTCTATTCTGGGGTTTGAACAGAAATAGTTACTAAATAAACTACATCTACTTTCTAATAACAAAAGTAATGAAGTCAATGTTTAGCCCGACGAAACCAGATGTGACAACATGAAACCTGGAGATAAACTCTAAACTTCCTCATCCCCAAACAGACCACAACATACCACATGGAGTTCAAATACAGCATCTGATGTTACTTACTGGAGGTCCTGCAAGACAGAGAAAGATAAAACATTGAAACTCAGCTTTCAGTAGAACATACAAGGGAGTCAAAATTTACATAAATGTTTGACATATGAATGCAAAAAGTAAAACAAGCAGGAAAAAAGTCTCAATACATTAAATATGCATTAATCAAATTGGAATAGTGGTACCGACTTCAACTAAGAATTAAAAATTACTTTGGAAACATGAATTTATGCCACATGCAATGGGTGAAAAGTATATATTTTTCTTGCTCTTATATATTTTTTTTATTGAAGTTTTTATTTATTTTAACTTATACATTTGACTTTGGCAGACCCCAACTGCTCTGATTTTTGTTTTGTTTTACATTGAATTAATAGCAAAGTTGTATTTTTGAAATATTTCTCGAGGTTTGCTTTACCTCACCTCAACTTCTGTTAGACATTCGGGCCAGGAGGTAGAGAATGCAAAATATCCACATTTGAATACATTTTTCTTTTGTTATTATTTACATTTTTCTGGCACATTTGGAACAAGTATGAAAGAGTGTGATATAATGGTGAAACCTGAGAAGTGTTTTCTTCTCTTTAAATGTTCCAGCCATGCTAAGGTCTCTGGTAAAGTCATCTTTCCCCTGCCACATTCTTCTACTTCTTCAGAGAGCCGACGCGCTGCAGTTGTTGCGAAACAAAGACGAGCAAAGAAGAAACATGCATGCAGACGCTCAGCAGATTCACTGGTTTCTAAAGGAATCTTAAGATACTTTTGGTCAATCCATAAATTCCTATGACATAGAAAAGCAACTGTTGTCACTCTAATTTTACAGCAATTTGACATGCACTGCGACTCAGAGCACAGGTCAGACTCCTGTCATATGCAGAAAATACACAATGACTGCAGTCATCGGGTGTTTTAGAGATGGTCAAGAAGCTTGAGTACAGAGTTGATGGACCGCTTTATGGCTATGCCCAAACTGCAGCCTGAATCTGATCTGATGACAGTCTGAACAACACAGATCGGATTTTTTTCTAATGTGACCTGGGCCACTTGGGTATCCGACACGCATTTGATATTTTCAAATGTGACCTAATGTCCAGGTTTGCATTCATCCGACCTGAACGTCACTAATACTCGACAAATGTCTCTATTCTGTATCCTGATACACGCGAGCAGGGAGAAAGATAACAACTATAATGACGGACTATAATGAGGATTAAGTTGTTAATATCCTGGCTCCGGTCGGACAACAACTTCAAATATGTAAGCTATGCTCCACTGTTAGCATCCATATTTACTTCCACAAACACTGAGCACTTCTTGTTTTTATGATGGTTGGCATAAAACTGAGCGTGCTCTCTCTGTGTGATGTCATTGTGCCCTCCACTGCGCATGCGGGACACTTTCAGGTCGTTTGCCCGTTCACACCGGAGAACACAAACAGGTCGCATTTATTTGGAAGTGTGAACGGCCATGGCAAAAAAATACGATTTGACAAAAACCTGGAAATGGGCTGCAGAGTGAATGTAGTCTCTGTGTGTGGGAACAATAATCTCATCTTGAAGTTGAGGTGGTTGAGGAATAGAAATACTTTACTGTTCATTTGGCATCAGAGTGGACAGGAGACTCGTCAATGAATCCAACTATAAGAAGGCACAAAGAAAGGCTCTACTTAATGAGGAATCTTAGATTCTTCTGTGATTGCACCAAGATTATGCCTTCCATAAGTCTGTTGATCAGGGTGTCATCTCTTCTGCCATTATTTGTTGAGGTAGCAGCATCAAAATCAGGGACTGATGAAGGGAAGACTGTGGATGTGACGGTGCAAAGAAGTTTCTCACATAAGATGAAGAAAATGACGGACAAACCCGAGCATTCTTCACGAGCGTGGTACACAACAGTGTCTTCATCAGAGCCAACACTATCCATCAGCCTCTACAATAACTCTTTGAAGAACCTCGAATAATATGAGTTACAACATTTATTTTCCCTTTGGGACTCAATGATTAATTTTGAACTGAATTGTATCATGGAAGAAGAGATTTTCCAAGTTTTCTTCCTTCCTCTCTGCATTCCATGGAAAATGTCCAGGTTTAAGCAAACAACACAAAATGTCTTACTTTTTGTTTTTAGAATTTAATGACAAGTTAAATTCATTAAATTTAACTGTGCTGTTTTTTTTTCTTTTTCAATTGCTGACAGAAAAATTTAAGGAAGCTGATTGATGATATTTCAGGATAGTTTTGTTTGTTTTGTTTTTTTTTAAATGTGATTATTAGAAATAACCACATTTGGAATATGTTGGAATATTCTACCAACACTGTGGCAGAATATTCTCCAATTGTTTAGCTAACACCTGAAATTTTTAAATCAACATTTAACGGTGATCTTGGTCAATAGGAGGACAAATAAGTGGAATCTTTATCTATTTTTTTTTTAATCTGACCCCACTGGTGAGCTTCCTGAATACGTCCTGTCCTTTTATAGGGATAACCGTTATACACTTACACAGTTTCCCTTTAGAACACCCCCCCCACCCCCCACTCACCAAAT
Organism: Poecilia reticulata; assembly: GCF_904066995.2. Lineage (NCBI taxonomy): Eukaryota > Metazoa > Chordata > Actinopteri > Cyprinodontiformes > Poeciliidae > Poecilia > Poecilia reticulata. Next base: position 6,324,868 of record NC_088844.1, on the reverse strand, counting down.
CTTACTTTTAACGTTCCATAGTATTCAGGTTTGGGGTTTATCAATATTTGGGTGTACTGAGAGGACAATCATTTTTCAACAAAGCAATCCTCAAAAATACACCTTGCCAAGTGATTATGCCACAACGTACGTATGCATTGCACACATGCATCAGCATGCCGCCTCTTCCTGTTCTCTGTCTCTGGTTGCCACACTCTCCCCAGTTTGTCTATGCATTGGCAGCTGTCCGGTGAATATATCAAACCCACAGAAGGTGATACGCTGTGGGCTTTTCCTGTCAACACAAATGTCAAGGTGAACTGGCAAGTCTACTTAAATAACGAGTCCCATGACCCTGGAGCACACTCACCCTGTGTCAGCTGCACAGATAAAAAAGAAAAGGCTCCCGGCCGCATCAGGCATTGTTTAAAAATCTCCTAACTCAAAAAAAGCGAGAGCACCTCGACAACTTCTGAACAATAAACATGAGATGTAGCTGAAACAGATCAATTTATTTTCAACATGTTTCTAAGTGCCTATGAGCTGTTTCTGAAAAAGAAAAAATAAATAGCCCTCTTGTCACAACAATCAACAAGAAAGCAGATAGGAAAAATGTTATTAAAAACCACGTCTCAAAACGTATTCACTCCCCCATCATCATGATCATTGTGTTCAAGTTCTCTAAACACATTCATGACTACAGCTGTAACATAATAATAATAAATAATAATCGTTCACAGGGGCTGCTGATCAGCCATCTTGCGTATGTGTGTTTTCTTCTGTGTCTATCTCCTAACATCTACAGTAACGTATATAAAATGTATTCTGGATAAACTGTAACACTATGTTTTTCCTTGAGTTGTATCATCTTTCAGCGCTTGGAATAAATCAAATCCAGAAAATAGGCAAAACCATTTTTCCACCGTATGTCACCGCTCAAGAAAAATTGAAATATCTAAAATGCTTTACTGAATACCTTTAGGCTACACACTATTTAATGCTCTGTTTTCTTGTGTTTTTCTTATATAATATAGTTTGTTTTGGAATTTCTACCACTTTGTGCTGCATTTTGATTTGCTGGTTGTTTTTCACTCAAGCTAATTGGACACAAAAGCTATCTGTCTCTGATTGGCTGGAAGTGTGGTCCACTGACGTAGACATGGCCACTGCTTTCTGCTTTCTGCTGTTGCACTCTGTGGAGCTGTTTGTGTTTGAGACTCTATCCTAACATACAAGCATAATGAACATATTTTCTATTGCTACACTTTAAATTTTGGGAACTCAAAATTTCACCAAAAAAAAAATTCATTACAGAATATCTTAATCAGACAGTGCTGTAAAACCCTTTAAAGAATTTGTACTGATGAAAATTAAAAAGAGAAATCATATTTCTCCTGTTTTAGCCTCCTGTAAACAACTCCCTGTTTAATCCAAAATACAAGTGTAAAATCCTTCATAATCAAACTCCGTCATACACCAGATATCTGATTGTTTCATATGTTCCTAACAGAGCGTTTTGCTCTCAGACTGCAGGTTTACTGTTGGTTCCTATCATTTTAAAAAAGCAGAATGGGAGGCAGATCCTTTAGTTGTCTCCTGTGGAACCAGCTCCCAGTTTTAGTCCGTGAGGCTTTAACTATCCTTAAAGCTTAAAGCATGCAGTTAGACTGCCTTAGGTTATCCTGAGCTATTTCTGTAGTTACACTACCGTAGAATTAGGCTACTGGATAACAAAATGTCCACATTTTCTCACTTGCTTCTTCTACTAATCTGCAGTTTACATTATTTGAATCTATTAACTTTTTTGTTTTCTCTCTGTTTTTTTATGCTTGTCTGTTGAGAAAACTTTATTTTATGGCTGCCAATAAGTGAGTGCCTCACACTTAAGTGTAACAATAAGTGTGACACTTATTGTGACTTAAGTGTGCACGGGTTAGGTGTCCTAACGTTACCTGTCATCTGCATGAGGTAACATTAGGTAAATTAAACTAAGCTAAACCGAACCTGAAAATAATGCCCATCTATACTTTATGCTTAATATTAGACAAAGACAAAGACACTCCTTTTATCTCTCTCAAGAACTGGATGTACTCAGTTGTTTCTGGGGGTCGTTGGGGCTCCCAATGATTACTACTTTTAATAATTACACATTTAATAATTACACATCTGACAAACCTGAATCAACAGAAAAACAGAGAGCAGCATATGTCATATTTTGAAATCCTACTGTATTCCATTAATTTTAAAAAAAGGAAAACAACAAAAGGCAGTCTAGCTTGTAGCACATTTTTGATCCCAGAGGTGTTAGCAGCAAATGGCTATCAACAAGGCAGCTAATTAGAATATTTTGAGAACACAGTGGTCTACATGTACCTTAGTAAATCTATTACTCTGGCAGCTGCTTTGGTATTCATGGCTCTCAGTCAAGGGTTTATATTTTGGGGCGCTGAGACAGCTGCATTTTCCTGAATAGCACAACCACAGAACACACATTTCTTTTAGCTTACAGATTAATGTTATCGAGCGGACAGACAACTGAATGTACAGAAATATGCAAAAACTTTGTGACTCCCTAAATCATACTCCAAGACCTGTTTACTTAAAGCCAGGAAGGAAAATGCTGCTCTTTACAAAGTAATCACAAAATAGCGAAACCTTTTCAACGCTACATACGGCTCGTTGCCATAGCAACTGTCAACACCATCGCCTCATGTTTACATCACCTCATGTTTCAGGATTCAACACCAAAAAGCACTCAAACATTTCCCATACAAAGAACAGAACATCCGCTCTGTTACAGTATTACGTTTTTAGCCTTGATGTTTGTTTTGCGATTATTAATAAGTGATCGCTGTCATAGATTAGCTACCGCGCTGCTGTTAGCGAACCTAACAACGGTGGTGGATTAGCTAACTTAAACACCTGGTCTACTGATGACCTGTCAGAGTTGGTGTGTAGGTCACCTTTTATATTTCTAACTGAACCACGACACACCGAATTCCACTTGACATCTACATGTGAAGGTTGTCAAAGTCAAGCAAGAATAACTAACCTGCTTCTAAGTCCCTGGCTATTTTTTTTCTTAATTAAAACTTTTTCTGTCTTTAGTGAAATATTTGTCATAATGTGTTTGTCAAAAGTCAAACTTTTTTTCCAAGTGTATTAAGCGTTTGAATAAATATATATATATATATATATATATATATATATATATATATATATATATATATATATATATATATATATACAATTCTGTGCCATTTCTGTGTCAATTCTGTTTTTTGGTTTTTTGTCCCACTCAGTAAACCAGTCACCCAGTCTATCAGTCTTTCAGTCACTCTGTCAGTAAGTGAGCAGGTGATACAATCAAGCAGCCAGACAATGCAGGAATCAGACCAGGAGAGGCTGACAACAGGATCCTACTTGTCTGCCTGAAACTTTTAAATAAACCAACAAAGAACTGCATCCTGATTGTTGACTTTTTTGGAACTGCGTAAACCAGAAACCTGGATTCAGAAGGCTATTTGAGTTGGATTCACTTTTACTTTGATCACCCTTTAAGTCTTAAGTTTTTTTTTTTTTTTGTCTTTTGAGTTTTTTGGACAAATACAAAAACAATATAAATGTCCTTGACAAAAATGATACATTTTATGTGAACTAATCAAGCATGTTAGTAGTGCATAAGCAGCCATACTTAAAGTGTACAAAGCATACTTTAAGTTGTTTCACTTTAGCACATAGTAGTACATTTAGTGCACTTCAGATTTGTGCTTTTCTACAATTACAACTAAAATATATGAAGTACAAAAACAGTTGATAAAAAATAGCTTTCTTTAAGTTAAATAATCCTTAACAAACTTCAAGTCTGGCCTTAAACTTGCTCACATAGGCTAAGATTTAATATACTTAGTATATTTATCTTTGAAAAAGGGTTGTTTCATGGTTATGTTTGAACAATAACTATAATCAATAAAGATTTCAAGAGGAAAATAAAATTGAGACCACCATTATTAAAGGAATTGGCTCCCCTTTCCGGAGTGCAGTGATGCTCCTGTATATGCGTCGAATAGGGTATGAGTCTGCTGTTTGGTTTTTGTCCTGCCCCTTTTTGTTTGCTGCAGCCAGGAACTTGCTTCATGTTATCTTGCTGTATGAGAAATGTTACATTATTGTGAAATTGTACTAATTTTCCGACCGTTCATTTGAATGTTCATACCGAACAAGAAAGGGAAATCAATTGGCACATCAACTCCACCAAAAATCTTTTACACCAGCCGCCACATTTGGAAAACCTGAATATTAGCAAACAACGCCATAGCTGGCAGCTGGCAGCTATGGCGTTGACGCCAGGGAAACTGTTCAAGCTTGCATCATCGCTGAGATAAAAAGAAATGCGTACAGAAGTTAAGAAAGTTTTAACATCTGGGATGTTAATGGAATAACTTGACTGGTTTTAAGGAGAAAATTGACCAAGAGTTACTGAACATATTTTATGTTACATATTTTTAATTTGTCATTATTTTGTAGAAATTCCTTGGACTTTGACATTGAAGGGCTTTCTCTTTTGTTCATTAAAAACACATTTTGTTGATCATGAGTAATTCATAAAAACAGAACATTTTACTACAGAGTGACAGAGATGCTCATGGAGAAGGATAGGTGTGTGGATTTCACAAAAAAATAATCGTAAGACTATATACAATTTTAATCAGAACAGAGGTCAGCCAAAGATATTACACTAAAAGAAAAATCATGTTTGACTTAATATTAAATATTCTTTTATTTGCCTTCCTATCATATTGCATAATTCGAAGTTTTAGGTCAAAGCTGAACTATAAGCGTTCTATGTTAGATCTTAGATTTGTACTTTCGGGGAATCAGCCCCACCGTAGAGCTAACCGGACATCGCTGGTTTAACCAAACATCTCTGCTTTAATCATACCTGGAGGACAAAGGCAGCTTTGTGGAGCGTCTCGGACCTCCCGTGTCTTTGATATCTGTGTTGCAAGTTTCTACACAGAAAAAGAAGAAAAAAACCAAAGTCAGAAATCTGTCACTATTGCGTATATATCGCTTCACTTCACTTCTTTATTGTATGGCTGTCTCACTGTCTCTTACTCTTCAGACCTGTAGTCACAAGACCAGTGTCTGGGATCATGAGCCATGAAGCAAGAGAACTGCCTGCCTCACCTGGAATCTGTTTTCTGCTGTTTATGATCGCATCTCAGCACATGAAACATGTTACACACACAGTTAGTGGCAAAAAGCATTGTACATTATATACATAAGCTAAATTATGGAAAATCAGTTCATATATTAAATGTTTTAATAACCATTTTATTGGCGACGTACAGAATGGCAGCCAGTGCAGTTAGCCAGAGGTTGGCAATCCAAGGTGAGGCTCAGCTTCGCTTCTGAGCATTTGAATGGGAAATTACGAAAATTCAGGGATTTGGAGAAAAAAATAAACAAAATTGGTTCAGCTAAATGTAAAATAAATACTTTGTAGCACAAACCTCAGGGTCAAAACAACAATATAAACTTTCTTATAATTATATATTGTTCTTCCATGATGACAGGTGCCTCCCCTGACTGCACATCACTGAGGTTTTCTTAAAATAAAACAAAACAAAACAACAAATAAAAACCCATTCATGTAATGTATGTCTGATTTGAGAGAATATTCGCTTTACCAGTATGACTTAGCCCCATTTCTCTTCTGTTCCTAAAGTTAGGTCTTTTAATATAGATATGTAGCTAAAGTACCAAATGGAGACCGACTACTGTGACACCTCCACCTCCTGCCAGGCAGAACCCGTGGCCTGATGGGTTTTCAACGTTCTCTCACAACACATACCCGGCTTTGAGACACAGGGCAGTGAAATTTATTTGAGGTAAGGCAAACTATTTGCAACCCCGAGTATGAAATCTGACATTTCTACCATCTGAGAGGCAAAAGAGAGACCGTTTCAGACCATATATGAATTGACAGGCAGAACATTCAGCTGGCAAAGGAAGGAGGTTGTGATCCGGTCTCCAGGGGTTGCAAACTAGACCTGGTAACTTGTTTCCCTGAATCTTCCTATTTTCTAGAAATACATTAAAATATGAATGTCTGCTATAAGTCTAGCAAACTAGAATGTAAATGATAATTCAAAATTGTTTAGGATTGTGGGAAATTGAAGCATTAGAGGCATCTTTTCTGCCTCTAATGTCCTCCAGATAGGGTTAAGATCTTTTTTTTGGCACAAATCTTAAACTTTGTTCTCTCAGTATTTATTTATTTATTTATTTATTTATTTATTTATTTATTTATTTATTTATTTATTTATTTATTTATTTATTTTTGACAGGCACACTTATGGCTTCACAACGCCAGGTAATATCTTAGTTTTTAATACTGTAAATCAATGCCTTTTAAATTGTAATATTCCCTCACAAATGTATATCTCTGGCATCAGAGTTTCAACGATTTTATTCTTTCAAAGTTTTTTGGAGAACATATTGCTCCTTCATTGCCATATTCCTTTCATTTAATTTAGAAATAACTTTATAGTTACAGTTAATGCTACAGATACACACACATTTAAATAAGATGAAACAAACTTTAGGAATATCTGTTTTCAGTCATTCTTCAAAAGATCATGTTAGCTATGAGCTCACACTCTTTGAACAGGTGTACATACTGTGTTGATTGAAATAACGACCTGTGACTCATCTGCTTTTAAAACCCACTGGATTTTTTTAAAGATAAAACTAACTATTGCTTAGTTGTAGTGATGCAAAACACACCGGTCCAAATGTGTTGCTGATCACACTTTTAGTAAAGACAGACGGACCAAGACCTCCAGTGATAACTGAAAACAGGACCATTCATTTCAGTGACAACATCTTAATTACTCTTTTTAAATCCGAGTGTCTCTGCAGTGCAGACTCTTGATGCGTCACTGATTGCACAAGAGAGAGAGAGTGGAAAGGAGCTCATCTCAGATGACTCATTTTTAAAAGTCCAGTTGTATTTGCCCTTCTGAATAATCCTCAAACAGTTGTTTTCTGAAAAGCTGAATCCTACAACTTTTGGATACGTTCCTGCTCCAACACAGCTGAACCGAATTATTGAGTTTCCTCTTCAGAGTGGCATTAGGAGGCAGAGGACTGTAATGAGCAGTTTCATTTGGGGCGTGTTGGAAACAGGAACACACCAAAACTCTTTCAGAAAACTGCAAGTGTTTTTTTTGTAATTGTATTCCCAAATTACAAATGTGAAACATAGTTTATGGAAAGTATGCAACATGAATGAATGTCTTACAAGTTGTGAACCTTGTATCTAAGTTAGTTTATTAAGTCCCTTTTCTAAATTAATGTTATACGTCAAACACAGACCCATGTGCATTATTTGAAGATCCACAGTATTAAACTCTATGTTTCCCATAAACCAGATGCTGTGGGTAGGCTTGTCACGATTACTAATTTTGCTGGATGATAAATTGTTCCAGAAGTTATTGCGATAAACGATAATATTCTTTTGAGTCAATATAGTGGTAATAATAATACAAGAACACATTCTAACAAATCAGTAAACTTTACATTCTAATGAACATTTAACGCTGGAACTAGAAGACATTTTTAAATATCCAAAATAAATAAACAAAACAACAAATACAATGAATTTAGAAGTATTTGTAGATTAAAGAAAAGGGTTTGGTTGAGACCAAAGCACCAAACTGAAGACATTTATCATCCAGCTTTTGGTAGAAAGAAAGGGAAAAAAAGGATAAACGATAAATCATACCAATGGAAATTTTTGATTTTGTTTTAATTTATAATACAATTAATTAATTTATTGATTTATTGATTATTGCGATAGGCCAAGCTCTGGAGGTCATTACCAAAGGGATTCCTGTGCTCATTGATCATGTGGCCTTCATCTCCAGTGTCCTTCCAAACTCACCAAAACCCTTTAAGTATTTCAAAGCCTTTTTTGTGGGACTTGGTTATTTGTCTTGACTACATCATTCGGTACTTTTATCACTATATAATCTTTTGCTGGAACAAAAACAGACAACTCTGATAAATCTACCAGGTCGGTCACACTACAAAAGTTCTTCATTAACCTGAGTAACCAGCGTATTCTCACACTATACCCAGAAAAGGTTATACCAAGCAACGTACTGGTTGAAATCTACAAGTTGTGTCACCAAAATAAGTCAAAGATGCTTGAGAGACTTTGTAACTAGTTCTGTCACTAGATAAACTACAATTAATTTTTAATAACCCTGTAAACCTACAAGCTTCAAAATGAAACTAGCAGCACGGAATATGGCTAGAAGAGTCAAAATTACTCCTCCATGTAGAAGGTTAGACGATATAGAAATAATTCTTTGTGAGACAAGATTAATGAGATTAGCTACAAGCCGTGAGAACGGAAAAGACAAGATGTCTGCTGATAATTTACATCATAGTTTTTACACATACAGAAAAATTTAATACAACGGAATCCCCACGTTTACTGAACTGGTCTTTATTTAAGGTATTTTTTTTTATTATTAAGATATGAATATGTTACCAACCTCATTTGGGCGTATTTGTGTCCTTTAATTAAATGTTATAGAAGTATTAGTGTTTTATGCCTCACCTCCTCCAGTAACTGGTCCACCCGACTCAAAATAAGGGGCTCCACCTGCTCCAGAGTCATCATCCAGGCGGACAACTTTGCGTCCTGTTGCTGCTCCAGACTCAGTATCCTGGACTGCAGTTCTGAGGTCCGCATTATCACCAAAATGCAAAGTCCAAGGGAAAGAACGGACACGAACATGCCGACCATTATCCCGTTCAGGTTCTTCCAGCTGCTCAACAGTGGCTGCTTTAAAAGTTGCTGTCGTTCTGTGTGATTCCTCCTTTTCTCTCCAGGTCTATCAAGTATTTTACACCCCGGCTCATCTTCCATTCTATGCATTAAACTAGAATTACTCACAATTGTCGTCGACTTCGAAGTAAAAACAGTCTGACGGTTTGAGGTGCCGCAGCGTATTATTTTTCCAGGGAAAACTTTGAGCAGATGTCCCTCACGTCAAATTTACTCTATAAAAGTTCCTTCTCTCCACATTAAGTGAAAGTATAACTCGGAGTCCAGGAATTTTATGTCATTTGGGTTTTTCATAAAATAAAAAAAAACAAAAAACAAAAACAATAATAAAATAAAAGAAAAAAATTTGAGGTTCCAAATTCCAACGAAATCTTTTGTCGGTTTTGTCCTCCGTTTGTCCAAATAGCTTTCCTCGTTAGAAAAGAGCTCTGATATATTTTTTACGATCAGCTCACCTTCAATGCGCTCATTTCAAAGTCCGCCTTCCTCTTCTGTGCTCCGGATGCGGAGCGGCGGGCTCTTTGCTCTTGTCCCCTCCCTGGAAGCCTCCGCTGAGGGGAGGCTTTAGGTTAAATACCGGAGGGGTATTCATAGCAGGGCTGCTGCCCCCTTTGATCCGCACACTTGGTGAGAGATATTTTTAGGGGTGTGAAAAGCCAGGATCCACTGACACAAAGCTGGTTCACCGACAGTGTTGCTGAGATTCGGATATGCCTATGGCGGATGTAGACGCACATACACTACGATACATTTGATTTCATTGATGGACTGGAACAATTCTATGTATGTACACGGTTTCGCCCGTTTTTGCTAAGCCCGATGCTCGGGGCGGTAGGTCAGTCATCCAGCTGGCCGCCATGTTTTTGAGTTAAAAAAAAATGTTTGAAGTTGACATTAAATTTGAAAATATCACTTGATAGTTATGCTTTTTTTTTTTCTGGAAGACTGGAATATTAATACCTAAACACCAACTATAAAGTGTTAAAAAGCTTAAAAAGGCAACATCTCTTTTTTTTTTTTTTTAAGATAAATGAACAATGCTTAGCCTGGTAGCCCACCAGGCTTATAATACACCGAGGGGAAACCTGGATGGATGTGCTAAAGCAATTGTCACCAAATGAGTCTTTGGTGTTACAGTGTGTTCAAGTGTTTTCTAGTCAATAACTTCCCTTACATTTGTGAACAGTAAGAGAGAAAGGATTTCTTTCCATTCGCCCCTTTGCAGTTTATTTGAATTGAATTTGCTTTATAAGGGACAGTGCAAATTAATCAACAGTAGTACATTTGCACAACAATGCAAAATGCCAGATTTAGCCACAAAGGCAAATTTTTATCTGCAGTCCCTGGCAGGTTAATGATAAGAAATAAAAAATAAATAAATAGATGATTGATGCACACACAGATGAGCACAAACAAACGTCAAAAAATGGCTGTACAACATGGGAATAACAAAAAGTGAGCCATAAAAGCAAACATTTTAAACATTACTTATCTCAAAGATGTTAATTTAAAACATGACTGCATGTGTATCTATTTAAAAGCCACTGTTTAAACGATTTTCTGAAGTTAAGGTTTTTTAATTCTAATAGTAATGTATTACAAGAGTGTGATGCTCAGACTAATGTTTTACAATCCCCCCTTCTAGCTGCTTTTGTGGTTATATTTTAGTGCTGGAGCCGCTTCATGAATCACAAATGCAAATATAATATCTCAATAGGCAATCATATTTACCCAAATCAGAACATATTACTTAACATTTTACAATAATGATATGAGTTAATTTTTTATTATTTTTTTTTATCTAGAGTTTTCGAATTCTGCTTACAAAGTCTTTCTGTTGGGTGTAATGTGGTCCTGCCAGCCCAGAACCAGCTCATCCCAGGCAGGCAGTTTATTGTTTGATGATTTATTGTTTTGACGAACTGGTCCCAGGCTGGTCACATTCTAAGAAAGAATTGCAGCATTTAAGTATAATTCAAAATCTTCCACTGTCAGATTATTTCTAATGTGTTTAAAATTACATGAGTTGAATGTAATTTTATTTATTTTTCTACATGACTTTTAATTGAAAGTGGTGAATAGATTATAATGCCTAAATATTTGTACTCCCATCCTGGTGTTCATTTTTGACATGCAACTGTAATGATTGGATCCGGCTTTCTCACTTTGAAAAGAACGTGCTTGTTTTATCAACATTAATATGAAGACCTTCATTTTTTAGCCACTGACAAATTGCCACCATTGCTGATGACAACTTCTTTGCAGCCTATACTTTAGTTTTTTGCATGTAAATAAAGTACAGTGTCATCTCTGTATAACTGACATGTGACATCTGTCATTTATATACAACAAGGGACCTAAGACTGAGCCTTGAACTGTGCCTGTGTCATCATGAGCTGACGGTTTGACTAATCCATTAAAATATAGCCTTGACAGAATGTTCCACATAGTTTTTTGGTATTCCGTCCTCACAGAATACCCAAAACAGAAAAACTGAATGTGCAAAAACATAAACTAGAACTGAACGCAGTTATAAACGGGTTCCAAACCTCACCCTGGAAATCCTCCCCTTGACTTGTCCTGCCACTCTCCATGCACTGTTTCTCTTAGCATGTGGACCAAGTTGGAAGTTGTCAGGACAGGGTTTAGTCCTTAAAGGTGTTGCCATTATAAAACATTTAACTTAATGGGTGAAAGTAAATGTGTAGTTTTAGCAATAATGGCAATGGAGGAAGTGAATGTTCAGTCCCTGTTGGATGCGCTTCCAAAAATGTAATTAACATTAACAGCCATCTGGTTCGGCTCAGCAGTCTTCTCTTCACAGATGGTTGTTTACAGTGCAGACCATTCCCGGTAAGCTTCATAGAATCAAACGTGTGCATGACATGCCTCATGGTCAAACGTTAGTGATTGGGTAAAACTTAGAACCTCAGCGTCCATGTCTCCAGGAAGCAATCATTTCTCAGACCAGCTGTACGAAGCCAAAAAAAAAAAAATTTCCATAAAATTTTTTTTAAAAATATTCTCTGATGTGCGAGGAACCTGCAGGAACAATTTGAATTGTGTCCCATGTTCCTATATGTAATGTTTTCTCAATTAACAAAAAAGTTACCTGGCATATTTTCTACAATGATCAAAATTTTAAAAATGCTTAAAAATGAATAATTCATTCAAACATTATCAGAGAAAATCCCAGACGATTAGGTCTAGACATTAAATAGCATAAAATGTTTATCATGTAAATAAATTCAATACTTTTTAAATATAAAATTAAAAAACTCAATTTTATAAACTTTTTTTGTTTTAGCTTAGTTAGAATTACCAAGATTACTTCCATGTGCTAAATGCCAGAAAACTTAGTGAGAACAATTTTTTAGAGATTCTTTTTGTGAATTTCTTCAAATGTAAAAGTTTATATAAATTTGGACGTAGCAGCTGAAAATGTAAGCCAGAAAAAAAAGTCTCAGTACTAAGTACTAGTACATAACAAAAAAATTAAAAGTTTAAAAGTGCAATATTTCCATCCATTCATTTTCTTGCACCCTTGTCCCTCAGTGGGGTCGGGAGGGTTACTGGTGCCCATCTCCAGCGAACGTTTCGGGCGAGAGGCGGGATACACCCTGGACAGGTCGCCAGTCTGTCGCAGGGCAACACAGAGACACACAGGACAAACAACCATGCACACACACACTCACTCACTCCTAGGGGCAATTTGGAAAAGCCAATTAACCTGACAGTCATGTTTTTGGACTGTGGGAGGAAACCAGAGTACCCAGAGAAAACCCACGCATGCACAGGGAGAACATGCAAACTCCATGCAGAAAGACCGGGGCTGGGAATCGAACCCAGAACCTTCTTGCTGCCAGGCAACAGCTCTACCAACTGCACCACTGTGCAGCCCAAGTGCAATATTTCTTGCCAGTCATCTCTGAAGATGAAACATTAATTTTATAGAGATTCATTACACATAGCGTAAAAGCAACGTTAGGATGTTTTTGCATTTTTCATGATTATCGTTTCCAGGTAGCTCGGTGAAAACCACCCCCTTGTTCTACGCTTTGCTTCGTACAGAGGGCCCGGACCCTTGGCTATTGAGAAGCGATTGCTTCCTGGAAGTGTGGGCTCTGTAGACGTTTTGAATGTTACCCAATCGCTAATGTTTGCCATTGATAATGTGCCAGTTTGATGCTATGAAGCTTCCTGTAAACATCCATCCTCCACTACGAAGAGAGAAGTGCCGAGCTGAACGAGATTACCAACACAGACTGAATGGCTTTGTCTGTCAAGTCCAAGTCAAGTCGAGACGGGTGTGAACTAACGGTTTAATGGAAACCATTAGTTTCCATTAATGACCTTTTCTGAGATATAAAATTTGGGGGTTTTATTATTTGTAAGCCATATTCATCAAAATTACAAAAACAAAGGCATTGAATATATCACTATGTGTGATGACTCTATATAAAATTATGACTTTCACATTCTTGGATGACTGGTAAGAAATATTGCAACATTCTTTTTGTTTTTAGATGTACCACCAATTGCTGGTACTCCATGCCAGTGCATACCAGCCCTCCTAAAGTACTGGCATACAGTAATGAAAGACTGCAACCCAGAGCAGAGTAGTAGTACTTAAGCACACAACACAAAAACAAGTAATTTCAGAACCAAGGAATGAACTGGTTACGAAAAGCAAAGACTAAAATAAATAACATAAAACAAAGCAAAAGATAACACCAAAGATTATAACACTTCACTGACTCCACAGACAGTTGTAAAAAGAAACCGTTGAGCAGGAAGTTTGCATCTGTTTACAAGTCCTGTATCAGAGGACTTTCAATCCCCACTGGGTATTTATAGATGGCAGACAACAGTTATGTCGTTGACAGCCTTAAGAAAAAAGGTCCTTCAAAAGACTCAAGGACAGAAGGAATAAAGACCCCGACTCTCTAAAAATACCCTCTGAGACTCTTCTACAACAAAATAGAAGATTACAGTTAAGTGGAACCAAAGAGCCATCTTCAGGTTTCATTCTGACAACCCGCTCTGTTAAAATAGATGTCGAGAGTGGCAACATAACTTAGTTCCCAGCCTGGCAGAGCTGCCAAGCCCTACCCTCCAGCAAGCTATTTTTAGCACTTGAAAACTGGCAAATCCTTGCATATGAACATTGCCATTGCTAGCCATTTGGGTACCCTAAGCACAAATGCTCCCGACTCACCACCACTCTCACTGCTCCCTGGAAATGTACAATAATTCTGAATTTATAAGTGAATTTCTCTTTAATTGGTGGTGGAAAATTAAGGATAACACAGGAAGCAAATTTTTAAGTAATATAAAATGAAGAAGCAGAACACAATGACTTGAATGTTATAATGGGAAGTATGATAGAGAATTAGGACTCATTCTATAAAGTGCTCTCATTTTCCCCTCATGTATTTTTATTTCCCAACACGTCTGTCTTTTCAAAGCACACTGACCAATTTAATCATGACAAATGTTTTCCAGAGGAAGATTCATTAGGAGAAGCTATTTTTTGGAGTTGCTCTCCAAACAAATGGAATTGCAAATCAATGACCTGCCACAATTAGTTCCTTACAGTTAGTTTTATAAAATCAACAACACTGTTGCTCCAGGACAGTCTCACGAGGAGGTTGCCCATAATTTCCTTCATTTGATGTAAAATCTGTCTTTAGCCTTCTTTGCATCATCTCTAGTGGTTTCATGGAACAGAATAAGGCTTCTCTATAACAAAAGTCAAAAGAGGATTGTTAAGTTACGAGTTGCTCGTTGTAACTGACAAAAATGAAATGAGTATTTGCTGTCAAACTGTGCTACGAAACATCATCTGTGATGGACAGACGGAGGCTGCAGGTGAGTTTTAAAGACATGAAGAAACACAGGACTGATATTTGTCTACTGGACCGGCCCATCATTAGAAAACCATCAGAGAGATTCAAAGGTCAATGATACTATGTAACCAATCATAAGTGGTGATAGGATGCTGACTAAATCTGCCCACCTACCACCAAAAAATAAAAGCATGGAGGAGCCACTGTTTACGCTCGCACAAATCAGCATTTTCTTCGCACTGCTCACACAAATCTCGATTTCTCTTCCATCAGATCCTGCTGACCACGCCGTCCTTCAGGCTCACGAACTGTGATCTGTTTGACAGCAGGTCAATAGTCCAGAAAATTTTGTGGAAGTATCCACCTATGTCTTCTGGAGTTTCTGAGAAAGTAAATTAATCTGACGTATGTTTCAATTCAGGTCTCTTCAATTCAATTCAGAAGCACAGAACACAAGTTGCTTGATGTCCAGTGAGACATTTCTACAGTCAGTGATGGCTTTGGGTGCCATGCCATCTTCTGGTGTTAGTCCACTGTGTCCTCTGGCCAGAACCCCATAGAGGTTATGAATCGCTGTCACCAGGAAGATACCAGCGACCTGAAGGCAGCTATCAAAGCAATTTCGGCTGCCATTACAGCTGTGCAGTGTCACAGGCTGATGGAGAACTGAAGCAGACGTTCATGTAAGAGGAGGTCCAACCAAGAACTGAGTGCATAGAAACATACATGCTTTCCAGAAGCCTGATACTCATGCTTTGATTGTTCTAATGAGATATTCAAATTTTCCAAGAAACTGAATTTTGGGTTTCTTGACCTGTAAGCCTTAATTAAAATCAGCAAAGAAAAAATAAAAGTTGAAATATTTACATGTTATAAATATTAAAATAATTCTTTCACTTTCTGAGACAAAATATTGCACTTTTACCCAATATTCCAATTATGCAAGAATTAGAATAATAAAAATAAATTGAAAAAAAAAAAATTCTGTAATTCTCTGCCGTTTTGAATTTGTGTGCCTCTCTAACTTCATCACGGCACACTATTCCTCTGAATTATGTCTTGCACAACCCATTTTATGTTATACTCAGATTTCTTAAGATTTTCACTGTAATAAGGATGTCCAGAGTTTGCTGGCTATCGCTAAATAAAGTTAACCTGTTTTTGTTATTTTGACCAAATGAATGTTGGAACCGATTAACCTTCAAAATGCTATTATTTTAAACATACATCTTTTAGTTTTAGTAAACAGATTCTGTTGCCTTGCTCATTACTAATGACATGTTTTTGTGCCTCTAGCCACAAGGATGTGGACGTAACAAAATGGAGGACCAAACACAGGCGGCCTTATTTTCCTACATTACTCACCACTTTGAATCAATTGAATAACTCCAAATATTTTGCAGCTTCTGGTTTTCACAGGCACAGGGCCTCTTCCTCTGAATGTATCCAGGTGTTTTCTCAATCTGCAGTGGAGACCAACATTCATTCCTCATTGGCTGAAGGCTCAGGGGCCTTCTAACTCCCTGAAGCGTTACAGACTTCCAACCCTTCAGCTGGGGAAGTAATCTGCTGGCTCTTTCTGGATGAGTATGGTGAGGCAGAGAATCACTACTACAGGAGGCGACTCCTGATTCCTGCATAATATCTCTTGGTGACCGACTCTGTATGTTAAAAAGGCAGTTGTATGTATTTTCCTGGAACATATTGACATTTTATAGCACAAAAAATAACTATGTTGCCTCTAGTTGTTATATATATATATAAAAATAAAAAGCTTGGATATATGAAATACAACTTAAAGGGAATCTTGGAAGCTGCAGCTCGGAGGACGAACTTTTGTCTTGAAGATGGCGTTGGGTCCACCCAGGAGTTGATGTTAAACCCCGACGGCCTGTTCTTAATATTACAAATAGAGAACGCTCAATTGTGTAAAAAAAATGAACGTTTCATACCATCCCGTAAATTAACTTTGAGGGTGGCAGGTTTTTGTCTGTTAAATAGCATGGCACAGTAATAAAGTTCAATCATGGTGTTTTTTTTTTCTTTTTGGCTTTATTGTATAAATATCCTCAGCAGTCCGGCTGAACTGACCTGTCCCCTGCACATATCTACTGGTGGAACCCTTCCATTGTCCAATCACCGCTGACAACAGCCACCAGGTCCCTGTGACTTTGCAAGGATAAACGGGTTTAGATGACAGTTGGATGGATGATTAATCAATAACTCCCACCATTCATTTCATTCTCATACTGCAGGTTCAGTGATGGTTATAGAGCTTAGAGGTCAAAGGGCTCCTCCACTGAAGAACCAGGACCCTGATTTTGTCCATTAGAGACGCTGTGCCGACTGACGTGGGTTAAAATCCTACTGTCTCTTAAAGCTTACAGTTGGAGTCATAAAAAAAAAAAAAAAAACATTAAACATTTACCACCAGAAAAGAAAAGCCTCTTTGAAATGTTTTAAGAATAAAGAAGTGTAGGGAAATGCTTACTCTGTTGAATTTATTGTCTCAGGCTAAAATATACATGATGTTATAACTTTAAAATATCTGGAAAACAACAAGTAAATTCTGTTTTTGTGGACTAAACACCCAGAATCCTTTTTTTTATTTTACAAAAGTAAGATCAACAAGTTTGTCATAAGAGAGACGACAACCCGGCTTCAGAGTGACTTTACTTCACACCTGTCAGTTTAATATGCCATTCAGTACGATTCGTAAATAAACACAGACAGCACAAAGGAAACGACAGAGTCCTTTATGTAGACTTAAACCAGCTGCAGTCCCCTGACGTGTGAAGTAGGTTGCTCTGTTGCCACGGGAGCAGTGACCCTCAAGCCAGGTGAACTTTCTTCTACTGGAACTCATCAGTGGAACTGCTGGCAGGTTTGTGGCCAGGAAGCAGTGGAACAGGAGATGTGGCCTCGATTAAAGCGGGGTTCAAGATGATCGGAAGAGGCATGGATGGGATGCCCACCTGCAGAGGGGAGGCTAACGGCTGCAGGATGAGGGGTGGCTGACTTGGAGATAATGGGGAGCGGACAGGAGATGTGCTCGACGGAGCCAGCGGTAGAGATTTTGAAGCAGGTGCTGGAGACGAGAGATCTGGTCCTACGAGGCAAAACAGACGTATTATACTCTGAATACAGTCGTCTTTTTAACAGTTATCTTAAATCTTTGTCACAAAGTGTGACAAAGCTCCTATGGCTGGGATTTCCAATGAGTTCATTTTGATTATTTAGGTGTTAAAAATGTTAACGCAGGACAAAGTGTGATGAGATTAGAGTGGGCAACCTGTTCAGCTAAAGTGAACTGGATTTTTAAAGCTTTTTTGGTAACACTTTATTTGACGGGGTGTGCATAAGACTGACATGAATATGAAAGAGTCTTTATGAATGTTTATGACCGTTATCATGAAGTGTCGTTCTGTAAATAATGACACTTTTAATGCAAAGTTGCTCTAAAAGTTGCATTAAAAGTGACAAAAATCATACAAAGTTGGCACTTTTAATGGACTTTTAATGCAACTTTTAAAACAACTTTTGCATTAAAAATGTCATTAACGAATGACACTTTATGACAACAGTCAAACATTCATAAAAACTCCTTCATGTTCATGACAGATGTTATGTCGTGATTAACAGATTAAAAACAACAAAGATCTTTGTCGTTGAGCTCATATGTCTATTTGTTCAAAAAATTACCAGCAAAAAGAGTTTTTGAATAAGATATCACATCTTTTGTCAACATATATTTTTTAATAAAATGTAATTAACTGCAATTAATGAATTGCACACCATGCAACTAACTCAATTTAACATTTTTACTGGAGTCGTGTCACTGGTGCTTACCGTTGGCACTAGCTAACTGAGGGTCTTGAGTTGGTTCTTGACTGACGGACAGTGGAGTCTCTGCTGGCGACAGGACTGAGGAGGAAGGCTGGGCGAGAGAGGAAGACTCCTGAGGGGATGAAGGGCGTTCAGCTGTGGATGCTGACTGCACTGGCTCAGCTTGAGGACCGGGAGTCGGCTCTAAAATAACAAAAATTAAATATAAAACAAGAGCTTTATCCTAACATCACGCAAATCATTTGCTTAATAGTACAGCAGCAGCCATTTGGGATGGGCAATATGGATTTCTTTGTTTCATTTAATAAAGAATGTCACATGGAGATAAAATAAGTTCTTTGATGGACAGTCAACGGACCAAATCCTACTGGCAGTATTCTGGAAACAACATTAAATTTAGTTTTGTCAAAGGATGGATCGTTCCTGTGATGATCATTCTTCCTGATAATGAAGTGCTCAGAAGTGAATACCTGCTATAACTGTCTGTTTGAATAGCTCTTCCCGCAGGTTCGGAAGAAAGCACACAATACGTTCCCATGTTATTTCCCACAGGTCCGAGTATCCTGTCCTAGAGTCAGAGCTGCGGAAAATCCCCGCAGTGTCCATAACCAGCAACATGTTCTTTAGAGATTCAGGAATCGCCTCCAGCTGCATAGAAACACAAATAAACGAGTGAATAAAAATGCAACTGTAGTACTCAGCCACTTAGTACTTCATCATCACTTAGTACTTTATATATGCAATGTATTCTTTTTTTAGGTGAGACTAATCAACTGTATACGAGAAAAAAGTGTGTGTGGTAATTGCTGTCCTCACCAGTAAGTCACTGGATCCTGCATGCATATACTTGTCCATGAAATCCAGAATGGTAAGCCAGAGGGCAGCAAAGGTGGGCAGGGACAGCAGGGGAGAGAGGTGCTGCAGGAAGACCTGGAAAAGCACATCCATACCGGAACTTAACACACACACAGACCACAGGACCACAATTCAATACCCTCAAAAATTCCTTAACATGCAGGAAAACTTCCATAAAAAAAAAAGTATAAAATCTTAAATATTTAGGCCCAAGCAGTAAAGCGCTGCCAGGGCTTATTGTAATAATAGTGTTTCCCCCCCCCCCCCCCAAATGAAGTGGCTTTTTGGAAGCATTAACATACATGAAAACTCAATAAACTTGGTGGACGCATCAGGCCTGTGTAAAATGTACATATTTTAAGGCTGTTTCAAAAGTCTCAACAGAAACAACTCAACAGTGCCACATATATACACACACCGTATTTTCAGCACTATAAGGAACACCGCATTATAAAGCGCATAGAATAGACTCTACAATTACGGTTGCCAATTTATTTCGTACTTTATTATTACACATCCACATTTGTAAAGAAGTGGTCCCCGAGTACTTTATATAGTAGGTTGCCCCAGTCATTGTTTCACTCACGGTGTTGTTGTTGCGATATTGTGCCCAACTGCTTTCTGCCTCAAGTGGAGGAGTTTAAGTATCTGGGGATCTTGTTCACGAATGAGGGAACAAGGGAGCGGGAGATCGACAGGCGGATTGGGGCAGCGTCTGCAGTGAAGAGGGCGCTGTACCGGTCCGTCGTGGTGAAGAGAGAGCTGAGTCAAAAAGCGAAGCTCTCGATTTACCGGTCAATCTAAGTTCCCACCCTCATCTATGGACATGAGCTTTGGGTCATGACCAAAAGAACGAGATCACGGATACAAGCGGCTGAAATGGCTTTCCTCCGCAGGGTGGCTGGGCTCTCCCTTAGAGAGAGGGTAAGAAGCTCGGTCATCCGGGAGGGACTCAGAGTAGAGCCGCTGCTCCTCCACGTCGAGAGGAGCCAGTTGAGGTGGCTCGGGCATCTGGTCAGGATGCCTCCTGGACGCCTCCCTGGTGAGGTGTTCCGGGCACGTCCCACCAGGAGGAGGCCTCGGGGAAGACCCAGGACACGCTGGAGGGACTATGTCTCTCGGCTGGCCTAGGAACGCCTTGGGGTTCCCCCGGAGGAGCTGGAAGAAGTGGCTGGGGAGAGGGAAGTCTGGGCCTCTCTTCTGAAGCTGCTGCCCCCGCGACCCGACCCCGGATAAAGCGGAAGAAAATGGATGGATGGATGCTTTCTTCCTCCGGCTTTAAATGTATTATCAAACTTTATTAACAAACCAGCGTTCTGACAACTATCCCATCATGCATCGCGCACTTCTTCTACGGGGGAAAATGAAGTCGGCGGCTGCTTACCATAGTTGCTAGACCTGTTGTGGTTCAATATTGGTCCACATATAAGGTAAACCGGATTATAAGGCGCACTGTTAGCTTTTGAGGAAATTGAAGGTTTTTAGGTGCGCCTTATAGAGCGGAAAATACGGTATAGAAGAGACAACCGGGACAGACGGCAGAACAAATGGAAGAAGTTTGTTAAAACTTGACTTCAAGTCTGAAATGAGCTCATGACTTGTCATTAGCAGAGAAGATGTGTTGCGATGGCTCCCAACATTGCTGCTAACGCTGCAGGAAGTGTAACTTCAAACCTTTGACAGCAGCGTGCAGGCTCTCATTCTGGTCTCCTCCATACCGCCTACATCGGCCGGACTGATGTTGTCCAGTAGCTTCGTCAGCAGAGGAAAAAGCACCTGCAAACACACATCAATTCAACTCTTACAATTTAGTTATGATGCAACACTGTGGCCCGTTATAAGAAATGTGTAGTGCTTTTAACCTTGTTGAAGCAGGACTCCCACTCAGCTGCATCAAGAGTCTGCAGGTCATGGACAAGCAGCGCTCTCTGGAGGTAAGTGAGGGCCTGCATGCGGACCTGCCGCCTGGCGTCGCAGCACAGCCAAGCGATGCCTGGAGAGCGCGACCAAAGACACGTACAAGAGGTGAGTCTATTTTAATACAACAAAGCTCAGGATGTGTCACTCAAACAACTACTGGTTTGTTTTAAACCAACAAGTCATCCCCTTCATGACTTTAATATGTTCATTTTAATAAATCCCTCAGTCTGGGATCCCTCAGCAGGAGAGTGTGTGATTGCAGATTAGGAAAAAACTATCTGCTGAAACCAGGATGGGACGACCATGTGTCTCATTTAAGGCATCAAGCTAGACAAACCCGGAATTAGTTTTTTAGGACAAGAAGTATAGAAAATATGTTGAGGGCTTTTAAACTGCTCCTATGCATCAATCTAGTAGCTCTAATTTCTGTTAAAAATCAGGAGAGTTGAAAGTCTATTTATGTCCAATTTCAGGATGACGTAATGATCACCTTGCAGCAGTGGGCACCAGCAGCTGGTCCACAAAGTTTGAGAGTCAGCTTCTATCTTTTTGCCAGAAGCCTCTAGGTGGCGCTGTTCCTCTGCCCAGGAGCTGTAGATGCTGGCTGCACGTGTATGAAGGGTGTGCATCAGGTCCAACAGCTGCATGGGCACAAACAGTAGAATAAACAATCACATCATACATGGTTTTCCTGCATCAGGAACTTCACAAGGTAATCTCAACAAATATTTATTCTGCGCTGAGGAATATTTCTATTCAACTGAAAAAGTAGCGACTGACAAATGGTTGTTGAAGGACCGCTCCCTGGTGGTCCGGATACCACAGTTTGAGAACGACTGGGTTAGATGTTAGGCATTACTATCCTCCATTATCATATAAAAATGCCTGGCAAGTCCTTTTATTGGAGAGAGAATGATGAACTCTAGGGCAGGGGTCCTCAGGGGCCGGTGTCCTCCCAGTTTTAGATGGACTGTGGAGAACTTGACTGCCCTGAGGAAGCAGTTCAGCCATTTATTCACGGTGTTGAACCAGGGACACTTCTAAAAGCAGAAGGACACCGGCCCTCGAGGACTGGACAGGGTTTACAGAAACCAGGTGTGTCGAACATAAAGGATGTGAGGCTCACAGTAAACGTAGAACGATGAAAAGGGCTATTGTACTTACATCTTGACTAACCTGTAATGACACGGTGTGATAGCTGGCTGGAACACCCTCGTCTTCCTCATCGTCACTGTGAGAACGGGATGGACGTTGACTTGACACTCGACTTCCACCTCGTCTTGTGCTGCCTCCAATGTCTCGCTCCCTCCCCACCGGCTTCTTCCTCATCCGGGACTTGGACTCGTATTTGTGGTTCTTCTTCTTGTCATGGTTCCGATAACCTTGAGAAGAGATTCACCAGGAAAAACATAAATACAACATATTATGGATCACAGTAGACTAAGAACAAACTGTTATTTAGTTTTCTGTTGATTTGCAAAGTCACAAGATGGTTAATAAAACCAGTTCTATAATAATGATACCAGGGTGTATCATTTTTCCATATTCACTCTATTCTGGGCCAACAGAGCAGCCAGTTTAAAGTCTGTGAACCAAAGCAGCAAAATAATATTTTAATTTGTCTTCGCAAATTAAACTAATAGCCAGCAGAATTATATTGAAAAGTGGTTCGTCATCATTTCCAGAGTTTCCCCCACTGCATTATAAGCCTGGCAGCCACCAGGCTTTACTTGTGCCCCCGCCAGGCTAAGCATTGCTTATTTAGTTAAGTCTTTTTAAAATGTTTGCATTTTTTAAGACTTTATATTTCATGTTTAGGTATTAATCTTCCAATCTTTTGATAACACATAATTATCAAGTTATTATTTTCAAGTTTCATGTCAACTTTAAAAAAATTTCAACTCAAAAACACAACAGGCCATTGGATGAATGACTGACCTGGAGCCCAACCATCAGGCTTAGCAAGTTTTCTTGTGGGAAACCTTGATTTCTGTATGCATTTTGGGAAATATGCTGGTTGAGAATTCATGCCTTCAAGAGTCTACACACTGTCAGACAGCAAAGACCATCACATAAAGGCCTTTAAGACTAATACATTGTTCTTTATTAGTTCTTAAACCCCAGAGAGAAACACAACAATGTTAGAGAAAGTTTCAAGCGTATTCTCACCTCCATTGAGGCTGGCCTCCACAAACACACGGATGGTCCGAACACACAGCTCAAAGTTGTCAGGGGTGACGTGGGCGGCGTCACGGACAATAAAAGAAAGTGTTTCCACACACTTGATGAGAGACTTGGTGTCATGCTGGCCAAGGTCCTGACCCAAAGTCAGGCTGTACTGGTTGACCAAAGGGTGATTCAGCTGAGCTTTGGAGTTTACTGGGGTGGGTTTACTTGTCTCCAAATCAACTTTTCCAACCTAGTGAGTGGGGAATAAAAAAATATTAAAATGATATAAAAAGTATATATATATATAAATGTAACTGAGTTTAGCTGGTCCTCCAGTAAGAAATTCTCTTCTGTTATTTTACATTATAGTCTTTAACAGAAAATTGGATATTTAGGAAATGCCTTAAATTTTACAACTGAAAAAATATTTGCTTTTCAGTTTTACTTTTAAGTTAAATCGTTTACATTCCTTACTGACGATAAAGTATTAGAAAAACAAAGATCCTGAAGAATTGTAGCCACTGACTTGTTATGTCAAATTATTCAACAATGTATATCTGTGAGACCCAGAGCCGGCCCAAGGCATAATCAAACTAATGCATCTTTTCCGCTGGCTCTGACGGACCCGGCTCCACTCTACTCAGCCTGCATTACAAACATTTTCAGTAGCATTTTTTTCCAGGCCGCTCTCTGCCAGGGGTGACGCAAGCTTAGCTCCTGTTCACCAATTGGCCGTGAGCGTAGTCAAAGTATGAGCAAAAACAGAAGAAATACAAACGGTGCAAAATTTCAAACTCGCTGCAACACAAAAGCAATGGAGTTATCTGAAGCTACAAGCAAGCAGTGGACAACGAGATGCCGGCTTTTCTGTGCATCGAACTTCAATAATCAGAGGCAGCTCGGTATTGAACCTGTCGCTTCAATGTCCTTTTTTGTCGACATGGTGGAGAGAATGGAAAGCCTAGGTTAGTGTGTATAATTGTAGTTCAGAAAAATGATCCATAGATACTTTCAGAGCCACGCAATTCATTAGGCTATAGTGAAATCAAGGCCATCAAGGTTATCAACATCTGGACCACCGGACATAACAGACATCGGATCATTACCGTTACTTGGAGCTCTTTGTTAAACATCACCTGTCCGTTTCTAAGTGTGAGGACTTACCACAAGCCACCCACTGCTGGACACGTCCACGTCAGTAGTGGAGCGAGGTATCCTGGTCTTACTGTGGTCTGTGTACACCTCTGAGTCAGACGTGTAGCCACGGTCTAAACTGACTTCATTGGAATGATGAGATGACAGCTCACTGTCCGACTGGGCACCTGAAGGCACCAGGAAAACCAATGCTATTTTACAAGAGGCATTTTATGTTGTTTGTGTACCGTTTTAAACAGCACAGTTTGAACAACACAAGCATCAGAGAAACCTAATGTTTAAGCGATACACTGAAAGTAAATTATTTAAAACCTACAGGTGTTGCTCGTTAAAATGAGAACAACAGGAAAAAAAAGGTTCATTTATGTCAGTAATTCCATTCAAAAAGTGAAACATGTATATTATATTCATTCATTTACATAATACTGCCCCTTCAAAAACATAACATGAACATAAGAAATGTAACTTTAGGGAAATATTGAACCTGTTTCATTGTCAGCAGAAGAAGAGGTAAGTTGGAAGGAGGCACGAGGTTTAACTCCGGCTCCAATGCACTCCAGCAGGGAGAAGAGCGTGTACCAGTCGTCTGTACAGTGGATGTTGGCTGCATTCGTCTTTAGCAGCTCATGAAGGCCATAAGCAATTTCCCTACTGATCCGGGACAAGACGTGTGGCTTCATCATGAGCAGGAGGCGTAGAGAGAGAAGGACCTGTGGATGAACAGGAAGCGCGATAATGCAGTGAAACCTTTAAACATATTAGAAATTATTTCCATTTTGCACTCAACACAAGCATGAAAATAATATCTTGGAACATAAATGGGCAGAATCAGCTGAGAATGTTGCAGTTCTGATGTGGAAACTTGTTTCACATCACATTGAGCACTGATGAATACACGAGTAACAACAGACATTATGACACCACTTCCTCAGTACGTTTCTAAAAAGTTTGATAATCTGTTTTCAGGTAAATGAAAATTTTAATTGCTACAGCACAAAAAAGTGTGACAAATTTCAAAGTTTATTATAATTTAATTCTCATTTTAACAAGCCAGTCTAAAACCTGTGTTAAATTAATAACATCAAGGTTGACCTCATGTCCTGATGTCCAATAAAAATGTTCAAATATTTTTTTCCATACCACCTCTTATTCTCTCTGACTGGTAGGTAATTGTATTTATGCAGCACCTTTTCAGCAACAAGGCAAATCAAAGCGTTTTACATGAATTAAAAGGAAACACAAACAAAATAACAAACCAAAGGAAAGAGCAAAAGCAAAAGAAGACAAAGAATCTAATAATGTTGATCCAAAGTATGTAAACTAGATACTCCTGTTCAGATCAGTATCCTCTGGTCTAATTTCTAGATTCTAAGTTTGTTCTAATTTCTGTTCTGGGTTGCAAGATAAGTATGAGTAAGTAAGAATCTTCTGGACTTTATAAGTATGTTCAAATTTGTAAAAGTAATGAACTAAATGTTCCTGTTCTGGAAACATTTTTTCTGGATTCTAAGTTCATTCTAATTCCTTTGGTCTACTGTAGCGGTTCTCAACGTGGGCGGTACCGCCCACCAGGGGGCGCTCAGAGGACGGCAGGGGGCGCTGGCAGACATTTTTACAAAAGGGGGGCGCTGGGATGCCTTTGGGAGGCGTTTGGTCGAAGGTAAACTTTACACCTTAAATGCACAACAATAAACATAGCAATAAACCAAGAGAGGATAATACTAATCAAAGGAAACTAAATGGAAATGAATGAAGAACAAAATGCAAGAATAAACTAAGAAGCTAAAGTAAATACAGAGAAATAAACTGGTATGGCAAGACCTTTCGAGCAATAATTAATACAAAGGACTGTATGGCAAGAATAAACAGACACTATTTCCAGATAAAAAGTAAAATAATATTGTTGAAATGTCATGGGTTTGTTGAGACCACATCTAATACTGAGAATAAATATATCTCAACAGTAAATAACTTATCACTTACTTGTGTTTTTAATTAGATTTAATATATATTTATTTCTTCAATATTATTTTTCATGTCGGTGTTAATGTCATGAGGCTGCTGACTCCATGACACTTTCGATTTGACTCATTAGGATTTGATTAAGAACCAGATTTGTTCTTTGTAATTTCTGTCCAGTAAAACTATTTATCTATAAATCAATAGACAGGTCAATATAAAGATATAATCCATGTTTCTGTCTCATATTTGTATGGCATTAAAAGGACCTGGAACTTTTGTTTTTCCACTGAAAGTTCTGGTTTGCACAATAAATGCCATGTGGGTGAAGTTTTATGGATGATACTCTGATGTCCCATTCTCCTGAAGGCAGCACAGAGCTGCACCATCAGAAACTCTCAGAAACACTGACGAGAAGAGCGTTATGTATAGTTACAGTTCTATCCATGTTTTAATGTTGCAGAGCTCAGTCGTTTTGCAAATAGTTCAAAGTTTAAACTGGCATATTGTACATCTTTTATCTGGTCATTTTGTGGAATATTTAACAACTAGAAAATGGCACAGAACAATAATATTTTTCCACTGTGATTGGCTGCTGTTAGACCTACCAATTTTAACTTGAATATTAATTTTTTATAGACGCCGGTGAAAATAATTTCTATTCCCATGGCTTTTTTGTTCTCTGGGAAATTATTTTTGATGATAAATACAGAAACAAGCATACAAATCAAAACATCTACAATAGTGATAGTAATATTAATGATAAAATAATGGTCAGTGCAAAGTAGCCTGCAAATTCTTTGGTGGGGGGCGGTGAGGGACATGGGTAAAGGCTAGGGGGACGCTGGCCCAAAAAAGGTTGAGAAACACTGTTCTACTGGATACATTTAGTGAACCAAAGAACATCACAACACAGTGGACCTAATCTTAAAAGATTTCAAATAAGGAGCAATAAATTGTAACCTACAAAAACAAATACAAGAAGCATTTCTTTAAAGTGACAGACATGGGAAATGTGACAGAACCTGACGTGAGTAAATGACCAGTCAGATCCACCTTTCCTCTGGCCTGTAAATGTTTGCCTTCATCCATGCTGACAGTCGTTGCTCGGTTCTGTACCTGAGAGCTGATCTCCTCTCTGCGCAGCAGGCGGATTGCGAGTCGAAGCAGACCCACCACAGCTCTCTCCACCAGGAAGCAGCTTTCTGTGGCATGAACACACAGGTGATAGAGATGGTCCCGGACGGTCTGCCAGACACACGACACGCGATCCCTTTAGATGCAAAAACAAACGTTGACTCAATTAAAACTGATGAACAACACTGACTGTTTAGCAAAAGTGGTAATTGTGTTTCTGAGCAACTCGCTCTCTCTCACCTGTTCTCCAGAACAATGCGCAGCAGCATCTCCAAACAGAAGGCGGCGTCCTCTTCATCATAGGTCTCTTCATCTGGACTCACAGATATCAGTGCCTAATAAGAGAAAATGGAAATGAGTGGGGTTTTTTATTTTTAAATGCGACATTTCTTAAAACTGCCCAACAAAGAGCTCTGGTTAAATCAATGCACAGCAAAAACACTTGACAGAAAACATGAGACATTCAGTCAGAAAGATGAAAAACCTTCATAAGCTCCTGCAGAGACTCCAGCTGGAGAAATTTACTCTCAGTGATCAACTTCTCTGGGTCGCATTGCTGCAAGACAATAAAGAAGACAACAGAACAATATCTGAATGGTTGATGAGTTACAGAGAAGCTCTACACATTTTCTATGTGGGAAAATTGTTTGAGATCATTTTTAAAACTGTGTGGCTTACGTTGACGTATGTAAACAATTGTACAAACCAGTCTGTTTGCATATCATAAGTCCAGATAAAAAAAATATCTGGACTCATGATATGTGGCATAGATTTCAAATTTGTTGATAAAAAATATAATGTGATGTCATCATCACGGTGTGTAATTAGTACCTTAATGCAGAGGATGGCAGCTTGCTTGGCTTCCTGATTTTCTGTGGTTGGTCCTCTGAGTCCTGACTGCTCAGCTCCACTTGGTGTTAACCAGTTGATAAAACTTAAAACGGCTGATTCACCACTGTTACGGAATACATAAACAAATATATAAATATACACACCAACGCACACATGCAGACACGTATACATATATACATATACAGATGAGAATGAGTTTACCGATTTGAAGGCATTTCTTCTCTCTGAAGCGAAATTTTTCCATTTGGCTCCACAAAGTCCTCCATCTGAGGAATAATTGTTGTGTTAGAGCAAAGAACAGCAGGTGGCAGCAAAGTATGTAAAATACCATCTCAATGTTTTTTTTTTTTGCCTTTTTCTCGATCAGAGTTAAGCTGTACTAAGCTCTGACGGTACACTGACCTCCACCATGGCCTTTGGCAGGAGCTGGGCTCTGAAGAGCTGCAGCATGGACTCCATGATGTTCTTCCAGCCCTCCCTCAGGATGTTGCCGTGCTTATGAGCCAAATCAAACACGGTCTTGGCAGCAGTTTGGGCTTTGTTGTTGCTACCAAACACGGTAGGTAGGTTTTCCACAGACTGGCAGGAAGAACACGTTCAGATAGAGGAACGCATTTACAATTACATTTACAAAATGTTACAACTGCTGTTTGATGGCTAAAAACTGAAACAATTTATAAAAAGTACCAGAATAAAACACATTTATTAACGCCTCAGTTTTTCTCAGTAAGTTGAGCCTTAACAAGGTGATAATCTTAGCCTTTGAACTCTGAATTGATTCTGGTGAAACTTGAACACAGTGGGCTGTTCCAGCTTGGCAACGATGCCGACCACAGATCAGAAATGAGCTTGGAATATCAATATTCCACAACGCCAAACCCAAATCCTGACCACAGCACATTGAAAAACCTCTGAATACATCACCCAGACACCATTATGTCAAAAGCTTGTTGATGGCTACAAAAATAATGAAAACACCATGTGATGTCATCGACAGCGACTCACCTCACTGGCCAGGGTTGTGAACTTGCAGAGGGAAATAATCAAGTTGTCAAACACGTCACTGCAGCCATAGTGAGCAGCGATCATTGCACATTTCCTGCAAGATAGAAACCCAAATTATTATACAGGACGAATCAGCCAACATCCTATACCTTATAGCCAGCTGTTAATTTGAGCTAAAACATGCATTTTCTACCCCACTGAGCTAACTGTAAACAACAACAACAAGATTTATCAAAGACAAAAACAATAAACTATTCAACTAAAAGTGGAGATCTTCTTGCAGAAGACGAAATATGAGGCTTAAAGCGACTGCTGAGATCATAAGTTCTAGTTCAGCATCTTCCCGTCCGATGATTCTATACTCGCATACCTGAACCCGGTGATGGCCTTCTGGATGATGTTTTCATCAAGGCTCTTGTCAAAGACGTAAGACAGAGCAGCGATGGTGGGACCCCAGGTCATGGTGAACAGGTCGTGGTCGTAGCTGCCTGGCGGCAGGTGCAGGAAAAGCCCCTCAGGAGTGGCACCGCGGTGCAGCAGCACACTCCAAACGTAGTTTTCCTTCACTAAACCCGTCTGCTCATCTGGCATCACAATCTCTTCACTCCTGAGCAGTAAAATGTCGGTGAGGCGATTTCAGAGATTAAGTACAAAAACAGAAAAGAAAAACTGGAAACACAAAAAAGTTCTATAGAAAAGAAGAAAATTTAAATTTAAAGTCTAGATAAGAAATCCAAATTTAGATCTATGCAACATTATGCAATGGCAAATTGAACATTTAGGACTGAAATGATTAGCTGATTAATGTATTTGGACAAAAAAAAAAACATGCTACCCATACATATTGATTACTGCAACAGCGCAAAATGTATTGTTAGTTGTAAATGAGGTCATGCTAATAAAAAAACAAAACTGAAGCCGACTTTCAAACTTCAACATCAACACAAACGCAGGTAAAACAAAATGTGAGTCCAGTCCTTAAAGGGGCAGTATTATGTGTTTTCCAGGTACATGGTGCGATTTTATGGCATAATCAAGTTACTATGTTACCTTCAATTACAAAAATGCTTAATATATCAGCATTTTATGTTGGCCGATGGTGGCAACAGTGGTTGGACACCACAGCCCTGAGGACGAACTGAGCCTTGAAGGTGGTGCTGGCATTTTGGACAGTTGAATAATTGCCATGGAGATTAAAGGATTTCTCAAACATGAATACAATTTTGTTCCACATACGGAAGTGGCGCAAATGGGATTTTTTTTTTTTTGCGGATGAAAAGATTGGAATTGGGCTAATCAGACTGCCTGGAAAAAGTTGGATGTGGGTCACATGAGGGCAAAAGAAAAGAAAATCAGATTTGGGTCATATTTGCCTGCTGTCTGAACAAAACCAATATCATCAATACAATGGAGAAGGAAAAGCTGAAGACATCAGAATGGTTTGTTAAGGATCATTTTGGATTAATGAGAGAGAAGAGCTCTGTTGTTGTATTGTGGTTTCTTACTTGATTGCATTGTAGATGTCCTCCAGCATGTCCTGGTCAAAGTCCTTCTTTTCATTAACACCCTTGAGATTTTTCTTGAATTGCTGTTTGGGAAAACAAGACCAAACACAGAAGAAAAGCTAACTAATGCTTTAGAAGAGTTCAGCTTTATTTCTTGAGACAACCTCAATATGAAGAGCAGTGTATGTGTTTCTACATTCTGGCTCAAAGAAAGAAGCATTCTGGCTCTTGGTTAAATGAACATCAAACCAACATTTAAACAGTCATGGATGGAAACGTACTGCTGTGTCATTTAATACGCTTAAGTTCAATAGTTAGGAAAACAGGGATTAAACCAAAGAGGTTTGTGTAAATAAACATAACCACCTAGTGACGATTGATAGCCTCAAGCCTTCATTGGCAGGGTATGCGATACCTGGGGGTTGAACAAGGAAAATACCAGCTACTCTGCAAGGTCACAGAGGAAAAACACGGGCAGACAGAGGCAGAGATGGCTAATGGTGCTAAGAATCAAACCATTTCTATCAAATGTTCATAGAAGGAGCACACGACCGTAAATACATCCTCAATCAACAACTTTGGCGATATGGGATCATCTGCTGGCTACAAACATCACAAAACAGACTTTATCTTCACCTCATTTGACGCAAACCTTTATCAAAGACAGACTCATTTATTTATTGGAATAATGGTACTTCCAGCATAAACTGTGGTGCAAATAGCAAGTGAGGGACCGGGCACAATTTAAGTTAACTCCAATGTTGAGTGTGGAAGACTATATGTTCTACAAAGGTGCTATATAACAATCCAACACATCCACAGACAAGAGCCTGACACAGTCAAAAAGGGAAAAACCTGCCTGTCATTTGTCAGTGAAAGGAGCCCACCGACAGACCACTCACATGTTCCCTGGAGACTATGTTTAGTCTTCAACAAATGTCAATCAAAGAGGAAAAACGGGGGAAAGCAGATGTCAGGCCCACCCCTTTCTCCGTTCTGTGTAAGAGCATTTCACCTCAAACAGGGGCCACCATTTGAAGAAACAGTTGGCAATGGGTTTTCTCACCTGCCAACCTGGATGTGGGCAAATGCTAGCAGATC
This sequence comes from Poecilia reticulata, assembly GCF_904066995.2. Classification (NCBI taxonomy): domain Eukaryota; kingdom Metazoa; phylum Chordata; class Actinopteri; order Cyprinodontiformes; family Poeciliidae; genus Poecilia; species Poecilia reticulata. Next base: position 6,292,670 of record NC_088844.1, on the reverse strand, counting down.
CAAAAGACTGCTACACCATGAAAACCACTACCATAAAACAATAGGCAGGAACGCGGAGTGAGTTCGCTTCACTGCGACTGTAGAGTCACTTACCTCTACGGTCATGGGGATGTTCTGCTTTCGAACGTTGTGGTTGTGTTGATCAGTGTTCAGCATAATCACAGCATAAGCCAGAGCAAAGCCTGCATCGTTGGTCATGAAAGGGGAACCGTTGACTTTCTGAAAATATACATACAATACACAGTTGAAAATTACTAACGGTATTTTTACACCATCAGAAAATGATACACAGATGAGAATAGTTCTTATGTAAATGATAAATCTTGCTTCATCAACAATTGTTTATTGCACAAACATGATTTTTTTGTTGTTGATGTTGTTCAAATACAACTCCAGAAGCACAATTCCCTTTGAAGGCTGTTTTAAAATGTGAATCGTAATGTCTAACCAGGAGCTGTTACATAAAATGGATAATTAAGTAATCTGGTAATCTTAATTTCTGTCTCCCCCCCCCATCAAGGCACTAGTTAAGATGTGGCACCTTTCGCATTAGTTTTTTTTTTTAACTCAGGTAAAATGGAACGATGCAGCAAATAGGAAGCTACGTAAGACTTACTTGCCAGTTGTCTGTAAAAGTTTCCAGCAGCCTCTGAATTACTGGAGCCTCTCCTGGAAGCCTGAAGGCCTCTAAATAGAGCCGCAAGGCCTCGTCAATACGGAGACCCTGGAAGGTGAACGTACTACCAAAAAGCTCTGTGTTAGAGTGAGACCTTTTTGATGCATGGAATGACAACAAACACATATGATACTTCACAGTACTTCACAAAGCTGTCCAGGAGTTCCATGTTCTTGCGGTCGCTTATGTACTCCCCGATCATCTTTTTGTCCAGACGGGGGTTTTCTCTGAGCCACTGCGCCACCTGCTTGGTGTCCAACGGGTCGCTGAGCAGGCCTTTCTCCTGAAGGAACTGGACTCCTTTCCTAGGCTTCTGGTTAAACTGCTCTGTGCCTGTGATAAGAAGCTAAACACAAGACAGGTCCCACATAGTTTTTATACTAAATCTGGATGTAATGTTAAAGAAAAAAGGAAAAAATCCAAATGAATCCAAATCATTTACTTTTTTCTTGGTTCTAATTTCCAACAACTCCAGTGACTCAGGTAAACATGTAGAGAAGCGGGGAGGCTTTTTTGGCCCTTTCTTCTCTGTTGAAGCAAAAAAACTGATCAACTCCCCAATTAAGTTCCCACAAAATGCTTTAAAGGAGGAGTTTTTTTTGGATTTGAACATCACCGCTATCGGTGTCTCCCTGATCCTCCCGACCCAGTTTCATCTTCTCAGCCATTAGGAAGCCGCTGGTAGGCGGATATCCGGACGCGTTCGCCGCTTTAGGAGAATTATTAGGGCTGCCTTTGCCGTTAAGATCTGAAGAAATATTTATTGTCTCGCGTTATACAAAGAATAATTTAGACAGATATTTACTTTCCATCAGTAACTATAATGGCAACGATGGAGCAAATGCAATGTGATACCAGTTGTTAGGTCTGTTCCATTTGAAGTGGATCCTTCTTCGTCTGCCAGTAGTGTGTCTGACTGGTTCTGCTGAGTCGAGTTGTTTACTACCTTGGACTGGCAGTGGCCTTCAATGCTGTCAATCACCGTCAGCAGGGCCTCCAGTGACAGCAGATGAGTGGTGTAGAGTTGACCCGACACAGGAAACGCATTCTGAAAAGGCAACAACAACAACAACACAAACTACAAATGTGAAAAGTGGTCTGAAAGACAAGCCCCTAGTCAGACACAGCAGGTAGAAAAGAACACACAAATAAAGTAAAAGCAGGTTGGAGTGTAGTGAATTAGTATTTTTGAACAATAAAGGGAAAATTTCCACATCAGCTGACAATTCATTTAAAAATGAGTAATCATTCAATATTATCTGTTTGACTCCCAGACAATGGCCATTATTTAGAAGTAAGCTGGATTATTTATTGGTGTTGACAACCACCAGTAAAATACAAATAAGAGCCCTTTAACAATATAACAAAAAAATATATTGTAGCCCTGGAAATGTTTGACATTAATATTCAAGTCTATTCAATCTAAAGAGCATCTTGTTTTTAAAATTAACTTAACCCTGGAAATGCCATTAAACATATTTAATTTCTGCTACTAAGCAACGTTCCATTCTTGCAAGGATGGCTTCAGTCATTCTTGCATCAAAAAACTTCAAATTCATACCTACACTATTCTTATATCTGGCTGAACAAATAAATAAAAAAAGAGACAACCAAATGTAAAATTGTGAATAACCAAACAAATTAATTAAAGCAACCATTCAAAGAAATGAATCTAGACATATGTTACCTTGGAGAGCAGCTTGGTGAGGTCTTCGAACATATTTGAGCAGTAGAAGTCACAGTCGTAGTTAATGTACAGCTCAGTCACAAAGCTGGGGATCCTCCAGAGCTGGACCAAAGCCTCTAGTCCCATTTCCTTCATTTCATATGGCATCTTAGTGTTCTCTGATGTTATAATGTCCATTAGCTTCTTCAGGTACATCTGAGAAGTCAGCAAACTGTTTGTTAGTTTGTTGAGCAAATATCAAGAAAAAGAATGCCAAAAGTCTATTTATATGACGTTCAACAACTGGGGGAAAAAAAAAAAAGAAGTAGTGAAGACAATTACCTCCAGCTGAAACTTTAAATGTTCTCTCATGCTTTCAAAAAGCAAAAAGCAAACTCGCATGGAGGAAGCGTAGAGGTTCATACGTTCCACACACAATAGCTGCAACACAGATCACATGCGTCATCCCACCATGTTGAGGTATTGACCCTCTTCTCGTTTCCAGCTCAATAATCTCAAAATAAAATTATGTTTAACAATAACTATCATAAAAAATATACAATGGGCAGCACAAATTATACTTCTAAATATATTAAACAGCATAAAGCTCAAGTATTATTGTTTCAAATGATTAACAAAAGCGGTATCAACTTATTGTCTTATATTGCGTGCAGAGGGGTTAAATATGCCACAGTTCTTTCAAGAAAACAAAACACACACAAATGTATATTTTTTTTCCCTACCTGAAATAGATGCCTGCAGAGCTCGTCTTTAACCAGGACTAGTAAAGACTGGTAATTAACAACGTATGTAGACTCCAGGGCTACAGTCAGAAGCTGCAGCCCCATTTGTATCATAGCGTCAGTGTTGTGGCGGTCATGAGGATTGGTCAGTGAAATCAGAAATCGAAAAAGCTCCCTCAGACATGGAAGGCCGTAAGGAATAAGTGCAACTCCTGCACAAAAACGGGGAACCGGAAGATAAAACATTTAAAGGAAACGAAAAATTTCTGAAAACGAACAACTGTCATTAGTGTTGCAGAGAAAAAGCAGAGCAGGCGGATACTTTAAATGAATACAAAACACACATACAAAAAAAGTCCGATTTAAGAGTCATGGCACGTCTCCCTACCGTCTCTTTGTGTCGACTGCGTAAACCGGACTCCGCGAGGATTAACATAGTCCATGTCATGAACAGAGGTGGCATCCGAATGATCGGGAACGGAGTCTTTGTCGTCCACAACTTCAGGGATGGAATCTACGGACGCAGCCTGAGCCACTTCGACCTGCCCGCCCTCAGACTGGACGGCACATGGGACATCGAACAGGTCAGTTCCGCAGAAAACAGAACGCAGCATGCTTCTACCATTCAACACATTTCACCAATGGAGGTAAAATAATCCACCTGCTTGTGTGAAGAGCCAGACTCAGAGCCAGGTAGTGAGGTAACGGTGCAAGAGGAGCTTGCAGATGGAATGGATTGTTCCAAGTCAGAAAGGTCTTCCCTGGAGGTGGCTTTGGAGCCGGCATCCAGGCCACTGTCCGTGGCCGTGGGGCTGGATATGGAAGAGCCGGCGCTGTCCGATGTGGCAAGGCTGGAGTTGGAAAACCCTTGTTCAATGAATGGGACTCCACCTAGAATAAGAGTAAGGCAGGAAGTCAGTTGACCACCACAGGCAATGTCCATAATACATCCTTCTCAAATTAATTTACCATTTATTATTTCGGTTGTATTTTGTTAATCTTGCATATGTCCTAATCCATGTTTTTACAAGGAATTGACAGGACATTAGAAACTGACCTGATTTCATTTCATAAAAAGCCCAAAAAGCATCGACTGCTGCTACTGACCAGAGAGGTTGTTGCTGAGGGTGCTGGAGCCGCCAGGGTCAGAGGGACTTTGGACCATGTGACGAGGAGGCCGTGGTGAACGCTTCTGCTTCTTCCATTTGGATGACTCGCTCATTCCTCCAGCACGCATTTTCAACTAAACACAATTCAATTGAAAGAGTGAAACCTTTTCACCAAGCATGGCTGCTGGCTGATTACTATAAACCGGTGGAGCCCAAAGTCGGTCCTCGAGGGCCGGCGTCCTTCGTGTTTTAGTTCTCTCCCTGGTTTAATGCATCTGGATCAAATGAAGGCTCCTTAGAGGCCTAAGAAGAACACTGACATGCTGAAAAGGTTGTTACTACCACCAGCGAGAGAACTAAAACATGCAGGTTGCCGGTCACCACTGCTATAAATGAAAGCTACAGATATTTCCTCTCTTAAACCTATTCAGAAATCAACAGAAGCAAATGTGAGCAAGAGTCAATGAGCTTTGGACCCAACAGGCGTTTTTTAGAGTCAGCAAGATGATGTGAAACATGATTGGAAGATTAAGTTGAAGCTAAATGTTGAAATTCAGCGAAAACTTCATTGCAGGATTTTACATTTAATATTAAAAATGACTTTGAATTTACAAAAAAATAAACAGAATCCACATCCACGTCAGTATTTATTCAAATAAAGAAAGCCGACGTAGGAAAGCTGTGAGGGAAGCAGACTGTTGCTGCCTCCAAAGGACATAGGAGGAAAAGTAGCAGCAATGTCCTGATGCAATGATCAGAAAAAAATACATAGAGAGGACTAGTGTGTGTAAACACTATGCCAAAAAAAAAAAAAAGACATAAGCAACAACCTAAGATAAGAAATTGTTGCTTTCTGTCAATCTGGGAAGGTTTTATGGCTGTTTCCAAAATACTTGAATCCATCATTCTACAGTAAATTATTTATTCAGAAAATACTTAAATACTTACTGTGCAGTTATGGTTGCATATAAATATCAGTACTGCCTTTTGGTGCATGCGCTACACATTCCAAGCATCCTACTGGAAGCACAATTTTACCTCATACCTAATTTTCCAATTTTATGTACTGTTTCTACACATTGTATGTACTGTGAAACCAATTTAAAAATCAGTTTCACAGCAAAAAAAGTATTTTTTAATAAAAATGTAAATGACTTGTAGTAAGCAGACAGCTGCCAGTCTTCCAAGTAGAGGAAATCAGGAGGTCTGAATGTGTACAGCTTAGAGATAAGTACTGTGCAGTTATCACAAAAAGCATACTCCATTAAAAAGAATGAGATATTCAGTATATTTGTACATTTTCAGCAGGTCTTAAATTGTTCATCTGTGCTGTAGTTTGTCAGACTGACTGGTAACCTAATGTGCATTTCTTCATAATCGTAGTTGTGGGTAATTGTTTAGGGTTTTACACGCAATTTTTGTTTTTCTAACATAATTTATTTGTTCCACTAGGGGGCGCCTGCAGCCTATTGATGAACCATGATACAAAGCTGGCAGGGAAAATGTGACAACCAAAAATGAGTCTTACCTTGAATCTAAATTGATGTTGAATGGCTACCTAGTTAAATACTTATTCCTGTTGTATCGCAAATTTAAGCTCAGATATTTGAGGATGCTATCTACACTGTATTGCATTTACATTTGATTCTACACTATATAGCAAGAGGGTTAGCTTTCCTTTCACCGTTGATGCAAACCTGAAGGATTTTAGTAAAGATAAAAAAAGTATACAGTAGCGCATAAATATAAAGATGGGAGAGAATGACTTCACCCTGAGATTTCTGAAACAGCAGGGAAAAGTTTTCACCCAAAAAGATTTCCCATTACTAGCTACTTAAGCCATTTCCCTTACCTGAACACGTTTGTTTTTCCACAAGATATTGTAAGCCTCAGAAGAGAAAAGGAGGAGGCAGGTGCCCGTGATTAGTGACAAAACACTTCATAAGCCAACATATGACATGCTTAAGCAGGACGGTTCATGCATGGGAGGACGAGTTCAGATTCCAAACTGGGTGAAGGGTTTGGAGCAAAGCACACAACAAGGATACACTGCAGACTGTCCAACCGGCAGGGAGCAAGAAATGCAGTAGATACATAAAAAGGCCATGAAGAACTGAAGCCAGATGAATACTTTATTTATCTAAACATCTCTCATAATGGCCACTTTCCAGAAAACAGAGATCGACACTAAACATTAGAACCAGTTATGTGGGTATAAGAGAGAGAAAGTGAGTATTTGCAATTTTTTAAACTGACTATGGTCTAATTTAGACCGTCTAAAGAAGTGAAGCGTTATTGACAGTGGAGCCGTTAGTTGACATATGTTATGCAGAGACTAGTGGTGCACCGATGGCAGATTTTTGGCCGATCGCCGATCTTTAAAAAGCCTGACCTGCTGATTCTGATTTTGGCCAACGTCATTTTTTATTATTTTTTTTGTCTAAACTGTCACTAAGTACAGCAAGAAAGTCACTGAGTGGGCAACAGTGGGGTGACAATTGTTAACTGCAAATGTGCAGATATAACCTGGTGGTCATATCTGTTGATATGGTGGGCCGGTCTATCAGTCAAACCTCTCTCATAATAAAGCAGAAGAGGTCAGCGGTAGATTTTTTTTTAACCTCTTTGCTGAGGTAGTTAAGATCGGTGGATAAGATCTGTTTCATATACAAGTATCGGCCAATCACTGATCTCCCAAAATTAAGGAAATCTGCGGCGGTAAATCAGCTGGCCGATAAATCGGCGCACCCCCAGCAGAGACATCTTTGAGTGTTCAAAGAAAACCTGAGTGGAAAAAAAGTGCATCTCAATTTCGACTGCTTCTCAAACACACAAATCTGCTTTTGTCACCTCAACTCTACATTAATTTGTAATACTCAAATTCAAAAGGTACAACAGTTATTTACACTGCGGTTAATAGTTTAGTTGACTATTTAAGTATCTAACTGTAAGAAATCTATGTGTTAATAAACTCTAAATTGTGTTCATTACATGTGTAAGTGTCTTGCTGTTTGAATGCCAGAGCTGAACTTAATCCTTCATCTATTGTTGTTTTAATACCTAAACCTTGTATTTGAAGACAGTAACTAACACTGAACTATTCTGCTGTTATTTTCCTGATAATCAGATGGTGCACTGAATTGGTACATTTGATCTAAATTACTAGTTTTATTAACAACTGCCCTAAGCAATTATTTTTAGTTATGCAAATTAATACCTAAGCTGCCCTGATAGTCTTATTTTGAGGTTTAAATGCAAACTAAGCATTTGATCTCCATTTCCTAGTTGAATGTTTACAGGAATTATTTTTATCAACTGGAACAATTAAACACTTTAAAGCAAAGCAAAGCACCCCCAAGCACCTCATAAACCAACGTTTGGAAATTGTTAGAATTAATCAGTTTAAATAAAGTGACAGGAGCATATTGGGGGAAAGCTGGCATGAGCTGTACATTCATAAAAGAGTATAAAAGAACAGTGTAGCCACACTTCTAGTAATTTATGAAAACGGGTAGATTAATTTACCAATATCTGAACATTGGCATGTTTTATTGTGTACAGCATTCATCTTTCCCAGCTTACTAAACAATAGTTAACTAAACTATACAGCCACACAAACCACCATAGAAACAAATCAACAAAAAAAGAGAGAAAGGTCTACACAAGAAAAAATAAGTGAAATATGTGCAAGCAAATCAAATTTTAGCATCTTAGTCATGTTACCTTTTTCATGTTGGTGCCCACATAACTCTTTGCCTCCTCTTTGAACTGAGGGAGTCTACAAAGACAAATTGTAGAAATAGAGTTTATTAGCAAATAATATTGAAATAAGCTCAAGGTTGATGCAAAACAAAGCTTAGAAAAAACAATGAAAGCAATGATAAAATGCATCCACTTTACATTTTTTGATGTACAGTGGATGCATTGAGATTTTAAACATCTATTGACAAAAATCTTTTTCATTAGAGTGTACAAGAGCAAAGAGCATCATTATATTTCAGAATGTTACAGACAGTTTCTTCTAGATGGGAGATTCAAGCCTGGTTGGGCTCAGCTACAGAAACAGCATTTTACCAAAACATTTTATGATTGAACTGCTTTTATTTGAAACACAGCAATAATTTCTACTGCCCCCAAAAATGATGTCATATTAATTTTCACATTTTTCATTAATGTATCCTACAGCTGAATGATATGGCTTAATAATAAAATCTCAGCCAATTCCTACCAGTTGATTTTTTTTTCCTTTTTTGTTTTTTAAACCACAAATATTTCTCGTCTAGGAAGCGACCTGAATTCAAAGTCCCAATCATTACAAGCTATAAGGCAAGATAATAGGGCCTGGGTGGGATGATGTCACGCTGGAACAATGCATTGCATTGGATAAAATAAAAAATAAAATATCAGGGTTTTCCCCAGTGTATTATAAACCTGGCGGGCCACCAGGCTTTACTTGTGCTCCCACCAGGCTAAGCATTGTTTATTTATTTTAGTCTTTTTAAAATGTTTGTACTTTTTTTTAAAGATTCTGTAGTTGCTGTTCAGGTATTAATCTTCAATCTTTCTTTCAGTAACACATAATTATCAAGTGATATTTTCAAAATTTCCTGTCAACTTCAAACATTTTTAAACTCAAAAACATGACGGGCTGCTGGATGAATGAGTTCTCTAGCGCCCAACCACCGGGCTTAGCAAGTTTTCTGGGGGACACCTTGAAAAAAAATTTTTTCCCCGAAAATTACATTTATCTGATTGATTGATTTATCTGTAAAATTGATTGTTCACTCAGTCCTAAAGTATCCATCCACTTACTGAATATAAATTTTTGACTAATCCAGATCATCCCTTTCCCCAGGGACACCCTCCAGCTTACTCTCAGGGATCCAAAGATGTTCGCAGGCCAGAAATGATGCACAGTTGGTCCCAGTGCAATTAACCCATACTTCTGGTATTATCAGTTTAGTTTGTCCTGTGTGTTGCTACCACTTATTCCTAAAAGTAGAAATAGTTCCATTTACCTTTCTCAATTTTATGCCCTGTTATACATAGATTGTTTTACAGTTTTTCTCGGTTTCTTTGGTGCATTTCTCAGAATAGAATTTAAATTCTCTAAACTACTTGTTCAATCTTGATATCATTGTGTCACTTGTACACATAAAAAAGGCAGTTGCTCATTCCTCCAAGTTGCAAATATTTTTGTACACCATGGAAGTGATTATGTACAATTTTCTGCTTTTCCAGCATTTTCAATTGCTTTTGTTATATTCATCAAAATGTATTTTATGAGATTATTAAATTGACATTATATTGACAATAGTGGAAGTTTGATCAGTCCAACCCACGACGATCCGTTTCTAAACATCTGAACCGCTCAATGAACAAAAAATTAAAAGTGATTTATTTTTTTTTTTTTAATTTGCTAAAAAACTAGAGACATTTTTCATAACAAATCCTTCTAAACTACACTCCTATTCTGGTTAAAAATTAAACAAATAAGCTGCAAATGTTCCTCTAAGTTGCTGAAAAGCTAATCTCACGGTGGGAACCCCAGGATCTTCAGGATAGCCAATCAAACCTCTGTATTACTTTCTGAAGTCACACTAAAATAAGTGCATGTGTGACACTAGGTAGGTTTCTGTAGACTCTAAAGCTTAGCTGAAAAATGAGATGTCACACCCGGGTGGGCGTGCACACACACATGCACACACACACTCTAAGCAGGCTCCTGTAACCCCCTCCTGACATTAACTCCATAGTAATAAAGTGTTGTCTTTCAAGCAGTATTATAGGATGATCTGTGGGCACAACAGATTAACATGCCTAATACTTTCAGCAGGCAATTGAAGTCTCCTCCCAAAAGCTGAGGAGACCTGCTGCTCATTATCCGGCGTTATTGGAGTGAGAGTGCAGCCCGTGCAAACTCACATCTCTATTATCCACAATCACTGGGCGAGTGGGCGGGGAAAAGAGAGCAATATGTCAGGACTGAGAAAAAGATCAGAGCGAAAATAATGAAGGAAATAGTCTGCACTATGCAGACTATTTCACAAGGCGGCATTGGGTTTCAAGTTTAAAAAACAAAAAAAACAAAGAAGAAAGACAAAGGAAAACTGGGATGGAGTGGAGTGGACCCCCCACTTTGTGATAAATCCTCTGTCAAAGAGCAGAGGTGAAAAGAAGCTGAATTCAAAGGCAATCTGGGTTGGGGGGGTGTTACGTAATGGCACTGATGAATCACTGACTCGCTGCCCCAGCTAACGAGGGAACAGCTATATGAATGCTCAACAAGCCCTTAGAGACATCCATGCAAAGATCTTTCAACCTTTAATTCAAAACGGAAAAGATTGTGATGAGACATCAAGTTTCGAACTGCCCTTCGAATAATAATTCTCTACTGATTGGTCGATCAAAACAAGCAGTCTGGTTAATAAATAAATGTTTGCTAATTGCAATAGATTTAATCAGAAATGGTGGCTGTAAAGGAAAACTATAAACACAATACCCATCTATACCCCCATGGAATATTAACTTAGACAAATGTTTACCTGGAAAACAGCAGCTGAACCATATCAACCAGTGTGTGTTCTGCAGACTTTCTCAGGAGTTCTTCAAGCAGAATGGGAAAAAGGCATAAGAGCCAAACAAAATGACATTATATCCTACCATGAAAATAAAACAAAAATAAAATAAAAAATTCTAACAAAGGTTACCACTCATATTAGCAAATCAGTTGGATGTACTGAATTACATCATAAGAGTGTTTGATGACTTTCTGACAAACTCACCACTTAAGCGCATCTCAAAGCAGATTCTAAAGCAGGACTGCATTATTTCGCAAACCGACTCATTGGTCAGATGGGCCCCTACTGGCGTCAGGAGCAGAGTCCTGAGGACCTAAAGAATCACAAAAGGAAAAGACCACAATCCAGTTAGAACTAGCTTCCAGCAGTGGTGTGTCTAGTGAAAGATACTGCTCTCTGTGCCATTATCAAGATTTGTGTTACTATAAAGAGTTGCCCCCAAAATTTGTGCAGTGTATAAAAACAGAGGTGTTGAAAAGTGAGCAAAAGGAGCTGACTGGGCAAACTGTATGAATTTCAACATGTAGTTTAAATACAAATGACATAGCATTTCAATCCAAAGGTCCAACCTCTCAGTGGACCATGCAACCCCACCAGCCACTTACTACCAGCCGTAGGTGGAAGTAAAAGTCGGGTTCTTCACTAAAGATAGTCACATAACGCATTCATATCTGCACACTTTCATTACTATTAAAATATTTAGAAATGGATTTGAATTTCAAAGCATTACTTGCTTTTCTATTCCAATTTATCAGACATTACTATGAAGGTAGGAGCCGAAAAGGAGGTAATGTTTGCTAAATTTCGTGTTGACAGTTGGTTCCATAAGTACAGATTTAAAGTAGGGATGCACCGATATGGAAGACCGTCGCTGCAAGTAAAACACACATGTTGTACCTGAAGAATTTTCATCAAGACCACTTCATCACTTGCCGGGTCTGTTCCCACAAATCTGGCGTGTGTGACTGCATCTGCCATGTTCTCAATGGCCTCCGCAGCAGCCTCATGGTTAGCATCTAGAAACGGACAAGAAATGCAACACATAACTACAGCGCAGCTCAGACTGCAATAACAATACACCTCCAGAAAGAGGAGCAGAGAATCCGATAAATGGTAAATTCACTTAGCTGTTGATTTAACGCTCAAAACTGTGATCTTAAAAGGCCTTTTTAAGTTTGATCAGGCTTGTATGCTCAGAACGGTCAAATTAATTTTCATGACCAAAGTCGAGAAAATGTAAAAAACCCTCAAGCGTAAAACCTCTTATGCTTTTTAAATGTATTAAAAAAAAGACTAGAAAGGGATGCACATTGAAACAAGTTGAGATATGGAAGGTGATTGGTTCGTATCAGAATTTGGTGCAAAAACAGCTAATTAATACTGTCAATTGCTCAATATCTAAGGCAACAGTGAACACAAAACCAAAACATTCAAATAAACAAATGAGGATGGAGGGTAAGAAATCGTGAGAATCAGAAAAGGCGTCTATAAATAAAACGTATTATTTTTATTATTATTAAAATGATGAGAGGGAAAGAACTTGCAGCTGTTCTCTGAATCACGATTCTTCACAAATTTAAGGTTCGTCTCTTCTTTATCTTTACTTGTCCTAGTGATGCATCACAGCTCACATCCATACAGACAGATTTGAACTTTTTTAAATTTCTAAACATATGGGATCTACTTGTGAATTGACTATTTGTTGGAAACAGTCCAATACAAGGTCCGCTGCTGAACCCACCCGCAAAGTCATCAACAACACCTTTTGGTCTGTGAAGTACCTTATCCAACTAAGCAACCCAACAGCAAACGTCCACATGGTGGATCCCCAATGCGCTTCCAAGCCTGAGATCTGATGACCAGATGTGGCCTTCTGTTGGAAACAGGCTGGGACGAATCGGCTGCCAGAGCAACAGTAGTCTGTGTTTAGGAAATCTGAGAGGCTACTCAGCCATTTTCCCGGAGCCAGCTTGTTTTTCTTTCTCATCTCTCCTAAGAGCAGCGACTCATTAACTAATAAGTAGTGGGGAGAGGAGGAGCAGATGTACGGGTAGAACGACAATGTCAGGAATTGGTGTGGAAAAAAGTTTAAAGGAACACCCAACTTCTCTAAAAAATAGATTAAAAAACATCTATTTAATTTAGCAAACTACTAGGGGTTATGTTTGGAACATTTTGATAACTTTCAGTCACTGCATCATTTTTTAATCATTATTACCTTTGTCAGACTAAAGTTATTTCTATGACCATTGTGGGTTTTTCTTTCATTAACCGAGGGGTAAAAACAATTTTGTCCATGTGGGTGCATATATCTTATATTAATGAGTTAAGATATGCTTCATAAAAGAAGTTGGATGTGATGTGTCCCAGAGGAATATTGCGGGGAAAACAAGAGCAGCAGCTGTCTCATTTCTTTTAAACTTTATATCTGTTGATGGTTAAAACATTCCAGGGGGTTTTGGTTGTTTTTATTCATTACTGTGGATATAAATCTTACTTAACGCTCTAAAATGAAGGACGTTCTCCCTCTGTTTCCATTAATAGCAGAAAGAGCAAATCTGGGATTTTAAATCAATCGTATCACAAACTGTGGAGGAGTAATCCAACATTTCTCAGGTAGAATTCTACCTGGGTAGTCTGTCTTAATCCTAATAGCATTTACCCATTTTACCCAATGTGTAAAAGCCAAAGATGGTTCCTGGGAACGGATCCTGAATATGGTTGTCATTTGCCTACATAACCCACAGGCACTCATGCAGAGTCAACAGAGGGCTGAACATGAGTCAGAGGGAATAGACAAGTCTGAGCAGCTCATCTTAAAAGATCTCAAGCTGCATGTTACAAATCTGTAGAAACCAAACACTACCAACAAAACACACCTTCACTAAAGGTCCAACTCTCAGAACAAGTACTTGGTCTGTGAAAAAAAGAAAAACTACTTTGAATTGGAGATTACAGAATCAATTTCTACTAACGTAATGCAAACATATTTGATGTAACAAAATACTGTTGTTACTTGCTGATTATTTATATGGAAGCCCGTTTCCACCTCTCTGTTAAGAAAAAAAAAAATTATCTCGAAATAATACCGAGATACTATCTCGAAATAATAATATCTCGAAATAACGGAATACTATCACAACGTACCTTGAAATAACGAGACACAACCTCGAAATAGCTACACAACCTCATGACGAGATGCAACCTCATAACGAGATGCAACCTCATAACGAGATAGCATCTCAAAATAATGATAGCATCTCAAAATAACGAGATACAATCACAACATATCTCGAGATAACGATACAACCTCGAAATAACGATACAACCTCATAACGAGATGCAACCTCATAACGATATACAACCTCGCAACAAGATATCTCGTAACGAGATAGCATCTCGCAATGATAGCATCTCGCAATGATAGCATCTCGCAACGACATACAATCCCAAAATAACGAGATAGTATCTCGAAGAAATAACGAGATAGTATCTCAAATAAATAACGAGATAGTATCTCAAAGAAATAACGAGATAGTATCTTGGAATAATGAGATAGTATCTTGGAATAATGAGATAGTATCTCGAAATAATAACGAGACACTATCACAACATCTCGAAATAACGAGACACAATCACAACAGATCTCGAAATAACGAGATACAACCTTGAAATAATACAGCTTCATAACGAGATACCATCTCGTTATTTCGAGATACCATCTCATTATTTCGAGATACTATCTCGTTATTTCGACATTGTATCTTGTCATTTCGAGATGTGATAGTATCTCTATTTCAAAATACTATCACAACATATCTCGAAATAACGATACAACCTCATAACGAGATAGCATCTCAAAATAGCGAGATACAATCTCGAAATAGCGAGATACAATCTCGAAATAGCGAGATACAATCTCAAAATAGCGAGATAGTATCTCGAAATAGCGAGATACAATCTCAAAATAGCGAGATAGTATCTCGAAATAATAGCGAGATACAATCGCGAGATACCATCTCGAAATAGCGAGATACAATCTCGAAATAGCGAGATACAATCTCGAAATAGCGAGATACAATCGCGAAATAACGAGATAGTATCTCGAAATAATAACGAGATACAATCACAACATATCTCGAAATAATGAGATACAATCACAACATATCTTGAAATAACGAGATACAACCTCATAACGAGATACCATCTCAAAATAACGATCTGCCATCTCAAAACGAGATACCATCTCTATGAGATACAATCTCAAAATATCTCCAAATATCTCAAACAAGAGTATCTCATAACGAGATACAATCTCAAAATAATGATACATTCTCAAAATATCGAGATATTATCTCAAAATCTCAAACAAGAGTATCTCATAACGAGATACAATCTCAAAATGATGATACAATCTCAAAATAATGAGATATTATCTCATAATGTGATACAATCTCAAAATAACGAGATACTATCTCAAAATTACAACATAGCATCCAAAAATAACGAGATACAATCTCAAAATATCTCAAAATAAGATACTATGTCAAAATAACGAGACACTATATCAACATAACGAGACAATCTCAAAATATCTCAACATAACGAGATACAATCTCAAAACAACGAGATACAATCTCAAAATATCTCAAAATAACAAGATACTATCTCAAAACAATGAGATACAATCTCAAAATATCTCAAAATAACAAGATACTATCTCAAAATAACGAGATACTATCTCAAAATAACGAGATATTATCTCATAACGTGATACAATCTCAAAATAACGAGGTACTATCTCAAAATATCTCGAACGAGAGCATCTCATAACAATACATCTCAAAATAACGAGATACAATCTCAAAATATCTCCAAATAACGAGATATTATCTCATAACATGATACAATCTCAAAATAACGAGATACTATCTCAAAATATCTCGAACGAGAGTATCTCATAATACATCTCAAAATAACAAGATACAATCTCAAAAATATCTCAAAATAACGAGATATCTCATAACGTGATACAATCTCAAAATAACAAGATACTATATCAACATAACAAGAGACAATCTCAAAATATCTCAACATAACGAGATACAATCTCAACATAACGAGATACAATCTCAAAATAGATACAATCTCAAAGAAACGAGGTAGTATCTCATAATGAGGTAGTATCTGAAAATAATGAGATGGTATCAAAATAATATGAGATAGTATCTCATTATACTATCATTTTTGAGATAGTATTGCATTATTTTATTTTGGCGGAAACGGGCTTCCATAATTGTCTATGAAGGTCCAATAAGTTTTACAAAAACTGTTACAAGGTTAGAAAGGTTAAAGTAACTGCCGCTGACTTTCTCAGTGAGTGAGCCTGATCCACTCGTCTAAGATTTCTAACAATGGTTGATTTGTCAGCAGCACAGGCACAAACAATGATGACCCAATATTAAATATGGACAAAGAAAGAAAAGGCTGTTAAAAGAGACGGGGTCAAAAGCAAAGCCTTAGTTGCTCTTCCTTTTTAGCTTGAAAAAAGTGTTGATAAGACTGGAATAATTAAAAAAAATTAACATGGGCAATTCTAGGAAAATTGTCAAATACTGCCAGCAGATGGCAGTATTTGACAAAATTAATGCTTTTTCAATTTTCTGTTTTTTTCCATCTTGATAT
Organism: Poecilia reticulata; assembly: GCF_904066995.2. Classification (NCBI taxonomy): domain Eukaryota; kingdom Metazoa; phylum Chordata; class Actinopteri; order Cyprinodontiformes; family Poeciliidae; genus Poecilia; species Poecilia reticulata. The sequence goes on along the minus strand of NC_088844.1, from coordinate 6,276,210 downwards.
TAGCTCAGTTTACAGTTACAGGGTGAGAAATTGTTAATCTGCAAGGAAAATCTTGGAGAGTAACTAACTTCTGAATTTTTATATAACAAAAGAAAATATCAGCTTAAGTCCACTAAAAAAATGACTGAAACAGAATATTAAGAGAAAGAAAATGCTTAAAAAAAAGGCAGAAAATGTAACAAGTATGTAAATGGGAATGCAGGCAAGAGCATGTCTTCTAGAGGAAGAGCTTCACGATTCAATTATGATTCTAAAAGCTATGTTACAGTACATTTTCATGGTGAGATGCTTCACTGACAGATTTCTTTCAGAATTATAATTTTCACCCATTATTTAAAGCTACTGCATGTAACTTTAAAAGTATGTTTGTTAAAACTGTCACCATGTCGCGACAGTATGGTATGGGAAAGATAATCTGTGAAACGATCTACCTTCTCCACCTCCTCCTTGAGCTGCTGTTGCTGTCTGAAGAAATGAACAGTTCTCAGTCAAAAACAACCAATCAGAGCCAGGAGGAAGGTCTTACCGCTGTCAATTAGGCTCGTGTACTTGCTGCTCAAAGGTGGAGAAACAACTTACTGTTACAGGAAAGGTGGTCATGCTAACTATCTTGAGCATTCATGGCAAGCTTTGTTGGCGAAGAGAAGCTGAAGCGTAGCAGAAAGCTGGAGAGGCTTGATGACCCCAAGACCCCTCTTCCTGGCTCTGATTGGTTGTGTGTAGTCAGCACTGGGAGAAGGCAGAGATGCTAAATTTTTTTTTTCAGATTATCCATTGCATGCCATACTGTCACAACATAGTAGGGCTGTTGTAAACGATTATTTTAGTAATCGAGTAATCTATAGATTTTTCTTACGATTAATCGAGTAATCGGATAAAAACAATTATGAAATAAAATATTGGTAAATCTTCCATAACACCAGTGTTACTATCGGATATCAACAACAGTCTATTTTTTCCACATTTGAGCTTCCCTACCAGTTACTTTTTTGTAGACCGGGGGAGCAATACGGGATATTTACGGCTCCTCCGCTCAGAAACTCATCTACCAGCCATGTTCTGCCTCCCCTTTGTTCAGACCGGGATGATATAAGTTTATTGTGCGGTTCGTCCGTAAAGCTGCTCTTACCCTGTAAGCATCAACCCTCAGCCGCCCGCCGTGTTCAGTCTCTTCGCTCACCTGTATAAATCCTCCTCAGCTTCTTCCCGCCGTTCAACCAGCAGCTCCGGAGCAGAAAGGCTGCCGAACTCCCGGCATTGCACCGGTCATTTTAAGGATGTTTATTGGTCCCACAAAAACGATGAAAACCCGGAATTATCACCAATCAGTAAAATCCCAGCGGGCCTAACTTGAAGATTGGACGTTACGCCGCTAACACGTAGCTTCCGTCAACAACTCAGAGGCGGAAGTCAGAGCTCCGCGCAACGCAAATAATGTTCCGGCTGAAACACGGTGCGCTAAATGATAAAACATAAATTAACGAAGCTTCGAGGCAGGTCAATTTTCCTCTAGGAATTTTAATAATCGAGGTACTCGAATCACTCGAGGAATCGTTTCAGCCCTACAACATAGTGAAAATTTTAAATAGGCAAACAAAAATGATAAAAATTGCATTCTGCAGCTTTAAGTCCAGATTTACTGCATCTGGCGCCCTCTAGTGCAAAGTTACGAGGCATGTCTCGCGTGAATATATATGAAAAAGTTTGATGAAATGCGACATGGCCGTTCAAACTATCGGATATGTATTCGATTTAGTGTGGCACAAATCAGATTTTTGTTTGGAACTGGACTGTTCAGACTGCCATGAGAAAGTCTTGGGTATCATTTGCCTGCAGTGTGTATGCAGCCTTTGTGGCACAAAACCGTCGTTTTCAAACCAGAACCAGATCAATTTAACATATGGTCCAAAATCACAAACTATTGCTGTCATTAGACATACTGGGAGTTTGTACAGTATATGTATTTGTAGAGAAACATGGTTTGCTACCACAGTAATATTTATAGTGAAATAAATTTCAAAAAGGTATGATGAAATGACTGGATTAAGACCGGCATTTTCCAATAACTGTAACAACGACAATAAATCTATTCACTGGCTAGTAACAACTGCACTTGCAAGCTGCATATCAATGTCAGGTTCTTTGACTGCAGCTGTTTGGACGGTGTTGGGACTCAGACTCAGTTGACACCATTTAACCAACATCTGTTTATACATGCTTGTTTCACACTTAAAGCAACTGTGAATATTTCCATGATGAGGGTAAAAAGGACATTCAGTGTCGATGATCCACCAGCAAAAGTAAGACTTTGCATTAATAAATAGACTGCTCTCCTTTAGCTAATTTGATAATGTTGCAATAATTGCCAAAAGTATATCCTCTGATAAGTCAAAAAGTATATTTCCACTGCAGGAACCTTTTGTTGGGAGTTGGGTAGTTTTTAATCTATGTATATCCTGGAGTAGATCAAATGAACCACAGGAATCCAAGATTCTTAATCATTTCTACATCAAACAAGATTTTTTTTCTCCATCTATGAACAATGGTTCTAAATTTATATCGATATTCTATTATCCTTATCCCGTTTAATCCCACCGGCAATGATTGTTGCCGGACATTTTTTGGCAGCTAATTGAATTTTTTAAAATAAAATAATTGTCCATCTACTCTAAGCAAAATCAGTTTCATGTAGCTAGTGTGAAAGGTCACATGACCAGACCTCTTTACCTCCTGCCTGTACCGCTGGAGGTAAATTTCTATCTCAAACTTGTACAACAAGAGGAAGTCAGTAAAATACTTTAATAGATATAAATAAAATATTTTGTACATATGTTCTTTCAAGAGTCTTCAATTGATATATAATCAAATTGTATCCCTTCATCCATCTTTTAATCATAAGAGTGTTTGTAAGCATGGCAACAATTAGACATAGACAGCATCATACCATGTGTCAGTGGTTTTGCTGTTTAGTCTACATATCTTGCTGTTTCCACACAGCTTAAAACTATCAAATATTTCAGATCTTCTAGACATCAAACTGATGTCTTCTACATCACTGTCATTCCCACAGTTGAAAAAAATCCCTCACAGAAGTGGAGGTGAATTTAGAAATTGGGTCGGTCAGACTCTGTGCAAGGAATTGAGGGGACAACGGTTAAAACAAGAGCCATACTTGGTGAACTTCCCTCTTTTAGAAGATACGTTTACCTACAACTAACTAATCCACATTCATTAAAAACCAGTTGGGATGTATCCGATTCCGATGGCTCTGAGGGTCAGCAACCACTTCAATATAGACTCATTATGAAAACAGATGAAGATAATGCCTTTCACTGGGGGTGAGATGAGTAAAGTTTTGACAGCAACGGGAATCACAAAAATCCTTCTCCTTATGTACAAGGAATGTACACTGGAATTGGATATGCACTCAGCTGAACAGAGTCCTGTGAGGCAGAAGTCAGGATGATTATGATACCCTCAAGGATCTGGGTTTATGATCATGGATTAAAGATCCACTCTGCACCATCCCACACAAGACTTGGGAAGAACGCTGTGCTGACTCTGGATGCAGAGGGAGACTGCAGCATGTAGAAGGCCAGTATCAAAACGTGTAATCGGTGAGAACTGATCTCAAGGAGCGAGTGGTCAGTGAGTGGAGACGTCTGGCCTCATGACAGAGAATATTTCAAACACAGTTTGTTAGTTGTAATTCTACATGATCGAATATAAAATTTAACTTTCCGCAAAATGATAAATGATATGAAAATGTTATGACTGTTGGCAACAAATGAAGCAAAAGTGCTTCAAGGGATGGTGGAAATGTTCATCCAGAGCGTACAGTAAGTTATAAGGCTTATATTAGGAGGAAAAGAGTAGAATAGTGTAGAGCAGAATGTCCACTTGATTGTGAAAGAAAAATGAGTGGTATCAAACCATTCATTGAGCTGGGAATAAATTAAAAGTTGTTTTTGATATCAGTATTTGAAATGGATAATTGTTTTTCATTAAGTTCTCTTTGTGTTCTCTTTGTGTATATGTTCATGACAAGAGAATGAGCAATCCATACATAGGAGGGAACATTACTCTATGACTAGATTTTTTATTTTATTTATTTTAGAAATTCTGAATTTCAAGACTAACAACTGCAAATCATGTCAGTAAGATGTTTTCATGTATAAAATCTAAAAATGACATTCAGAAAAGAAAAGGAAGATGACGGCCGTATAATTAGCTGAAGACACTGATTCTGAATTAGGAATAACTCTGAAGAGAGACGTAGAGTGAAGACTAGAGTAGAATACGTCAGTGAGGAGCAAAAACAGACAGGCACTTTGGGATTAAAGTGGTGAGCCACAAAGAGAAGGATTTTTCCAGCTTCACCTTTATTTATTCCCTCCCCCCCAAACATAAGATTATGATGTTTTGGATTTTTTTCTTTTTTTTTTTCTTTTTTTCAAAAATCTTTATTTTTCAGCGGCAGCGCAAAGTGACCAGCAGCTGATTGGTAATATTACATTTTTGGTCTTTTTGAATCTTGGACCACTATGGCCCAGGGTTACGGCTCACTAATGTTTGTCACACATGCTGTGCTGCTTCCAGCATTATAAGTGTGTAGCTGTTCAGGCACTGAGGGCCCCGACCACTGCAGTCACCTGGGACTGACCCCTGCTTTGAGAAGCGGCAACAACCAAACAGAAGTGTAAGAGCTGGAGAGGGGAACCACTTTCCAGTGCAGAATCAAACAAGTTGAGGCCCAGCTGCTGCCATCGTTGTGTTCTAGAGGTGTAATGTAATTTAACAAAAGAAGATTTTCATTTGCTAAATCATGGCTTTGAAGTCAAAATTTAATAGGTTTTCTGTACTTTTCAATGAAGGCGAAATATACAACAGACTTTATTTTATAACAGTGAACAAACAACAATAATGTTTTCTCAGAATTTCAAAAAGTGCCCAGTTTAGAATTGATCAATTTACTGAATCAAACAAAATTTCTCTAAAATAGTCAATAGCTGCATTTCTGTGTATTTCGCAAACAAGCTTTTTAAAAGCTTTGAGGCAGAACGCAGAATTCTGCAAATGAACATTCTGCATTTGTGCCGGTTTGAAACACTATTTGTGCCAGACCTAAACATGCCAAACCTAAACAGTTTTATGAAAAATATTTGGTATTTGCATTGCTAGTAGCGTTTTCATGTTTTGCCATAATTCATTGGATTAGATTAAGGAAAATTCACTGAGAACATATAATTTTAGAAGATGAAATCACAGAATCCCATTAAATAAAACACTGAAAAAATACAAATAAAAATCAGCAAAGTCATTGTTTCTTACCTATAAGGCCATATGAAAGAAACTTGTTTACAGAGGTAAGGGCGAGCCCGGTAATCGGCCCAGTGGTGTCTTCAGAGCGCACAACTTCAAGGAACGGCCGCATGAAAAGGTTGGGTTCCACATCTGAAAGTTCTGCAGAAGAGGAGACACAGTCAGCCCCAAAAATGTAGCAGATTCATCTTTTTTTAAATGCACAAGCTCTTTGATTGTACTGCAAATCACATGTACCAATTTCACTTGAGATAAGCCCAAACTATTTAAATCATAACTCTATCCAACTACTGTTTGATGATGTCATTTTCTTTTCTATTTTTTCTGTCTTAGTTTGGCTATCAGGCAAAGTTTACTGCTCCAAACCCCTGATCCTGCAGGGTACCTTTTGCTGATTTTACAAGGGAAGTTTAAGCGAAGAACAAAAAAAAAAAAGAGAATAAAATCTCAGTCATACATGGGGCTCCAACAAATTTATCAAATAAAAATTCCTGATTCAACATTACATTAAATATAATAGATTACGATGTACTAATGGTAAATTTTTCAACAGTGGGTATGCTTTAAACTTGCAATATGCAAAATAAGGACAGAAGAAAGGAAGGAAGGAAGTGAAGAAAGATGGAAAAAAGAAAGGAAAGAAGAAAGGAAGGAAGAAAGAGAACAAACTCTGAAAATAGTATGTGGGTATATTTTCTATGCTTTTCCCGCACTTTTCCAGACCTTTAAAATAGTACAAATCAAAAAGTCCAGGGTACCTTGAGTGAAGTGGGCTGCCCTTTCTACACAACTAAAACTGACCTCACCTAAAACAAGAGAAGCTTGATCGGACTTAACTTTAGCAAAATTTGGTGCATGTAAACTTCTGGTTGTCAATCTCATCTAATGTTGTGTCCTTCACAAGCTGTCAGTGCATATAGTTGCTTGACACTTCCTGAAGGGGTGCAGAAGTGAAGAAGCGAAGAGTACAATAAGCAAGGCAAAGTCCCATTCTTTGACTGACGCAGTGGCACAAAACCAAACACTGATGGTTATTGATCGGGACCTCTTTGGCTGTTAAATTAAGAGTCAGGGTCCTTGACTTGCGGTGCCAAGGCTTCTTAAGCTGAGGAGAAAACCAGCGGTTTAACAAGACCAGAACTACTAAATGAAATCCAGGGAGGATTCTGTTGTTCATCTGCTGAGCAAAAAAAAAAAAAAAAACATAGAAGACTGTTATATTTTCATCCATCTGCTGGGAGAGGTTTGATACATGTCAGCTCACCACAGCCCCCGTTTTTCTTCTACCCTCGTCTCAATCATCCGTATTTTCAGTATTTGGTCCCCGTGTTCTTCTGAACGGGACCGACACATGCAGAAGGGGGCAATTAGGAAGAAACAACGCTGTTGAGCTCCACATGGTCATTTCATGGGACCACACTGGTATTTATCAGTGCAACCGTAGCAGGCAATTTGAAAAGCCCTGGAGAAATTAAAACTTTGAAATTGTTTGGGAAGACTGCTGTAATTTCTACTGCGGAGAAGCATTTCCTTATGGGGCCTTATAGAATACACTTTGCATTTGTATTTACACAAACCAATGTTGTGGAGGCAGCTAGAAAGGCAAAAAATGCACGCTAAAATTTTGATGAAATCAGAAGCTCTAGCAGAAGCTCTAATCAATCATGGTTGTCAAGTTTTGTACAGCGAGAGTGTATGTCTAAGCTCAATTTTCAAAACAATGTACTTTTCTGACTCATTTTTTCAGGGATCATGTTGCTTCAAGTTCTATTTATTTATAACATACATTTAAAAAGAACATCTAAGTTAATCGAAATACTAGGGTTGCACCGATTGGAGTTTTCTGGCTGGTCAACAAATACTGATGTTTAAAAGGCCTGACCAGCCGATTCTGATTTTGGCTGATACCAATTTTTTATTTTAATTTTTTTCTGAAATATTGTTGTGTTTAGCAATTGCAAATAACATCTTACACAACAGTTTTCTAATACATAAACATTGTGGGCTGCCGGTGGCGTGCCCACCACCAGGCTTTGCAAGTTTTCCGTGGAAAACTCTGAACACTGTTTAAGTTGTAATTTGAGGAAGTTCCCTAAAACGGCGTCTCTAGAAATTATTTTTAGAGTTAGAATTCTTTGTGGATACGCAAATAAGAAAATAAGACCATCCTAGTGATCACAGTTCATCTTCAGCCAAGCTGGATGACGTAAAATTTCATCCACAGTCGACACTGTCGTATATTTTTTGTTGTTGTACAAAATATGATTTAATCTGAAGCTGACTATGTAATTGACTTATTTTGTTTTGTTTAGGGTTTTTTTCTAACTGTTTTTTTCATTGTTACTTGAATGGCATATTTATACAAAGTTGCAGCTAAATTGGTAGGAAGACTTTTCTGGCTCAAATGGCAAGGGACGCATCCTCGTTCACCTCACCTTAACTGTAGAGCAAGAGGAGGAGGAGGAGGAGAATATAAATGTACTACAAGCCAAAAAGAAAAAGACAGAGGATGAGCTGAGAATGAGGACAGATTTGACTCAGTTTCACCAGTTCTGTTGAGACAGCCAAAAATAATGCCTGATGAATATTCAAACACAGTAAAAATTCATCTGTGGCGACCACGGACATTTCAGACCAGTCATTTGCACTTACACTAAGGTGATAGAGGACAATTTCAGAAAAAAGAAATCATTTGAATTAATTTTAGCCAGCTGTATTTCTAGAACTGAACGATAGTGACCAAAAAGCAAGTTGGCAAAGAAAGAAATTTTTGAGAGAGGACGGAAAGGATGTATGGCAGAGACTCTCAGGCAGCAATACAGGGAACAGCTGAGAACTCCGACGCAGCTGGAGGTCGGCTGGAACACTAGAGATCTTGTCACAGGAATTTTGCAGAAACCTCATTACTGCTCGTTTTCTTTACATAGCTTTTTTTTTTTTTTTTGTTCTCTTTAGGGGTCTTAACTACTGCAGCAGTATGTCCAAAGAGGACTTTTTTAAAGGTTTTGTTGAAAGTAGTTTGACAGGAAAGAGGGTTATGAGAGAGGGGGAAGACATGCGGCAAATGTCATCAGGCTGGGAATTGAACCTGCGACCACCGTGAGGACTAAGGCCTCAATACATGGGTTGTGCTTTGCCCCTGCGCCACCACAGCACTCCAAAGAGGACTCTAAAACAGTGGTCCCCAACCTTTTTATTACCGCGGACCGATCAAGACTTGGAAAATTTTGCTGTGGCCCATGGGGGGGTGGGGGGGGGGGTGGCTGTTTGGTGTTCCCGCTAAATCCTGAATATACCCAATTTGGGTTGTCTTGGAGTTTTTATCGCAACCTGTGGGGTTTTTTCCAGACTGGGAACGAGAATACGACCTGCTGAATGTGACAGGTAGCCAATCAAAAAGCGCGGTGACGTAAGAACAGAGGGGAATCCCAAACAGCTGACATATCGCGGAACTGGGTCCGGTGGTTAACGGAGATATGTGGAAATGTTTATTATTAAATCTAAAGGTCATTATTATGTTTATTCAGTTAAAAATGTTAACTATGAAAAAACACAGTCACCTCCAAATCATAGTGTAGCAAATAAAGCGGCTGCTCCCGTCGTCTTTCATCCACAGCCTTTTCTTTTTGTTACGTCTTTTATCTCTTAAAATGACTCCACAAACTATCACTATTGCTTCTACATCGTCATCCGTGTTTGGTTATTCTAAATTCCCGTATGCTATGTTGGGGGTTTTGCTGGATTATCCTCTGGAATCAGGATGTTCGTGACTGGAATCGGTTTGTGTTGCTCCTACCTTGGACACACGAAGCGATCAAAACTGTTGTACTTTTACCAGCTCTGTGGTCACAGATGTTTGGAGAATCGGCCGACATTTCTTAAATCTTTCCGTCTAAACTAGACTTAAGACTCACAAGCTCTACTCCTCTCCTCTCGACCACTACCCAAACGCTCTGACTCTGGTCGCTATGGTAACGTTTATATATCCCTTCAAAATAAGATACAGATGTGCCACAAAAACGAACATTTTACTTTCAAAACTTTAACTCACGATACTGACTAACGGGAGCCCTGAGCTTGTTTCTCTGCAACGAGACGGTCCCATGTGGGAGTGATGGGAGACAATGACACCCGAAGTGTTGCTTATATCCACAGCCTGCTTGGTCTCTACGTGGTGAAGCAGCATAAATCTTCATTGCCTTATTAGCAGCCGGTCGCCGCATGTTACGCAGAGCGACTTGTAACGTGGGACTCACCTACCGGTCCAGGATAAATCCATTCTCCTGTCTCTTCTCTGCGCCTTTTCCACTTCGCAAAGAAACTTTCCAAAGACATCTGATCTGTTTCTTACTCGTTTTGCTGCTTGTGGCCTCAGTGTTGGCGCGCAAGTAACCGAGAGAATCCGGTTAAAGGATTTTCAAAATAAAAGATCCTCCAGACTCAAATAATACATAAAACGGAAATACTGTATTTCACTATTTCTTGCGCGGCCCGGTACAAATTGGTCCACGGACCGGGGGTTGGGGACCACTGGTCTAAAACATTTCACTAATAGAAGCCATTGAAATTGTTTTCAGTTGGAACACAAAAACTACAGCAATAGTAACAACACAAGTTGCTGCATTTTCATGACCATGGCAAAAATCTCAAAACGACCATTTATGAAAAATGCACAAACGAACTATAAAATGCAACACTTGACTGGTGAGTATTTTGTTTGTATCATAAAACTGATGACAAAGACAACACAAGTTACTGTACTTAGAAGAAAAAAGTAAAGAAGCCAAAACTAAGATGAAACTGTGCCATAAGGATGTGTGCGTGTGCGCATGTGTGTGTGTTCCATCCTTATTTGTTTCACCTGCTGCACTCCTTCAGCTCTTCACTAATGGCACTCCCCAGGGGTGCAGGGGATTTCAGAAACCATGCACTGTACAGATCAACCTGACTTTGTTCACACAAGACACAATAGCGCACTGACACAGAGGCTCATGCTGCAACTGCTGTGGAAAAAAACAGTGAATGGACAATGACCTTCTCACAACAAAGACTCTACAACCAAGTACTCATTTTTGAAAAACAGCCGCTTTATATATATATATATATATATATATATATATATATATATATATATATATATATTATAAAACGCTATCAATACATGATTATTTGATAGTTAATTATACTTCAATAACTGTTTATGGTCTCACATAATCTTCAAACTAAAACATAAAAATCCAGAGAAATACTTTTTACTATCCAGGAAACTGAACTTTTAGAAACAAAAGAGCTGGTCGTTAATTTATAAACATGTTTTGCTATAGTTTTGCTAGCCGCAATGGCCCTGGACGCGCCTCCTCGTAGACTTTGAATGGAAACCAGACGCTCAAAATCCGTTTGGTGTGAACGCACTGTAATTGCTGCTGCCGCCAATCTGGAGGAGCTCTGTGGGGGAGGACCAGGGGAGGGGTGGTACATGTGAGCTGGGCTGGGGACTGAAGCTCCAAGGTGGAGCTTTGGATAAATAAGCGGTGGATTGTATGAGCAGGCGTCAAGGCACCCATGAACAGTTGCCATGGGAGATTCAAGAATTTATCAAACATGCATCAAAGCAAGACTCCTGGTGTGTGTCTGATGAGAGAATGACAAAATATAAAGATAAAAAATGTCAACTTTGCATAGTACCTCCACCCCCTTAGTACTATTAATAATATTCAATGGCTATTAAATGTCAAAATGTCTTTTAAAGAGGTGTTTTCCTTTTTAACATGACCCTCTAAATCGGTGTTTCAAACTATGTTCCCCGGACCACTTGTGGTCCGTGAGTGCCCCAAGTGGTCCGCGAGGTACTGCATGTAAACGACCGGTTATTTGCCGTGATGTTAGCTCAAAGTGCAACACTACTGCTTGCTTATCAAAGAATTGTGTTAAAAATAAAATTGGTTAAGTGGCTTAAAACCTACTTAAAAGAAAAGCTGCAGACACCGGTGGAAAGAAAACAACTCCAGGATTACTTATATGATCAGAGGAAGCAGAGTCATAGCTGCCGAGTGTTGATGTGTTGCTCACAGGCTATTGGATTCTTTGAACGGCTCTATATGGTGAGGGTGAATTGATAAAATCTTAAAAGCTTGAATGAAGTCACTTGCATAAAAAGTTAAACAGAAATTTCTTAATGATAACATAGCCAGGCTAACCATAACAGCAATGGTGACTTCAGTACAACAGAAGGGAACATTTCTAGTTACTGTTGCCTCCATGACTCTATGGTAGGGAAACATGCCTATCAAGTTTATCCCCACAGGGGCACTGAAATGCTCTGTCCAAAGGAGTGGGAGATGGCCTGGGGTTGACTTCACAAACAAAAGGCGACAACTGTCATAAATGACTCCCCTGTGGGTCTGCATGTCAGCCATACTACTAACATGGGGTAACGGCAATGGCTTTGAGAGACCGTGGGGCCAACAGGGCAGCCTCTCAAACAAGCAAGCTGCTGCATGATGCTTTTACATACAAAATTATAATAAGCAGAAATTTAGTCATTTTGATATTGTGAAGTTTTTATGGTTTTGCTGTTTTTGTGTAAAAGAGTACATCACTGATTTAAGGATTGGGTGGCGACTCACTTTAATTAATCAAAACTTACAAACTCGTCAGTCCTATTTTCTACCAACATTGGGTTTACATTTTATTGTTGGTTTTTTTTACTTTTAACTCAGAAGGAAGAGGGGGTGGGGAAGTATGACGCTAATGAAACGGAAGCACCTTAACTGCTGTTGTTCACACAGCACTTCATTTGTATGTACATAGGTGCTTGCCGTTTGTCATAAGAAATCCTTTCACACTTAACCCCACGCCGTTCCAGCTTCAAATATCTTACACTAAAATCTGTCATACTGAGGTTGGTTCCCAAGAGTTTCTCAGAATATGTTGCTTAGTAATCAACATTGGAACAAACCCAATATCTTCCATTATACTCAGAGGTCATGCTAGACTTTTTTATTGTCCGTCATTTTGACTAACAGCATAAAAAAAAATCCGTCATTTACTATTTTTACCCGTCAAACGCACAGTGCCTCACTAATTCCTCCTTGTCTGCATCTGCAGAGAAATCTGCGCTAGTTCATCAGTCAGTTGGATCTGTCTGATCCTAACCAATCAATTGAACTTTGCAAGCTTTTTACCCAGTATGTGGACCTGGCATGTGCTTTTACTAGGATTGTTGTTGTGCGGTTTCGCTTCTCCGACATGGACACATTACGTCTGCCGCGCTGCTCCTGGGCACCGCTCTCCTTCTGAGCATGGGAGAGTAACGTCTTCCAGCTCCATTTGTTAAAAACGCAGGGTGAGATAAGTTTAATCCTTCGCAGCAGCGGAGCCGCATCCGCATTAGTTGTGCAGCGCACTGCGCATGTTACGGTCCAATTAACTTCTGCACATTCATTTTATTTCCTCGAGATAAATTGCCAGCTCCTCTGTTTAGACTATAAATGGATTAACACAACAATGCGTCCTCATTAGTCTTCTCTGTTCTATATGTAATGGAAACTGGAATTAAACGTGCCATTTCAACCAAAGGTTTAGAATGCGCTTCCTCTGCGATGAACTGTTTGCGTAAAGTCTATAATGTCTTGCCCATGTGCATCAGTCAAGAGTGTGACTGATGCACATCAAAATGATGAACTGGCTTCAAATATTTCCATTGATTTGAAAAAAAAAAAAACGGTCAAATACGGAAAATATTCTGTTAACGTGACCCTTGATTATACTATACCTAACATACTCCTAGTGTGGCTGAACGCTATGCAGATTATGTGGGGTGCACTCATATGAAAGTTTGGGCTGACATTGATGTGCAATAATGCTGTTTTGTCTGAAAACCTACACCACTTCCATTTCTCTGGCACTTCACTAAATGGGCTTTAAAACGTAGGAGTGACATGATCAAAAATGTAAGTGGAACATTTTCAAGCCTTTATGTCATGAACTGGAAGATGCCCAGTGATGATTACAGAAAAAAAATAAAAATTTAAATTAAAATTTAAAAATTTAAAAAACAGAAAAAATTTGAAAATTTTTAAGCAGAGCAGTTGACAAATGTCTGCAAAGTGCAGGTTAAAGAAATGTCACTGAGGGAGGTAACATTAATGCATTTGTGCAACAAACTTATTTCAGAAGTACCAAGTATCAACAGCCAGGTTCTCCCTCATGTTATAAGTGGATAGTCTTTTGCATTGTGTTGCTGACTTTGCAGCAATCCCTTATGCTGGGCATGCATGTATTGACAGTGGAGTGGACAAACTCCCCTTTAGCATGAAAAAGATTGGGGAAGTCAAACTGATTATTGATGCAACACTGACATAACTCCATGCATACAGATACTTCATTTCATCTGTAACTAAAACTAAACCCTTCCTGATGATCTGGGTGTCTGCTCCAAACACATACGAGTCCTTTCACACTCTCATAGGGAGCACAGACATTTTACCTGCTTGTGAGCTCATCTCTTTGTTTTGCCTTGGTGTATCGGAAGGTCTTGCTAAATAGGAAATACTAGTAAACTCTGAAGATTAGAAAAACAGAATAATTCTGTTCTCCAGCTGAAAAATTTAGGATAAGGGTTTTTATATATATGTATATATATACACACACACACACACACACAATTGCGCTTTGTGCATAACAGAACTGCAGAAGTGTACTCTGCCATTGCTGCTCTGTTGACAAACGGAGCTATAGGTCAGTGTGCAGTGATTGCTAACCTCTTTGCAATGCAGGTTATAAATAATTGCATTTTTGTAATAGCTTCTCTCTTCTGTTTTAAGCTTGTGCTTTGAAAACGGTTTATTATTTGTCCCTAATAATAAACTTACCGAGAGATAGTTTTCTGAAAAGGTTGCACAGAAAAAAAAGGCTTGCTCAGCTGAACATTAGCCCTATTTTGTTTTAATGTAGACCTTTCTTATCCACAAAGTTGCTTTCTGCAGGCTGTCAACCTCACTCCAGTCCTGTTCGGCACATGCAAGGGTGCGCCTATCCAATTGGACTGGCATCACGGCTATGGAATGCTGAAGTCCACATTTTTCCCATTCAGCAAGGAAAAACGGTCTTTCAAAGCCAATCAGCTAGAAATTTTGCTTTGTTTTTATTTTCAACTGAACTTCCTGGAACCTATTATGGAGCTGTCCGGGATGTATATTTAGCTATGGCAACACAGGGCCTCCTCGCCCATTTGCGCCACTGGTCATGTCACCTCTGATAAACAGAAAAACAATTGGCTATCCCTTTTGTCACCTTAAAGAAACCAAGGCACCGTGTTCCTGAGTGTAAATAACATAACATGCTTGCAAACACCACAAGTATTCCTGTGCACATTAGAAGATATCTTCAGAACAATATATTCAACTTCTACTTCTCCGTGGCTGAAAGTCACAATTAAAAACAAAACATTTATAAATCTGACTGTTATAAACTGCTCCTATATATGTACTTTGAGAGAAATGCAAATATTTAGGATGTACTTAGCATTGACAGTGGGTTCCAATCAAAAGCCATAGAGGTGTGTGGAACAGTCAGACAAAGGTGAGAAACAAACACGTCTACAAATGCAGTTGACAAATATTAGGGTTGAAAACAGATCAAGTTGTAGAAATTATAGAAACAAGTATAGCTGCAACGATTCCTCGAATGATTTGAGTATTTTGATTATTGAAATTCCTCGAGGAAAATTTATCTGCCTCGTAGCTTCGTTAATGTTTTATTATTTAGCACACCGTGTGCCGGCCGGGTCATTATTTACGTTTTGCAGCTCATTTCTGCATATGAGTTGTTGACAAACTAAGCTAAGCAGCATGACGCCCAATTTTCAAGTTTTATCCGGGGTTTTAATTGATGATAATGTCCGGGTTTTTATCGTTTTTCGGGGGACCAATAAGCATCCTTAAAATGACTGGCACAATCCCTGAAGTACGGCAGCTTTTCTCCTCCTGGAGCTGCTTCCTGGTGGTGGGGAACAGAGCTGCAGGTGTGAGCGCTCTTCCCCACCACGGGCAGCACTTGCGTAGACGATTAACGTAAGTGTGGCTTTACGGACAAATCGGAAAATTTAGTTCATATCATCCCAGTCTCAACAAACGGGTGGCGGAGCGCACTGTGACGGTACATAGCTGGTAGATGAGTTTCTGTGTGTGACAAATCCCGTCGCTAACATGGACAGAAAAACTATAAATGTTTGGGCAAGGTGAGAGTTAATCTATTAAACTGACTGAAGATGAATACATAATCCAAAAGCTGGAGTATAGACATTTTTTATCAGTGCATTTGTTAGCCTGCCTCTTTATTAATAAATTGAATATAATTTCAGATTTTTATTTAACTTTTCTTCAGGTTAACTTAGAAAGTGAGCCATTACTGTTACAAGTTAATTCTCTAAACTACAGAAAGGTTATTGTTAGGGAAGCTCAAATATGAAAAATTGGACTGATGTTGATATCTAGTATCTAGTAACACTGTTATGTTAGATTTACCAATATTTTATTTTATATCCAATTACATGATTAATTGTAAGAATAACCAATGGAATACTTTATAGCTAAAATATTTATTTACAACAAGCCTGGAAACAAGATTTATTCATTATTAGGAAACATCTGACATTTATTAATACCATTTATTTTTCTTATAAATTCCATTTAATACATGAAGTCAGACTTACTCTTGTACATCTTATTTCATCATTCTAATTAAACGATTTGGCTAGAACAAACAAACTTGTTCTGATATGACCCAATTAATCAAAGCAGTCAGATTCATGATAAAAATATCACAGAATGACTGACTCCTTAAAAAAAAAAATCACAGTCTAACTGAAATGTTTCACTCAAATATGTTGGTCATAGCAAAAGGTGACTGTAATAGGTGGCAGAAGGTATATTTTTTTATTCCTAGCTTAACAAAATTTCTTCTGACCGATGTCACCATTTTCAAATCCCCAGTGGACAGAGTGTAGAAACACGGCAGCATTTCTTTTTACATTTGGGTGTCAATTTAGGAAACAATCAACATAAGAAGTACAGTGCACGTTTAGTATCTCTGAGGATCTAAGCTACAGATCAGCCTCGGTGCAATGCTTTACTAATTGGGTATGTGTATTACAATGTCTGTGGACACAATACCCTTATGGGGCATGAAATAACAAGCAGCTGTGTGTCAGGAGACTGTATGTGCACATACAGGAGACTGTGTCCGTGTTTGGGTGAGTGTGTGTGTGTGTGTGCGTGCGTGTAATAGCTGCTGGGAGGTTTATTAACCCAGTCCATCAAGGCTGAGTGGGATTCACACTGAGACACTGAAGGCTTAAGGATGCGAGTGCCACACCAGGCAAGACAATTCTTCCCTGAAATACTAATATGGGCTCTGATTTCCAACCACAACACTAAACCTCCTCCCCACAACCAGAGCAGGGACCTCCAAGCCAGATCTGTCTTCTAGTGCGCAGATGCTTTGATGTTCAGCTGAGGACATTTTAAAAACAGCAGCCTCAATTGCTTAGCGTTGACTTTCTACATACCCACAGCATTGTGACGTCACACACAACTGCAAAACATAATTTTTGATGAAAGCTCCTGAACAAGGTCCCTTATATTAAAATAAACTAATATATAAACTAATATACAAGGTTTCCCCCAGAAAACTTGCTACGCCCGGTGGTTGGGCACTATTGCAGTCATTCATCCAGCGGCCCGTCGTGTTTTGAGTTAAAAAATGTTTAAAGTTGACAGGAAATTTGAAAATATCACTTAAAATTATGAAAAACATTTAAATGACATATATTCTTGATGATCTCAATGAATTCAAATGGTCATCTCCTCCCTGTGGTTTAAAATTAGAGACACCCCAATTTACACAATGAAAGCCTACACCTGTCACCTTTATTAATTGTCAATACCAACTGGATAGTCAATCTTGAAAATGCTTTTTAGCCAGTCAACATGTCACCACATGCCAGCCATGAGCCTGTTTTAGAGCTGACCACAATGGAAGACTCGTTTCAGCATCCAAGGGTGTTGATACATTCCAAACTCCCCTAAAGCCTACCGTTTTATTGATGATCCAAACTCCACAGGGAGTAATTAAAGCAACACTAGACTGAAAGACCTAAAGTATGGTAAGTACATCATCTTTGTTCAGTTTTTTTTTTTTTTAATACAGGTCCTCTCAGAAAGAAAGGACAAAAACGTCCAACGAAATAAAATACAGTGAATAAACGCTTCAAAAAAACAAACAGCAGACATTGAGAGGGGTGATTGATAAGATATTTAAAATGTACTATTATAATAGTGATATTATAATAACACAATATAATTATTCCAAAAATTTACCTGAACACAGTTTTATTAGAATAAGGATTTTTTTTAACATTGAGGTTTTCTGTGTTAAGTTTTGGGCACTAATTGAAATTAAATTAAATTCGTTATGTTTGTTTCGATTTGTAAGCAGAAACAATGGTAACATGTTTGTTGCGTTTCTCCCAATTTAGTTCTACCTTTATTTAAGAAGTCTGTCTTTCATTGTTCATACTGGAGTGGTTTAGTCATTTCTGATGCACAATAATTAAAGAAGCTTCAACTAACATTAATCTGAGCATATCAGAAAGACCCCAGGCTGGGATTCGAACCCAGGACCTTCTTGCTGCAAGGCAACAGTGCTACCAACTGCACCACTGTACCGCTGTACAGCCCCTAACAAAACGTCATAATTGGATTATTTCATTTTGTGTCCATATGAGATTATTTATTCCAAATACATTTTAATCAGTTCAATTAATTTTGTGCATGTAAACATAGCTGCAGTCGGTACTGCAGCAGAGGATTATGGATTGTACAAAGCAGAAAAGCAATGCCAGCTATGTGGTCATTTTTCCACAGTGTAAAAAATGGTAGGGAAACATAGCTGAAAAATCTGTTATCAGACATAACAGCAACATTAATAACAGTCAAAAATGTTCATATTGGTGCTTTGCTGTTTAATACAATAAGGAAAGTCTTTCAGTTCTACTAATATTGGTTAATGGCTGAATAAAATTAAATTACACAATCATCATATAGAGCAACCTCATCTTGATTTAGTAAAAACTAGAATGTTGTGGCTTTGCCTTTATTAAGTGATTATTGTATCACCATTCTAGCTGTCTTTGTTAGTTTAACAGCCTTTTAAGCTGGGTTTTTTTTTTGGCTGTTGAAAGTTTGGCCTTTGAATCTACATCTCTTATACCTGATAACCTTTGGTTGTTGTCCTTGTAATACACTTTATGTGGCTCAAGCTGTTTTGGAAAAGTGATGTATAAATAAATTTGACCTCAATTCATTCAACCATACAGATTCCAGGTAGTCACATTCAAAATGTCTTATGGCTTGTAAGGCGGCAGCTTCAAGGACTCAGTGTCACTCCCCGTCTATTCATTTCCTATGAAACTTGTCTGCCGAGGTGGCAATTGCTTGACAAGAGAGAGGCATGATTCATGCATGTGAAATTTTGAGCTTGTGCATGCATATGTGCACACGCAGGCTAATTACACGAAACAAGAAAGTTTAAAAATCATCAGCTTCTGTCGCCATTGCATATGTTGGCTTCACCCTGAGTGGCAAAAAACCTCTGCCTTTTCCTGTCATTTGTCGAGCCCATTACACTTATTACTCTCCTAAATCATATAACTATGATGAAACAGAACAAAAATGCAGGTTTTTCAAGAAACCACCCTACAAAATTAGCTGCGATTTCTTTATTTTTTGGATGAATCTAGTTCTGAGAAACTCAAAGCTTTGACTAAACTGAGTCGGTGTAAATGTAGAGTGTTTGATTTACGTACAAGGATTGCCCAGGCTGACCTCCACCTATTCTCCTTTCGGTCTTTGGGCTTATAAGGGCCAGTGTGTTGTGTTCATGTTTATCCAGGCTTCCTGTCAGCACATCCAAATCCCCCGTGGAACCTTCAAACCTCTCTTGCATCAAACCTCTAAGCTCTCTCAGCGCCTGAAATCGGCCCCATCCCGCCCTGCCTCCAACTGAATACACACACCCCGACCAGGATGATTAATAGCCCTCTGCTCGGACTCTTCATCCACTCAGCACATTGTTTAGAGCCTCTGAAACAGGACAACACTTGCATCCCTTCTTCACACTGGACTTAAGCCGCGCCTGTCAGTCCCCGGTTAGGGACCTGTTAACTGACCAGATTTATAGCTACTAACTAGCACTAGATGGCACCCAGTCTGAGGAGGGGGACAACTGCTGGGCCAAATGCTGTAAAATACCTGCCTCATGCATGCGTCTCCCATCATAACTCACTACCGCAGCAAGATGCAGTTCAGCTTTTATGAAAAGTGTGATTTTTAGCTAAAGTTACTTATATGAGCAAGGTTCGAAGATTAAAATCCCCTGAGAATGGAGCGTTGCGGAATTGTAGTGTTGGACTAAAACTGAATCCAAAGTCTCGAGCCCTTTAAAAGGACGTACACACCAAGATCTCTGGCTCTCGTAACTGCCTGACAAAAGTACACCTTTTAGAGTGTCACCCCAATACGTCAAAAATAAAATGGCTTCACTGGGAAAAATGTAAAGAATATAACCTTGTAACTATCGTACTGGTGTGGCATGAAAAGCCAGAAAGCAACAATAATTATTTGAAAGCAAATCCAGTGTGGAATGTAAAATATGTCTTATTTTAAAATAATTTTTTTTTTTTTTTTTTAGACAAGTTGCTGTCGATTATTAAATGGCAATTTAATAGGAATTTTAAACTTATTGGTGATCCACCCAGGAACAATTAAACTGTACCTCCTCCACAGTTAAAAAAAACCTTACAAAATTTATGTACTGTAAATAAAGCAAATTCTGTATCTAAGAAATGGAAAATTGAAGTCGTTTAATTATAAAAATCACAAAATAAATAAATAAATAAAGCTACACCTTAGTATATTTGTTTTAACTCATAATAAAAGCGATTATATTGCGAAAACATCGCCACTAAAGTCATTCTTATTGGACATTAGGTGGAAAAGCGCCTGTTCGGTTTGTGATCTTTTATGTCCTTTAAATAACACTGACAGGAATGAGAATCTAACATGTGATCTCCAGCTCAAAGCCAGGAGACAGAGAGCCCTCAAAGCAGACATGCCGAGCATTACAATGAGGCAGATTCTCCCATCTCAGAATGGAATCGAGAGTAAACAATTTTGAATAAGTGGCTAAGCAACATGAATTATGGTTCTTTCTCCTCGGCATTGGCCAGCTGCCTTGTCCTGCTCCAATTGGGAATGATATATGTGCAAAGATCAGGTGGCACGGAGCAGGACGCGAGGGAATGACGGCTAAAGGAATGGGTGAACAGCTACAACCAAGTGCTTGGGCGAAACCCCCCTGGGGTCCGCCAGTCCCGGTCTGACCACAGCTGTGGATTGACACAATACAGAAATACACACACTTGACCTTGACATGAAACAAATAGAAACGGCATGTGCACAATCTCTTTATGACCGACATGATGGTAACATTTATAGATAGTAATGGTCTTGAATATCTAGTTTAGATAAGAAGAAAGAATCTTATTTTTTCCTTTCCGACAGTAGTCAAAGCAAATAAATAGACCACTCTTGTGGAGACTAGGCATGCGCGGGTTACTGGTTTCAAAGTAGACTGCGATATAAAAATTTCTGTCATACAGTCCCAGTGGTACAAGCATTTTTTTTTTCTGTCTGGTCAGACAGAAAGTGGAGGTCAAATCCCAGCATGTGTGCAGCAGCAGTATCACAACACCCACCTCCTCCCCAAGCACCCATGTATAGCTACTAACTCTGCAAGTTCAGGCAAGTCCCCCCAAAGTCACTTATTCTAAAAGAATAACATCCGCTATAAGGGAATACTTCAGCTTCCATAACAAGGCAAGGAAACGTGGAGGTAGAAGGTTGTCCATCCATCCATCCATCCATTTTTTTCCGCTTATCCGGGGTCGGGTCGCGGGGGCAGCAGCTTCAGAAGGGAGGCCCAGACTTCTCTCTCCCCAGCCACTTCTTCCAGCTCCTCCGGAGGAATCCCAAGGCGTTCCCAGGCCAGCCGAGAGACATAGTCCCTCCAGCGTGTCCTGTGTCTTCCCCGAGGCCTCCTCCCGGTGGGACGTGCCCGGAACACCTCACCAGGGAGGCGTCCAGGAGGCATCCTTACCAGATGCCCGAGCCACCTCAACTGGCTCCTCTCGATGTGGAGGAGCAGCGGCTCTACTCTGAGTCCCTCCCGGATGACCGAGCTTCTCACCCTATCTCTAAGGGAGAGCCCAGCCACCCTGTGGTAGAAACCCATTTCAGCCGGTTGTATCCGTGATCTCGTTCTTTCGGTCATGACCCAAAGCTCATGACCACAGATGAGGGTGGGAACGTAGATCGACCGGTAAATCGAGAGCTTGTCTTATGTCTAAAACATGCTTATGAACAGCGGCAGCCAGAGGAGGCAGACATGATCGCACATCTAGCTAAATTTAAGCTAAAGTTTGAGCAGTCTTGAAATGAACAAGCTAATGCTACCGTGTAGCATTAATGAAACAAATATCACCATGTTACTGTGACACATTATGCTGGTCGCAACTAGTCTGCACGAGTGTTTTGGACTTGATAGATTTAACTCATTTTGAGTTAAAGGCAAAAGTACCAACTGTGTCTTCTAAAACCCCCATTTGTTTGTGGCAGATGGATGCTTGTACTGAGCCAGGTTCTGATTCTGCTAGAGGTTTCTTCCTGTTAAAGGGGAGTTTTACCTCAAGCGTGCTCAGTGTTTGGGATTGATGTAAAGTCAACAACAACATGCTGTTCCAGGATGAGTGAATGCTGTAAGTCAATGATTCACTGCAACCTGCTGGGTTTCCTTAGTCAGAAAAGTTTTTTAGCCAACTTGGATGAACTGAACTTGACTCGGATAAATTGTATGCATGATTAAAAAAAAATTTTTTAAGTTCCTTGAGACGACACTGTTGTGAATCGGCAGTATATAAATAACTTGAAAAGACAAAACAGCTGTTTATCTAGTTCTACTTTGGAAAAAACTAGAAAAACCAGAATATAGCAAAACTCAGCTGAAGGTAATAAAATAATATTCTTCAATATTTGGAGTACAACAGAACACAACCCTCTGTTATGTGCCTCTGGTGAGGTGCTAGTGATTCAAGTCAATTAGAGGTGTGCTTGTAAATTTTGTTGGTTTCAGCTGAGAAAAAAAAAAAGAGAAAGAAGCTGTCAGTCAAAAACCCACTCTGGCTATGTGTCTAGGGGGCTGCAAAGTCCTCTAAATCTGTATCTCTATGAATAAAAATGAAGGGATTTAGGAGGAGACCGTTTCTTCTGCAGACTTGTCAAAATCTGACCTTCGCAGCAGCAGAGGGGGTTGACTAGAAAGGAGAAGGAAAGACTTGACGATTTGAACCGATAAGGCTCAGTGGCTACTGCATAAAGAGATGAAACTGGGGGGAAAGAGAAAAAAAATGAATTAATAAAAAGCAGCTCTACACAACATGTCGTTATCTGAACTATAGCAAAAGGAAGAAAATAAAGGGGCATATACAGAGGCCATTAGTCAGCTTTGGGAATGGCTCGTCGAATCACGTTACAGACATCCGTAATGAAAGTATTAGTAGTTACAAAAGAGGTCAAAGAAAAAGATATTATCCTTCTGGTGCTTCTGCCAAAGATGCTCAAATAGATCACATGATAAAATCAGTTTACAAAATATATTTCATGCCTTACTCTGTTTGTGGAAAAACATTTAAAAAATACTTTGCTGACTCAACAACAACAACATCCTCTACACATGGAATACTTAAATAGGGCAGTAGAAACTGAGCTTGGCAGAATCTCCAGAGCTAGAATCTGTATCACGATGCAGGTAATATGACCTTTTAATGGTATTAACAAGTCATGCCATTGCAGTAATACTAATAAATATTGTGGTAACAAAATTAGTGCAATAAAAATGACTGTCCTTATGTCCGTCTTTCTCATGTGTGCTTCCAACACTGACCATCAGCATCTTAAACACTGTGTGAACAGGTGTGGACTTCTGCTGCGGTGAGTCTCCATCCGATAGGCTGAATATTTTTATTGCAATGCAAAATGTGTACTCAGGACACAATCACTTTCTGCAGGATATTTTAATGATTCTAAGGTTTTGAACATGTGGGTAAAAAAATACATCTTGAACACCTCACGTTAGAGTGTATGTTTAGGTGGAAAGAGTGTGAAGTTCCTCTGCCTGCCAATGTGATTGAACAGCCGCCACTCTGTCCTCCAGGGTGTTGCTTGGTCCAATGCATTGAACAAAAACGAATGTACACCAGACACATCGTCAGTGCTTCTATGCGTTGGCCTCCTCGTGGCTACATCATTGTATCAAATTCTTCAAAGAGTTACTGTAGAAGGTGATGGCAGGAAGGATCTCCAGTTTCATGAAGAGGATGGTCAGGGTTGTCCATAATTTTCTTGATTTTATGAAAATCCTTTTTTGCATCATCATCGGCCCCAGAACAGAACTTCATTACCTGAGCTTTCTCAGGTCCCTGGCTCTGATGCTGCTGCCCCAACAGATGACAGCAGAAGAGATGACACAACAACAGACTCATAGAAGATCTGCAGCATCTTGCTACAAACCTTGAAGGATCTTAGCTTCCTCAATAAGTACATCCTGCCCTGTCCCTTCTTACAGACGGCTTCACTGTTGCATCTCCAGTCCAGTCTGTTGTCCAGATGAACACTGAGGTATTTATATTCCTCAACCACCTCCACTCCTTCTTCCATGATGGAAATAATGTTCAATCTTGTTTCTACCAAACTCAACAATCATCTCCTTTGTTTTCTTCACATCCAAGATGAGGTTACTGTTTCCACACCATAACACAAAGCGGTCCACCAGTTCTCAGATTCTTGTCCATCTCATTGTCATGTTGGAAAAAGTAGCAGATAGACACATCTACTGTATTAGCAAATAAAGCACTTCCTTTTTTTTTTTAACTGACTTTACCAGAACATCTTAATGCCATACTTCAGGGCATTCTCTATCCTGTTGTATTTATACAACAGCAGTTACTGGATACACTGCTGGCATAGAAAGCCTCAAACATTCTTGTTATGACAGATTTGGCTTAGGTTTTTTTTCTTTTTGCAAAACTGCAAGTTGATGCTGAACTGAAGCTGTGAATTGATAAATAAGAAAGAAAGTGGTTATTATGGTCTATTGAATGCCTATATCTGTATGTTCACTTCCCTTACTTCAACCATGGAAATAAACAAGCTAAAAAGCAAAAGTTTTAAAAACAAAAAATAAATTACAAGTATAAAATGATAAGGCCTGAACTTCATGGAATTGACTTTTTGGAAGGAAAGAAGGAAGAGCTGAAGCATGGTAACACATGGTGAACGACTGCCCCATTTTCAACTGTGCTGCCATTGTTAGAGAGATGAGAAAAGATCTTATATTTTCCAGGAGTTGAGGGAAACTTTTTTTCCTGCTTTGAGAAAGGAGGGACAACACTTCCTTTCCCAGAACAATTTATCTCCCTTCTTGACAAGACTCCCTGCTATATTTACCCAACTAAAATTGCAGATGATATACTTCCAGCTGCAACACTCTCCACCTCCATAGCACATGCTCCTGTCAATCAGAGATTTCAACAGAGCAGAAGTGCCAGTGAACCCCCTTAAAGATGTGGAGTATGTTATAGTGAGAATGGAACATGCAAAAATAACGGCAGAAGGGAAAAAAACAAACTTGCAACAACGTATTTCTTTTGCTGGTTGTTTTTTTTGTTGTTGTTGTTAAAGGGAACCAAGATCTTGGTTAAAACGAACAGAATGTGGACAGCTGGGCCATTTTTGTGCTTCAAAGCCACAGCAAAACATAGAACACCAAGAGTTTATAGCAAAATGTCTGCTTGTCTGCATGAGCTCCAGTTATCTAAGCTCCTTTTGTCTCCAATCAGCCCTAAAACCATCTAAAGGCTGAGAAAGGGTCTGAGATTAAAGAAGGCTTAAGATCCTCAAGCATCCATGACAAACTTTTTCTAAACGAAAGAAAATACTTGGCTTCGGTCCCGATTAAATAATGTAGTGGTATTTGGAACAACAAGAATGTTGGGGGTTTTTGTGATTTGAAAGAAAGAAAAAGTATGGGATAGAGAGAAGGGGAAAAAAAGAAGGAAAGGGTACAAGGAGGGTTAACATTGTGTGGTGAATTCCTCCTCAGCCAGCAGTGCCTGTCCATCTCAGAGAGCAACAGGCATTCCCTGGAGGAAGGCTAAAGCTGCAGGACCCTACATTTCCACCAAGCTCCATGTGTTACATCTTATTGCCCACATCTCTTACGCGCAGGGGCCACAGTATTGTGGGACCTGGCCGCAACTTTCATGGCCAAGACGTGCAGGGCCAGAACTAAGAGCCACAGCTTGGCTTTCTCGGACCACAGTGGATGTTTTCAAACGGCAATTCTTGACACACAAAGGAGCGCATCAGTAAATGAGATGAGATTTATCAGCTGACCTAAATTATCGGTGCATCCTCACAGATTCAAGTCAGTCTGGCTGGGAAATGCTGAAGCGTTACCATCACTTCCAGCCAGAAGAAACACGCAGGTGCAGTACAACAGAAGACATACCGAATGCTCCTAAAAGCATAGGTTGTATCTTTCAACCTGGCAAACCCAACTTCTCCACTGGCTTACACAGAGACTTCATGACACTGAGCTTACCTCTTATGTTGTTGAGTATTTCCTTGAGATGGCCGAAGCTGTTCAGTAATGGGTCTTGTTCTTCATCCTGACCAGAGAAACGCAATTAGAGGTTGTTGAGGTGCAGTTCTGTTCGAAACACTCGTTTCTTTGCAAACCCAACTTTAATATGGATGAATCAGTAATTAGAACGTACCAGTGAAGTATGGTTATTCCATCGAGAGTTTCTCTTAATAGCGCCAACAACTGTGGTTATTTCACCTTGGACAATGTAGATGTTTTTGTCCACCATGCTGCTTCTCTAGTAAGAGATGAATAACACAAGGCAATTCAGCTTAGAGCGTAAAAATGAAAACAAGGGCTGGAAAACAACTATTCTGAATTCACTTTGACAGTTATTAGACATTGTTCCCAATAATAATCTCCACATGATTTCTAGTACAGAGCATAGAAGTTTGTTCACAAAGTAAATGCCTTTGGAGCATTTAAGGGTTTTTGTAACACCAGTTTTTAGTTAAAATTCATTTTGTTAGTGTACATATTAATGCAATTTTTCACAAAGTCATCAGGGTTTCCCTACGCATTGCTTATTTATTCAAGTTTTTTTTATGTTTGCTTTTTTAAGACTTTATAGTTGGCGTTTAGGTATTAATCTTCCAATTAACACATTTTCATCAAGTGATATTTTCAAGTTTCCTGTCATTTAAACATTTTTAAACTCAAAAACACGACAGGCCGCTGGATGAATGACTGCCCTAGCACCCAACTGCCAGGCTTGGCAAGTTTTCCGAGGGAAACCTTGTAGAACTATTTAAACAATCCTTTATTGTTTAAATGTAGGACTACTTAATCAAAACATTAATTAGCAGGAAGCCATCTACTGTTCTGACCAAGGTACAGTTTCTATGGATTGTCTTAGTTTATTCCTCAATCTGTTTAGGATGAAATGCATAGATCTGAAGCGAAGTGTGCAGCATATTTGGAGTAGTATTTTTGGAAAGTATGTAAATATGGATGTGTGAACAACACAGAAAAGGTTTGGATCACAAGTGATATTGTAATTTGTCACAAGAGGAAGAAAGAAAATTAGAGATAATGCAGATTGAGTCAAGTTTAGTATTCAAGTCTCAATGACAGGAAACTTGAAAATATCACTTCAAGTGATGAAATATCAGTGATGAAATATTAGTGATGAAATAGTGATGAAATATCACTTGACGAAAGTGATATTTCTTTCACTTTGATCAAGTGAAAGTGTATTAGCATCAAGTGTATTAGCCTACCTTCAGTAGGCTAATAATCTACTGGGGGAAACCTTGGCTCTACATACGGCCTTTATTTGTAACATTTGATCCCTGCCCAACATAAATTGAAATGAATCTTAATTACATCTAAGGGATTTTTTTTTCCTTCAGTAAGTTCACGTTATTTTTAGATACACTATCGAAATATAAATATGCTTGATTAAAATAAACTTTTAGTAGTAAAAGTTTCAATATCGGCTTTCTCCTCTTCAATTCCTGCACCAATTCTAGATATTTTATAGTTTTCCCCGCAAAATGCCTGAGACTTATTTCTATGCCCAATTCTTCCATAAACTGATCTGCTATATCTTTTGAACATGAGACATTAAGTTATAATGAAACAATGTCTCATATCTTTTTTGATTCAATCGTCTTTTTAAGCAGTGACAGGAACAGATTTCCTTCTAATGTGTTGGGTGACCAGTCTGTTTTGCTTTTATGTAATGATTTATGACTGGCTGAAAAAAAAACAGTCAGGCAAACGAATTCAACAACACAGTGGGTATGGAATAGTAATCCACAAAGCACTGGATGATATTACAACGAGGTAAATTAAACAACATTAACCAAACAGTTCAGTTTTTGAACAGCTAATATTCAGATACGTTTATGTCATTGTAAAACCGTGCTAACTGTTAGATTATCAGATCAAATGTATTTGTGGCATATTCTGATATTACAATAGAAACACGCAAATATATATTTGAGCTACTACCAACAGGCTAAAGGGCGTTATGTGTTAACCAGTTGACAAATAATTAACAGTTGATGTGGCAGCTAGCACCTAGCTTCATTAGCTTGTGCTAGTCATGACTGCCTGACAGCAGGCTCCAAATACGTTTCTCTGTCCCGGTTATTTTTTAAGTGAACCTCGGTTGGACGCACACATATTTGCCCTGCTTAATGTCAGAACATTAAAGACAATTACCTTCCTCCGTGAGGCTGTTGATTCAAATAAGGAGTCCTGGCGGAGCTGGTGCTGCCTTTTTTCGGCAAGCTAAGCGGGCTAGACGGACAACAGTGAATCAAGGAGACCAAAGTTCAGTTCACTGTCAGAAACAGACAAACCACAATACTCAGACATTCCACCGTGTGATGGCGTGATCTCTCTCATTAGTGCACAATCAATAACTCCCTCAGAAACAGTCCATGGATGTACAGCTGAAAGCACTTCCTGTAGCTGTTAGCCCGGCTTTGGTAAACACACTGACGTGGAAATGCTGTGCGTCGCTAACCTAACATGACGTTTGATTGACATTTAAACAAATCATAACATATGTTTTTGAGATGCAATAATTTTGGCCCCAATTCAGTAATTAGAATGCAGTTATACTTATGATATTCTGTAATGAACCGAATATGTGTAGCTATTTTACTTTATTTTATTTTACTTTACTTTTTGTAAATCATTGCAATATGACAAGGGCGGGACAAGATAATAAGTACGGGAGCACGTTAGGTTGCACCTACCTTATGACGAAAGCCCGGCCTGCATCTTCGCTCTGGATGCAGGCAGAACATAATCCCGTTTTAAATCTGTGGAATCTCATTTATGTCATTTATTTAGCGGTCAGATTTCAATGCTTAGCATAAATATAATCAGGTGTATCATGGTTTCATTTCGGTTGTTTCTGTCTAGTATGATTAGAGTGTTTGCTTTGCCTTTAGTCCTGCAAGATTTCTTTCTTGGGATGCCACCCATTTTTTCCTCTTTGAATACATAAATCATCAGGAAGATTTTTGGCCTTCACCTTCTTTATCAGACTTTAGGGAGGGGGGGGGAACTGACACCACTTTAAAAGTCTTATGTGGATAGGGTAAGGTCTGGTGGCAATTTCTTGGCCAAATCAAAGGAGGGGCAATTTTTTTTCCAGAATGTGATTTTTCATTTATTTAAATACTTCAGTGAACTAGTCTCTTGTATTCTTCCACAATAAGGACTGCGGATGAGAATTAGCTTTTGTTACAATCTGGCACAGCGCATCAAATGCTGACATTTTCGTTGTCCCTTTTTACATAAAATTCGTTATCAGAAGAATTTTGTTTTGACGGAATGTGTGCTGTCCATGTAAATGACCCGTAAATCTTATGCAGTTCAGCAGTTTATTGAGAAAAAAATTACACATTGTTCTTCATAGTTGAAAGAAATTCAGATTCACAACATTCATCAAGAGCAGAGCTGCTAAATGTACAACATTTGAAAATCACAAAAACTGTCAAAAAAATATGTTCTTACCAAACAACTTATAATAAAGGCCACCAGTGGATCCACAGCATTTTTTTAGCTCTTCACAGTGTTAAAATAGCTAAAGTCCATGAATACTTGGATTCCATGAATACCATGAATACATGGATGTCTTCGAAAAATGTTTATAACCTCTCATTTTAATATTTCAAACACCAAACAATCCTTGATATGCACTCCTACATACAGTGGAAACCGTCTAAGCATTACGGCAGGCGTTAGCATCTACGGTCTCACTTGTTTCTGCTCTCGAGGTACAGCCAAGCTTCTGTTAGCCCAATGGTAATAAATACGCTGATAAATACACAATCTGATTATTTTGTGAAATATCCCAAAATAGCAACAGATAAGAGGGAAAAGCTGAAGCTACATTCACCTGATATCTTGACAAAGTTCTTTTTGAGTATATTGAGCATCACAGTGATCAGTACAATTAGTTAAGCTAGCAGTGTAAAAATTAGTTTTAGACACTTTGTAGTTTTATTTTAATAGGGCAATATTATGTGTTTCCCATCCAGATAGTGCCATTTTTGTAGGACAATTAAGTAACTATTCACATTCAGTTGATATAAAAATGCTATATTAACTATGACTGAAAATAAATTTGATTTCTTAATTTGAAGCCTTGAAATTGGGCCTCTGGCTCTTTAACGAACTCCCGCTGTTTCTGACGCTCTACTTTCAAGAAAGCATCACAACATCACTCCTTTATTCACCCTTTAGCAATGTTTTTGACCAGTTTTGCACTCAGGAGTAGTTCATACCATGAGGTCAGCAGATGCAAAGTTTCGCCAGGGGTTTGCTAATTGCTGCAAGCTAGTCTGAAGGAGCTGAGTCGGGGAGTCAGAGGGAAGGCGTGCTTTGTGAGGCAGACGCTTGGTAGCTTGAAAACTGCAGCCCTGAGGACGATCTTCGACCTTGAATGTGGCGCTCTGTTCCACCAGAAGATTTGTACAGTTGAATGGTTGCCATGGGAGATTAAAGAATTTCTCAAACCTGCATGAAAAAAATCAAAGCAACAACATGTATGTTTTTGATGAAGGAGTAACAACGATGTAAAGCTCAGAAAAGTAAATTTTGCATAATCTAAAGTCCTAAATAACCTTTGTCTGTTAAAATTTTAAGTCTTTGTAGCATTTCATATCTGCATACAGTAATCATGTCATAGGTGTAATCTTGTTGCCATAATTAATTTACATATGTTCTACTTAGAGCAAAGTTTTATCAAATTATATTAAAAAGTATATACTTTCACAATTTTCTTTGCAAAAACACGGTCAAACGTGTCGGCTGAATAATTCAGAATAAACACGACGGAAACAACAGTAAGACGAATACAACAATCAGTTGTTACACTAAAACATCAATGGAACACAGGGCTTCTCATGGATGGGTTCCATTTTAATCCTGTAGTTGATTTTAGGGGGCGTTTACACGACAACGATCCAACAAAAACGGCACTTTTGTTCCGTTTTTGTTGGATCGTTTACACGATAACGTTCTGATTACGATCTGTGTTTACACAGTAACGGTGCACATCGAAAACGTGTAATGCTCTTGCTGCGCCTAGTTGGTGCTAGGTTCTTTGAAACTTTGAAAGTGCGCATGTGTTTAAAAAAAAGTTGTACTTGAAGGCATGTGGATTTCCGTGAGAGAACAGGCATTGTGTGCGTCTGATTAGGGCACATGCAGTTGGAAAAAGTGGGATAACTTTGCCGAAAAACCTTGTTTGAGCTTTCACGGTGTCTGTAGCGGCCCGGACTGGAAGCTGTTTATTGTTTTTACCTTGGAATGGCCAACAGTCTGTTATTCCTATATCAATTTGATAAAATAGGAGTTCCCGCACGTCCCATATCCGTGTCCTCTGTTACCTTTTTCAGCAGTTAAAACAGTTTTATCCGTCGCTAACAAGTCGTAACCTGTTTTTCCGAGCCGCCTTCAAACGCAACATGAACGCTGAGACGCTTGCGCTGGGTTTACACCTGTGAGGCAGCGAGGGAGACCTGCTGCTGCTGCGCAGGTGTGTGTGTGTGTGTGTGTGTGTTAGAATCATGGCAGCAAACCAGCAAAACGTAAATAACTTGGCACAGTTTTGCCCCCGAACTAACCGACTGAGTTGAGTAAAGCTGTTGGATGCAGGGGATGATAGCTAAAAGATGACTAGCTAATATCAATACAGCATGTTAAGCTTGTTAACAAGTAGCCTGTAGGCTGCTGGTGTTGTTGTCTATGTTCAGCTACGTAGACTCATTTTGCCCCCCAAAATAAGTCGATGCCCCCCCTGTTAAACTCGTCTGGAGCCGGGCTGGTCCTGGTCCGTAGTTCTCTAGATAAGAGCGCTGAACAAGCAGCCGTGTATTTTGCCACCTGGGCGGTGCGGAGCGGTGAAGAGACGCTGAGGGAACCGAATCTGATGGGGAAACAGTAACACCAGCATTGTGAGTAGTTTCTTCTTCTTCTGTGGATTGTAGGAAGCAGCTATGTTTTGCGTCATACTATGCATGAGCTGGTCTGGAACCCGTTTTCAATCTGTGCCGTTGTTAGAGAAAACATTCGGTGGTTTCGTGTAAATGCACACTACAAACGCAACAAAACTCTTCCGTTTTCCCCCGAAATCGTTGTCGTGTAAACGGGGCCTTAGACTGTTTGTCTTTGGTTGTCTTGTATTATCCATCTTTCCAGGAAATCTTCAGACTTCAAATTGTTCATTGTCAAAGGTGAGGCTAATTGAATGTTGATCTAGCAAGCATAGATCAGATCTTTAAGAAAACTGCTATGGCAAAACTTTTACAATTTCCATTTGGAAATGATGTTCTCTGGATCAGTCATATTTTTCCTCTTTGGATCATCAAGGGTTGTTCTTTAGTTGGATTCTGAAAAAACATCATGTTCTTATGAGTATAATTTCAAAAGAAAAGGGTTTGAAATGGTCACCCTTTGAATCCCCTCAAAATCTTTGGATGAAAGAACAATGATCAGTTTCTTAAGAAAAAAAACAACAATCCTTTGACTGATTTTGACCCTCTTTTGGTGTCAGGACTAAAAGGTACATTGTCCATGACTGGATAGATTAGTTCAGGAATCATATTTTATCTGACTGATGAAAAGTCCTAATACAAAATGTTGCTTTGGAAAATGTCATCCATGTTGTCATTGCTTAACCTCTCATTGACTTGATTTGTTGATTCAACTCAAGTCATGGATAACCATCCCTCTTGTTATGATGGCCTTTCTTTAGAGCGTGAAATGACAAAAAGAAATTATCGCATAAAGACATATATATGAGGTGTACCTTAAATCCCATTTCCAGATTAACCATAGGATAGATAATTCCACATCCAATAAAGTTGTTCCATAGAGCTGATAGATTAAGACTTGGCAAACAGTAGATATTAAACAGGAAGGCGTATGTCTCATGTTCTGTAGATGGTCTTTTTGATTTTCAGATCCTTTTCATCTACTGTAAATCTTACTTACTATACTAATTTTATCTTCCCAATATACATTGTAAATAAGAAATTGTTCTTAATGTTTGCCTGATTAAATAAAAGTTTAACTAACCATACACAAAGCTTGTTTATAATGAGGTAGATCTTGCAAAGATGTGCATATTTTTCAGCTAACGATGACCTTCTGTGCAAAAACATCATTTTACCTCTTCCCTTTGGACATTTTTGCTAAGGAAATTAGATAAATATCGGCCTCTTTGTGACCAGATAAAGTTAGAAATATATACACCAGATTTATTATGATATATCAGTATTTTGTTTGGAAGATATGGTGTTCCTCGACATCACAAAGTCTGTCATTTCAATTTACAAGTCTACAACTGATTTGATGCAAAACCATGTGTCCATCTAACACAATTATTTGTAAGTTGTTTTGTATAATTTCACAAAACAAGTTGTTACGGCCCTTGGCCTCTTGAGGCTGTGCAGGCTCCTTTTGTTATGCAGATTCAGCTGTGGGAGCACACCTTCCTGATTGGCTGGTCTGAAGGCTGTCGGAGAACAGTTCCACTATTGGACCAGCAGAGGATTTTCAAATCAATCAGATGTTGATGAGGCCCACCTGCACCCTATAAAGGGCTCCTGAATCCTTCCTCTAGAGGGGCAGCTAGTTTGAAGAGGTTTTGTAAAGCTGTCCCCCTTGTTTGGTGTTAGCAATTGCTTTAGGCAGTTTGTTTTAACTATTTTGTACAACTGCTGTGGCGATTTTTTAACTGTTTTGTTTCTGCTTGTTCTGCTAAGTAGTTTGACTGCTTTAGTTTCACTTCACAAGCTAGAAGCTCGTGTTTGGGAGGCTCTGTGCTCCCCTTAACATTCCCTTTGGGTGTTCCCTGTTTTCCCATTTTTGGGTTATTTTGAGTTTACTTTGAAGTGACTTGTTTGGACCCTTTTGTAACTTTAATTTGCACTTAATATTCTTTAGTTTGTTAACCCCTTTTGTTTTGCATTAGTTGGGTTAAATTGTATTGTTTTGGAAAACTTTCTTGTAATAAATCATTTTACACACCATTTGTTCCTCTGGACACATTTTATGTTATCACCCCTGGACCCCTAGACCTTGGGGGCGTAACACAAGTCATATATGATTTGGTCATTTTATTTCTAAGTTATTACAGGCATCAGTATTTTACATTAAAAAAATATTTCTTCATGAATAAAAAGGTGATGATAATATATTACCTTTTCAATAGTCTCAAATGACTCATGTTAAAGTGCATTTTTTAATTAGTTAGCTTAAAGGAGGCCTTTATGACTTCTCAACACATTAAAGCAAACATAACAGATGCTGAGCTTTATTCCATTCAAGCAAGAATGAACTTTTAAGTTCATTTTTACGTACAATAACACAGAATTCACTCTCTTTTGGTGTCATAAACAAAACATTTTAACAAGTTTAAATGCATTTCAACAATCTTGCATTGTCTTAAAGAGGACAAGTTAGATTTGCGTTTTTGTCTTGCCTTGTTGTAATCGGATCATTTATCATTGAATCACTTAATCGATGTGGATTGCTACACCCCTTGTAACTATGCCCATCCAAAACACATTCATTTTAAGTCAATAAAATAATTGTCTTCAGTAGAAAGAGGACGGTGCTGGTAGAAAGCATCTCAATGAAGAGGAGGTTTTTATCTCTGACAGAACAATCTTCATATTCCTTAATATATAAAAAAAAAACTTAAGAAAAAAATTGAAAAATTTGAACTGAGCTGACCAACTGAATGAGATGTTTCTTTCTCAGTACTACATTTAAACACGGCATCTAACTAAACTGATTATCACTTTAATGTTGATGTAGATTGGTTGGACCTATCTCTCGCCAGAGGAACATCTACATAGAGTACAATCAAGTTACAATCAAGTATATACTGTGATGCCTCCAGCAATTTCATCACTCACTGCCCAGCATGGCTAAAAGAGAAGGTCCTACTTACCCAGAAAACACCCAACTCAACCCAGGACCTGTCAAAACCAGACTGACAATACGTTAATATGTCATGCTTATTGATGAATGCATCACCGCCTTGGGTGATGTTTTTTTAAAAATTATTTTAGATAACTGGCAAAGTAAAGATACTAGCCTGTAAATACAAAAAAATATGTTGGTCCACATATTGGAGTACGTTTGGCTACAATTTTCATTGGATGATCCTGTTGTGGTTGTGATCCTGTATGTTGGGGTTCAACCCAGTGAACAAGAGGATCTTCAGCCACATGTCTTGGACATGCGGATGAACAGAGGTGCGGCACTGTCCACTGGAGCTATGGCCGCACGGTTGTCAGTGCCTGTTGCTGCAGCAATCCTGAAACCCGCTGGTGGACACCTTTGGTGAGGTATGCTGTAAGGCTGAAGAAGGAGTCTTATCAGGCCTTTTTGACCTGTGGGAGTTCAGAAGCAGACCAACTGGGACATGCGGCTCGAATGGTTGCTGAGGCTAAAACTCGGGAGTTCGGAGAGGCCATGGAGAAAGACTTCTATGTTCCTACCCTCATCTACTCGATCCATCTATCTTCGGTCATGACTGAAAGAATGAGGTCATGAATACAAGCAGCCAAAATGAGTTTTCTCTGTAGCGTGTCTGGGCACTTGCTGCTCTCTCACGTCCAGAGGAGCCATCTCAACTGGCTCCATCTCACCTGGAGGCCCATGCCAAGCCCAAGATGGTGGCTTGGGCATCTGGTTAGGATGCCTCCTGGACGCCTCCCTGGGAAGGTGTTCTGGGCACGTCCAACCGGGTGGATTCCCAAAGAAAGACACACTGGAGGGACGATGTTTCTCGGTTGTCCTAAGAATGCCCAGTCACTTGGGCCAGCTCGTTCCTGGAGGAGCTGGCCCAAGTGGCTGGGAAGAGGGAAGTCTGGGATGGATGGATGGATGGATGGATGGATGGATGGATGGATGGATGGATGGATGGATGGATGGATGGATGGATGGATGGATGGATGGATGGATGGATGGCATCTATCACTTTCTTGACTAATGCCATACTTTTTCGAATGTATAAATTGAAAAGTAAAATTGTTCTGCATTTTTAAATACATGATGAGTGGGCTGTGACACTGTTTAGCTAATGGTGTTTATGTTTAGCTAATGGTGTTAATGTTGTGCTTCAAAATTAGCTGAGGAAACATGCAACACATTTTGTTTAATAAGCTACATTTTCAAATGGCATTAGTCATGTGATTCTAACTGTAACTGTGTAAGTATCAAGCAAAATTTACCTATGATTAAGAAAAAAAAAACTTCCAACCAATCAGGTTTTTTTTTCTCACTAAAATTGGAACTCACCATCAATGGGGCCCATGTTGGGTTGGGGAGGGAATGTCTGGCACACTGAGGGATACAATTTTAAATTGTTGCTGCTTTGTACCCGCGAAATTTAAGCACTAACGGGAATGTGAATGTATTTATTTATCTCTGGAAACCAAATGATCTTCAAATTAGCAATACAATCCATCAGTTTTCTCTGTTTTAGTAGTTCATGATGAAATTTGAGTAAATTCTGCTAATTTTATTGTTGTTTTGACCATGTGTAAATATGTAACATTTATTAATTAATTCTCAACTACACATGCTATGGTCAATGGAGCGGTTCGCAGCCGAGTATGAAGCGGCCTAGCTAGGTGCATTTATTGTGGTTGTTTTTTGTTGTTGTTTTTTTTTTAGATTTTATTTATGGCCCCAGTTTAACCAACCATCTATGAATAAATGGAAGGGTTGGTAGAAGAAGAGAAGGGGGGAGACGCTTGTGGACAGGTAATGGGAGAAGAACTGTGGAGGCGGTGTTAGTCTGGACCTCACGAGCTCGAAGAGAGACAAAGACAAGGAAGAGGGAGAGAGAAAGACAGGCTGTCCCTTCTTCAGTAGGACCTGTACGCCACACACAATATTTAACATGAAGTGAACCCCCGCCCACCTCCGTCCCTCTGCTCTGAGAGGGGATCGAGCCTCAGTCCTGCGCAGCTTCATGTTGATCAGCACTGAGGGAACAACGAGAAGAGGAACGCCGCTGGCTGTCAGGCTCTTTTCCCTGACATTTTGCCGCACCTGGGAACTTTTTGTTCATGTCACCACTGAAGCCGAGGCCAGGAAACCCAGCAGCACACAGCAAAGTTCTTTGCCCTTTCCTCGGATTCATTTAGCCAGACCGGCAGTTCACGTAAGTGCACGAGCGCACTTTCCCTCCTTTTTTTTTTTTTTTTTTTACATGTCTGTCACTTTTTTTTTTTTACTTGTCTGTCACTTTGTTCATCAGCATGTGTTTGTGTTTACGTGTCTGAGCTGACACAACTACTTTCGCTCAACTGAACGGTCAGTTCGTTTAGTCTGCATCAGGCTGCGTGTGTGTTCGCCAAGTCATTTCTCGTTTTCACTGTTGGCAAAAAAAAAAAGGGGAAAAAAAGTCAACAGCTGCTTTCGTGTCCGTTGGAAATAAATATTGCAGTCAGAATGTTTTGTTTTTTTTAACTAGTTGTGCCCCTTGCAAAACTGTTGTGATTTGCGCAGAAAGACAAATATTTTGGATGGTCAAAAAATATTTTGATATGAGTACGACGTTGTCATTTAGGCTGCCGTTGTTTGTGGTGACAACACACGCACACACCACACACACACACACACACACACACACACACACACACACACACACACACACACACACGCACACACGCACACACACACACACCTTAAGTCTTACCTTTATTATATGCTATGCTACAAATTGACGCGGCACAAAATATAAGATAATTTTAACAGTAATAATAACTACATTATTATTATTGTTTCTAATAATGATAATAATAATAATAATAATAATAATAATAATAATAATAATAATAATACCAACAATAACAATTGCGATATGCAAAATCTCGCAGTCTGACGTCAGATAAACATTTTTCTCTACTCTTATCCTTAATAAATAGCTCTGCGTTTTTTGTAAATGGATGTGAAAAGCGCAGTTTGCATTGAACCTAAAGTTTCATAACAACCTTACTAATTTATTTATTTAGATATTTAGTTAGCAGTTGTTTGATTAATTTAATATGAGTTAAAAAAATTGGTAATAAAACCCGTCAAGTTATTTTAACAATTTGCATGGTTCTGGATACCTTCAGTTTATAGACTCTTTAGGCCCAATTGCAAATCCGGACGTATGAAACTGAGATTTGTTTAATCCATGTCAGCGTTTGGCCTGAGGGGATGGATGTAAATATCCCCTTACTGGTTATCAGCCGGTCGTGTGCGTGAAGGCCGACCGGGATGCTGCAGTTGACAGCACAATATGACATAAACCCAGGTATGCTACTATTATTAGTCGGCTTGAAATCTCATTTCCAAAAATACTAATTGTACACTGACTGTAGAAACATTGTTGCTATAAATAAACGCATGAATTCCAAATTGAGTTGCGTTAAACTCAGTTAGGTTGAACATGAATTTCTCCTGTCTTCTGTGGCCCCTGAGATCTTTTTTTTAAATGTCGCTTAATTTAATAGAAACTACTCTGAATTAAATCGATTTTTAAAAATATAGGTTACTTCACAAAATGAGCCCAAATGATGAAATGAGAAATCATCACAGCCTTATTGTGTGTGTGCTACTCTGGAGAAAAAAAAATGCTCTTAATGAGTTGAGGCTGAATTATTCAAGTTTTTACACTTACAAAAAGAACAACATAAGTGTTTTTTTTAATTATTATTCGATAAATCGTTTTAAATTCTAGATGTGAATGAGCTCCATGTTAATCACTGCAGAGGGCTCCTATTACCCGGAACAGACAATTATTTCCTGGTGATTGTGCCGCAGGACTGCCTCGGCCTCTCAGTCCCTCAGTCATATGCAAATAGATGTTATACCAGGGTGGAAATTAACATCTACAAACATTGGTCTGGAATTCCATCTGCTGCCTCTTGGAGGAGACCCTTAATAAGTTCTCAGACAGCAAAGTGACACACATCTTAATCAACTCCTAATCCCGGGAATTAATTCTCGACGCGTTTATGAATAATTCCCAGAGTAATGCGTGCGGGGCCGAGCGGAATGCGCCGCGCCGCCAGATGGATCCGGCAATTTCCTGGAAAAAAAAAAAAAAAAAAAAAAAAGGGAGAGGATTTCTGCTTCTCATTACTATTTATTTGTTATTATCATAGGCGGTATTTAAATGAAAGCCTCCGCTGCACCTCAACATCAAAGTTAGACACGCAGTCCACATCTCATGTTGTGAGTGAATTAAAAACGCGTCAGGTTGTGGGGTGGGTGGGGGGTGGGGGGTAAGAGAGGTTGTTTTTCCAGAGCCTCATATAGTGCCCCCCAGGAAATAGCCGGGGCCCTGTAAAAGCGCACTCTTCTCCACAGACGGGCCCTGAGCTGCACAGTGTCAGCTGTCTGGGCCCGACGACGGAGGAGAGCTCCCGATTTCGGAAACATGACGTTGTCTCCTGAGGAGTGTGTTAGGTTAAAAGGGGCCGTGGGGGAGTGGGGGAGGGGGAGGGGGCAGTCCCCTCTGTGATGCCAATGCCAGTCAGCCACGGTCTTTCTGCACTGTTCTGAAATAAAATCACGGTTTCACAATAAACCTGTGGACTGATTTTCTTTATTCAGTTATTTATTCAGTTATCCAGTTCCCCAGGCCCCCAGGTCTCCAGGCCCCCAGGTCTCCAGGCCTATCCCAAACACCACCAAAAAAGACAACCCCTCTAACAGCAGTACTTTTTTTTAATAAGTAAAATTGAGTCCAAACAGAAAACCTTGCTCCATCCCCAGACGCTATGAACAAAATCTGAATTGAGACAAAGACTTGTTCTCAGTAATTCTTTTAATATGTTATGTAAACATTAGTCACCGAGTCATTTTAATTAATATATTTGCTATTAGGAGGCAGGAAGGTAAATCTTTCTGAACTAGAAATTCTTTTTCAATCTCATTTCAGTGGTTTCCCATTCAGCAATCTTACTTTCTTTCCCCCAAAATGACACAACAAAAACCTCCATCCAACAGCAGAATACTATTTTTCTTAAATCTGAGATGATAGTCTTTTCTTTAAAGTCTTCAGCAAATCTTGCTCAGGACGACTGGGAAGCCATTGATATTATGCAGTTTGCCTGGATTACTCCTGAAGAAAACTTTTTGATTAATTGGGATAATAACAAACTAAACCTGACAGTAGTAGAATTGGAATTAATGTAGTTAAATCTGAATCAGCCGTATATATATATATATATATATATATATATATATATATATATATATATATATATATATATATATATATGTGTGTGTGTGTGTGTGTGTGTGTGTGTGTGTGTGTGTGTGTGTGTGTGTATGAATTGGATCTGTTTGTCTTGTAAAAAACTTATAAATATATTTGTTTACAATTTGTGCTTTAAGTAAACCAATTTAAATTCATTCAAATTAGTGACTTTAAACATATTAAAAATAATTTGTACGTTTAGAGTCAGGAGACAGAAGTCAGAAGATGGACCAGTGCTTCGGTTGAAGTAATTTTTTGGGAATCTGCATAATGTGGGAGTTGGGAGGAGTTCTAGTGGAAACCTTTTGCCACCTGCACGTCAAATTTAAGCTAGACCATGGTCAAATGTTTTCTCGCTTTTCTTTCTTTTTCTTCCACTGAACATTTTTCGGTGAATGTTGGAAACGTCTCATTTTCTGCTATTCCGATTTGCGTTCATTTGGTGAAAGAACTATGCTGTTTTACAAAGAATTCTAGAATTATGCCGCTCATTGTGGCAGCATGTTCGAGTCGGTCTACAAGTCTGTTGTTGTGTCACATCCCTTCTGCCCTCATCTGTTGGGGCAGCAGCATCAGAGCCAGAGACCTAAAAAGGCTCAACAACCTGATAAAAAAATGTTCTCGTTCTGTTCTGGGGACGACTGTGGAACCTCTGGAGATGATGATGCAAAGAAGGATTTGACATAAAATCAAGAACATTATGGACAACCCTGGCTACCCTTTGCATGAGACTGTTGCAGAAAAGCAGAATCTCTTCCACCAGCGACTTCTACAAATTCACTGTAATGCAGACCGCTACAGGAGATCCTTCCTGCCAGTCGCCATCACCTTCTATTATAACTCTTTGAATAATCTTAAATTAATATGAGTTACAACAACATTACATTTATTTCCCTGTGGGATCTGAATGGAATTTTCTTGAGGATTTCCATAGTTTATCATACGTCCCACCTTTGATTGTTATGTATTTGAAGATGTTACATATTTTAATGAATAACCAAATTTAAAGTCAGTAATTACCCTCACTGTCTTATTAGTACAATAGAAGAAAAAATACAGACAGCTGATCTGGAGATTGGAATCCTCACATTATTTTCACATGCCTGGTTTAGAGACTTGATAGTTTCAGTATATGATAATAAAATGCAGGTATACTAAGAAAACGGTATTACATGTCTCTTCAGAAAGAGGACATTGTCAGTGTTAGCCGTATGATCATAGAATCCAGGGTTTCCCCCAGAAATCTTGCTGAGCCCGGTGCTCTGGGCTCTACGGCAGTCATTCATCCAGCCACCTGCCATGTTTTTGAGTTCAAAAATGTTTAAAGTTGACAGGAAATTTGAAAATATCATTTGATAGTTATGCGTTTTTGAAAGACTGGCAGATTAATACCTGAACACCAACTATAAAGTCTTTAAAAAAAAAAAAAGAATAAATTAACAATGCTAAGTCTGGTGGGGGTACAAGTAAAGCCTGGTGGCCCTCCAGGCTTATAATACACTGAGGGAAACCCTGGAGTCTATTGGCTGAGGCCGGGGCCTTGGAGCTTCTATAGAAGATCTCAGTATAATGATACTGATCTAATGATTTACTTCGTCTGACTTTCATTTAAAAAGAAATGATAAAAACATGACTATCTGTAAATTCAGCTCTTAATGTCTTGATGACAATCAATTAATCATTGCTTTTCTTTTTACATATGTATAACAATACATACTCATCAGTTTGATGTTTGTCAACTGTAAGGTAAAGTGGCTCATTAGTGGCTGCCAGAGGGTATAGTTTCCCCATCCTCTGCTTCAACCTCACTCGAGTACTCGAGTGAGTGAGTTGCTGTTGTGTGTTTGTGTACAAATCATCACAAAGGCTCATGTAACCAAATATACAAAGAGCTGGCATGATAGATAAGAGATGGCAGGGAAACATGAACAGGGTGGGGGTGTGTGGGTGTGCATTCAGCTTCCCAAAACAGGTTTATCAGAAAATATAATCGCACACTTAAAATCTGTTACATCTGTAACAATACGGTCTACACACACAAAGACCGGCAGTGACCAGCTGACGGTCCAGCTCTGCCCAGACAGAGACTAACACAGCATTAGTTCTGTTTGCATACTGCTGCCACTGGAAATGCAAAAAAATATATAATGAAAATAAGGCCAAACAGTTAGATGCCTTTTTGATTTTTAGTATTTGGGGTTTTTCATCATCTGCTTTGTTGGACTTGTGAAGTTGCGTAAGCGTGCCAGTGCCTCTGGTTAAATCTGTTTCTGCTGTCAACACTTTGGCTTTATTTGCATCGCATCCCAAACCTCTCGTGGCTTTGGCAGATCTGGATGGCTCTGCTTTCCATCAACATTGTCAAAGTGTTAACTGATCACGGGGCAATCAGCCACGGGGTGTGAGACAATGCTTCATCCTCGCAAGTATGAAATTAGACTAAAATGTCATTGTGAGGCCTTTTTGTGGCTCGTCTCATATTCCAAAATAGACAGAGTCCACAGGACAGGGCTTCCTACAGCTGCTTGTGTCAACCTCTTGTAAAGGCTCACAACCGCCACACACATGGAGCAAACGGAGAAAAAAATAGACACATGATGTAAGCTACTGATAGATGAAGCGAAACACAAGACATTGTTGATTTTTGGGATTTTATAGCAACAGCACCACAAAGAGTTAAAAATAAAGTCTCACATATAAAATGCACTGTACTGACTTTTATTACATTTGAGAGATGTAAAAGTAGATGCAATTCTGCTAAGTTTCTAAGGTGACCTATAACTTCAACTACAACTACAAAGTCTAATTACAGCAGTTTTCTGTAAAGCCTTATCTGATTTTTATGTAAAAGTCAGAATTTCTAGAATGTCTAGACACACTGGAAAACAGTGAGCTGCTAAATCATTCACACCTTCAAAATAGGAAAAGTTAGACTGCATGAAATAAAAAATGATCAAATAAAAAGAAAAAAACAAAATGGCATTATGTGTTTAACAATGAAGTGAGTTTCTCTCTGATTTGAGGATCACAGCGGGTTAAATGTGACCTGGGAATATTAACCTATTTATGACATGTCTCTTCTCCATGTGTGTGTGTGTGTGTGTGTGTGTGTGTGTGTGTGTGTGTGTGTGTGCGCGCGTGTGTGTGTGTTTGCGCATAGAGCCTGGTGATGGATTTTAATCTGCTGACAGACAGTGAGACCCGCAGCCCGGCGCTGTCTCTCTCTGACTCCGGAACACCGCAGCATGAGTCGGGATGTAAAGGCCAGGACCAAAGCGGTTAGTCAGCACATCTGTCCGTCTCTTCCTGTATATCTGGATCAGAACATTTCTTGTTTTTTTTTTAATTTTTATTTTTATTTTTTAACTGCTTTGAGCGAAATAGTTTAATTTTTAACTACTAAGCTTCCCTGCTCTAAATAGTTTTCTTCAACGTAAATGTGTCAATAAGCATATCATAACATTTATGAATATTTAACCCCAGTTTTGTGATTTTTTTTTTTATGTCATAGTTTGTTGTGTCGCTCTCCCTGCGAAGCCCAAGCCCGCGGCTGCAGCAGCCCGCGGCTGCAGCAGCCCGCGGCTGCAGCGGGCATGCCGGTTCTCCGGGCCCGTCA
Source organism: Poecilia reticulata (assembly GCF_904066995.2). NCBI lineage: Eukaryota > Metazoa > Chordata > Actinopteri > Cyprinodontiformes > Poeciliidae > Poecilia > Poecilia reticulata. The sequence goes on along the minus strand of NC_088844.1, from coordinate 6,232,204 downwards.
CGGTTGCCGATTCATCAACCGACAGCTCGTATCCGTGGCGCTTAACCGATCAGCGTGAACCGACGTGTCCCTCGCAGACCTTACAAACAGAAAAGAAAGAGACATCTATGAAGTCGCCTGATGTAATCAGAACATGTTTTTCTGATTTTGTGACTCAGTCTGTTTAGGAAGTTTTAAATAATAAACGTTTGCATACGTCTTTGGAGGAAGTACGATTATCTAACTATTTATAAGACACGCCGTAAAAATGCTTCCATTCCTCTCGTTTAAATGAAGCCTTGTTTATTGAGCCGCAAGCCTTAATGGTCGCTTTATTTAACATTTAGTTTAGCTGCAAAAGTGCACAAACCACTGGTTAACACCCGTTTAGGTACTTTCTTAAATTACACATTTTAAATGATCGTGTGTAATTATATTTTGCGAACCAGAAGTTGCTGTTTTTCCCCCCCAAAGAGTACCCTTATTTATACAAATTTCTTTCATAGAAACGATTTGGTGATTTATTATAACTTTTAACGTTTTAAAAAAAATTGAACTAAAATATATTTTAGAATTTAAATTCAGGCTTTGTGGTTTCTGTTTTTTTAAGTCTGTGGAAGAGGAATACATATAAATGTCTACAGTATTTTTTTAAAATTCATTTGTGTTTCACAAGATTTTTGTAACCTATTTATTTATTTGTTTGTTTTTGCAAGACAAAAAATTATTCTAATAAAATGAATGACTCTGGTTAAGAGACATTAATTTATGAGAAGAATATTTCTCATAGCTGAGACTTAATTCTTTTGGATAATTCTTTTGCAAACTTAAATGTAGCTTGTGTTTTAACGGGAATGCTACAGCTGCCAAGCCTTTACGGAATCATCTGACTGACATCTGATTATTTTTTTCTTCCTGAAATAAAAATAAACTGACTTCTTTTATTTGCAGCATTTTTGTTAGCTTGAGATCTTTTCTGTCTTCCGAGGTGTTGAAAGGTGATGTTTTTAATACTTTGCTAAAGTGATTTTTCTGCTTAAAATAATCTGATGCACAGAGCTCGAGTATAGCTTTCTCCTTCTGGCACATTGTTAGTCAAACTGGTCCCATTGTTCATTAGGACATCACTCTGAAAGGCCAGTCCTTTCCTCTGTGCTGTGTTATAGATTTAAGTGACAGCTTACCAGTGTCAGTTTACTGCCAGATAACAGCCTCAGCCTGGCCCTTATTGGTTTTGCTGGTGGCCCTGTGGAGCTTCCTTTTAAACCCAGTTGATCATTTTGAACTGCTCCCAGAGACCTAAGCCGTCACCAAACAGAACCCAACCTGCCCCGGTCACAAAGGCCTGATCCACGGGATTAGCTAGCCAGCTAAATTCACGTCTTTCTGTAAGGTCCTCAAATTGCATGAGTTTGATCTGGCAGTGAGGAGCCCAGGCAGACATAACATTCAGCAGACCTTTAAACCAACTCTGCTGGGGAGAAAATGCAGTCGGCCGCAGCATCAGATCCGCTTTGCATGTAATAATTGTTTGCGTTTGTTTTCCTGGTATTGTAGCACAATCACGGTTGTCAGTTTCTTGCCTGAAGGGATTGGAGTTGCTATTTGAACAGAGATTATGTTTTCATTCATCTGAGGTTGGGGTGTGTTGATTATGAGCTTCATGCAAATTCATGTGGAGGTGTGGCACTTATAGATACAAAGAACTTAGACTTGATCATTTGAATTTTGCACTAATCTTTAAACACATCTTCTTGAAGTGCAGTGACACCCAGTGCTTTATTTTTTTTTCTTCATCAGGCCATTAGAGAATGGACTTGTTTTTGTTAGACTAATTTATGTAGTAGTGTTAAACCTTTAAACAATCACAATAGAAGTCAATTATTCTTTATTAAATTGAGTAAGATTGCTTTTGGTATTTATAGAACAGCAGTTCTATACTTTTTAGTTTCATCTAGATTATTACTTGAACATTATTTGTTTCATGTTTTTGACTAAAGTTGAAGTGTTGACTGCTCTACTAACAACAGTTTTTCTATATTTAAAAATACCAATACAAGGTTTCTCCCAGAAAACTTGCTAAGCCTGGTGGCTGGATGCTAGGTCAGTCATTCATCCAGCGTCAGTCTTGTTTTTGAGTTAAAAGTGGACAAGAAATTTGAAAATATCACTTGATAATTATGTATTATTGAAAGATTGGGAAAAGAATACCTGAACACCAACTATAAAGTCTTAAAAAAATTCAAACATTTTAAAAAGACTTAAATAAATAAACAATGTTTAGCCTGGTGGGGGCACAAGTAAAGCCTGGCGGCCTGCCAGGCTTATAATACCCTGTGAGGAAATCTTGTAATATCAGTTTGAATTTACCAGAATCTTGTCTTAAAAATGGCATCTGCCATGTTTTCTGTTGTTTTTTTTTTATTGTTTTTTTTCATTTAGCTGTCATAAAAATTATCTTCAAGGTGCTACAGAACTTTCAATAACACCAAATGACTTTTGTATGTTTATGATGACATTTTAGTACAGAGGCAATATACAGCAATGCTTTGTAAAATAATATATCGTTGAGTATGTAACACACATTTAATATTCTATCATGCTTGAGGTCTGTCAATGAATGTCCACCATGTCAGTCAGTGGCAAAAGCTGTAAATGAGACAAATGGCTGAATGCTTTGGTGAGTTTTCAGACATCTGCAATCTACTCAGTTATCATATTCTACAGATTTCCAGTGAACTGTGGCTTCAAATGTTTATCTGCTATCACAAACATGCCAACAAAGAAAGATGATTGTTTTAATTTATCAAAGTATGGGCAAAGTATGAGGCCTGTTTTATCTTTTATACTGGAACAATATTCTTCAAACGTTAGTTTTGTTGCTTACCATTCTGTACTGTCTCTTTATCAGATAGCAATTGTCAGACTGCCTTTCTTTAAGTTATTTATTTTAAACTGGTTTTTAAAAACAAGAGAAGAAAGCAGTCAGTATGGATGTTACAACTTTTCTGCTTGAGGAGTAGGAAGAAGTGAACACATATTTAATCAAACTAACTCATAACAAGACAAGAAAATCTACAGATAATAGTAATATTATTGAAATACAATTTCAAATAACAACTTGACATGCAGCATCAGAATAATTACCAACTCCTTGCCAATGTACACCTATAAATTCTTCTTACTATGTGTTATATAGCAATATATAAAATGTAAAGAAAAACAGAGCAAGAGAGAAACTGAAAATAATGATAGCTCCTGTTTATCTGCAGACACTGAGAAATCCCAGCAGAACAAGTTGGATGAGTCAGGTGTTGAAGATGGCTCTCTGAAGAAGAAGCAGCGGCGGCAAAGGACTCACTTCACCAGCCAGCAGCTCCAGGAGCTGGAAGCCACCTTCCAGAGAAACCGCTACCCAGACATGAGCACAAGAGAAGAGATTGCTGTGTGGACCAACCTCACTGAGGCTCGGGTCAGGGTGGGTGCACACACACACAGTCGCGCTTATCATCTCATTAGAAGAGGAAACCAGGTTCTGTATGGTTTTTTTTGTTTGTTTTTATGTTACATTAGCTATATGTTTGGACCTTGCAAGAACACTGGGACAATTTAAACTGCAGGACATTAAAAAAAAAAAAAAAAAAAAAGGTCAGAACGTCAGTGACAGTGTCACTTGGTCCTTTCAACATGACTTTCGATTGTGTTGATTGTGTTGTAGTCGTGTTCTGAGGCAGACATATGGCACAGTTGCACTGGAAGATTTAACTTCAATCAAAGCTTTCACCACAAAATCTAGACTCACTGAGGGTAGTCGTTTGTACATACATATCATGATATCAACACGTGTATGATCTAGATTGATTATCCTAGGGGAATGCACAAAGTGTATTCCCTTCTTTGTGGTATTCTGACATATTTCTTTACTCATTGTAAAAACATAAAGGTCCATATTTGGAAGTTAGAATAAAATGGAACAGTTTCTTTATTTTAGTAACTGAATTCTAAAAGTTACTCATTCACTACTCAGAGTGTGTAATAAATCTCTGAGAATAAGTTTATTAGAATGATGTCATAACACTGTTATGAATTTCATTTAATGAAAACCCTCAATCCTCAGACCTGTATAACAGATTAAATGGAGAAATGTTATGATCATGGGGAAGCCCGTTTACATTACACATACAATCATTATTATGTTTCCATCTCATTGTCATGCAAATTTTGAGCAAACTTTAAAAACGTCACTGTGTTTGAACTGCGTAACGGAGTACCAAATATGGGACAGTGAAAGGTAGAATCTGGACGGTCCTGATGGCTTGCAATGTTACTGGCATAACAAGGAAGTCCCAGTAGACAGATTTTGAACAAGACACAGTGGAGGATGCTTTATGATCTGGAGAGCTTTCTGCTTCAGGCTGTGCAAGGACATCAAACATGGCTATGGGGAAATGTTGCAGCAGGCATCCCTGTGAAATATATTAACTTTGCTTGACTACTGTGTTATGAATGCAGAAGTTCATAACTTTATCCAGGGAACAATTTCTTCTTATGTACCACCCTACATAAGAAGGGTGGTACATTTAAATCTCCTGATTTAAATCAGGAGAACAGGATTTAAATCATGTTCTCCTGATTTAAATCCTGTGGAAAATATTTAGGGAAGGATAAACATAAGAGATTTACAAAAATGGGAGTGAGTTCCTCCTGGGTTCACATCAGGGTATTTCTGCATGTTTTCTCTGTGCATGCATGGGTTCTTTCTGGGTACTCCAGCTTCCTCCCACTGTCCAGAAACATGAATGTCAGGTTGACTCCTCTGTCTAAATTCTCCTTAGGTGTGGGTGTGTGTGTGCAAGGCTGTTTGTCCTGTCTGTCTCTGTGTTACCCTGCGATGGTCTGGTGATCTGTCCAGGGTGAACTGCCTCTCACCTGTAAACTGCTGGAGATAGGCACCAGCACCCCTCACAACCCCACAAGGGATAAGCGTGTAAGATAATATAGATGGATGGGATGAATTTCACACTACAGCAGCTCTTCCTAAAGCCATGAAGCAGCATTCCCTCCAGACTACTGGAAACATGTGCATCCATCATGAATTTTTTAACTGATAAACAAGAACAGAGCCTGCTATTAAATCTTTTTTTTTTGTGACACTTTTAGGGTTTTGTGGGCTTTAGCTTTTAAACTTCTGTTCAGCTGATAAAACAGCATGATTAAGTTTCAATAATTTGCCTTCATATCCGTTTTATATCTTGCTGTAAGTTTTTCTCACAGTATAAAGTTCTAATTACAATCTGGTTATAATCCAGCATTGGGAAATGTGAATACATTTGGTTACTTATCTGTTCCAAGGTGGAGAGTGCTTTGGACTTTGTTAACATTAACATGCAAACATTGTTCAGAGACAAAATGTGTTCACCTCCAGGCAATGATTTGCTACTAAAATCAAATGCAAAGTATTGTAGAGCACACAGAGCCATTATGCATTCTAGGACAAAAGCGCCTTTTGATTCCAGCCTTGTTTTGCTTATTTATGGACACCCACACACACGTGCACACATGCACACGCACATGCACACTAACCCTTAAACAGAATCTCCTGTCAATGGTCCCCACAACCCCACATTGTAAACAGAAATAGGTTCCCACAAGGATATAAAGACCTAGTTTACGCTCACACACACACCTGCTGCGATGGGCTGGCGACCTGTCCAGGGTGACCCCGCCTCTCACCCATTGACGGCTGGAGATAGGCACCATCACCCCAATGGGATAAGTGTATATATATATATATATATATATATATATATATATACACTGCTCAAAAAAATAAAGGGAACACTTTAACATTTAAGTGAATACTGAAGTGTTCCCTTTATTTTTTTGAGCAGTATATATATATATATATATATTCGCAGAAAGCAGAAAAAATTGCTGACTTTGAAACCATAAGCACGGGTCGGGAGGGTTGCTGGTGCCTATCTCCAGCTAACATTCCGGGCGAGAGGCGGGGTCACCCTGGACAGGTCACCAGTCTGTCGCAGGGCAATACAGAGACAAACAGGACAAACAACCACGCACACACGCACACACACACACGCACGCACACACACACACACACACACACGAGAGGCCAATTAACCTGACAGTCATGTTTTTGAACTGTGGGAGGAAACTGGAGTACCCGGAGAAACCCACGCCGGGAATCGAACCCAGAACCTTCTTGCTGCAAGGCAACAGCTCTACCGACTGCCCCACTGTGCAGCCTTATATACATATATATATATATATATATATATATATATATATATATATATATATATATATATATATATATATATATATATGTGACTCCTTTTTTGTCCCTTTTTCTTTTTTATATAAATGAAACAAACACAAAACATTTAATCTTGTTTATCTTCGATATAAAAGTTAGAGCAAAGTTTTCCATGAATTTACCCACAGATGAACTTTCCCTAAGATCTATTTTCTTCCTTTGAAATTTTAACAAAGGGTTTAATGAAATTAATATCCCGTAGATATTAGACCAAAAAATTACAAATTTGAAGATTGCCCTTCCCTGACATGACTTTCATTTAGATTTCACTATTTAAATAAGTGGCTGATTAGTTTCAATAAGGTCTGATTAATACTGTTTGACGATACACTTCATCTTAATTTGTGGGATCATTATGTCTTTACCCGTGTGCACACAGTAATACTGAAATCATGAGGTGGGCTTAAGTTACTCTGGCTGGATCTTTTTTTAGAATTAGACTTTATTGACTTCAGACTGTTTCAAGAAGGAAATAATTGGAAGAAACTTGTTCATTTTTTCCTGAAATTTTGTCTTACGTGCAAACATCAAATTCATAAAGTGGAGGAAGGTGAGGGAACACTTCACCCAGGCCAAAAAGTCTTCACCGTTAAATCCAGTATAACTGCACTCTAATCATTTTTTTACCATAATATCATAGTTGGTGACCTCATCTCCATGTTTGCACAGAACAACAATATCTTTCAAAGAACATTAAAAATCTTTCGTTTACATAAAATCAAGGTTGCTTTTTCAGTAGGTTATTAATTACACTCCTGATGAAACTTAGCAGGACCAAAACACACGTGTTTTTTTCATGGTTCTTTGCATCTTGTAATCAAACAGCTGTTATTCAGGGATTGAATTCCTTTCCTCGGTAAACATGATCACAAAGTCATATCTTTGCTAAAGTAAGGCATATTGTAAATAAAACTGCCAGAAAACACTGAGCTTTAATTTAATGGAGAGAGTAATTTGAGTTTGTTTTCTTTTTACTGGCATTGACTAATGAGACAATAGAACTTGATGTTTTGATTAGACATTTACTCTATTGTTCAGAGTTTACTACAACTAAATTGTTTGCACAAACATATGATTGTCTTTTTCCTATGCTGTAGGTATGGTTTAAAAACCGCCGTGCAAAGTGGAGAAAAAGGGAAAGGAACCAGCAGGCAGAGTTGTGTAAAAATGGCTTTGGCGCCCAGTTCAATGGACTCATGCAGCCGTATGATGAAATGTACACAGGCTACTCCTACAATAACTGGGCAACCAAAGGGCTAGCGAGCAGCCCGCTGTCTGCCAAAAGCTTCCCATTCTTTAACTCAATGAATGTAACTCCCCTGTCAACCCAGCCTATGTTCTCGCCTACAAGTTCCATCCCCTCCATGAACATGCCCTCTACCATGGTGCCCTCGGCTGTGACTGGAGTCCCAGCTACCGGGTTAAACAACCTGGGGAACATAAATAACCTCAACAGCCCGACAGCGCTCAACTCTGTAGCGGTGACTGCAGCCACATGCCCCTACGCCACCACAGCCAGCCCCTACATGTACAGAGACACCTGCAATTCCAGCTTGGCTAGCCTACGACTTAAAGCAAAGCAGCACACCAACTTCGCCTATCCAGCGGTGCAGAATACCGTGTCCAACCTAAGCCCCTGCCAGTATGCTGTGGACCGGCCTGTATGAACTCCAGATATGACTTTACAAACCAGCTGTAAAGCCCACCGCCACTCCGAATTCTCATCTCTTCAGTTCCATCTCTAAACCACTGGTGGTGCAGCAGATCAGTTTGTGTCCTGATGGTTCAATCGAGTCATCGTCAATATCAACAAATGGGACTCCACAGATGGACCATTGCTTCTTCTAAGGAATGACTGCAGTTGCAGAACTGATCAAGCATTTTCAAGCTAGTTTTAAAGAGGAGGATTTGATTTTCCTTCTTTTGAACTGCATGATGAGAGAAATAACAGAAATCAAGGATAAGTGAACCGTTGGACTGGTTGTTAGTATCTTGGGTAAGAAACATGAAACCGAGCTCTCACAGAAAGTGGGCTTATGGTTTCAAAGTCAGCTATTTTTTCTGCTTTCTGCGAATATATATATATATATAATGAGCCCCAAGTTATTCATACCCCTGGCAAAATTAGATATGTGTTTTACTCAACCAGGAACCTTACTTCTGTCCAAATGAAAGGACTATGAATATTAAAATCTGTTTTTGTTTAAATTATATAAAAAAGCCGCTATCAAAATTATTTCTATGTTTCTTAATGATTGAAGGAAAAATCATAATTGGCAATACAGCAGTCTAACTTGCTCTTGTAATATCTGACCAGAAGTTTTCCATGTGTTCACAGGTATTTGGATAATTTATCTTCAGCAAAGCGCTCCAAGTCTTTGAGGTGGGATAGTCTCCATGCCATCACCAAAATTTTTTAGCTCTCTCCTCAGATTCAAGATGGGATTCTGGGTGGAAAACAAAATAATATCAAATACTGACATTATTTTGAGTCAGAAAGACATGTTGGCTAAATATTACTTGGAATATTACTTTAACACTAAATCTGTCCGGGGTATGAATATGGTATCGTATGACAGATACCTAGTAAGGACTATAGATAAACATTCTATGTGCACAGTATGTAGGAACTAGAATTGCAAAAAAAACAATTTTAAAAATGGTTTTACCCTGCAGGTCCTCATGGGGAACTCTGGAGTTTGAGAAGTCTCGAAAGTGAACACGACTCTGTAATTTTAAATAGAAAGTTAGCTATTTAAATACACGCTATATTTAGTACATGAGCAAAATTTTCAAGCAAAACTCTGAAAAGCCATTTAGTATAGAACTTTGTTCCTGGTCCATGACAGTAGAAATGTATGTAAGAATGCAAAGCAAACATTTTAAAATACAAGCTTTTATCCTGGTGTTGCTTGCTTTGTCTCATCAAAAATAAGTAAAAAAAATGTTTCCATGAACTACATGTAGACTATCCAATTGAACAGAGCATCCCATTACAGCTTAAAACTCTAGTCATCTCCAGGTTACTATGCTCCTTCACCCCTTCGTCTCTCTACATTGCACTGTTACCATTTTATCCTTGTACTTATCATTCCTTACCAATGTACTTACCCTTTGATATGTTCTTTGTTGTTCTTTTTTTTTTTTTTGGGTGGATGTGCATCTTATGAAATCACAGAAATAAACATTGGTTAAAAAAAGAATCTCTATGTCCAGGCCAAAAGGTCCTGTAAAGTCCTATTAAAATGCAAGTATTTATTATTACTTCCCTGGGAAATTATTATTTTTGTTTTTTTAGTTTTTTATTTGTTGGAACATTTACCAAAAAGTACAAATTTTGCATGTGTTAATCATGACGAGAATGTTAGTACTTGTTCTCACAGTGTTCCCTAAATTGTAGCTTTCTGGACTTTATACACTCACTGGCCACTTTATTAGGTACACCTTGCTAGTACCGGGTTGGACCCACTTTTGCCTTCAGAACTGCCGTAATCCTAATCATGGCATAGATTGAACAAGGTACTCAGAGTTGTGTCCATATTGACATGATGATAACGTCATGCAGTTGCTACAGATTTGTGACTGTCAGGATTGTCTGTTAGAAGACTCAGAATAACCGTGTCATTTGAAAATGTTATTATATCCTGGTTGGGTTGACAACTAACACATTCATTTGTGTACAAAATGAAAAAGTAAGGCGGATTAACACAGCCTGGGGGGGTGGGGGGCACCTGTGCTACTTAACTTGGAATCAGAGATGTACTTTACTTGGTTAGATCTTTTTGATACAAAAAAGAGAGTAATACCACTTAATTAAAAAAGGGTTAACCTTCCAACTGAATTCATTTTCTGAGGAGGATGTTTGTCTAAATAGAATTAAACGCTGAACTAAAACCGACAATAAGAAATCTGGCATATGCCGTAGAGTTTTCCAGATGCTTTAATGAAAAGTGTTGAACTGTGTCTCCTAGCGTACACAAATTGGAAGGCAGCCAGAGTTAATTCTCAAGTCTTTGAAGGTCAAGTCCAAGTCTAGTCTGAACTCTTTTCCACCAATTTAGTCAATTGGCAGTGAGCAGTGTTTTTCAACCATTGGCCTCAAAGCACACTGCCCTGCATGTTTTATAGCAACCTCCTTCAGCACACCTGATTTCAATTGTTGGCTGATTAAAATCAAGATAAAGTTTATCTTCGAAGTTGTTCAACATTCTTCCATACAGGCATCGACCTACAAAAGTGATTTCTACTTGGAGAAAATAAACTGAATCCTAACTTCTGGTCTGTGAGTACTCTAAAATGTCCACAAGGTATTAAACACCTGGCCAAAAGCCTACCGGAAGACACATTCTAACGAATAATTTGTTCTAAAAATGTACGATATAAATGCATATAAATAATAATCACAGCTGCCGTTGTGCCAAAATATACATTGCATACTTGTAGTATTTGCTTTTAATTTGTTTTTCCTCTGTTAATTTTTTTTTTTCTTTTGTGCTACTTGAACGAAATAATTTCCCTGCGGGGATCAATAAAATCATCTTGAATATTGAAACCCTGTGACAGCAAGGTCTCTTTTACAAGGGTGACCTAATCAAGACGTCAACAACACACTTCAGAAATACAAACCATAAAATTATACAGAAAAGCATCTCAAAAATTCTTAATGCTGTACCATACCTAGTGTAGCTACAGCTTTTCGGCATCTAAGAAACAAAGACGAAGCACAAATGGTGGCTTTCTTCCAACGACGCACATCTCTCTCTGTCTGAACGACGTTGCGTTGTATCGACGTGCTCAGGTGGCCACCTAGTGGCGAAAATACAAACTACATGCAAACATATTAAATGAAGAAACACTAAACCAGCGGGCTTAATACGAGTAAATTAACAGCGTTTTATTCAACTTAATTAGGTGATTTTGGTGTATTTGGCATTTTTAATGTGTCTCATCTGTTTCTTGTCTTTCCAAAATGTGGAAAAGACAGAATGAAGTCACTGGGATAAAGCAATCTACCTGTAAATAAAGTCTGACCATAAGCAGGCACACGGTTAATCAACAAAAACGTGATTCTAGCCATTTTTATTTACCTATTAAATGAATAATGCAGCAAACAAACATCATATCAAGCCTCACAGATTGCATACCACAGATATTTTTTGAAGTGGGTGATTGCCATTTGTGTCCCCTGGGTATTATCTCTTGAGCTGCTCAACATGTAGTACTCTAATGTCGCTGTGATGATACCTCACTGCATATAAAATTCCCCAGTTTGTTACCTAAGTTAAAGTTAGGCCACTCACACAACTTGTCCAAAATGGTTTTCATCATTTGAGAAATGCTCACAAAAGCATGAAGGTTTGTGTCAAATCAGAAGTTTGACACAAACCTTCTGATTTGTGTCAAACAAAAAGCTTTGTTTGACACATTCAGTTTAAAATGTGCTTTTTGATAATATGTAATATTCTAATTTTAGTGTTCACAAAAACTATTTACCTTTTTAGGAAATTCCAACCTTTTTTATACGTACCTTTATACAGTCACTGTTTAAGTTAGAAACAGTGACCTCTCTTTGGACCGAAGAGCCCCAAGAAAACATCAACGTTCACATAGAAAGCATGATACACACAAAGTCACAAAGACATAAAAATCAGTTGCTAAAAATAGCAAAATGTCAGTGTTGGAGTTTCATCTGCATCTGAAATAATTGTCAGCAACATGCTGCATTTCTTGGCACTGTTAGCAAAAACATTGCAAAAATGGGGCATTTAAAGTTTGAGAAAAGAAAAAAAATCTACTCTGCAAAGCTCTGATCAGCACATAAACTACAGTCTAATTATTTCAATTTCAATCAAAATAGCTGTCATATTGTTGCAATACATCTTGAAAATGCACAGCTTGCTGACAATGTCCTGTAGGTTGTAAGGAGACCTTCACATAAACAGCCACTTGACGTTAACAAACCTGTTCTTTTTCCTGATTTACAAAGTAACTGTTACGCCCTGGGCCTTGTGAGCTGGGCTGCAGGTGTTTTTGGTGTGTGCCCTTGTGCTCCTCCTCTCTCCAGGATCTGCGGCTGACCTGTTCGTTTGAAGCACAGTACATTTAAACCTGGCCGTCTTCCACCTTCTGGGTCGCCTTCGGCATCCGCTCTGCCTCCTGACGCGTGCGGTACTCTGCTGCCGGGCCTCAGCTCCCCTCCTCATGCATTTGAGTTTATCTTTGTTTTTGCACCTCAGCACTTCCTTATGCACACATACAACACATCCAAGCATTTTTTGTGTTACACCACTGACACTGACATTCACAGTCCATTGTAGTTTTTGTTAATAAATATTCATTTTCTGCACCTTAACCACTGCATGGTGTCCCGTTTTTATTACGACCTTGAGCCAGTCGTAAATCTGTCAGGACAGAAATGTCACTAATATCTAGTTTGGAAACCATCAGATTCAATATGTGCACATACAAATCAATTGGGAAATTGTATTGTGGGAAGTCTACTTTTGCCTGTTCACTGGAACAGAAAATGACTGCGGTCAAAATCTTCATATGTATAATTTCAGTCTTCCGGTCTGTCTGAGTGCATGAGTGTGTGTGTATGTATAAGTGTGTGTGTTTTGAAAGCACTTATTAATCTCTCCATGGCCTTTCACTGTCTTATAAATTCCTGATTGTGTGTCATTGTTTGGGCTTCATTTGTTTGAACACACACCCTGTAATCATGCTCGCAAATATATAGATTTTTTAAGAAATGAGCTGCCATTTTCATCATGGCACTAACAAAGTGCATTTGAAATCATTCTGACTTCCCCTGAGCTAAGCCATCAGAGCTCACACAATACCAATCAGAAGAAAAACTGTCAGCTTCAAAGCCTGAAGCTTGACTACATTAATAATATAATAAAACAGCAAATTGAATGTGTGGGCGAAGGGGTGTGGAGAACGAGTGTCTTGAAATCCTCCAAAGACATCCGTCTTTGTTCCTGACTCTTGCTTCTTTTTCATGATGACTCATTGAAAGTGAAGGCTAATGACAAAATAGCAGGCTAATTCCTGTAATTATCCGTGTTTGTCAGTGGAAATTTGCGAATGACAGTGCTTCTTTCTCCGATCTTTAAGCCGGTAGCTTCGGAGGTGGCATTGTTACCAACAAAGCCTTCACAGACAGGTCATGAATTAGGGATGCATAAATGTGGTTGGCAACAGAAAAATGGCTCCCCTGAGGAATGCTTATACAACAAACGTGACCCCCAGTAAGCTGGAATATATTTATATATATATATTTGTGTGTGTGTGTGCGTGTGTGTGTGTGTGTGTGTGTGTCCTAAGAATAATTCAGTATGAGTTGAGAAGGCTTCACAAAAACATACTGCTGAGGAAAAAGCACCAAGATGACCAACATAAAGCATGGTGGTTGGGGACACATGCACTGAAGATTCTGTACGTTTGTCATTGGAAAAAAATATTTTTAGGGACTTTGACAGCTTAGTGAGGCGTTAAAAAAGTCACCCAAGTCTTCTTGTAATAAAACATTTTTAAAACTACAAAAGAGTTCCACTTTTGTAAATAAACGGACTCAGCAGTAGTTTGAAAGGTTTCAGAGAAAGCAATCTCAGAAAGAAGGAGAAGGTTGTTCTCGGCAGCCATTAAAACACATGCTGGCTGTACAGGAAGGTGCTTTTGATACAGTAATATTGACCATTTTAAAAGACATTCATTGCAGTGTCAAAGTCGAATGATCTTAATATTAGTTTCAGAGTATTATTTAGAGTTAGTTGCATTGTGTTTAGCCAATCGTGTTCATGGTAAATCACAGAGTTCCATAAGCACAGAGGACAGTGGCTCTGTTCGTTTAAGGAAGTGGGACTGATCGTAACAAAGCAGATGGAAGACCTGATCTGTCTCATCCTTTTTTCCAGCAGGACCTGGCTCAAGTCCTGTAAACCAGGAGCGTCAAACTTATTTTTGTTTTGGGCCGTGTCAAGACCACCAATATCCTGCCTGTAGCAGGATGTATTGGTAACACTACCCATTAACAAACTTTTAAAACTTTAATAAATAGCTGTCTCTGTTTTGCATTCTTCCTACATTTTGGCTTCCCTCTATTCTGCAAAGCCCCAGTAAGCAGTAAAAACGATTTAACTTCTGTTTAGGCATAGGTCAGTACTTCATAGGTTCAAGGCCATGATGTAACCCATAGACTCGCAGGTTTAGGCAAAACTATCTGGTCTAAAATGGCTTCATTTGTAATATCTATATGAAAGTATATAAGGGAAGCATTTTTGAAGGCCAATGCTTAAATTCAAAGAGCTTACAGAGTTTTGATGATGAGGTAATAATATCAATGTGGGAGAAAATTCTGGAAACTTTTACTCTAAGCTGTTGCTACAAGGTTAGGCATAGACCGCAAGAGGCTCTCTGGATATCATCAGAGACCAAGTTCTGGTTTATTGCAATATGAAAAATTGGTAACACTTTATTTGACGGGGTGTGCATAAGACTGACATGACACTGTCATAAATATGACATGACATCTGTTATGAACATGAAGGAGTCTTCATGAATTTTACGACTGTTGTCATGAAGTGTCATTCGGTAAATCAGGACACCTTTAATGCAAAGTTGCTCTAAAAGTTGCATTGAATGTCCATTAAAAGTGCCAACTTTACATTATGGTGTCATTATTTACCAAATTGCACTTCATGACAACATAGACATTCATGAAGACTCCATCTTTATGATCCTTCATCTTCATGACAGATGTCATGTCAGTCTTATTGCACACCCCGTCAAATAAAGTGTTATCGAAAAATCTGAACTGTGTAGCAAGAATCCTAATTTCTGAGCAGAACACCAGAAAGGATGCAGTAGTGACAGAATGTCAATGCGGTAAACGCTTTGTGCAGGTCAATAATGCTAATTATTTAGACCTCTAATAAACCTCTAATGTCAATAATGCCGATTCCAGATAGAGGAAACCCTTCCACTGCTAAAACAAATATCTTACAAATTTAGTACACATCTATGAACAGTTTAACATTGTTGGGACATATTTTCAACATAAAAAAATGTACTACGCTAGTTGTAAGAAAAGCTATAAAATTATGAGAGAGAATTATTTAACTTTCTAGATTCCTCAGTTGTCATGTTTGTCATTCATAAAGCAAGGACTCCAACAGCTTTCTTTTATTAATATTAAAAAAGTCTAAGCTATGTGCCTTATTACACAAAAATAATCCTTGCAAGCTGGAAAGTACAAAACCGACCGTGTGGATTGGTGTAAAAAGGAGTAAAATCTGTCACGAGTTCTGCAGTGGTCAGTGGTCTTAAGTTCCAGAACTATACAGACATTCAATTCAACAAACAATCCCGATGAATATACATTCCAACTGCTTTTTCTTTTTTTGTTTTTTTTTTTGTAGCAAGAGAAGCTTTAAACAGGCACGAAGTGTGTCAAGTACCCTGTTAGGATTCCATCATTTTATTGGTTCGTTATGGAGCTGTGAACCACTGCCATTAACTAGAGGAGAGTGCATATGTGGGAGGGCAGTACATCTGACAACTGAAGAGCCACTTTGAGAGTTTGGGTCCCTCCAGATCGCTGAAACAACTGTTCCCCCTAACAGCCATTTGAGAAAAATAAGCCACATCTTTGTAGCTCTCTCACCCCATCTCTTCAGTCCCCTGATCACGACACACACGCGTACATACACACACACACACACACACACACACACACACACACACACACACACACACACACACACGCACACACGCACACACACACACACACACACACACACACACACACACACACACACACACACACACACACACACACACACACCCAATCCAAGCTAAAAAACCCCAACTTTGACCTGGAAAGGGTTGAGTAGCTCTCTACTTCCATTTCTGTAAGAATAATACACTTACTGCCTAAATGTATTCTGGTTACAGAATAAGTGCCGGTGTAGTTTCATATTCTACCTGGGTGAATCACTCTACAGAGTGTTTGTATTGGACCAGCATTCTGTTTAAAAATCCTGCTTTATGGTATTTTTTCAACTTCACAGAAACTGCCGCCAACCTTTCTGCAATCATTCCAGATCTTATGAAGGCAGACATAAAAAAAACAATAAAAAAAAAAACTGCATTAAGCAGCTAAAGTACCACTGGAATTTCATACTTTTTTTCTTCTTCATTTTTATTATTTTTTTTAAGAAATAAATTTGTTTGCAATTTATCCTTTTTTTATGCAGTTTTTTTTTTACACTAACGTCAGTGGGTGTAATCGGTGGATCGCCGGTCTGCCTGCTTTTCACTTTATGACATCCTTCTCTGAATCTTGCCTATTGGCTGTTTTTAGTTTGCCCTCCTGTGGCTATTTTAACTACCTCCAAGTACAACACCCCTTGAGATTAATTGTGCTGGTAAAAACATCTCAGTGGTGGTGAAAAATAAGATGTAAGCTTGTGAGTCATAGACCTGAGAAACACTTTGGAGGGTAATTTTCTGATTCTCAATATTTTATTAAACATCCACACACACATGCAATCATAGCAACTTTCCCTGTTGAGAACGCTCTTTACAGAAAACTAGTATTCCTCAATTACTTTATATTTCATATGGTTTAATAATTCACAATTTTTTGTATATTTTTCCCCTTTACACTTTACTATGTAACCATTTTTTCCCACCACCACATTCATTTTTCTCCATTTCCGTTCCTCCTGTTGTCTCCTTCCTGTTCACAGTCCAGTCATGCCAGAATCCTTCCTGAGATCTCCAGCTCACCCGACTGAAAGGTTTGCTTTACCTCCTCTGCATGCCATCAAGCGCTACAGAAGCCAGTTAATTACACATTCATTTAAATCAGGTGAGGCACCAGGGCAACGTGTGTAACACCCTGTGGGCCCAGGGCAGATGACCAGGGACCAGGGACCTCTGTTATAGTGGACTCTATAGATCTAACTTACCGTCACAGGTAATGAAAAATATTAACTATCCTCCATGCAGTTGTGTTTGTAGGGTTAGGGGTTACCCTAACCCCATCCCTACTTGCATTGTTCACTGAACCGGTTTACTTTTTTAAATTTTTTAATTTTTAATGCTGTTACGGGTGAATAATAAATGACACACATTGATTTAAAAAGAGATATCATGTCTGTTCCAGCTGTCTGGTGATCCTGATGTTGTTGGTCTTCATCTTCTATATAATAATCCCATTTAACACATCCAGGAATAATGTTCCTTAATTGATATTTAATGTACTGGGAATGTCTTATAATGCATAACCAAAAGTAATAAGTAAGGTGTCTTAGTAAACTTGATTAACACATTGATGGAAAATTTGTTACATAGAGGTGCGTATGTTGTATAAAATATATATGTGAAGGACTACATAAATGATATGTGTATGTGTAGATTTTCTGTGTCATGCAATAATATAATTGCAATTTTAGTAAATCCTGTTTTTAGTGCAGTGAGATTTTTCTCAAGATTGTGGAAACATTGGTGTCATCATTTATTTGTGACTCAGTGAATGTCATGTTTTTTTTTAATTTTTTATTTTATTTTATTATTTTTCTCTTATTTTGTTTTTACCTTTTTTATGGACCTTTTTGGTCTGGAATAAAGATTGATTGATACTTCAGTTACTTGACATTTTAACACTTCAGTGAACAAATGTATGTTAAACATATTTTAGGATGAATGTTTCTTGAGTTTCAAGTTGTGCAATTAGTTGAATTAGTTGTCAAAGTAAACCAAAGCACAAAAAACAATTCCCATTTTTCCCATTTTCTTTGGGGGTGTCACTCTATTTTGTATGCATCTATGAAATATTTCAAGTTGCATTCCTCTTTATATCCACATGATGGCAGTGTTGCCTTAAATGGACTCAAGCATTTCTCCACTCTTTAATGTTTCGGTAACTGTTAAGGTGTTGCACAAACAACAGCAGCACTTTTAAACGACTGCTTACGTCACTACTCCCTGGTTTATCTAGTGAACTTGGATATCTGTTCATTTATGCTGACGGCTCAAGATCCATATGAGAAAATAAAAGATTTTCTGACCTTTGCTCTTTACAAAGTTCTAAGATCCCATCAAAACGGTCGCTCCATTAAATGTTAAATTCTGTATAAAGATATTACAGGTAAATATCAAAAATTAAGCTTAAATTTTATCCATTAAACAAGGGAGTACAATAAAATATTTTTGGAGGAACAATGAACAGCCTGCTCCCTTACAGCCTGTTCTACTGTTTGGCTGAAGTGAGTATTAGTATTATATTATAATAGTATTATTACTATTATAACTGAAGTAAACATTGGTGAGATGTTTTTTTTTTTTTTAATAATCATCTACCACTCTTTGACTCTGGTCACTTTCCATTTCTCACTTTCAGCTGAAAAAAATGTTTCGACGAGCTTTGTGCATGTACAGCCTGCCTCCGATCTCAGCGGGACCAAAATCTGGACTTTGACTAGACTTTATACTTCTTCATTAAAAAAAAAAAAAAGTTTTACATATTCTTGAAGCAGCCTCAGACGTGAATCGACAATGTTAGCTGTTATGCTAAGCTAACAGGGTCGTGCTAAAAGCGAAGCGTGACACTTCCAGTTCTAAGCTTTCAGATGACTTTCCGTTCTTTGCCTGGCATTGTGGCGGCGTCAAACCTGAGATCTGCCCACAGATTCTCTTGAGTTCAGGGCTTCAGTGTTTCCACATCATGTTTTCATCTTTTTGCCACCTCACATGCTTCACAGCTGGGATGATTTATGGCTCATGTTCTGGGTTCAATTTCCACATTTTTCTTAAAGACACATTAGTTTATGAACACAGAACCCCTCTCCTTCCTGAGCCACATGATGGTTGGATATTCCCATCATTTCTATGTTTGAATAGTTTGCATATAATACTTTTAAACAGATGAACACGACGCTGTGAGCATCGGTAAGTTGTTTCTAAGGATAAACCAGCCATGTACAGGTTTCAATACATCCACAGGTGTGACTCCAATTAGCCTATCAGAAGTTGCCAAAGGCATGACATCATCATCTGGATTTTTCCTGGTTGCTTTAAGAGCTAGTAATCATTATATATGCAAGCCTCTGATTTTGAAGACATTAATAAATAAATATGTGATAGGTTCTCTTTCTAGTCATTGTGGCATTTAGCAAATAGACATAATTTGGGTAATTTTACCTAAAATAAGAAAAGTTTGGTCCAGTTCAATGTTAGACAAAGAGAAACTTCATGTGTCTTCTTATTCAGTGCACTGTATGTAAACTTATGGAATACCTGCTGTTGAACAAAATGTCATAAATCGTGAAGCGGTGTCCCGTTGGGTCACCTTTAGCTCTGATTTGAATGTTTGCTGCGACATTACTTCAACGAGCTTCGACAAAGTCGGCGTAAAAAATACGAACCAGCTGAACAGAAACCAAGCACAACATTTTCAAATACATATTTGTTTTATTGGTGACAGGCTGGTGATGGGGCATTAATGCAAAATATAATCAACACCGCGAAACTGCGCTTGAACAAACAAGTGAATCAAGACAAGACATATAAGAAAAATAGCTAAGACTTTTGTGCATTCACAAATGGCACTAAAAGTTTATGTAGGTTATGAAGCTCGCCAGTGTGGCTGAGTGATCCTGCTCACTCCTTCTGTTTAACATCTTTCCCTTACAGAAATGTTTCCAGACGTTGATAAGCAGATAACCTGAGGCATGAGATATAAGCTTGAAGTCCGGTGGCTCCACTGACTTCAAGACTGGCCGAACCAAAGACGCCCTTCACTAAACAAGAGTAGATCTGTCACAGATTAGGATTAAAGCTGCTACACTGTAGTAACTTGTGCATCACATAAAGATGAAAAAATATACAGCAATTATTCATTTAATAACACAATACAAACATGGCTTCATTTGGTTCTTCAAAAGTAAGGCTGCACGCTGTGGGCAAAGAGACAAGTGGGAGGGCTAACCTTAAGGAGACAGCACATTTGTGAATCTGTAAAGCTAATTAGCTTCCTGTGTAGCCATGCCGAGTGAGGCTCATGCAAATCATGCAGTACTGAAAGAGTGCCAAAGCGAGAGGAGGCTCCTGACGTTTGTTCAACTTGTACACTAAACCTAAAAGCTTTACTTTACCTGTGACAGATTATTACATTTAAAGTGACTGTTTGATTTCTGCCAACGGCTCTTCTGACTCCAGGTAAAAGGAAGGTTTCGGCGTTTCCACGTCACAGACTTGGCTTGAATCAAGAATTTACAAGAGCTAAATGTTAAGAAAAGATTTTTGCTAGATTTTTTTTTGCCACACACACACACACCTACACACACACAAGCACACAAGAGGATCAAAGATCAAATCAGTCCACAAATGAAGTAGTTGGGGTAAAACATTGGAATAGCACATGGCTAATTATTAAACGTACATAGAATGTTAAAATTACCTTTTGAGAACTATTTTCTTGGTTGTGAAAACCTCAAAACATCCTGTTTGAAAAAAAACAAAAAAACTAGTTGTTGCTCAGGTACAATGTTGACCTCTTCCTACACATAGATCTCTCAGTCTTCTTTCTATGTTTTAACTTTCGGTTCTTTTCATGTGTCTTCAAATAAATAAAGGTCAGGTGACCGACTGGGCCATTCTAGTGATTTTCACGTTTGTCAAGAATGTTCAGGTGCATTTCTTTATTTAACTGACATGTCCAGATTTTATTTAACAAACTTTATACGATTTTCAATGTGCTTCTTTTTTTTTTTTTGCACAGACGTCTCTGTGACTGGGTGGATTACTTATTGTTTTTAACAGAACAAACTCTACCTGCAGATTATCCTCAAGCTCTCGACGAGTGGCCTCTTCAAACTTTGACAACTCTGGATCGTTCTTTTGACTCCTCTGCCAGAGACGCTATAAAAGGTACTTGGCTGTGACGTTTATGAAATGAAATGATGCTCTTTTCACTTCCAGATTATGGCTCAACAGCACTCCCTGGACCATTTAGTAGTTTAGAAAATGCAGCTGTAGCGAGGACTTCTACGATCTTTAAC
Organism: Poecilia reticulata; assembly: GCF_904066995.2. Taxonomy (NCBI): domain Eukaryota; kingdom Metazoa; phylum Chordata; class Actinopteri; order Cyprinodontiformes; family Poeciliidae; genus Poecilia; species Poecilia reticulata. The sequence goes on along the minus strand of NC_088844.1, from coordinate 6,210,820 downwards.
AACATTAAGACCATTCTGAGACGGTCTCTTTGCTTCTATCCTTCTTTTCTCACTGTGTAAAGCTTTAGGCATGTAAAACCAGCTACTTTAGTCCCAGTTAGTACTAAACTAGCTGAAATTAATTTCAAAGTAACATAGTTGTCTTTAAAATACTGATGGTATAAACTGTCTTGTTTGGTTGTCTATAGCCTGCACTTTCTATACATCAAACGTACAAAACTAATTCAGTGCCATTCCAATTTTTTGACCCACAACCTAATTAGTGGACTAATTTGCTTTGATTTCAGTGTGTGTGTGTGTTGAACATATAGTGGAATATATATATATATATATATATATATATATATATATATATATATATATATATATATGTGTGTGTGTGTGTTTGTCCTACCATGTCTCAAGGAATTACAGATGTCTTCCCTACTGAAACTGAATTTCCTATTGCAGTTTTCTAACATTCAATACATAACCTGAAATAAACCAAAAGTATATATATGCCCTAAAGTTACAGCTGTATTTGATGAGACAAAAAAAAGAAGAAAAAAATCATGAAATAATTAAAAAATATTGCCCTAAAAAATAAAAATTTGTGGTATCAAAAGTGTTCACACAGTGTTTTACTACTAATTTCTTCCCTGCATTTAATTCCTTTGTCAAACATCGCCATGAATCAAACACTACTCTCACAAGTAAATCTGTGAAAGATCTATCGTTAGAGAAGCCAAAATTACGGCACTAGCTAATATACGGCGACACGGACAGAGATGCATTCAGCTGTTTGATTCGACACCCAGCTGTTCTCCCTCAAAACGAACTGAACTCAATTCAGTTCGGTTCACTTCATTCATGGAGCGCCAATTCACGACGACAAACGTCGCCTAAAGGCACTTTACAAAGAAAATCCTTTCAATTCAATCACACATCAAATCCAATAAATCATAGTTATGAAACAGTGTGTTAAACTCAGTAAATTCTTCAATTTAGTTTAAAAAGTGACTAAGGAAACCGACCAGATTGAATCATTGTTTTGCAGCATTCACTCCTCCTGGACCAGCACGTAGTGACAATCGCTTGTGTTCCAGTCGGATAAATTGGGTTTAATATTGATTGAGTTGATTGGAAGATGCCTTGGAAAGAGGCCCTCAGACAGCGTTTTGTTCCGATTTGGAGTAACATTATGAAACTGAGCTGAATATGTATTTAGGAATAGGTTCTGTGGAAAACAGCAATATTAGCAGCATAAAGGCACATAGATATAGCATACTGTTCAGAGGCAAACAGCACAATGGGAATGAAAAGAAATGTTTGATACTGGTTTTAAAAAAAACATTTGATTAAATTAAGCCAACGGCGCTTATGTGATAGGAGGAGGTTAACATGTCAGTGATGAGTACACGCTTCGTCTCTAAGTCACGTTGGTTTTCTAAGCTCAGTGTCTGGATCAGAAGAAGTTAAAATAATACTCTGCATTTTCTGTCCTAACATTTTCCAAATATCATGCTTGTCTTGGAGAAAGTCCTCTGAAACAAAAAGATCTGCAGAAATTTGCATAAGACGTTATTGCTAATGACGCCTCAGTCCTTTTACAAGAAAAGCAAGCAGACTAACAGCGCCATGAAATCTGATTATTTAGGAATGTCAAAAGAATGTCATGCCACACAAATGATTTGCAAATTTTACTTGAAATTAAGAATGCAATTTTTTTTTATGTAGAAATAAGATTTGTTGCTTCAATAGACAAAACTCTGCCCAATGACGCCTGTGTCCAAATGCTGTTGTTCCTTCTACAGTCATGTCTCTCTAATGTGCAAAGAATCCACCCTAACGCTCTGTCTGAGGAGATGCAGGCTGTGAAAACCTCATGAAAACATGGTTGTGTTGTCAAGATAGTTGTTGATACCACCACAGCCTAGATGCTGCGCCTGCTAGCAGTTGTGAAAGAAGTCTGTATAAAAATCCACGACAAAGTGAAGATCCAAATGTGAATCAGTACCATAAAATTAGAAACTGGATTTATGCAAGAAAATATTCCCTCTAATATGATGCAAATCTATGGAGCCCCTTAGGGGACGTGGAGGATTTTTTTTTTCTTTTGCGTTCCTTCGCCATAATGTACTGATTAGTTCATGCGGCATAACTGAATACTCCGTAGTTTGTAAATGCAAAATGTCATGACAATAAATATTTTTTAAACTTGCCCAACCAAAAAAAAAAGAAAAAAAAAGCCAAACAATTCTTTTTCTTCTTTCCCCTGGTGTCCTTCTGTCACTGCTGACAGAAGGAGAGACAGATCCTCTGTAGATCCTCTTTTATTACTTTCATGAACCTTTTCTCTCTGTAGTCTTTATTGTTCCTTCCTCCCTGGGAGTGCCTTATTTATTATGCAACAAAAATTTCCGCTATTGATCATAAGCACAGCCTTGTTCACAGCCATAATTTTAAACAACAGAGGCATTCAAACAAAAGAGGGTCAGTCAAGGTTGTTCTTGCGTTTCAGATTGACTTTGGAGCACAGTTCAGTTTCCCTTTCGAGTTTATTTCTCCTTGTAGTTTATTTCTCCATTGGATTCGATCTGTTGTTTTCAAAAGACTAATCCAAAGTAGAGGAACGTGAACGAAGGGAAATGATCAAGGTCACAACAATCCTGCAAACACAGGTAGGAAGCCATAAAAGCAAATGGCTGATTCATGTCTGCAATAATCAACATCAATTTTATTAACCTGGCTTTGGCATTGACTAAATATTAAAACTATTTGCAGTGAAACTGGCCCATATGAAAGTAAATATATATATATATATATATATATATATATATATATATATATATATATATATATATATATATATATATATATATGAGTCATAATTTTGCAACTTTGTTCAGTCTGATTAATTAGGTCACCAACATTTTTTTTCAAATAGTAAACTGTAGCTGCTTGCTGCTGTGTTCAGTACAACAATGTTAATGAAAGCTCTATTTTCACTTCGATAGGAATACTTAATTGATTAATAGTGACTAATAGTTGGTTAATATAGAAAAAAATTAATACTGACATCAGCCATCTAAGGAACTCATTTTACGTACGATGGCCCAAAACGAACCAGACTGAAAATTTGTTCCATGTTTTCTCAAAAATATGGACGTAAATCCCATCAGACGGCGAGTTGAAATGAGAAAAGCTCTTTTGTAAGAAATGACTTGAGTCTGTCCGACGTCAGCGATACCTGATTCGATCTGCTTAGTCTGGGAAAAAAAGGTTTTTCAACAAGATCAGACTGAATGTTGTGTTTAAAATGTCTCCGCCTTGAATAGGGGCTACACAAGTAGACTGTTGGTAAAAGCGTAATTTTTAAGACAGAAATACTTACAGACACTAACATAATTCATTTAAGGCTAATTGTTAATGTAGCTCTGACTCCATGAAGACAGATTGACGAGCCATTCTGATCCATCGCTGTCTTTAAAAAAACACTGCTTTCATTGACATTCCCAGGAAATAACTTGGGATAATTGTTACTTGCACAATATGGTCTTAAGTGGATTGAATCGCACTTGGGAAAAGTTGGGAAAATATTTATTTGACACCTGATGCTAAATGATACCAAGAAGCTTAACGATTGTTGCAACTGGAAAGCAAATACTGCTCAAAGTTTAGCAAGTATGGAAAACTTACCACCACATTTCCACAGGGCAAGTTATCATACTCACCTACAGTAATAGCACAAGTGCTTTGAACACTGGACTATGAAATACTGTAAAAAAAAAAAAAAAAAAGAAAAAAAATCATCAATTATAACTTAGGTTAAAATGCTGCAAATAAAACCTCTGTGTGAATAGAAGTTTTGTGTGAAAGTTATGATTCGTGCGTGGCTCGCCTCTGCAGTGCACAGCGAGATAATGTGCAATAAGACTAATGACTAAGAATTCAGAGAACAGAAATCAGAACTGAACAAGTGTTGACGGTGTTCCCTTTTAAACCTGACAACGCAGAGCTCCTGCCTCAGCACCGGGCTCTCAGAACAATGTTTGCTTTAAGCCTTTTAGCAGAACAGTGCTCCTCAGTAAAGAAAGTGAAAACATGGAAACCAGCGACAGCTGAAGCAAACTGTCTATTTGATCCCTTTACCATAAATGCTACAGTCCAACATTTTGGGGGGTATCATGTCGAACCCTATCAACGTTCTTCAACCAAAAGTATCTGAGCCTGGAATTTTATACGTTGCAAATTTCTAGTACTATTCATAGTTGTTATGTGGAAGCTGTATTTTCATGACTACTGCTTCTGGGAATTCTGGAAGCTAGGTTCTCATATGAGCCTTAGTGGCTTAGGAAGTCGATGCTAGCTTTGACGGTGCGTCCTGTGGACACGTCTATAGCCATGGCTCGAATCTCTGTGTCACCGAACTGCATGAGGGTCTGGATCTCACGGCGTGGCGCTGAACTTTCTGTTCCACTGACATCTAAGCGAAGCGTCCCACACTTCCTGACCCCGGGCTCGCTGATAAACCCTGCGCTCTCCTTCTCCGAGCAATAAACATGAATAACTATCACCTGCTGGGAAGGCTTTGCTGGCGTATAGCTGCGCTTCACCATCTCACCCAGTGCCACAGATTGGTCAGCAGCAATGAAAGTATCGAAGACGTCGGTGCACCAGCGGGTTCCGTCCTTTATCAGCAGTTTCTCCGGCGGGTGCTTGCCCTCCACAAATCGATTAAGGACACCTACCCCGTATGTTAGGGGTGAGCGACGTACTTTAATGACACTGGGGTCCAGGCCAAACAGCACAGCACCTTTCAGGATGGTTAGACCAACGTCGTGCGGGATGATGATTCTGGAGCGGCCCTGCAGCATGTTCTGGACAGCCTGCTGCAGCAGGGAAGACTCAGCAAAACCTCCAACCAAGAATAAGAACTTAATGTCGCTAACTTCTGGCTTCTCAAAGAGTTCAGCTAGAGAAGGCAAAAAAAAAAAAAAAATGAACGGGATTAGCAAAAAACAAAGTAAACTCATTACTATGATGATGTTGAGTTAATTGATTCAGTGGGGAAAATCCCATAGTAAAAGCAGAGTTAGGCTGCCTTCACACTGCAGCCTGATGAAAGTGCTTTAGTAGTAGCTTCTCCCCCCTGTACGGCGCCCCTGCCTGCTAATGTCAAAAAACCCCACAATTTCGCAATTGCTGTGTATCCGTTAAATAAAAAATTTAATTAAAATCACAAGTGACTAAGCTTGTTCACGTAATGTCATTAAGCGATGGATGTAAACAGTTACACAAGATTATACTCATGACTAAGCTGGCACTCATCAGCTACTTGCAGAGGAGACGTCGGCGACAAGCCCCTGATACCTGGGAGCTGCTATGTGTGCAGCGTTCTGGGGAATTTGTAGTCGGCGGGTTTTACATGGTTTTCATCATTATCTGGTTGTTGAGCATTTTTCTGGTGTGAAAACACAAGTTGTTGTTTTTTTTCAAAATTCCTGTGCTTCCATTATGCAAATGTATTTTTGCATTTTCAATTTGCGCAATCCTACAGCTAATGGAAATGTAGCTAATGTTTATCTTGGCGCAGTGGTTTTAGGGCGTAAGCTTATCCATCTTACTTTAAGAAAACTGGCCTACTGAACAAAAACTACTAAGAGAATAATTTTGTTTCAAGAATTACTTCACAATATGCAGAACAATTATTTCAAGAGCTGCTCTGTCTGGAAATAATGCAGTTCCTAGGCAGCAGAATATGTGTTTTAATCTTTGATCCCATAAGTGGAGCTTACTGAGATGTTGGATGATATGGTCTATGGTCGGTTTGAAGAGGGTATTCATTGCATCTGGACTCATCCTCAGCATCCCTTGAGATGACCATTTAACAAAGTCCACACTAAGGAGGAGAAGAAAAATCTGCTTAATGCAATGCAAAGTCCTCTGCATGGTTGAGTCAAATAAATCTTCTTTCTTTTGTCTTCTGTCATGAACCATCCTGTGGCACTCAGGCAGAGTGTGGCGGATGTCACGGTTGGACAGCTGGGGAAGCAACTGTCCCGTCAAACCACACAAAATAAACCTGGTGTTTATTTTGTGTGGCTGAGCTGTAATATAACCATAGTCAGTATGGCTTCAATAATAGTAAAGAGGCAGCAATTAAACTGGGAAACTAATTTAGTGAATATTTACAGTCAAGTACAAAATTCTTCATAGACCCTCACAGTTTTCCACTTGGAATGACTTTGTTTCTACGAAGACATTTGTTCTGACTGGAAATGAGAAAGGTAGAGATGTTAAACGATAATAAAACAATGTGAACGAATACTTATTTTTAATTTACACTTTACTAAAAAGGCAAATGTTGGAAATTATTCTTTCAATTATCTCCTTTCCATCATGCTTAATCTTTAGATCCCACCACCAGATTCATGTTAGGATGTGGGCTGAACTTCTCCAAAATGCTAATATTACATCCAGTCAGAACAAACATATTGCTAAAATTAAGAGTATGTAATAGAGTAAAAGAGGACATCCAGGGGAATGGCGGAGCTATTTAAAAAATTTTTTTACTCTTCAAGATGCTAAAATCTACCATTGAAGATATTTCTCATTTACAAAATAGAAGTTGACATTTGCTCCAAGACGTTTATAAATCTGTGACCTATATCTGTCACAGATATACTTGTGCCATCCTTTTCTGATGTTTGAGATCTATTAAGTCCCATGCTGTGTGAGGTCTCCGTTCTAGACAAATGGCTCATCAAACACTCAACTTAATATGAAATTTATGCCCACAATGAATGCATGTAAACATCTGATGATTCCTACAGCGTTCCAGATCGCACTCACTTGCTTTTGCGCAGAGCGTGGTCGACGCTGTGACCCCGGAACTTCTTGTAGTAGTCAATGAAGGAGAAAGGCAGGTTGATGTTGAGAGGGTTGGTCCTCTCAGGGGCTGCCGCTCTCTTCCGAGACTCAAATGCAATCATCAGGTCCACCCAGGCGGCTGGCCTCTTAATTTTAAACTGGTCGATGAAATCCTGGCCAAAGATCTTACACAGCAACTTCTCAAATTCATAATCAACCCCGATGGAGCCATAAGGTCCACCTAAAGGAAAAAACATGGGCTTACATAAGGAATCACACAACTATAAATGTGATGACTGGCTTTAAAAGTAGCTTCTTCCCACACAATTTACCCGAGGCCTTGTAGAGTTCTTTTAGATGTCCTTCTGGAAGACGGATTTGATGGACAGTCAGGTCCACTGTTCCTCCCCCACAGTCCATTACCACATAACGGTCGCCTGCAAAGAGAACAAGCAACAATCGTAAAGCAGCAGCAAACCAAAGGAAACCAAACATCCAACACTGTTGGATGTTTTCTACCAACATCCTTCCTCAAAGGATTGCTCCAACATACAGTGACTGCTTTTGAATTCTTATTCAGTTTTGATAACATTCTTACTTAATCAGCTTCCAGCTTTTAGATGTGCTTTGAGAAAATATGTTTTGTCATCAACCTTCTCTTGTTGGTAAATCCTGGAAAGATTTTTTTTTTTCAAAAATTTGGGCTGTCTGCTGATTCAGAGTTCTTATCCCAGGGAGACATATCATTGCTCTTTTGCTCCGTAGTTTGTTGTATTTTCATCCTGACCAGTCACTTATTCGTCCAAGCTGTCATTTTTCAACGATAGCTTGAAAAACAATTTCAAAATATTAGTGTAGAGGACAATAATAAAGATGTGTGTTGCAATGAGGTGGCACAAATTCCCCAGAAAACTAACTTCCACTACTGCTCAATATCAGGCAATGTTTGTTTGTGAATATGCTAACCCCATTGTTGTGGCCTATGAAATTCAAGTTCCATTCCACAGATTGGCACACTCACTCGCACCATTCTCCTGGAGCTCGCTGTTACACTAAAAAAATAATATTTTTTAGAGCATACTTTCCTGCTCCTACTGGTTTATTTGTCCTTTCTTGCATTCCTCTGAATGCCAAACTGCATTTCTCTTGCCAGGAGGATATTGACAAAATACAGCCTTCATTCACATGATGAAACGGCATCTGTCAAGCGTATTCATCCATCTAAAAAAGGCTGACAACCAGTCTTTATTTAGTCTCCTTGGTAGTCAGCTGCTGTGCTGGCCAATTGATGGTTTTAGTTTTCATCGGTTCCATTCATGAAGCATGAACAGAATTAATTCACCAAATAATTATCAAGATATCTTGACTTACTGACCACAATCCTTTTTCAGTGGACATTACCGTTATGGCAGATGTTTTCTGTTCAACATCTTTCCAGTTAAGCCTGTTTGTCCAGTTCTTTACTATCCTCTCCAAGCTCTTGTGAGTATTTTGGACCAAAAGCTTTGTACTTTTTCCTCTTGGATATTTGCTATAAATGCAAAGGAATAATATTGTTCAATGTTTTCAAACCCTGTACCTGACATGGAAATATCAAAACTTGCTCACTTTCTAGAAACTGTCAACATACCATCTTCTGCTTTCGAGTCGGTTTATTGTCTTATCCAAATCCATGAGAATGTCAACAATCAAATATAATCAATTTATAAATGACTAAAGATTGGAGAATACATGCCACAACAACAACCTGGCAGGTCTTTTGGTAAAAACAAACTGACCAGAAAAAACTGATACAGATTATTTTTTTCTGTCTCTGAAGTAGACTAACAATTTTTAAAATTGAAATGTTCTTATTAAATCCAGTATGGAGTTTTAAATTTTTATTATAAATTTTCAAATAACTAAGCTCTATCATATCTTAATGGTCAATGTTCTCAATTGTCAAGCTATTCCGAGATTAAGCTATCTCGGAATAGCTTAGTTCCGAGATAAGCAAAAAATCGATTGCAATATAAAGCTTTTACTTATCAGTCTACTTAGTTCTATTGTTTTTCTGTTTAGATTTTTTTTTTTACTGATTTTTAATTTTTATTTATTTTTGCTTAGATCTTGCTATTTTAGTTCATTTCATTTGTTCATTTATTCTCAGTAATTGTGCTTTGGATTCATTTCTTTAGATTATTTTTTCTGTTGACTTTTAGTTGCAGTTTTTTTGTTGTTTTTTTTAGTTGTCTCCACTTTGTTTATCACCTCTCCCTCAGCCTGCTTTCTTCTCCCCTGCCCAGCTGCGTGTCATTTCACCGTTGCCCTTCGTTCACTCAGCTGCTTTCCATTCTCATCTGATTAGCTCCTCTGGTTTCCTCTCATTTCCACTCATTTCTCTGTGTTGTTTATTCTGCCTTACTCCTCACTGGCATCTCACTGTAACGATGATCAGGTTTCTGGCCGTTTTCCATGTTCATGTTTTTGAGCTTTGCTTGGGCAGTTCCACTCCAAGTTGTTTGGCCACCTTTCAGTGTAAGAGTTTATTTTTCATTCATTCAAAATGCCTTGTTCTCCAGCTGAAGTCTCTGTGCTTTAGTCCCCCAACACTGGTCCTGAAGATACACTGCCGTGCGTGTTTTAGATGTCTCTGCTTTAACACACCTGACTCAGATGATTGCAGTTCAGCAAAAGTCTGTAAATCGGCCATCAGTTGAAATCAGGTGCACTGACGCAAGTAAACATCTAAAACACCAGGGTTCCCCCCCCCCAGTGTATTTTAAGTCTGGCGGGCCACCAGGCTTTACTTGTGGCCCCACCATTGCTTATTTTTTCCAAGTGTTTTAAAAAATGTTTGTATTTTTAAAGGCTTTAAAGTTGTTGTCCAACTATAATAATCATCCATCCATCCATTTTTTTGTACACCCTTGTCCCTAGTGGAGTCAGGAGGTGCTGGTGCCTGTCTTCAGCAAACGTTTTGGGTGAGAGGCGGGGTACACCATGGACAGGTCGCCAGTCTGTCGCAGATCTTCTAATCTTTCAGTAACACATAATTATCAAGTGATATTTTCAAATATCCTGTAAACGTCATTTAACTCAAAAACACGACGGGTCGTTGGATGAATGACTGCCCTAGCGCCCAACCACCAGGCTTAGCAGATTTTCTGGGGGAAACCTTGAACATGTAGGGCAGGGTGCCTTGAGGACCAGAGTTGAAAAAGACGGCTCCACATCATCAAAGTTGACATCTTGCGAAACAGCTTCCAGCTAAGTTTACAATTTAAACTTTCACTTTTTGATAAAAGCTCATACATTTGGTACAAAAAGTGAGTACATTTGTGCTCGGGTTGTTCATATGAAATGCAAAACTTTAGGCAAATCAATCATATACCAGCATGAGGAGACTATGTACAGCTCTCACAAACACCACCAAGCTCAGTTTTTGCTAAATGAATAAATTTGTTATATTGACAACATAGCATTTTTATTCAAATTTCAATCACACAATCCAATAAACAAACTGAACTTTACCTGGATGAAGACTGGATAAATCTGTTTTTAAGTAGCGTTTCCTTAGATTACGCTTGCTGTGCTTCGATGCTCCTGCATCACTAAAAACAAAGAATGCCCCCTTTATATTCCTTTTAAATGCTAGAATTTGTGTACTTTAAGCATTTCTAGTGATTCAGGTGTAATTTTTGCTTCTTCTATGCAGAGACTGGGGGATTGTGGTTTTGTACACATATTAGACTTGAATCAGTTTAGAACCTGGTAAAGATTAAATAAATTGTAACTTTAAATGCAAGAATTAGTATTTTCTCAAGTGCATAATTATGTATATAATCTGAATTGGAGACCATCTCTACACTTTGATCAAAGAAAGAAGAAAAGAATAAGATCTCTGAAGGGGTCATGCTGTAAATCAGTCTTCAATAGAGGATTCTCATCTGAGTCATACCACATGCTGCTCACCTAAGACATAGAAAATATGCCAGGAAGAGGGTAAAAATATGGAAAAGTGCAAACAAATAACTTAAACAGGTATTGAAATGAATGTTAGTTTCACAGAATAATCAACATGCTTTTCTGAATTGAATTGTGCCGCAGAAACTCAGTCAAGCTCACTAATCCTGAAAGAAAAAGTTAAGAAGAAGAGAAAGACACTACCTTCTTCCAGCTCCGACCAAAGCTCCCCTATGACATTTTCCACCAAAAAGGTGCGGCTCTGTCGGTTGCGCCGTGCAAGCTCCTTAGCTGGTTGTTAACAGAAAGAACATTTTGGAATGAGTGTCAGGAAGGCAGGAAGCTCTGCTGTGTGAGGAAGTGATGCGTACAGCGTAAAAGGAAAGCAGCAAGCTCAGGTGAACACTTTATAGAATTTAATAGCATATAAGATATATATATATGTATTACATGATAAAGGGATTATTTTCTATTATTATATGATTGAAAATGGATTATCATTTAACTCAGTATAAACAAATTTGCTTTACAATATTATACTAAGATCCCTTTCCTTTGTATTGAGATTTTATTTTAAGCGTATAAATCAGTTTTCTATATTGTTCCATTCAATGTGCATACATGCCCTGACTGATGCAAAGGGAATGAGGTCAAACAATAAAAAAGGACAGCAAAAAATCAATTTAGGATTTAGTAAGTTACTAAAAAACATAAGAATTTTACTAGTAAAAGAACCAGAATATTTATTTTGTTCTCTAAATGAGAAGCAAAAGTGCATTGTCTATCAGAAACGTGAATATTTTGGTATCAATCCAATATCAAGTAAATGCAGGGCTAGTATCGGTACCAGGTCCGATACCGATACTTTTTCTTGAAATGTCCTTATTGAATATTTTGGTGATTTCACTTCAGCTGGTTGATTCTGATAAAATCCAGGGCAAATATTTTAGGCAAATAAAATGTTCTATTAACTAACAACAATTTAACACAATGTAGGATAAAAGGACTAGAATAATTCCCTTTTTACCTGTGAATTTAGAAGAGAAAAACAAAAGTATCAATGTCATTGCACCGGTATCAATCCAGTGCCAATAATCGCCCGGATATTGATAACGTTGACATTTATTGTCCCAGCCCTCCTTAACATTAAGAAGATGCTGGTCATGTGCTACCAGCATCATTTGGCCTTTGCATTAATACTTTGATGCAAAGGCATCAAAGTATTAATGATTTTTTATTTTTTTTTGTTATGCGATACTCTGCAATGCTTTTCTCGTTTTCACCGTTTTAAAAAGTTTTTACAAATTTATAAAAATATCCAGACAAACTTCTTGTAAAATGTAACCTCTGATGTCTTTTTCACATTTTTCTCACAAACATGTGCACCAAGACCAAAATTCTGTTCATATTCATAAACCTGGCTTATTTAGAGCTGAAGTAATATTTTAATATATGTAAGTAAGATTAATGTTTTTGTGTAGCCCAGCATATTAGGGTGATAGTAAGGAGCTCCTCCAATGTCCAAAATTTGGAACTCAAACAGAAATAATCAAAACCATGCAAAACACTAAGCAATTATAAAAAGGGTTTGCATGCTGTGACGTTGGTAAAGGTGTTTTCCATTTATTCATAAAAAGGGTTTAAATAATTTTAAACAAGCCCTTAATAAAATGTAAATGAGAATATCAGGTTTTTTTTCCAACATTAGCATTCCTTTTAAATCATTTTATCTTTTAAGACACACCGACCTGATACCTTGCAAGAAACGAACCTTTTTGTCTAAAAATATATTTTAATGTCCAAGTCTGTCTGCGTTATGAATATACATGGGGTTTACTGTGGTTTATGCAGGGGCGCCTGCAGGATGCTATCAGAGGGTACGCGCAACACTGTCCCTGCATCTGACCTGCAAGAGCACAACCACATCACCAACACGCATCATGTCACACAAAACCAGCATTTTGTTACATCATCACACCAGCTGTAGTAGAATGGACACGATCCCAATAGTTATACTTTCACTTCAAAAGTCAACAGAATATTTTTCCAAAAGCAACAGGATTATCAACATGGTTTTGGACAAATGTGACACTGCTTGATGTGATTTTTATTTATTTTTTGTTATAGTGGTTTTCTCTAGATTTCATTTTTTGATATTTTAGTCTGTTATCTTTCAATGTTCATCCCCCTTTAGTGAAGAAGGATTTCATTTAGGCTATATAATTATAAACACTGTAGTTTTCACCCGGTAAAAAAACAAACAGCGTATTAACGTTTCTTGCAAATTGCAAAAACATCATTAAAAAAAAAAAAAACAACTGATTGATATGGAATAAAAATGCTGAACTTAAACACGTTAGAATCAAACATACTTTACATTTACAAAAACAAGCAGTAAGTTAAGCAGTAAGTGTTGAAATGACTTATTATGCATGCAGATGGATATGCAAATGAAAGCACTGGAGCAGGAACATCTATTCCAGAGGACATCTCATAGTGATATCAGGCAGTTGACAAAGCATCCGACACTCAAAACAGCAAGTATGCATCACCAAATGAAATATGGAGACACTATGCAATGTGACCAGAACCTGACAAAGTTTGATGGGATCACATTTTGGTTTTGGCACGATGCTATGTGGTCAGAGCATGCAGTACCCAGCATCCAGGGCATATTTTTTTACAACACAGTGTAAAAAACATATTGAGTGTGGATGCAGTTCCATACCCACCATTTAAAATAAAGTAATTATTGAATATTTAATACTTTGTTTGAATCACTAAATTTGACTTAAAATGCCAATTCAGTTCCTGTGACTAAAACAACCTACAGTAGATGATTTTAGGGAAGGAGGGGGCATTATTTCTCATCAAAAAATAAATGTCTCTCTTGTTTGCACACATGCATCTAGTGGTACTAATTCATAGTGAACTTACCACAAGTTTGTGGTCACAAAAAATATTTACCAGAGCAATAAATTAATGACATTTATCACTGTGTATTTTTGGTGTAGGAGTATGGTGTATTTTTATAATTAAAAATAAAAGCAGAAATCTATATTTTTTTGTTTTTCCTTGTTCTTACACATGGATTTTCATCAGGAAATTTGTGTTGTTCTTCCTTTTCCTTACACAAGCGTTCTTTTGTCATTGCCTTGTCTTTTTTTATTTTCCTTGCGCAAGCTTTGCCATTAAGGAATGTTTAAATGCAAATGAGGGGCAGTGTCATCAGGCTTCAGCTTATATGTACATGTGTTGTGTGCAACACATGTATAGATCTCTTGATGAAAATGCATTCATAAGGAAAAGGCTAAACAAAATAATATAGATTTCTGTCAGTTTTGGTCCTCCGTATAGGAGTGGTGTAGGGAACGTTAGTGAGAATTGGATAGTGTCAATGTGAAGGGAAGAGGAAGGAATTTGCGGTTGCTGCTTCACTTCATTTTATGTTTCAAAGGAGAACTGAAATCACTTCTTGAAATATTGACAATGCATGAACATCATTTATTGAAACACTTCATACAACGGATTCATTTCTCTGACTTGTATACTTGCTCTTGGCGCTTCTGTCAGTAAAAGCTGAAATGGGCCGAACCTGATCACTACCTTCCGGGTGCATGACGCGCACTACGCCCCAGCCAGCCAGCCGGCCACTAAATTAGTGCTGAAGAACCAAAAACAGCTCTGCTGTCTGGCTGTTTATTGGTGAAAATTAAAAATCAAAATTCCAGAACATTTTATGGGAGTAAATGATAAACAATCACACCAGTATGAACCTGAGCTGACAGCTGGATCTCCAGAATCGAGAGAAAACTCTTGAGAATCGGATTCTGATGATCATGGCTGATGGAACGACACACATAGCAACCGAGGCAGGAACATGGGATGAGAACAGATTACTACTCAAATGCTCTCTATTCTGTATTATTATTATTATTATTTATTTTATTTATTTTTTGGCTGGTTTGAACAATCAATTGCAACACACAGTGAACCATGTTATGACCATTTTTATCCAGCCGCTGTTGAAATGCTTAATGCTCATTATCCTTGGTGGAACTGTACACATCACACATGTGAGGCGGCCATGAAATATGCAGAAAACACCAAAAGCATATTTTATGATTTTCTTTCACTTTTCAGTTCCTCTTTAAATGTTAAGATAAGAAAAGTGTCTTTATTTGAAACTGGCTAAATCACTACATATTCATGGTAGAAATAAAGTATTCTTTCTGACCTTACCCTTTTACAATATTTTGGGGGTACGTTTTTGAGATACATTTAGTTTAAAGCACAATCTTCAAATTAAATAATAACATGGATGAGGCTTTGATGATGTCTGATAACACAAAATTACTGAACACCAAGTCACCCTGACCTGATTTGAAAGACAAAAGCTTGCATGCCTCAACAGTGTGAACACGGTCCACTGAGTAAAGGGAACCTCAAAGACGTGTGCTCAGCCCTTTGCTCCTCACTCTGCTGACTCACAAACACATCATCAAATTCAGCACAAAACCAGTTCATTAACTTGGTAATGGCAGAGTAGCTGTTTCCCTGCAACCCGTCCATGCCACACGCACACACTGCAATTTTTGGAGTTTACATATCCTCCCAGATCTCTTCTTGACTCTTAACGCCACACAGTACAAGTGCTACATTCAGAGAGACGAACAGAAGAGCTTTGAAATATGAGTTGAGATTGGTACATTTCTTTCTTCTATAGTGTTTTTCTGTTTCTTTAAGACTTTTGTGCTGAAGGCCTTTATTGACTAATCAGACAGGAAAAAGTCAGCGAGCGAAGGAAGAAAGACATGCAGCCTGGGTAGGGAATCAAACCCGACTTTAAGAACTACAGCGGCTCAGTGGGCGATGAGGGAGCCTAGTTCATATCAACATTTCCTTCAATAATTAGAAATACAAAGAGCTCATTGATTCTGTGGTATTTCAATTCTATAGTTTAAATGTGATCGTTTAATTTGTGTTGATGCTTTTATTGTGAAGCACAATTTCTTGCTACTAAGTTCTAAGAAAAGAAGCAACAGCAAGCTCAACTGTGATGAATTCAACTTAATAAATATGATGTGTGTTCATGCAGTTTGTGTTGTTTACCTGGAGACACTACAGAGGCAAACGGTGTGAAACAGGGAGAAAACAGCAAGTTACAAAGTCAATTCTTATGTTGCTGAAGTAAGTCAGAGTTTTCTGTTTTGCATGTTAAAAAGAACAGAAGCCCAGAAATAAGAAGCATGAGGCAAGTCATGGTATGCACGGCGTAAAACACATTAGTTGAAAAGATTTAAAGCACTTTTTGTGAATGTTGACCAAACGTACCTTGGGTCATTCCACTCCCCACATTATCGTTTGGGCTGAAGCCGTTCTGGGTGGTCTGTGTGCCCAAGTCCACCATCTGATGGAGGCGCAGCTTACGACAATAGATGGAAGCTGCCTCGGGCTCTAGAGCAATGATCAGCTGTTCTGGGTTTTCACGTGACACCAGAGCAGACTGCAGAGAGGCAGAGGAAACAAAATACGATTTATAATGATCAGAAAAAAAAAAACTTCTGTCTTCTACAACATCCTGCAGAGTGTGTTTATCAGTTTTTTTTAAGGTAAAAAACAACAAAAAAATAGAACAAATGTGAATGTGTGAATGTGTAATCACGATAAAATACAATATAATATGTCACCTCCACTTTTAGCACAGCCAGGAATGGGAGCGATTACAGCGTTCCCTGACTGCAATGTATTACAGGGCTGGTTAAATTCAGCATTGGTGTTATTTATGCCACAAAGATCCCATTTCAGATTTATCTTATGCTTAAAAATATATTTTGTACCAGTGGATCTGATTCATATTTAAAATTTCACTGATTATTTTTGTTGATTGCATATGTTTTTTTGTTTGTTTGTTTTTTCATCTTTTCACTTGGTCTGAAGTTAATTCCAATATTTACTTACCGGTAATTAAACTTAATACCATAACTAATACTATCAATAATAATAATAATAATAATAGTAATAATAATACATCAAACTTGTATAGAGTTTTTTAGTCCACTCAAAGAGGCGTTACAAAGAAAGGAAAAACTCTGACAACATAAACAGTTAACTTAGCTTTCCCTCTTTTAAATCTGGCCTGGATGACCCTGGAACATGACTGCATGTTTTCCTTCTGCTGGGCTGCCTCTCTGGCTGCCCAGCAGAGGCTGCTGACTGCCAGAGGCTGCCAGCAGCCTTAGCAAGGTTTCCCCCAGAAAACTTGCTAAGCCCGGTGCTGAGGGCGCGGCGGCAGTCACTCAGCCACTCATGTTTTTGAGTTAAAAAATGTTTAAAGTTGACAGGAAATTTGAAAATATCATTTAATAATTATGCATTTTGGAAGACTGGAAGATTAATACCCAAACACCAACTATCAAGTCTTAAGAAAAGGGCAATCACTAAAAAAAAAAACTAACAAATTAACAATGCTAGGCCTGGTAAAGTAAAACCTGGTGGCCCGCCAGGCTTAAGATACACTGAGGGAAACCCTGCAGATTTCAGAAAACAAATTAAGTGAGGAAATGTGGCTGACTGGGTAGAGTTGTTGTCCTGAGACTACGAAGTTGTAGGTTTGATTCCAGCTTTCTCTGGTCACAAGTTCATGTCTCATCTTACCTACCTGTGTTGTCCTAAGTGAATGTGACTTTTGCGTTTTCAGTGGACAGAATAGAAAGAGAGCTCCATAAATTGAGTCCTTTTAATGTGTAAATAATTTTACATGATATGTAATATTATTTGCATAGCATAATGTATGTAAATAATTTTCTTGGTGTGCTTTTTCTTCCAGATGTTTGCTTCTTCAGCTGCAGTGATCGCTCTTTAGAAGAGAAAGTAACAGAGAGTCTTGTATTGCCTCTATTATTTCTCCTTTTGTCTCCTGTAAAGAGCCATTGAACTAAATCCTCTTGCAAGATGCCGAGTCACTGTGTATGCTGAAGCTTCACTCTAACACCTTCCCCTCTTACTG
Organism: Poecilia reticulata; assembly: GCF_904066995.2. Lineage (NCBI taxonomy): Eukaryota > Metazoa > Chordata > Actinopteri > Cyprinodontiformes > Poeciliidae > Poecilia > Poecilia reticulata. Next base: position 6,193,014 of record NC_088844.1, on the reverse strand, counting down.
GATTTAGCAGCCTGCTCTGTTCATTGATCTGACATTCCAAATCTGGAACGGACCAGAACAAGACAGGGTAGAACAGGTCATCTTCCTCATCTCTTCAATAAAACCCATTTATAAAAGTGAGGAGGGATTTTTTTTTTTTTTTCTGGTTGGGCAATTATTGTTTCAGAGAAAAATGTTATAAAAGACAAAAGAATGCTGCATCTCTAAATCATAAAAGTTCAACACACACACACGCACGCACGCGCACACGCATACACATGCAGCACTGCTGGTTCATATTGATGGTGGTTGGTTGAAACTGAAACTTAATGTCAACACTTCCTGTCTGATTGCTTAGTAGTAGTGTGCTCCATTTGGGGCATTCATGGGACATTAAAATTTCTATTCCAGTTAAAACAAGCATGTTTTCCCAAAAGCTAATTTTCCTTAATCTATGTCTAAATTTCACCTAAATAAAACATTGATAGTCAATTCAGATAAGTCTGGATTTCAACCACAGAAAAGAAATTTTCACATTCTGTGATAAAATGTTCTGTGGTAAGAAAACATTAAGTTAATGTTTTCTTACTGAAAACATTATCTTAATATTTTTTGTAAGGTAACATTTTTATCTTACTGAAAAAAAAATGATTACTGAACATTTTCTTTAGCCACTTTGTGCGCATGAAAGGGAAACTCATCTTTTCTGCCAAATTGTCTTAGAGCTAATGAGTCAAATTATGTATAAAAAAAGTATGGAAGCAAAAAGACAAAAAACAGACACTCAACCCACCTTATAGGCTGCTTCCCTCATGAACTGCTTTGCAGGCATTTTCCAGATTGCTGGTACTGTGATTACCCATCTCACGTTGCTGTTGTCAAATTCACTGCCAGTTTGATCACTGAGCTCCTGCAGGAGAAACGCCAGGCGGAAGTTAGAGTTCAGTCCTAGACTTAAACAACATAACAGTTCTGTATTTGAGAAAGTGGAGTTTTACTCCTTCTGTTTTATATTTGATGATTTGCAGGTGTAAGGCTAATAATTAATCAGAGCTCAGAGCAGAGGCCGGCAAAATTCTCTCTTTACAAAATATTTTAATCTGTAAATATGGGGGAATTTTTCTTCCACAATTCGAGAGCACACACATTTTCGGTCTGAGAGCAGGATTACATGTCTTTCTTCTCAAAATCTGTAATGCTTGTACTCAAAACGTCTCCTCGCACAAAACAGGCACACCCGCTAGAAGGAAACAAATGCACATCCAGTACAACACTTTCATTCTATTGGCTGAGAGGTTGCCAGGCGACTGTGCATTTTTGTTCCAAAAGCAAGCAGAGAACGTTTCGTAAGCGAGCAGAGAGTTCTGTAAGAGGAGATTTGCTCAGAGCAAAAACGAGTTCTGAGCGCGAGGAGAAGCTTTGAGCGCAAGTATTAAAAGTTTTGAGAACAAACGCCATGAAATCCTGCTTTCAGACTGAAAATGTGTGCTCTCAAATTATGGCAGAAAAGTTCCCCCATAGGCAAAGTATTGAAACAGTCACCAAAAATACTGCATGTTCAAGAAAAAAAAAGTAAAATACTGAATTGATGATTCATTTTACCTTTAATGCTTGCTCCTTAAAGAATGCGAGCGCATAGGCGAAGATGTCCAGGGCTTTCACTCGCTTTCCGTTCGCTGCGTGGATCTCAGTGTCAATGGACAGATTCTGACAAACACAAAGGACAGAGATGGGCCTCAGTCTGCAGCAGCTTCTCAGCCCATTTCCTAATGAGGTCACGTATCTTCTTTCAATGCAATAAGAATTCATGATGTGCTCTGCCAGCATTATGGTTTGCCAGGAATGAGAGTAGCTGATAATCTATAAAGTGAAACTGACAAAGTAAGCGATGGAAACAATATAATATAACAATATAAAAGAGGCATTTACAGTCAAATCTGAATACTGAATAAACAGCCAGGGAAAAAACAGGGAGCTTGTAACCATGTCTAAATCTGTCTTTAAATGAGAGATAATGGACTGCACCGTGGTGAGCTGGTTTATTTTAAATAAAGACTTGCCCAGCAAAAATGTTACACTTACATATGAGCTTTGCAGACACCTACTTTGTACACAGTTACACTTGTTGCAGTATACTGCAGACAAATTTAAGTAATAGTCCAAAATGTTTCAGCACATGTGGGAAAAGGACTAAGACATGGGCTGGAGGTATGGCTGCTTGGAAAACGGTTCAATTGTACGCTGACTGAAATGTGTTAAGCAGCTTGAATGAATCTGGTTTCCAGGTTCAAACCTACGACCCCTCCAGGCAACGAGCAGGCAGCAGATCATGCAACAGCAGAACAACAGCAGAATTGCAACCCGCGGGCAATTCTGCTGCACAAGATTGTGCAAAAAACATAACGCATCAGACTAGCCCAGGTCAGCAAGTCACCGAATAACCCAACTGCCACAGCTTGAAACACGAGCAGCTGAGCTGATCAGCATTTATTGATCAGGTGCCGCAGATATCCAGCGTGTTCTGAGCCTTACTGCAGTGGTGTGAAGCTTCATTTTGAATTTCTCCAGGTACAGCCAGTGTTTGGACTCGCTAGGATCCAGATCGTGGTAGAAATCACGGGCTGCGTATCCAAAGCTGTGGAACTTTCTGTCTGGAGTCAGCAGGATGGTGGTTGGAGTTTTCTGATTGGAAACACCAGGGTCTCCGCCCTCCCAGCGCCTGGAGAGGGGGATGAGTCAGGAAATGTCACAAACATATTTATGACATAAATTTACTGTGATAAAAGGACATAATCCAGCATGTTCCAGCATAATCATGCCTGGAACACGAAATCTACTGATTAAGACTTTATTTAGCTATTTGTATCGCAACAAAGTAAAATGTGGAAATAACTACCCAAAGCAGAAGAAATCAGAAGAATCATTACTTCAACGCACTGAAGAGACTTAATGCTAAAAAAAATAAATAAATAAAAAATGATTTCTACAAAGCAGACTGTCAACTGGTTGGTTGGGATGAGGCAGTTTTAACAAATAATGTTCACAAAGAACATCAGGGCATCAGGAATCTCCAGGCAGGATTCAGACCGTGCAAAGAAAAGCCACATACACAGAGTCTACACACACACACACACAGTGATAAAAAAAATCTGATATCTGCAGTGTGTGTGGTGTCCAGCCACACACACTGCAGATTTCAGTCACCAATATTCAGATGTCAGACAGGAAATCTAGACGAATCTACATTTTGCTTAAAGAAATGTATCCAGTTACAGAAATGCATCCACAGCAAACTAAAGTGCAGTTTGCTGAGGATGCAATAAACCAAAGTATCATCCTCAGGTTACAATGGTAACATGTCACTGTAAAGAAAAAATGCCATCCATTAATGTAAACAAAATTAGGTATTGTTGGATACTTCAGTCCCTTTCTATAAGTCGGTGAAGTGTTTTAAAATGCTGCATGAAACATAATAATGGAGTTAATGTGTTAACTTGGGTTCGGGAGCTGGGCCACGCCCAAACCACACCTCTAATTTTCCAAGCATCTCAGTCTGTTACGTTTCGTCAACCCCACCCTCCCTTACCCTTTATCTCTTTCATTTCATCTTCCTTCATTCATAACCATGTTTCGCTTCTTTGTGCTGCAGGTTTCGTCTGGGGGGGGTCATATGCGGGCTTGGGAAAATAAGAAGATCCGTTTCCCGAAGACTAAACCCCCACCCAGAGTCTTCACTTCCCAAACCCTCCACCATTCTCCCCAGATAACCAAATCACTCATCCCTTCAAACCTTATCTTTTCATCCCTTCATCCCTACATCCATTCATCCATACATCTTTTATGCCTGCATCCATTCTTACCCTCAAAGCTTCATCCTTCATTCCTTCATCTCTTCATATCCTCATCCCTCCATCCCTATCCGTTCATTCCTACATCCTTCATCCCTTCATCAATAAATCTTTAAATGCATATCTTTGTGGCGTGGTCCTTCTTAGTGAATTGTGTTTTGTTGATTCACCCCACCCCCACTCTTAACCCCACCGACTGTCTGCATTGCAGTGTTGGCCCACCTCATGGTGTGAATGCACTCCGGCTCCTTTGTGAAAGCGTAAGCATAACCGCTGGATGTCGTGCCAAAGTCGATGGCGACCACCACCACAAAAGACGGTCCGGACTGCACCTGGTCCGTGTCACTTTGCTGCACAACAAAATTAGCACAACATCATACACAGCCAAGAGGACAGATCAGATGCAAAAAAAAAAAAACAGAGGAAGTACATAAACACAGAGCAGATCAATAATACATGATATATATACATATACATGATACAGAATCAGAGATTTGTCTAATGGGGAACTTTATGAACTCCAATCTAAAGACAAATTATAAAAAACTTACAGAAGTCCTTTTAGCAACTGCTAAGAAATGTATTACAACAAAATGGAAATCAGACGCCCCCTTCCAATTAAAATATGGCTTTGTGAAATCAATAGCTGTGTGACCCTAGAAAAATAACCTACTGGATGCAGAATAGAAGTAAGACTTTTTATAAAATATGACAGCCATTTTTAAGGTATATGCAAAATCTACCAGCACATTTGATTGACTGATCATCCTGTAATCGAGCTGGACTTGACAGGATTTATGAGCGAATCTGCTACCATCTGTCTCTCAACCTAATTCCAATTCATATACATTTTTATTTCATCCTTATTTATTACCCTCCTCACCCACCTTACCCACCCCCATTCACTTCTTGTCATTTGTTTGTTATATTATTGTAAATGTATTTTACTTTAATATGTCTGATTGCTTAAATTGTGCTTTATTGTGAACCAATTTTTTCCTATCAGTTAATACTCGTGATATTACTAAAATCCAAAATAAAGTATTCTAAAAAAAAATCTAACTCAATTTAACTCTGTATTAAGCTTATCTATCTATCTATCTATCTATCTATCTATCTATCTATCTATCTATCTATCTATCTATCTATCTATCTATCTATATATATATATATATATATATATATATATATATATATATATATATATATATATATATGCCGATCAGGTTGTTTCCTGCCGATACCGATCACCCATCACCCATGAGGGCCGATCACCGATACCAATCACCGATACCGATCACATACATTATGTGGAAAAAGGAACCATGAATTCACCTTAATTTAGACAAAAACTTTTTATTAACTTTTTCCAAGAAGAAAACTAAACAAAACAGGCATTGTGCAAATTGTACTGCTATCAATAATACTATCTTCAACAGACTGATAACATATGAAGGCTCTGAAGAGGCTAAATAATGCAAAGAGCCAAAATAAAACTTCTCAACATTGCCAAAAAAATTCAAGTATAAAACTTAACATTCAAAGGTCATTTATGTTTGTCATTTGTTTGTTATATTATTGTAAATGTATTTTACTTTAAGTATGTCAAACATACAGGATCCATTACAATAAACAATCCAGAGTTACTGAATGAAAACTTCCTGATAGCATGGCGGCTAGCTGAATACTGCTAGTTCTGATTGGCTGTTTCTGACTGAGCGGAGTAATTATGCAGAGCAGGGAGGAGATCGATTATTTTTTTAGAGATTATCTGTCTCATGTTAGGACAGTGAAAGTTTTAATACGTATGTAAAATTTATTTTTTTAAGTTAGATGCTGCAGCTTTAAGCAGAGGTTCAGTGTGAGAGTCACTACCAGGTGGAGCAGAAGCGGCGCTCCGTCTGAGAAATATTACTACCTGTAGCGCGTAGCAGTGGTTCAACAGCGAGAGCAGAACCAGCGTCTTACATCGCAGCTCGAAGACTTAAATAATTTTGCAGGTTATTTGTTTAGCTTTCTGACCGTCATGCTAATAATCCGGGTGAGTGTTTGTAGCTGTGCGCTGCTTTACCTGCTATCTGATCCTCCATATGTCTTTTTTACTGCAGTGAGCCTCGATGTAGCCAAACTCCGTCAAGTATGCCATTATTTTTATGTCGTATTAGCTTCGTTGTGTTGATGCATTTTGACGTGCTTCAATTTTCCACCACAACATGCAAACTTCCCCATTCACTCAGTGCGTTATAGTTCCACATCGCTTAGGATTTGTTGCTGTGCGTTTGCGCAGTGTGAAGGAAAGAGGAGACCAGATGCACAGGCAGGCTGCGAAATGAGAAGCAGGTGATCGGTGTCGGCAACAAGAGCCAATGATCGGCGATCACCGATCATGCACTTTTTCACGAAAATCGGCCGATTATGATCGGTGACCGATCGATCGGCACACCTCTAATTATTTATGTTGATAATTATAATTATTACTATTGATAACAACAGTAGTAATAATATAACATAAATTTACTATAATTTAATATTATTGTTGTGATTGTTTAATAATAATAATAATAATAATAATAATAATAATAATAATAATAATAATAATAATAATAATAATAATAATAATAATAATAATTTTCCTACACAGAAAACAGAATATTCAGTATGTTAAAGTTTCATGTTTTTATGGTTTATTTTGAGATTATTAATAAGTGATTGCTGTGGTAGCTTAGCTACCACTGCTATTAGATAATCACACACCTGCTAAGCTGATGATCAGTCAGAGTTGGTTTTTAAGTCGCCTTTTTTATTTTCTGACGGAACTGAAACACAGAATTTCACACCATATCTACATGTTAAGGTTGTCAAAGTCAAGCTATCATAACTGAACTATTTCCCTTTCCCTTTATATTTTTTCTGAATTAACTTTTTTCCTGACCTGTTTGTCTAGTTGTCAGAGTAGCAAAGCACTGCATCCCTTTTTCTTTTATCAGGCGTACATTTATTGACAACCTTTAGCTAAGTACTTCATTAAAGCTTTGCATTTGACATATTTTATAATATGTTTGGTAAAATACTGAGTTATTTTGTCCTCTAATTTTAAATAAGCATTTTAATAAATTAACTAAAGGTTTATAATAGTTGTCACGCTACAAGTGCAATTATCTCGGTTATAGATCCAGATACGCACTTCACATTAGGAAAAATAGATTCATTCTTCTTCTTCTACAGAAATGAATAATTAATCCCAGGTCTTTAGTCAAAACACCTAGAGATACTTATTTTCCTGGGTAATTTAAAACTTTTTAAATCTAACTCAAATGTGTCTATCCCTGACAGGGTAGAAGAAAAGTACAGGTGGAGGCTCAATCTTACCCTCTTAATACAAACTGAATTCTGTACTTTTATTAGGGAAAAAATGTATTTTCTCATTTTAACAAATAGACCATCCGCTCCAAATATTTTTATTTCTTAGGAAACATTAAAAGCATTTCTGAGGGGCCAAATTATGTTATATACTAACGGAATAAAGAATAAGTATAACTTTGAGCTTAATACTTTAGAAAGACAAATTTCTGACCTTGAGACAACACACCAAATTGCCCCAACTAAGGACATGTACAGAGAACTGGTGAATCTGAAACTAAAACACAACACTATGAATACATATCAAGCATAGAGAGCAATAATTAGGTCCAAACAACAATTTTATGAACCTGGAGAAAAGGCACAGAAAGTATTGGCATGGCAACTTAAAACTGAGGAAAACAAACGAACAATTAACGCTATTGAAAACCCCCAAAAAAGTTATAACATATAATCCCGGAGGAATCAATGAAGCCTTTAAAAAGTACTATGCAGATCTTTATACATCACAATCTCAGGGGGATTTATATGAAATCAAGTCCTTTTGATCCTGCATTGATTTGCCTTGCTTATCAGAGGAGGGTAGGAAAAACTTTGACAAAACCTTTCTTAGGGCGGAATTACTCCATGTTATTAAGTCACTCCCAGGAAATAAATCCCCTGGTGAGGATAGTTTTCCATCCGGGTTTTACAAAGAATTCCTAGACTTTCTAGCACCACTTTTGATGGATGTTCTCGAGCAAGGTAGAAGAGAAGGGGGTTTTCCAGACTCTTTTGCTCAAGCTGTTATAACAGTCATCTATAATAAGAAGAAAGATCCTCTAAAATGTTATTTTTATAGACCAATCTCACTCCTCAATACCGATATCATGCCAATGGCAAATGACATGTTTGTGGTGGTGCTGCAGCTGCAGCAGAACTTGATTAATCAACTTCAACTTTTTTCTATCCATCTCTGTCCTTCAATCATTATCTGCCATATCTTTCTCTCTCTCTATCCAACAATCATGCTTCCTCACCAAGCTCAGACAGCCAAGGAGAGAATCTCCCTCTGACAGGTCAGAACCTTGTATTAGGTGGTTACTGGATGTTTGCTGTGTGCCAGGGGGCGGAACATGAAGATTTTGGAGTAATTTGCATACTTGTACCATCGCCATATGTACCAGGAGTAAGGAGAGTTAATCCTGCTGCTACTCGCAAGAGAGGCTAAGTGTAGTCGTGCTTTTTTTTGCATTTGTTTGAGTTGAGTGCGCGAGAGCAAGAGGTGTGGCTTTTATACCACACCTCAGCATGTTGGTGCTGTATGCTCTAAAATTCTCATCTTTGTTATTCTGCAGTTTGTGCTAATCGCAGTCCTAACCTCATGTCTGAAATAGTAGCTCTGAAAGCGCAAATTTAAATGTCGGCAGGCACAACATCACCAGAATCTTAAACTTTGTCTTATTTTAACAAGTTTGACTTCTCTTGTCATTTCAACCAGAACCAGGCCAATCTGACTGTTTTTATACCTCTGGGTCAGTGGCAATTAAAAACAATGTCAAGAAAAGTGACCTTGCCTTGCAGTGTTCTGCAACAACATGTACAACAACAAACAGATGAATAAAATTCACCTGGATATGTGAAGGAGATAGAGGGGTGATTCCTGGGTCGCCTCCACTCTTTGACAAAGAAGGATTCGCCATCTCATCTGTAGAAGCAAACAAAGCAGATTTATTCCATGATTATGTTGCACCTTCATCATTCCTTTCAAACCTAGTTCATTTATAAGAAGTAATAACATGATGCTTTAAAATAATAAAGTGGTAAAATGGTCTGCACTTGTTCAGCACCTTGTCTTGTCTAGAGGACCCCAAAGCTCTTTGCACTACAGTCATTCACTCATTCACACACACACTTATGGCGGTAAGCTACGTTGAAGACGTCCTGTACTCCGTCTCCATCCCACTCTTTCCCCTGAAGTAGCTGGTCCAGTTGCCTGCTGTTGCATTCATTTTGCTGGACATGGAGGTCCGTCAGAGTGTGCATCCTCTCTGTAAAACTATTTACAATCTCGCTTCGATCTTAGTTTTAACACCACATATCTGATTGAAACATAATAGATTTTTGTATCTGGAAAGCTGTACCAACATTTTGTGGCCACAAAGCTTTTTGACCCACGAAGATTGATTTGAAAGATTAAGGCCCTCCATCACGACACATGGAAAAGAAGAAAAGATTGTGTACACACACACACACACACACACGCACACACACACACACACACACACACACACACACACACACACACACACACACACAGTCACACAGCACAATTTGATAAAAGAAAGAGGCTGGGTAGACCTGCTTTTATTTTCAAAATGGATTGCGTAAGAATAAAGAGAAATGGGTTGTGAGACAGTAAATTAGTTTTTTTATTTTTTTATTTTAGTCTTTTTAAAATGTTTGCATTTTTTAAGACTTTATAGTTGGTGTTCATCTTCCAATCTTTCAATAACATAATTATTAGGTGATATTTTCAAATTTCCTGTCAACTTTAAACATTTTTTAACTCAAAAACACAACAGTCAGCTGGATGAATGACTGCCCTAGCGTCCAATCACCGGGCAAGTTTTCTGGGGGAAATGTTGTCTAATATTTATAAGAAATCATTTCCTTTTTAGCTCCGGGCTGCTTTCAGAAGCTGAAACTGGAATAATAATCAAAGAGGAGAGGGGTGAGTGACCTTAAAATGAAAAGATTAAGCGGTGATAGAAGATAGATTTAGGTATTACATTTGCTTTTTTTTTTTTTAAGCAGTTGAATCTTAAATTAAACATGGCACCACATATTGTGATTATTGTCAAGACACATTTTCCAGAAACTCAAATCTGTTTTAAACACACACAAGTTGATACAGCTGGAGTTGGGGGGAGGGGGTAAAACTGTCTGCCACCAGTTTGATCTCTGAACTCTCAAGAGGGCATTTCAGAAACGCTTTGTCGGGCTTGTCCTACCGCCAGGCTGAAGGACTGTTGAGAGGAGCTTCTCGGACAGCTGGTGCTGCCAGCGCAGACAAAAACGACCAGAAGCGGGCGGCTCTCTGGTTACTAACCCCGAGGTCTGGAAAGCTCACAAGGTATAAAAAAGAAACATACTCTTCTAAAGCACTATGACAACATGCTCTCCACTTAAAACGCTGAAAATGCCTGTTGCACCTGTCTTTTAAAGACAGTGACATTTCAATTCAATTGAAGATTGTCTCCCCATTTGTGACCATCATTTTCATTAGTCTGTCTTAATAGCCTTTACTAAAAGTGTTCTTTGAACACATACAATAATAATACTCCCTCAAGGTATTGTAAGTGTCTCTCAGAATTGTCTCTCAACGGGACATCATGTTATCCATCCTATTTTTTGCCTCACTCACCCTTTTCTCTGGTCCACCCCTACAGTGAGGATGAGTGGTCTGAAGATCCGTAATACACTTTGCCAAGCAATTACTCCGCAGAATTACAGACCACCTGTGGCTACACTCTATCTAGCCACCATCCCGCTTGTCTCCCTGCAGCACAAGGGTTCATTCCAAAAACCTCATTTTAAACCAGGACTTTTTTATTCTCACCAATAGACTCGGCAGTCAAATCACAATAAATGTAGCATCTTCATGAATATTTCATGAGCACCATCACAAGACCACCTATGGTACATAACTTACATCAATGTCATCCATTAAACACCATCCATTACTTTTCAAATTTCTCACCAACCTGTGAAAATATGTCCAAACTATTTTGGTTTGAAAATTGTGAGAGAGTACAATCTACATCTATGTCTTATTTGTAATTTAAAAACGCTTTCTCAATAAAAAAAAAAAAAAAGGCAATCCAGACAGTTGTAGTAAAGAATTTGTTTGGTCATTTTCAATCTGGAAATATGTAAAAGGAGAAATTGTCCAGTGTTTTCTCTGACATCGTTAAATTCCAGCGGTGGATGTGCGGTCATATTGGAGTATCAGTATTTATTTCATGGAATGCTTCAAAGATATTTCGATGAAAAATGTCAGACAAAAGCACAAACAACATGTCTTGAGACTTTAGAAAAAACATAGAAGAAGTGTTATGGAAAAACGCATTTACTCTTGGATCTATTCTCATAAGGAAGTACTGCTGGTTGATGTGTGGACCCAGAACTTCTGCACCTGAACTAAAACACGCAGCTTAGAGGTCTGATACGGTAGCTGCTCATACCAAATTGTAGATTTCTTTCTACAATTTGGGATTATGTTCTAAATGAAGGGGGCCCTATAATTCCCAAGACACAGAAATTGGGGAACAATTTTTTGAGCTGGACCATAAAAACTTAGATGCTGTAAAGTATGAAGTATCAGAGAATTTGACCATTTGTAAATTTGCTTGATTGCAAAACTCTTGAGACGACTGATTGATATGATTTACAGTTTACCAAAAACAATAAATCAATGATCTCATCAAATTGAACCATCCATCCATTATCTTTGCAGAGTGTTGAGGAGCTTATCTACAACGGTCAGTGGGCGAGAGGTGAGGTTCTTCCTGGACAGGCCGCCAGTCCATCAGAGCAAATTGAACCTATTTTTTTATCTTTCATTTTTGCTATACTAAAACACATAATTATGGAAATATTTTTGCTATTAATGACTTACGCCTAATATGTATCAACTAATCTGGATAGAACTGTCACCAATATATGTTTGACAACTAAACCCTAAATTGTGCCATTTATGGATTGCAGTTTTCATTTCTGTCAAATGGTTCTGTTTATGTATTTTCACATTTCCGTGCTAAGTTAGATGGTGACACAATGTCTTTCGGTGAAAATGATATTACAATTCTCAAATAGTCCCTTGGAGTGACAAATTTCAGAAAAAAAGTGAAAAACTGTCAGAGAGAGTCTGTGGACAGCTGGTTCCTGAAGAGGTTACAATCTGAGGAAATGCCTCAAAGCTCTCTGCTGAACAATGGTTTTCCTTCCTGTCTGTCTATAATGGAAACATCTGATAACAACAGATCCAGTTTTAACCCTGCCTGGATGCTGCAACTGCTTCCTTAATTTGGGCTAGAGCATAATAGACTACCATAGTAGGCCTGTCACAATAGTCAATAAATCAATTAATCACATGATAAATTAAAACAAGCTCAATAATTTCCATTGGCATGATTTATTGTTTACCTCTTTCTTTCTCTTTTTCTACCAAAAATTGGAAGATAATAGTCTTCAGTCTGGTATTTTGGTCTCAAATATCCATTTTTTGAAAGACAATGTTGTTGACAAAGACTTCAAAATTAATTTTATTTGTTGTTTTGTTTATTTATTTTAATTTTTAAAAATGTCTTCCAGCTCCAGTGTTAAATGTTCATTATAATTTAACGTTTGCTGATCTTTTGGAATGTGCTCTTGCATTATTATTTTGCCATTACCATCATATTACTTAAAAACAGTCTCAAAATAGCAATATTATTGTTTATCGCAATAACTTCTGGAACAATTTATTGTCCAGCAAAATTTGTTATTTTGCTAGACGGGCCTACACCATAGTGGTAAACATATCACAGTATGTATATTTGAGAATTGTCTCTTTACATCAGATGACGAAAACAAACAGAGCAGTCAAGTCAATGCAGAAAAAAAGGCTGATTTTTATGTTCTATCATTGAATCAAACTGATAAACATCTGATTAGTTTTTGTTTCAAACACTGGTTGTTGTTTAATTAACTGTCACCCTCAAAAATGAAAACATGTAAGTCAATGCGTCCATGAGGACAACAGTGTTCTTGTGACAGTTAAAGGATTAAAACTGCATTTATAAATTAAGCCTAAAACATTTGAAGGAAAAACAACAGAAAATATAATAACTATGATAAACTCAGATCTATGACCAAAATTCCAAGTATTTCTGCTGTGAAATACCTAAGCAGTTTGTACTTGATTGTACTGTTTTATGAAGAAACAAAACATGTTGGGCACTGTAGCTGCCACTGCAGCTGCATCTCATTTTAGCATTAAACTATTTTATCTTCACAAATCACAAACAATAATGGCTATTGATACAAGTCGTGCATTTAGTAAATTCATCATCCTTCAGAATTGGCATAAAATGGATACATACAAGAACTGGAATAGCCAACACCAAATCAGCAGCATACAACATTCAAAGCTGTAATCAATAATTTATCAATGGTTAAAGCCCAAAACGTCCAGTCATTTCATTATAGTTTCAGGAATTTGTGCAAGACAAGGTCTGCTGTGCAGCAAATCATCAGGTTGCAGCGGGCATTCAGTGGCTTGCATTACATAACAATGGACTGTTGCCAAGCCCCCAGAGAGACTAGCCTCACCAATTAAACTCGGTATACACGTTTCCCCCCTTTTTAGGCAAAATGCCTCTGGTGTTGCCTCTTGTAGAAATTAACTGGAGCAAATAATATCTTCAATATTTGAAAATCAGAATCTCAAGCTCAGGAATGTCACAATTGTTAGAGACTCTAATGATCTTCTGCAGTATCAAAGACTAAAATGCAAACGTGTGTGTGTGTGTTGTGAGTATCTGCCCAGGTCTCTCAGACCCTCTCGGTCAGTACAGCATAAAGGTCCTGACACAATTTCGACATGTTCGCATTAGCACATACCTTTCACACACAGACCACCTGGGGGACCCTCCTCCCGCTCCAGAATACGTCACAGCCCTACCTGTCGGGGTTCCCCCTCTTTCCTTGCTTCCTTTGTTTTGTTTTTATGAAACGATCAAAGAGACCATCACAAACGATCATCACTCCTCTCTGCAGGCAGCCTCCTCCATGAACAGCAATATTATAATTTCCATCCAGGAGTTAATAACAGTTAGTCAGTCTTATAATTATAGTAGTTATTTAATGAAGAGTTGTACAGATAATTGTTCCTCAAAAGTATTTATGTCTCCTGTATGTACAAAAATTGGACGGTGAAAGCAGACAAATTGAAAAGAAATGTCAACATTGCCGTCCAATCATATTTCTGCATGAAACAGCAACAAACTTCTGACCAATCGGACAACACTTTGCCCAGAGCTCTGTCCAAATGGTTCGACCTGGGCCTGGTGTTGAGTTTGGCAGACGGATGACTCCGTGAACAAAATGACGTAATTTAAAATCGGGTTCTGCTTGAGGTTTCTTCCTGTTAAAAGGCAAACATGTCTTTCCACTTCCACCACATGCTTATTTTGGAAAACTACTGCTGAAAAGTCAATGAATTGTTGCAATTAGTTGGACTTTCCATTGACACGTTAACCATATTTGACAGCAAACAACTGGAGAGCTGGGTGGGACCCTTGGATACAGTCCTTGACTGTTGCAAGTGATGCATATAGAATAGGGACTCCTTTGTGTTCATAGGTAACTTCACATCAGAGCAGACAATAGTCTGGTGGCGTTCCCCCGGGTTCCTTGGCACCCCTCCTACTTAATATCTGCATTCTCCTGCCAGCTCATATTAGAACTAATGAGATCATTTACCATAGCTATGTAGCTGGTACACAGCTCTACATATCAATGTCACCAGGAGACTATGGTTCTATTCAAGAACAGAGCAGATGAATAGACCAAACCAATACATGGATGTACCAAAACTAAACTGAAGTTATTATTTTTGGACCTAAAGAGGAACGATCAAGAGTCAGCTTCAGTTATTACAGCAAGTAACTAGTAATTAGGCCCAGAAATCTAGGTGTGATGATGGACTCATATCTGAACCTCGAGAGCCACATAAAGACAGTTACAAAGTCGGCCTTTGATCACCTGAAAAACATTTATATGACTAATGTCCCAGCAAGATCTTGAGAAACCCATCCATGCGTTTATGTTTAATCAAATGGATTACTGGGACAGTGCCATCACAGGTCTGCTTAGTCAACCAGACGGATGCAGTTGATCCAGAAAACTGTGTTACAATTGGCGTCATAAATTTAATTATGCAAACATGACTGTGCAGGCGCCCATCCCTGATTGGCTCCCAGAAGACGGCGAAGATGTCCAATTGGTGGCCTGCCGGAGGTGACGGATATAAATGTTGCTGACGCAGACTTCCATCCTCAGCTGATCTCAACCGGCCATGCTGTTTGTCTGTTAAACACTGAGAGCAGTTCAGCTTCACTGAAGAGCAGTGAAGCTGTGGTCAGCTTCCTGATGGAGCTGCAGTTTAGTGCCGACAGTGTGACACAGCAGAACTACATAATATTAGATTGTGATGTGAATTTAATTTTTCCTTTGGATTAGAATAAATAAAGTTGATTTGTGCCTACACCATTACCTAAAAGTTAGACATTCAAAAAAAAACTGCCAGAGTGCAATTATGTTTATATGCATAGCGAAACAATCAGCTGATCTGAGTCATTATTAGTATTTTTGGGCCAGCAATGAATTTCTATAAGACAAATTTAAATATCTGGATTTATTTGAACCTGAAAGTTCTCCAGTGTTTCCCCCCAGTGTTTTATAAGCCTGGCGGGCCACCAGGCTTTACTTGTGCCCCCACCAGGCTAAGCATTGCTTATTTATTTAAGTTTTTAAAATATATTTGCATTTTTTAAGACTTTATAGTTGGTGTTCAATTATTAATCTTCTAATTTTTCAATAACACATGATTATCAACTGATGTTTTCAAATTTCCCGTAAACTTTAAACATTTTTCAACTTAAAAACACGACGGGGCGGCGGAGGAGCTTGATTTGTCTTCCCACAGATTGTCTCTTATATTACACTCTCATGACGTGGTGACAGTTTAAGCAAATATGTAATAAATAAATAAATAAATAAATAAATAAATAAATAAATAAATAAATAAATAAATAAATAAAATTTAAATACGCACACTCGCCCTGAGGTCTGACCCGTTTGGGTTTCTAAACTACCAATTTTTCACTCGTCAGCGCTGTGAAGTGGGGGAAGAACAGGTTTAAATGTTTAAACCTGAAGACATGATGCAGGACTTTGCTGCACTGAGTCACAACTCCAGTGGGACGGGCCATGTGACCAGCCTCTGCACCGTTACACCGGGCCCAGCAGGGATGTGCCTGCTCTTCTGCTGAGAGTCAGCGGCCTAACGCAGAGGACTCGCCATATCTCAATAAGAACATAAGTCACAGAGATAAGCTTCGACAAAACGGCATTTAAACTACAAACACACGAGGCGAGGTCCTCCCTGCGCACACCCCTGGTCAACACCGGGCAGGGCTCCGCGCTAAGATCCCGTTTCTGCAATGCGGCAGAAATGTCGCAGGGATTTGCTAAACTCACATCCCACATGTGAAAACATTTTTTTTTTTTTAATCAACGCCCCAACTCAGAGCAGATTTTAAAAAATGTAACACATAGCCTTGCGTTTGAAGGAGGGCTCGTGAACGCGCACTTACGGTCGTGCCAGCGAACAGTCTGGCGCATGCGATTGCAAATAGAAAACGACCGTCGTAGTTCCAAATGCCTAAAGATGAATTATGTGTTATAAAAACTGAGCACTCACCTGTTATTATGTTTTCTGTTCCTGTGTCCTTTTCGGTCATCATGTCGCGTAGTTCAGCCTCCTCCCCGAGTCTTCCCTCGGATCCAGCAACACCGAGCAGTTTTCCTGATTTGCTGGCGCGCAGGAACTGAAGAACAAACGAGATCACGCTGTTAAATCGGTGTTTGCTTCGGACTCTCGTCACTTTCTCGTTTTTAAGGGAAATGCAGTCAAACACATGGGGAAAGGCTGTTGGGTCTTAGGTAAACGTAAAGGAGGAGGGGGCTTCAGCAGACAGGATGTTGGAGCTCAGACTCGCTGCTGCTGCTGCCGCTGTGCGCCCCGCCCATCCCATTCACTCCTGTCCTGGTCAGGAATGCTGTGTCTGACCGCTCTATTGCTATTGCTGCGCCGCTCAGAGCAAATGTTTGGGCAAACTAGCGCCGCACTCTGCAGGCCCCACGCTTTAGTCTCTTTCAGAGCAAAGAGCAAGTGGTAAACAACATAATAGTTAATTAACTCAATGATGATTCAGAACTAAGAATTTACGCAGTCCTTTATAGGGGACGTGAGGAAGATGTTTTTTTTCTTTTGCGTTCCCTCGCGATATGCTTACTGCAGTATTTGCGGGTTTATTTTGTATACAGTCAAAAATGTTTCAGCACTGAACTTAAAAATTTAAAAATTAACTGCATTTTTATGTTTGTTTGTGTAAGGTTGAGATAGTACGGAGCCCCCTAGGGCAGTGCTCCCCAACCCCCGGTCCGTGGACCGGTACCGGTCCGTGGACCAATTGGCACCGGGCCGCGCAAGAAATAATTAAATATTTCCGTTTTATGTATTATTTGAGTCTGGAGGATCTTTTATTTTGAAAATCCTTTTGGGATTCTCTCGGTTACTTGCACGCCAACATTGAGCCCACAAGCAGCAAAATGAGTAAGAAACAGATCAGATGTCTTTGGAAAGTTTCTTTGCAAAGGGAAAAAGGTCCAGAGAAGAGACAGGAGAATGGATTTATCCCGGACCGATAGGTGAGTCCCACATTACAAGCCGCTCTGCGTAACATGCGGCGACCGGCTGCTAATGAGGCAATGAAGCTTCAAGCTGCTTCGCCACGTAGAGACCAAGCAGGCTGTGGATATAAGCAACACTTCAGGTGTCATTGTCTCCCATCACTCCCAGATGGGACCGTCTTGTTGCAGAGAAACAAGCTCAGGGCTCCCGTTAGTCAGTATTGTGAGTTAAAGCTTTCACGAAAGTAAAATGTTTGTTTTTGTGGCGCATCTGTGTCTTATTTTGAAGGGATATGTAAACATTACAATAGCGACCAGAGTCAGAGCGTTTGGGTAGTGGTCGAGAGGAGATGAGTAGAGCTTGTGAGTCTTAGGTCTGGTTTAGACGGCAAGATTTAAGAATTGTCGGCCGATTCTCTAAACCTCTGTGACCACAGAGCTGATAAAAGTACAACAGGTTCGATCGGTTCGTGTCTCCGGCCATAAGGCAGGAGCAACACACCACACAAACACGAACATCGCGATTCCAGAGGATAATCCACAAAACCCCCAACATAGCATACGGGAATTTAGAATAACCAAACACGGATGACGATGTAGAAGCAATAGTGATAGTTTGTGGAGTCATTTTAAGAGATAAAAGACGTAACAAAAAGAAAAGGCTGTGGATAAAAGACGACGGGAGCAGCCGCTTTATTTGCTACACTATGATTTGGAGGTGACTGTTTTTTCATAGTTAACATTTTTAACTGAATAAACATAATAATGACCTTTAGATTTAATAATAAACATTTCCATATATCATCTCCGATGTGTACCGGACTCTCAGTTGCTCAATATGTCAGCTGTTTAAGATTCCCCTCTGTTTTTACGGCACCGCGCTTTCTGATTGGCTACCTGTCACATTCAACAGGTTGGATTCTCGTTCCAAGACAGAGAAAACCCATGGAAGATTTTTTTTTCTTTTTACGGTACTTTTGCGTTCCCTCGCAACAGATTTTGTGTTACCTCACAATAATACTCATCAGTTTATGCGGCGTAATTGAATACTGCAAGCCTTTCTTACGGTGCCCATCGTACTTTCTGCTATATATAAGGTTTTCGTAAAGTTTTTCCATGTATGTTAATATCTCGTTGTGAACTATCTGAAGTTTATATCTTTTTCTTTAGGACAGAAATGCACCACAGACCTGATCTAAACAGAAACTTTCTGTAAGAAGGAAAGAAAAAGAAATACATCCAAACTATTTGGACTATTTCTGAGTTATTATCACAGGATAATAAAGTCATCAGACAGTTTGATTGTGTCTCTTTGTGTTGGTCTGAATGATTTAAAGGGACGTTTCCATGTGCAGATCCATCTCAGCCTCACACAAACAGACATTATCATGCATCGATTTTCAAACAGTTTTGTGCATCAAAGAGTTAAGAATAAACACATTTTCACTGAGGCTCTTTAATCTGTATAAATTTCACATTTTAAATTGACATTTATCACTGTGTACAAATGTAATTCCAAGAACACTCATTTAAAAGGCAAACCCAGCCTGGCACTCCACAGTCCACTCAAGTGGGTCAGTTAAGTGATGCCTTGTGCCGAGTAAAATTCTGCACAAAATGCTGATTGTATTTGCATAGGCCCATAAAAGCATAAATCTCAGTTGCTGAGGTGTGGGAGGCGGGCAAGCTCACAACCTTCTTTGTGTTCCAGGGATCAGGAAAAGCAAACTGTAGACAGTCCATGCCCCAACACCGCATGATCCCTCATAAAATGACTTTTCTGTTGTAGGTCCTCCTATTGCATCAGGGACAAAAGTGCTTCCAAGTGATCTAGGTGTACTAATAAGGTAAACTTGACTAACACATCCCATTCAAGATTAAGTAAAGTTATGTTCTTAGAAAAAACGTCCTGTCCAGGCAGGGAACAGTCTGAGGAGATTCCATCTGTACATGGATAGTGCTGCTATGAGTACGTCTGTTCCAGACGTAAAAGCACATCAATCATCCCTAAATCGTCAAGCGCTCATGCAGTGAAGAAAGTTCCTCTTCAAGGCTGATTGCTAAGGGTGGGTACTGCTATGTGAAACGTTTCACTGATCAAAGACTCTGGTTCTTGTCTACGGGACAGGGCGATGGTAAATCCACTCTAACATTCCTACTGAGCAGGTGTCTGTCACTTCATTCAAAAATGGACCTGGACGGATTGCTGTCTTTCATATGGTTAATCAAATGAATTAACTTCATATTCTCTCCATCTTTTTTTCCAAAGGCATACCATTTCCCCAAATAATTTTCTTCAACTTTGTCTGGTCCACGGATAGCGAGCCAATGAAAGAGATAAATGTACATCTACAATCAATTGTGAAAAAGTTCTATATTTTTTCCATTCATTTTCAGAAAGTAAAACCTTTACTTTCTGAAAAACTATATAGAATATATGTCAAGTGAAATATTCCAAGCCTTTAATTGTTAAATCTTAAGGTTAGGACTTACATATACAAAATCCCAAAATTGTGTCTCTGAATATTTGAGATAAAGGGATTCTTTACCTCAAACTACTTAAAAATGTAATATTTTGACAGCACTCATGAAACTCTACCAGAAAGTCATCTGGCCCTGGGCATTTACCAGATCGCATTGATTTAAAGGCCGTAAAAGAAACCTGTGGTAGTTATTTCACCCATACATCCTTCCATTGTCTTCTGTTTATGCGGGATCTGATCCCGCAGCAGGAGCCTAAGCAGGGAGACCAAGACTAAACTCTCTCCAGCCACTTGGACCAGCTTGTCCAGGGGAATCTTAAGGCATCTCCTGGCCAGTCAAGTTACATTCTCAATCCATCATGTTCTGGGTCTCCTCCTAGTGATACGGGCTTGGAACACCTCACCAGGAAGGCATCCAGGAGACATCCTAACTAGATGCCCAAGCCACCTCAACTGGCTACTTTTGACATGGAGAAGCAGAAGTTCTCCTCTCAGTCCCTCCCAGATGACCGAGCTTCCCACTCTATCCCTAAGCGAGAGCCCTTTTCTGTGACCAGGATAAGGCACTCACTCTATCCTTTTCTGGGTAAAGACTGTAGTTGGAGGCATTAATCCTCGTCCTGGCTACCGATCCGGTGTTCCATGACCTGGACGAAAACCACCGTGCTCTTCCTGAATCTGAGCTCTGACTATCTGATTAACCCTCCTCTCCAAACCTCCTGAATATACCTTACGAGGGAAGCGTAGGAGTGTGATCCCCTGTAGTTGGAATACACTCTGCAGTCCCCCTTTTTGAATACTGGGACCACCACCGCAGTCTGCCATACCACAGGAACTGCCCATCTGGGTTCTGGGCAGACGAGTACCTCACTGAACCGTCACTAAACTCAATTTATCTCGTTGACCAGAAGTTGAAACCATGTAGAAGAGTTATGGACAGGATGCTTTGAAGAGCGCCTGGTTCAGAAGGTCATTCAAAACTTTGGTTGAAGTGACGCTTTTAATTCCAGTCTCTAATGTGGCAGAAGAGTGCAGATTAGCACTTAGATATATAGCCTGAGCCTGACCCAAAATTTGGGCCTTGTAAGACAACTAAATGATGTTGTATATCCAATGTATATCCGAGAGGCCTGGGTCACATTCGAAAAAAATCTGACCTGTGTTGTTCAGACTGTCATGAAAAGATCAGATACAGGTCGCATTACGTCAAAGAAAAGGAGAAAAATTCAGAATTGTGTCACTTCATGGATATCTGATACAGTGTGTCCGATTCAAATGTTACCTTATGTCCAGGTCGCATTTGTCACTATTCTGCGTCCTGAAACCTGCAGGCAGGAAGAAAACAACAACCATGGTGGATGATAATGAGGATTAAGTTGTTAATATGCTTCTCAGGTCGGACAACAACTTCAAATGTGTAAGCTATGCTCCACCTTTAGCATCAATGTTTACTTCTGCAAATACTGAGCTCTTCTTTTTTATGGCGGTTGGCAAAACACTGAGAATGCTGATGTTAGAAGTTCCACCGGGGGGAATCTAAGTGAATGGGAGAAAGCCCACTCACCAAATCGAGTGGAATAGTGTAGGTCAGGTCAAGTCTGCTATGGATCATCCCAGAAGTCCTATAACAAAACACTAGATATACAGTCCTATATGTTTAAAAAATGTCCTGCCTGAAATACTCCCATGTAGCTCAGAAGTTTTCGCGAACACTAGCTTATACATGTCTATTTACTCCAGATCAAACCCATTATTATTAGCATTTTGTAGCATCTAGGTAGCACAATAACTAAAGATGGTTTATAACCAACAATTGTTGTTTGCTTGTTAAGTGTGAACTCTGCTGTGCAAGTCTCTCAGACATTAGGCAAGGCAAGGTAAGCTTATCTCTATGGCACCGTTGTCACAGCCATTGCTATGAAGGAAAAATAATGGAACAGAGATTATAAAAAAAAACTTAATATCAAAAACACAAAGAAAGCATCACTTAAAGCATCAAATATAAGATATAATTACATGAAGGGAAGGAGTGTTAAAAGCAACCTTTGGTATTTATGAGTAAGCAGCAGGAAACCGTAACATCTTCAGTCCTGATTTGAAAGACAAGACAGGTTCTGTACACCTCAAGTTTTCAGGCAAGCATTTCCAGAGATGGGAAGCAGTGAATTTAAATTCCTTCAGTTTTGTACCTAGAAACTTAGGGTGAAAATGTCTCTGATGACGTGAGGGATCTATAGTTCTATAGTATATAAAGTATTCATTTCCTTCAGCTTCTTGATTGACATGAAAATAAGTCAGCATGTCAAGCTTTTAGCACAGAACCTAAAATTTGAAGAAATATTTTTTTGCTTTAAATTACTGAAAAATGTACAACACATAGGGTCAAAGTTTGCTTAAAGTCATGTGTTTAATGACATTGTTGTTCACAATAAATTAACAATAAATATTGTCTCAAACGTTACACAAAAAAATCCGTTGGTTAAATCCAGACGTACAGATTGTATTCAAATTAGAATACAATCATCATCAAACAATGCAGTCAAATTCAGTTCATTGTTCAAACTGGTAAAAAAACAAATGTCTTTCTTACAATTATTATCTTACAATTATTAGCTGAAAAGTGAACAAATAAGCAGCATTGTTTTTTTTATCTTCACATATATAATTTTTAATGCATCACAGAATAAATTATTATTGATGGCGTGAAACTAATGTAAATGCTGTTGACAGGCACATCTCCATCTATGTGTTGTTCAGGGAGAATTGTGGGTGTAGTGTAAAGGTCTGCTCTCGCTTCCTGTTCAAGGTTCAGGTTTTCTAGATTGTCACATCAAAATAATTAGTAAGCGACATCTGATCATATCGTGTGATATTTGTCTTATGAACCACTGGGTTGGATTTATAGTTCTTGTTGGATTGAACATCTATAATAGTGAGATCCTTTGCTATATACATTTTTCTTTGTAAAACAGTCATCAAAAACTTGTCCTGTCTAATAACTAGTCAGTATTACACATGTTATCTGCTGATGTGACCGGAACACATAATAAACAATAATTTTTCTTATGTAGAGATAATTTTTTTTCTTTTTCCAAGATGAAAACAATTATTTGACCTGAGTAATTGTGGAAGTGGACATAAAAAAAGAAACACACTTTTAATCAGGATTTTAGAATTTGATATACCACTCCTTTAATCACAAAATGAAAAATCTATCATTTAATTCATTCACGAATTTCAAATACTGTCATCTTGTACAGGAATCTAAATAATTACTACAGCTTAGATATTTTCCCACATTTTTAAAGATATTACAAAATAACTTGTTGGGTGAGGTTTTTAGAAGTGGTGCTTTTTTTTTTTACAACATATTTGTGTAAATTGATGATAGGAGCAAAAATGAAGTACACCACGAGGGACACTAGAGGGCAGTACAGATGCAGAAACTGCAGGCTTCCACCGTTATTAAATTACAGCTCAGACAAAGAAATCCTCACAGGTAAAAATCATTATATTAGAAGGCTGCACATTGTTGTAAAATCATTTCGTCTCTACAAATGTCCTTTTGTCACTTCACTCATTTGTAAACCCACGAGTTAAGAATTTCACGGACAGTATCTTTTGATTCGGTTCAGTTTCTCATTAGAGCAAAATTCTGTATTTCATGCACGCATATAAATTTGTCAACATGGATTGTAATAATTCCAACAATTTTACTAAACTTACAGGTTCTTGTGAGCATCGTTAACCAGCAGAGAGGAAGAATCTGACGAGTCTTGGCCATCAGCCAGTTTAAATCCTCCAGTTTAACTCCTCAAGACACTCAGAATGGTGTTACTAGCAGATTTATAGGTCTAAAAAAAGTCTTCTGAAAGCTCAGTAGTCGTTCATGTTATGGAGTTTGAAAGTCTGGATTGATGAAGAGATTTTTTTTAAAGTGCAATATAAACCTAATAAGTGTTTTAGGTTGAAATCAACAGGCAGTTTTGTACATGTGTCAAAGATGATTTTTCAGCCAATGAAGCCTGATAAAACAGCAGTAACTTAGATCACTTTCCAATTTGAAAGGTCGGTACAGAGTTAATATTGGACAGAATAATTATTAATAATTGGCTACTATGAATAACGCCATTAATAATTAATATAATCAATTTTAAAGGCACATCAATAGAAGAAGAATGAAAGATTAAAAACATTCCTAAACTGCATGCTGAAATATGATGGCTGTATGGAAGCGTAAACAAAACGCTTCTGGGCGGCTTTAAACAACTTAAAAAATACGTTACTATGGTTTCACACGAAAATATTGTACTTTTCATACAAAAAATTAAAAAGATATTCTACCAATAATCTTCCCCATGTATAATCTAAAATATTCAATAGTGAAATAAAACAGACAGGATTAAAAATAAAGATTAATATGTCTAAAGTATCGTTGGACATTATCATATTTGTTTAATTTTAAAAAAGCAAAAAGTTGTCTCTTTTAACTCTATGGAGGTTTGTTAAAATATCCATTAAATTAATTACGTTTTGTTTAAGAGTTTTAAATTAACGTGATTTAGCTAATCATATCATTAAGGATGTTTTCACATTTGGTGACACAGTCACAAGTTCAGTGCTGAACCAAACACACACACACTCCCCTACACACACAAGCACACACACACACACACACACACGCACGCACGCACGCAAGCAGTGAGGCGTAGATGTTTGGTTTCCTCCAAGCTTTCTGCATCATCGTCGCAGGCGATTCTTCTTCCAGATAAAACTCAGGAACGTGCTCCAAAGCCCACCAGTGTTTCCATTCAAACCACACCTGGTCAAGTTTGAAAACACGATTAGGGGGATTTTAATTAGATGCAATTAGAGATGGTGGTGGCCATGTGGAGACCTGGATGCAACAACTGCTTTTTAAGCTGAAGAAGAAGAAAAAAAGAAAGAAAAAAAGATGTGCTAATTAGGCCAGAGGCTACTTTTATTCATGTGACCTGTGGAGACCCTGAACAAGCTGCATAACGTCAGCACTCCCAACAATTACAACCGGGATTCATTTGAATGACATAAACACCATTGCGCCTCGCCTCGCCTCGCCGCGCCGCACCGGGATGAGTCGTCTGGTGAACCTTGAAAAGCTTCTGAAAGGACAGACAGCAACAGGTGGTCACCGGAGATCTGCCTGGTAGGAGAAACACTGAGCAGAATCTCCCTGCACATATAAGGTAAAACACATACAAATTAACAGTGATCCAATGAACAGTGTTTTTTTTTTTTTTTTGGTGCAATAATTTTTCTCTCTTTTGTATTTCTCTTTCCATTTAGCTGACCCCAAAACATTTGGAGTCAGCTAAATGTTTCTTTTTTTTTTTATCTTGGGGGAACAAAAAAAGAAAAACACCAAGTCCAAATATCTGAAAAGAGAGAATAACAGCAACATTGAATTGTTCCCTATTTAGCCAGGACACCCAGCACAAAGCCTCTCTAAGGATCCCTAAAACCCCTCAAGGACTCCTAGTGGATCCTTACAACGGGCAGCAGCACTCTAACAAAAAGATGCTCATAGTTCGTCCTGTGACAAATTAGTTCTAGACACTTTTCATACAACCCAATTTATATGCCATTTGAGTCACTTAGACCAAACTGGTCATCACACGTGAATCATTTTCTTTGCAGCTGCTCCATTTTTTTTAAAAGCCTATAGGCACCCTAGAGTTTCTAGCTGGAGGTAAAAAGAGGAAAAAACACACGCACACACACACACACACACGCACACACACACACACACGCACACGCACACGCACACACGCACACACACACACACACACACACACACACACAGAGCAAAAGGAATGACAGCTCTATTATAACCTTAGATGTTGCTGGAGAAAGTACAGGACTAACCCGGGCTTTAAATAAAAGCTACACTTTCTTTAAGGATCTCAGCTTGAATGTGGAGTTTCCTGAGTGGATTTTACTTTCTGCTATGAGCCGCCTGAGGTTGCGGCTCCTTGCCGGACTCCATGTCTGTGCAGCGTGTTGTAAAATTTGAGCTGTTAAAACATGAGCTTCTTTCTGACTTCCTCTTTTGTGAATCTGTGCCATATTTACAAAGGAGATTAAGACAGAAAAACTGAAAGCCAGACTTGAAGGAGGAGGAGAGAAGAATAATGTCCCACATGGACCCAAATTCTTTTGCTACAGAGATTTGCTGTAAACCGTATACCGAAATACAGTCGTATTTTGGGTTTTTAGTTGATTTTCTAAAACAAACAGCATGGCATTAAATATGTGTATTCAGTCAGACATTCTGAATGTCATATATGAATGAAATGGTTTCAGATTAGATTTAGTCTGGAAGGACGGGCTTTGAACAAAGATTTTGTGGTGAACATCTGCACTTCTGTCTTTCCCCGGCGTAGCACATCCTATTCTTTGTTTCTTCTTTTTCAGCCACACAACAGAGACACAAAGAGTCCAATTTGGTCACCAGTTCCCTCACACATGCTTGATTTCCTGCGCTGGATCGGTGGGCCACCCTGGAGCACCGGGGGCTTGTGGGCCCTCTGACCATCCAGCCAGAGGCCCCCCAACCAGAACAACGTCTTCAATGAAAACTGAAAGTTAAAAGACTAAAGCAGTGTGTTTCAATTTGTGGAGAAAAGTTCACTTCTTATCTGTTTATTTACTGGTTTGGTTTTGTTTGTTGCATGTGTGGAGGTAGTAAAAAAAAAAAATGCATTGACACATTATTATTACTATAATAATTAGAATAATCCTTTATTGATTTACACAGGGTGAAACAAAATCCTACAAAAATAAAAAATAAAAAAATGGGGGTCAAAATAAAATAAATAAATTCCTTTGTTCACTCCTTATACTTTAAATATCGACCATTAAAAAGCCCTGCGTAATTTGCTTCTTCAGTCTGGATTACTTGAAGTGTGTTGGTGTGTCTGAGAGAGCAGCGTGATACACAACAAAAGGCTGACGACACGAGGTGCTGTCATCACTTCCACACTGCTGACAGCAGGCGCAGCCTGGACACGAGCTGCGGCTCACAGTCATCCTGGTGTCAGGAGGAAACGTTCGAGCTTAAAACTAGTCCAACATCATGGTAGGACTCGGGATTTCTTGATGGGAAAACTTTTAAATGAAGGCCTGTGTAACATAATAATAATAATAATAATAATAATAATAATAATAATAATAATAATAATAATAATAATAATAAATAATTAATTACATCAAGTTTTTCTCCATGTCAGATCACCGTGGCTCACCGCACAGAGCCGAGCACAGCAGGCAGCAGCTCGGACTGCGGAGGAAGGGGAGATGGGGGGAGGGGGGGAGAGGGGGGAGGGTTTGGACCGGTCAGCGGAGCGTTTTGCCGCAATCAGTCCAGCGTTGTTCAGTCAACAGCTCTTTGAAAATAACATGATCAAAGTAAAAATATAAAAAAATAAAATTCACAGAATTCCACAAGACATAAATTCTATTCTAAACTGAGAGCTTTTAGGTAGGACTGGTAAAAAAAAAAAAAATAAAAAAAAAAAAAAATTATTTTCTTTTCCTTTTTGCGATCAAAAAGTAGAAGGGACGCCCCGTGATGACATGACCAAATTAATCCTGACAGAAAATGTTACATTTAAAGCAACGACTTCCACTTCCACTGGACAGTTTGGAATAAAACTGCCAAGGCCTTTCTATTCAATGAAATAAGAAATCAAGAATAGGCAACCAACTTGAATTAATTAATAACAAAAATAACAACAACAATAATAGTAATAACAAAGATAACACTTTATAAGACGGTGTGTGCACATGACATGACATAAACATGACATCACCCGTCATGGCGATGAAAGAGTCTTTATGAATGTTTATGACTGTTGTCATGAAGTGTCATCCGGTAAATAATGACACTTTTAATGCAAAGTTGATACTTTTAATTGACTTTTAATAAAACCTTTAATACAACTTTGCATTAAAAGTGAAAAGTGTCTTCATGTTCATGACCGTTATGTCATGTTTATGACAGTGTCATTTCAGTCTTATGCACGCTCCGTCAAATCAAGTGTTATAATAATAATAATAATAATAATAATAATAATAATAATAATAATAATAATAATAATAGTAAAAATATTAACATGTTTCTATTTTATTTGCTTGTAAAGCCTTGATTTGGCAGCAAGAAAAGGAAGAAAACAAGACATTTCCAGAACATTCTTCTTCCGCCACTGTAAACACGTTCTTTTATTGGCCCTGCACAATGTTGACAATCACTAATAATGGGAGGAATTCTGGCCAACCCTGGCGGCCTTGCAGGGATCAGTGATGAAGTTGGATGTGCATCAGAGCAATCACAGCCGACTGTAATGGGTTGACACCGGCCGTAATGAAAAGCAATCGGGGTTAAGGCCTTCCAAGCCACGCTCAGGGGCGTCCTTATTCCAGGAATATCCCCTAAATTCATTCTCTTTTTTTATTGCTGTGATTGGTAGTCATGGTATTTCCCCTAACATTGTCACACAAAGGTATTGGATTACTAATTTAAATGGATGAACAAAACCAGAGTCAGTCAGTAGACGAGCAGATGTCAGTGAGACTATGAATAAAGAAACTGAATATAACTTAAAGGTATAGCTTCCTGATATTCTGTTGTATTAGTTAATATTTAGTGGATGTGTGAGTATAAGGTAGCAGAAAGAGTTAATGAGTGTAACTTGTTCACAAGAACATCCTTGTTTATGTTTGTCACGGCTCATAAACAAACCTACAGTTTGCTGTGAATGATAATTGGCCCCGTTGACTCTTTCAAATAAAAAAAGGAAAAATGATCGCAGCACTCGACTTCGACTTTCCATGCACCCGTTGTCACCTGTGCATTATGTTTCCATGGTAACACACAACATCAAAACTGTTGAAACAGTTCGAATTTGTCTGTGTGTGTGTGTTGGGGGGAGCGGTTGGACAAAAAGAAAGAAAAAAGAAAAAGTCTACATCAACTTTAAGCAGCCCTCGCCCGGAGGAGATGGACATACACAAAATGAGGATCGCGGCTGCCGAGTTTTACCGGAAGAACGGAGTTCCGGCGATAATAGAGAGAGCTCTGAATGAGCTCTTCCTCCGGCAGCCCGCAGACGTTCATGGCTACCTGGTAGGAGGTTGTTTTCTTCTCCCCGCTGAAGGGGTAATTCACACGTTACGGTTAAACCATCCGATTATAAAGCCAATTAATCTGAGATAAAAAGCCACCACTGTTTGAGTTATTCTAAATATGTTTAATTATCAAGTGTTTATGTTATTGGGCCCTGTCATTAGCATTAGATAGGGAAGAGCAGTGACTGCCTTGCGAAAAAGGAGCGAAATTTTCAACTGCTGAAACTGGATTAGTGTGGCCATTTAAAATGAAGCTTACTGAAAATTTCAAAATAAAAGCCTTTGCAGGTTTCACTTCAGGTAAGTGCTTTTTGGGCTTTATGTGACTGGTTTAAACGAACCACTGTTACACATTGAATTAGTGTAGTAATTCAAATGAAGCTTACTGAAAGTTTCAAAATAAAAGTCTGTGTATTCCCTCTCACGTCAGTGCACCGCTGTAGGCAGTGCAATAATATTAGCCTTTTTTATGGGTTTTTTCTCTCAGGAGAAAAATGAACTGCCTTGCCCAGCAAGGCAGTTCATTAACATTAGCGCAAACATTAGCATTTCACTGCCCTCCACTAGTGCATTAGCATTAGCCTTGTCCCTAAAATTTTCTTATTAATTAGAGATGTTTAGTATACTGAATGGAACAAGTCAAATTAAAACAACATGCTGGTGATGCTCCACATGCTACTGCCAGCATTTAGGCTAGCATTAGCATTTTGGCTAATTTTAGCTTATAAACTAATTTTAGCATATAGATTGGCATAAGTCCATGCTACTCAACAAGCTTGAGACTCTCCACATGCTGTAGAGCAGAGACATAATATAAGAGTAGACCCCGCATTGGCTGCTCCGGTGCAAAAAATACGACGGCCATCTTGGAGCGGTCGTCCCTCCTACTTTGCTCAACCAAAACAGCAGAAGATGCCTCAGCACTGAGGGATATTGTTGTTCTGATCTATGGATTATTGATGTGAGAGCTCCACAGACAACATTTCACAAGTAAGATGAACATATTATTGTGTATATTTTGTGATTAGAATATTACTTTACTGTATTTATGTCCACTGGTGAGATACCAGCTAATATTAGCTACAGTGCTTGGTGTAATACGGGTTCAGCCTCTCTATGAAGGCTAACTGAGATTCTGTAAATCTAAAAAAATTAATTATTCTCTAACATTGACTTAGATTATCAGACACAAGAGCCTATTTTAGAAATGAAACAATATAACACATATTATAAAACTTATATTATGTGTTATAACATTCACCAGCAAAGTTTACACAGGTGGTAGACTATTATTTACATGTAATTCTTTCACTAGTAAGATACATCCCACATCTTCCGTTTTTGTTTTGAAAGTTTCATAAAGACACGATGTGAGGAAGAAGAGGGAGACATCTTTAAAGAGAAACAGATTCACTGCAGCACGGATGAATCTCACATCGGATTTTGGACTCAATCTCAGCTGCTGAATCTCTCTGAAGCTAGAAATCCTCGGGTGAAAAACACACATATGTTTTTCAGCCAAGTATGTATGTATACATACATACATACATACATACATACATACATACATACATACATACATACATACATACATACATACATACATACATACATACATTATTCAGTATTAATCATTATTTATTTGTGTTTGTATAGTTATATAAATATGTATTGATGTTACTAAATAATTTATTAAATAAATTATGAACGGCTGTGTGCTTTGTAATATGCTCATCATACATCAATATCAGAATATTCAATTCCTATTCCATTGTTATAGCCACTAAGCATATTTAAATATGCTGAACTATGTATTAAAAACATACTTCAATAATACAATTGTTTATAAATGTAGCTTTGATAGATGTTTGAATATGGTTTTCAGTAACAAAAAAGCGTGTTGTGATCGATTAAATGAGCTGATACGTAATTTTGCCTGCTAAACACATAAGCTGAGTTGAGTGGTCCACCGCTCCAAGATGGCGAGAGAGGTACATGAGGCGTCTATCCTTATATTATGTCTATGCTGTAGAGTACATTGCAGCTTTCTTTAGCATTGATGCTAATTTTTAGCATCAGAATACTGGGTTCCAACCGACGGGCACACTTTGGCAGGCCCCGGTTAAATTTCTTCAGGAATTTTCTAGTTAAGAACGCTATTCTGGTGAGAAGGCTATCTGTGTCAAAATTGCAGCACATATGGAATCGCATTGGAGCTGTTTTGTTTTTCTTTTTTCCCACTGCTGGTTTCCACAGGTGTCATTAATATAACCAAACATTTTTACATTTTCACAGCCAAATTCAACAACTAAACTGTCGCTTTTGCTTCTATTGTTAGTGATTACAGAGACCTGTTATGTTTCATTATGAAACTGGATCCCTGTAATAGTATCTGTTGTTCTCTGTTTCAGAAATACTCAACAGCAAAGGACCTTATGACATGTTTCCAGAAAAAAATTACATTTCTATTCTATTGCAAACATGCAAAAATGATGTGGGATAAGCATTTTGAAGTTGAAGTATAGGCTCCGTCTTCAGCTCTCTTCTGTTTTTCTCTGTACAGCACTTTAACTTACCTTCTGGAAGAATGATGCTGTGGGCTACTAATGAACTTGCTTTCATTTATTGAGGTTTTTTTTATTATTATTGCTAAGAACTTTGTCAGAAGAGAGCTTTCCACTTTCCAAGTCACGGAAAAAGGGGCAATGTCATGTTCTCAGGTTATCTCAGTCAACACAGAAACAAAAAGTTTCTGGATTTTTTGTTCTCGTCTTTAGAAATATGCTAGGCTTTCTCTTAAACTGAATACAGTTGTTATGCTAGTATCAAAACAAAAGCTACAGTAGGAAAAAAGACTTTAAAACTACGTGGCCATAGTCAGACTAACAGTAAAGATTTTTACATGAAACTGGAATATTAAATCCTTTATATAAATATTGTTTTAATTTTTGTAATTTGGAGAAAAAAAACTAGTAGATGTAATTTAAACATTTTTGGAAATGCAACATCCTATTGTCAGATTACCAGAGATCTGAGAGTGTTGGAATTGAGAAAGATTTTTTTTCTCTGTGCTTTTAATCTTTAGAAATAAGCAACTTTCTTTGGATATGACATTTTTGTGCATTTTTCATGGGTGATTTTTGTTAAAACAAATACTTTCCTTCAGGCTAATTTCTTTTTGGAACTGTCTACACCACCAAGGATCAGTAATCTGAGAGGAAGAGAGGTTTTTTCAGAAAATGGACAGCTTATCGTTGAGGTGGAGGTTTTCAGCATCGTCTGTAACAGAGAAAAGGTAAAAGTAATTCAGAAGTCATCCACCACATCCACACAGATGAAGAACAAGTTGGTTGTCAAATAATCACAAGGTTAGATTATTTTAATATGTCACAAATTTATAATATCTCACTATTCTTTGTTCCATTGATCCCATTAATCCCAAATTGCAGCCTTAATTTCCCTTTTTTTCTATATTCAGTAAATTTATTTAGGTTAAAATCTGCTAATGTTTTAATCACAGCAGGATATTGTTGAGGCCGGCCATAAAGGACAGAACTTTTGACGAAAAAAAGAATGGTAAGATTGAATTCCAGAATGCACTCCATTAAACTTTTTTTTTTTTTTTTAAACATCGTAAACTAAGGAAGAAAGAGTGTCTAAGCAAAATCAAGGTGTAAAATGACTGAGATTAAAAAAAATAATTTCTTCCTTTTTGGTGCATCATTACTTCAGACACACATTAAAATCCTCTTCCCTACTTGCCAAGTAAAAGACTTCATTTTTGAAAAAGCTTTGGATCCAAGCTACATCTACCACTCTACTGTTTTGGGCATCTGGTGACTAATATCCCAACTGAAAATGAGTCTTAGACTGGCTTCAGCTGTCCTGGGAGAAGAGAATCACAGCTCCACACATGGTGCCCTGGCCGAGCCGAGCCCTTCTCCAGCTGCTGCAACAGAGTGACCGCTACAAAGGCTTTCTTCTTTTATCTGGCCCAACAAAATGCCACAACTTATGTTTTGAACAGTATCATAAACCATACTGCTCAAAAGAATGGTTAAAGTAAAGAGGTTGTGTAACAAAGATCAAATTAGGACATAAATTGCTCTCTGCGTTGTGTTTTTGCATTTTTGATGCTTGTCGATCAGAGCGGAGACTGTTGGTCATTCAAACTTTTGAGCACTAATAACATTTTGTTGCTATCTTTCTTTTTCCCACTTTCTTCACTAAGCTATGCATCCATAGTTTATCTCCAGAACAGCCATGAAATGAATTGTATTTATGTATAACTGGATGTTATAAGGGCAGCATGACTGTTACACTATTATTTGTATTATTAAAAATACCAAACGCTATCAAACAGATACCCAACTCTGTTTACTGAACTAGTTCATTCTCTCGTTCAGAGCATGTCATCAGCAGCCGTCGTAAGTCACTTTGCACCAGTGGGAACTGGAGAGAGTCAGAGGAGCTCAGATCATGTGGAGACCGCTCTTCAGTGGATACATGAACCGTTCAGGAACCTGCTACTGAACCAGAACCCGTGCGATCAAGCTGAAATTGATCAAATGCTGAGGTGATGACTTCACTTGTTCAAGTTAACAAATGACAACCAACGTAACAAATACAGGAGGCATTTTTAGGGGTCTGTAACCAGATGCAGAAGAGGGTTTAATGTGGTCCTGACAGCAGGGAATGGGAGTTTTAAAACCTAGAATCATATTAATTTGGATTCTGTCTATTGCAGTCCACAACTTCTCTGCTTTAATGCTGCTAAATCCTACGCAGAGTTTCTGAGATGTTTCAGAAATGTCCGTGTTTCGATTGATTGTGTTATTTCCTGGCAGCGATTTCTTCACGTCCTACCAAGAGGAGGAGAAAGCAAGGCGTGACAAGCTGAAGGCTGAAGCCAGCGAGCTCGAAGCACCGGCTCGCACACCGCCAGCAATGTCATCAAAGGACAAAAAGAGCACCGGTAAAGGTAAAAGTCACTCAACGTAACCCTGAAGATGCTGCTGGAGTTCTAGAATTGTGCCCGTCAAGGTGGCAGCCATGTTGGACCAGCTCTGTTACTTTCCTTATGAATCAGTCTGAAAAAAAACAAACAAACAAATAAACAAACAAAGAAAAAACTCAACCGCAGCCACAAATCCCAGAGGAGATTTGGAGGCATCATGATCAAATAGAGAAACGGAGGAAGTCCAAACCATCTCTTTCAAGAATCCTAATGTGAGATCACTGGCAAACAGTCCTCATGCATTCATCTTTCTGGAAGAAGGTAAATCTGGACTCATCAGAGCACATGACCTTCTTCCACCTCTCTAGAGTCTAATCTTTATGCTCCCTTCCAAACTGTACAGTCTATTTCTGTGTTGTCTCACAGATTAGTGGTTTTCTTGTGGCTATACAGCTTTTCAGACCAAACCCCTTGAGTTTCATCCACATTGTGCGTGTGAAAGTGCTCTCACCTTTACTATTGGTGACATTGATGTCATCAAACTTTTAACTGATCACATATTTTTCTCATGCGGGTTTTTTTTTTTTCAGTTTTTGTCCTCAGAAATGTTGGTTCCCCACTATGCTTCTGGGTTTTAATAATGTGTTGGTTGGACAATTCTCAACCCAATTTTAGGAGTTTCTCAAATCTCCTTGGACGTTTTCATTACTTTTTGCCAATGAAAATGTAATCGGCAAAGGATGTTTACATTTGCCAATGACAGGTCAACCGTTCTTAAGACAGTTGATCCGTCTTAAGTGCTTGAACCCCGTTGGTGGAAGCACCCCTCAAGAATGATTAAAAATATTAAAGCTTATATGTAGAACTCCAAGATACATATCTAACACTTGACATGTTTAGTTTCAGGGGGGAAAAAAGCCACTAACTTTTCATCTTTTTTTTTTTTACATTTCAGGCAAAAAGAGCGTTGTTGACGAGAAGCAATTTCCTCCAGCAGAGCCACCAGAGCCAGTTCTGCTGGAAGGCATGGCTGTCGGCTCGGTGTCCCTGGCTGTAGCTAAATCTGGGGCAAAAATAAAGGGAATGCCTCTTTACAAATATATATCAGCTCTGAAGAATCAAAAGGTTTGACTTAAAGCAGCAAAACAAATATTTTACAGATATTTTTACAGAAAATTGAAAGCATTCAAAAGGTTGAACTCATTTCGCCAAAGGAACCGGCACATTTTCATGTTCCTGTCCCCTGGATCAGTCTGCTCAGCTGTGGGAAGAAATCCCCTGGGAAACTATGCTTACTGGAAGAAATTATTCTCATCTCCAAAGTGGGACATCCAGTCAAACAGGTATTGATCTGCTCTACCATACTTTGCCTTTTTTGTCCTTTACCCACAGCAATGAGTTAACAGCTGTGATGGACTGATTTGCTGTTTCTAAGGTAATTTTTTCGTGCTTGCCCCATTGCTTACTTTTATTTGTCTGAATTTAGCATATGGATAACTGTGGATGTTCTACATTTTACTACATTTGTCACATTTCCCAACATCATATTTAAAAGTCACAAAGACGTAAACGTCTTCAACAGAGTGTCACGTTGGCCTGTGAGTTACAGAAGGAGATGATGAGACTGATGAGCATGTCAGGAAAAGGCGGGGTGAGAGACACTGCTACATAAATTATATGTTTTTTACTTGAAGGATTTGCACATGAAAGAGCACTTTATGGGTCATCTTCAAATTAGTATAATGCAGGATGACAGAGAAAGCATGAAGGTCTGAAAAGATATTCAACGCTTCCTCTACTTCACCTAGCTGAATGATGTTGTCTTAGTTTCATCAAACCTTAGAATCGCTTGATTTAATTTATTATGCATGCATACTGTACTTGCCATTCACATGATAGCTTAATCTAAGCTGTTTTTGTACAAAGCCAAAAATTTAATATGCATGTTAGTGTCATCCACTACTGGATATGTAAAAAACCTTTACATCAAAGCTGTCGGGTTGTGTGAATACTCCAAGATCACCCTGTCCTCGGTGTCGCACAACGGAGTGCTCACAGCGAGTTGTGAACGACCCGAACAGCCTCTGGATCTCATCAGTAATGCCTGCACCAACCTTAAAGTGCCACTGGGAGTTGATGTCTTTCTGGCTCTGAACTGTGCTGCCCCGAAACTTGTGGACTATGTAAGTCAACCAAAGATTTTCCAACTACAATAGTAATACTACCATAGTGATGGGGGTTCTTATTTTTTCAGTCATTTATTACATGGACACAGGTCAGTATAAAAGAACCTATCTGCTTCATTTCAGTCTAAGGGAAAGTATGAAGTAGCAACAGGAGGTCTGAAGTCTCCGGATGAATTGATCGAGGTGTATCACAACCTCATCAGCAAATACCCGGCAGTGGTGGCCGTGATCGACCCTTTTAGGAGAGAAGTGAGTTCAAAGCATCTGAAGTTATCTCCTTTGATTATTACTGTATGCAGTTTTAATTGTTTGCTGTTATCGTTTTTATACTTCTGCCCAATGTCCCAAACTTTTTGTTAGAGGGTGAAACAGAAAATGCACGAAATCATCAATAACTCACAATAACATTCAGAAGGTCATTTGTTTCACACAAATCTGTCTTCCATTCATAGTGAACGTTTTTACTGACGTGCGCTTTAAATGGCTGTTTGTTGGGCAAATCTGGCTTTTATGTTTATTAATTACCATTTAGTTCTGAACAGTTCTTCAAACATGTGACCTGATTCTCGTCTGTGACTGCTTTAATGTGTCTTCTATTAGGAGGCAGAGCAATGGAAGAAACTCAGCAATAGGATTGAGATTTCATGTTCACTGCTGTCTGACATCACACACAAACCACAGGCTCCAGCTCTGCCAGGAGTCCATGGTTATGTCTTCAGACATGCCAACGAGACAACGGTCAGCGACATCATCCATGCTACATTCTGCTACCAAGGTGGGAGGTGTTGTGTGTGTGTGTGTGTGTATACTAGGTTTTTATATCCTAATGGGAACCTATTTCTATCAAGATTGTGGGGTTGTGGGAACCATTGCTCCTTTGGGGACATTTTCTTGGTCCCCAAGAGAGGAAATGCTGTTTTAGGGTTGGGGTTAGGATTAAGGGTTAGGCTGTAGAAAATAAATGGAAGTCAATGGAAGTTCCCACAAGCCATGAAAACATGACTGTGTGTGCGCGCGGATAAATATTACTAAAAACATGCTGTTTATCTGCCAACTGTTTTATGAACTTTACATTTGTTCTCATCTGTGTTCTTTGTTCACATAAATTTGCACATTTCAATAGTTTTGTATCTAAAACAACTGGTTTTAAAAATGTCATTTAATTTTCTATTAGAAATGAAATGCGTTTGCAAAGCTCTTCATTAAGAACACATGTGCTTGCTGCCACTTTCAAAGCATTTAAAGGATTTAATAAAAAAAACATCTGTAGTATCTGATTTCATAAAAATCTAACATAAATTACAGTTAGAAGTATAAAGTTTTTTGCTGCTGCAGTGTGCATGCTCGGCATGAGCATTGTATGATAACTAGGATCAAACTGAAATGTGACTTAGTGTGGCTGATCAATGATAAAAATCTGTCTTTTTCATTTATGGATTATGGGTGCTCACTTACAAGACTCAGAAGTTTAAAAATGCATTCGTAGCCTCCCACATCACTATGTTCTTTGCAACAGGATAATATTTAGTTTCAGTTCTCTTTGCTTTTTGAATTGTGTGTGAAATTCTTTGCGAGTGAGAAACTTTTATAGACGAACATTAACTATTAACCTTGTTGATATCAGGTGGATGCTGAGAATAAGCAAAGCTTGAGTTATTTGGACAGTTTCCTCTTTATGAGACAGGCAAAAGGCTCGGTTGGGATGTTCCAGACTAACTGGTGTGGCAGTCCCAGTTTTCAGGGTCATACTGACAGCAGGTCCAAAGCAGGGAATTGAGATTGAGCTGGTCCGGATCGAGTATGGTGTTGGACCGGCGACAATCCTGTACGAGTTGAACAGGACGTGCAGATGGGTCAGTCGCTTGTCAAACCTACCCAGAGTACATAAATGGCCTGAAGGTGTTACAGCACACAGCTTCACAACAATTTGATGCAGAGCAGGAGGAAGATCCGTCCTTTTACATAGTAGCTGCTGTGCCCCAAGAAGACGATGTTAAAGTGTGATGCTCACAATTCAGCAGCAGGTGTGGCATATTTCAGCTATAAAATATATATTTGATAGACCTGCCACAATATATCAATTAATTGTGATTTATTGCAAATTGATTTGTGATAAATCAAGCAAATTTTCATTTACTTGACTTAGTGTTTTTATCTTTTATCTCTCTCTTTTTTTTTTTTTTACTAAAACCTGAATGATATACCGGTAAGTCTTCAATCTGGTGTTTTGCTCTCAACTATCCATTTTTTTAAAAGACATTCATAATTCATTTTGCTTGTTGTGTTTGTTGTTTTCTTTATTTATTTTGAATAATCCAAATATCTCCCAGTTCCAGTGTTTAAATGTTCATTAGAGTTTAAAGTTTATTGGTCCTTCAGAATGTGTCCTTGCATTATTATGCCATTGTTGCTATTGTATTACTTGAAAATGGTCCCAAAACAACAACATTATCGTTTATCGCCATACGTTCTGGTACAATTTATCGTCCAACAAAATTAGTTATCATGACAGGCCTAGTATTTGAGAAGAACTGATTCGAACAGAACACACACAGGCCTTCCTTTGATAATATTCAGAGGATATTATCCAGATAGAATATAAATCCTTTTTTTTTCTGTCTGCTTTTTTAATCTTTACAAGTTTTCAATGGATTGCAAAAAAAATCATTATTTCCTTTTTGTGTGAATCTTTAAATTCTAACCTGCAGGTTCAGTGGTGTTGGATACGATGCTCAGTGAATCCAGCACTGACGGGTCCTTTGCAGACTTAGTAAGCTCTCTTCTCTGTCATTCTGTGTTCAGTGTCACATGTTCCTTTATATTATGTCACTGTAACCTTTCTGCTGAACAGCAGCTTGATTTAATGTGCTCAGATTCATAAATTCTCCTTTCACTGTTTGTTTAATAACTCAAGTAAATGTCAATAACTCAGAATATCACTCATTAGGCAATTCATTCTTGTAATTGTGTGAAGCTAAGGAATTAATTCAGATTTTTGTATATATTGGTGAATAAGTCTTACAGTTTATAACAGAAAAAAAAAAGATCAGCTTCTCGGAAAGGTCAAATTTGACAACAAAATAATACAAAGGGATTTTTAAGACAGTGTTACAAAAGTCTTGGCCACTTTACGGCCTACAGACGTTCGGGAAGACGGCCAGACGGAGGTCATAATGTTACAAAATAAATTATGAATTTATCAACTGTGATGACTCATTGGTTAACTGTTTTGAAGGACATTGGGCTGATCCAATAAAATGTCTTGTTATGGAGCCCAAGGCATAAGCAAACTAAGTGGCTGTTTGTGGCCCCCTTGGCCACTAGGGGGCACCCCAAATGGAATTGATTTGGGGGTTTTTTTCTATGTG
Organism: Poecilia reticulata; assembly: GCF_904066995.2. Classification (NCBI taxonomy): domain Eukaryota; kingdom Metazoa; phylum Chordata; class Actinopteri; order Cyprinodontiformes; family Poeciliidae; genus Poecilia; species Poecilia reticulata. The sequence continues at coordinate 6,153,168 of NC_088844.1, read as the reverse complement.
GTTGCATTAACAAAAACACCCCACCTCTCGCCCGCTGGAGATAGGCACCAGCACCCCTGGTGACCCCAAGTGTGTTAGAAAACGGACGGACGGATGGAAAACCTGTGCACCTCATTGAAACGTTCTCTTCTCCCTCAGGCTGTGGGGCTGGGGCTGGACTATGTCAAACTGGGAGGTCTGGGTGGCGCTGAGACGATGGCTAAATACAATCGCCTAATAGCAATAGAAGAAGAACTGGCCCAACAAGGACTTCTGGGTAGGTGTTTTTCTGTTTTTCTCTGACTTCTTTAGCTGGACAGAGAAGGAGGCGCTCACAAAGCAGGGAAAAGTGAGGTCTCAGCTTGAGAACACATTTCTGTCTGTGTGCTGGATGTGAAAGGATGATGTGTGTGAGGAATCATGCAAACATGTATTGGTGTGGGGGAGAGTGGAAGAATGAGAACACCCTGCCTCGCCTCCCCCCTACCTTGAATCTGTTAATTGGCCACTTAATTACACACAAGGACAAATAAGTTCCCATTCATCATTTCTGGAAAAGCAGGCGGGGACACCAGAGGTTTAATGAGCACTGAGTATGTGAGTCTAATCAAAGACCATAAGACAGCTGTAGTCAGGACGGCTTTTCAGTGTTTACTGTTTGTCTTGATACTTTTTGCTGACTTCAGAGTTGACTGAGAAACAGAAAAAGAGCATATGTGTATGTTTAGTAAAGATTCGCAATGTTTAGCTATTTCTGTTATTTTGGTCTTGTCCCCAGTCTGTAAGGAACCGCCGCTCTTCAGTGAAAAGCCAAAGGAGCAGCCGGTTACAGCAGAGGAAACCATATGACTCAGCCAACAGCCCGGCCTGTTTAAACAAGCCTTGAAAACCTGCTGCACAAATCAGTCCCAGTTTTCCTGCTGTTGTTACTTGTGAGCACTAATACAGCTCACTCAGTGGTCGGCATTAATCTGAATGTTCTTTTAGCCTTTTTATTTTTATTTTAGCCTAGATATGAAACTCAATCCAAACCACTTCTGATAAAGCAAGAGTGGAAAACATCTGTTTTATTCATGTGTTCAATGAAAGACCACACAAAATGTTCAAGCATATCAACAGCCAATAAACTGTAAGTGAAGAGTGAAGATAGAAAATAGCAGTTCAGTTCTTTTTGGAAACATAATTTATGAATTTATTTTGCAGCAAATAAAAACATGTTATGATTGAGGTTAAAATTACGTTTTAAAAGCTTCCAAATGATTTTTGGTATTCTTTGATTTCCAACTTTGTGTTATGCAAGATCCACAAACAGACTAAAATTGAAATTGCATTAGAAAACAAATGTTTCAATAATGGTAGGGTAACTGTTTCATTGGGCACTTTGAGTAAAACAAGACCTGTTTTATTTATTTATTTATTTTTATTTTTTTGCTTCCTTCTCAGTAAATGTTAGGTTGGCTTTTAAATAAAATGAAATTACACATGTCTTTGGCTGCCCTCAGTTTAACTTCTTGACTGTTTTTATACAGTTTTGCCGTAAATGTCAGAGAACAAACCTTTAATCAACAAAATATGCAGAGACCAGCAAAGGCTGGACACACAGCTGTGTGTGAGTGAGGGGCCCACACTGTGTGTTGTGGAAAAGTTAATAAAATGACTGACTAAACAGGTCACGTTAAGTATTCCCACAACACACACACAAACACAAAAAAACCTCCCTAATTGCTGTTCCCTTATAGCAATTAGAGAAGAAAACAAACGAAAAACAACAAAACAATTTATTCCATTGCTGTGCTGATTAACGACGATCAGAGGTGTGGCAGCGGCAACCAGGCAGAGGGGAAAAAAAGGACACAGCAGCACGGCTCGTGTAATTGTATGTTTTGCCTCGATCAAAACGTGTGTATATCTGATAATTAAAGTCACCAAGTCTGGCGGGCTTTAGTAGATTGCAGAGGGAAAGAACGAAGCAAGTTGTTAGCTCATAAAAGGAAGAGGGAAACAGTAGAGTCACTCCTCAAAGCTGTTATTAAATATGGCCTTACTGTTGAGCCTAAAGGACGGCCTGAACCATAAAAACATCTTTAGTCGTGGAGGATTTAATGAGGCAGCAACATAAACCAACACAAACAACCTGAGTTTCATTTCATGTCATAGGAAGGTTGACTGTTTAACGCCGTCCTTCAATATGCAATCCAGGATAATCTACACGTTATTCCGCTGTAACACACACTCTGTATGTTGTTTGTTCACACACCTTCACCCTGTTTTTACAGACATGCTGCTAATATTCTGCTTTTGCACCCACAGACAAAGTGTGTGTGTGTGTGTGTGTGTGTGTGTGTGTGTGTGTGTGTGTGTGTGTGTGTGTGTGTGTGTAACATTGTTTCTGTAGCATGGAAGAAAAAGGAAACCAATAATTGTGCACTTCAAAACGTGCTGCCGCTGACTCTGGTCAGAGATACGTCAGTTACATTCGTCCACAAACTGTGTTAGGTGGATCGGTTGGGGAGGAAATTGTATCTCAGTGCTAAATGAAGCTTAAAGCCTTAATTAACAGCCCAACACAATAGGTGACGGACATCTGTCATAGTTCACAGCTCTCGTGTTTCACTTCCTCGCCGGAGCAGGAATCTGGGAAGTCTGGACAGGTGTCAGGGAAAACAAAACTGAACCAGGAAAGCCTAACAGCGTGGTTTAATCAGCAGTCTGGCCATTGTTGCATTCAAAGGATGCAGGCTTATCCTCTGGTCTAAACCTGACTAAAAGCCATCACTAGCTGGAGCTTTGAGGGGAAATCCAGCCAAAGACACTGTAACAAAACAGCCGGCAGATATTTTAGTCTGATCTCTGTAATTCTGAAAATTCTCAGTGGTTGAAAAGGTGGTAATAATTACTGATTACACGCATGCACACACACACGCGCACACACACGCGCACACACACACGCACACACACACATTTGCGTGGCTATTTTTGTGGGGACTTTCATTAACTTCCATTCATTTCTACAGCCTAAACCTTATCCTAACCCCATCCCATACTCAATTCACACCATAGTCCTAAATCTAACCCCTGAGCACAAACACATGTGTAATGTCTCTCTCTCTCTCTCCATATATATATATATATATATATATATATATATATATATATATATATGTATTCCTAATTGCTTTTGTCAGTCAGATTTGTTCCCAGAGTTCCAGGGACTAAAAACCATCCTGGCTTCTGAAGAGGTTCCTGCAGTGAATATCTTCAGTGAGTCATATTCTGCCGTCATCTAACAGGATCAGAGCCAGTAAAAAAGCTCAACAACCTAATAAAAAAAGGCTGCTGCTGGGTTAGGGATGACTCTGGAACCTCTGGAGATTGTTGCACAATGAAGGTTTTTGCATAAAATGAAAAACATAACCAAAAGATAAAAGGTGTCCTCTTCGTAAGGTTGTAATCCACCAACAGTGTCTTCAGTCAGAGGCTTCTCCTGAACTGCTGCAGCACAGACCACAGCAGTATCTACAAAAACTCCTGGGAGAAACTGACAATGAATGTGAAGTGGCCCTTGACTGTTGCTGCTCTGTAACAGTCTCATGACTGGATATGGTGATGTTAGCATTTTATGACAAGCAGCAGCAACATAATTAGCATTGCTAATCCACCTCATTTGCTTTTGTAGCTTCTCTTTAAATCTTTGTCTGGCCATCTGGTTAGGAAGCCAGGCAGAGAGATGTTGCCCACTATGATTAATGCAAGAGATTGATTGTTTCTGACCAGGAGGGATGAGTTTCTGCGTAGGGAGGAGCCAAAGGAAGTGGATTTGTTCACTATTGTCCTGTACTGTGAGGATATAGTGAATGTTTGAACAAATCATATATTTGTCAAATGTACCTATCGCAGCTTTAACTGTATCATTTGCCTGTAATTCTTGCTGTGCAAAATATCAATCTGTTTCTGTGAGCGTTGTGTGGGTTGGCTACAAGCGACCCACAGAACGCAGACATTTTCTGCAACATACTGTATTTATATTTTGGTTTTATTCAAAGAAATTCAGCAAAGAAAATATCAGCTGCAGGACAATAACAAAATTGCAAGGAAATTGTATGCTACTGATTTTAATAAAACGAGATATTATTTTTATGTCAATAAGATCAGGCGAAAGCACTATCAGTCAAAGTTGCTGCTCATCAAGCCTTTCTGTTGAAGATAGCTGTAAACTTGGTTTGACCATTGATTCAGGGTGATGCGTGGTTTTCAGCACACTTAAATATTTAAAAGTCACCAAGTATAAAACACTGCTGAGTGGATGCCTTGCCAAAACCACGATGGCATAAAGAGCAGGAATGACATCCTCTATGACCCAGAGCAGCCCACTGAAAGGCTGCCAGACCCAACCCCAGCTAAACCGAAACAATATGCATTGAAAAAAGATCAAGGCTACAAATTCACAACCTTATTCAACACATAGCAAATAAAAGTGCACTGATCGAAAAAAGAGTTTAATAAGCCTCAAAAAAGTGACGTTGCGTTTATAACTTTCATTTAACCAGACTAAGACTCTCAGAGCAAATCAATAGTTATTCATTTTAGTTCAAAGGCACCCAAACAGTTTCTATTTTTCCCTCTTTTATGTGTGGAAATCTTTTTATATGTAAAGTATATCAGGGATTCTTAGAATCAAACTTCATTGAAAATGCAGCTCTCTAAAGGTGATCTACTGTTTTCCACATCCAACCACAGGAAACCATAAAGTATCACTGTCACAGAAAGAAACGGAGACAACATCTGAAAAGAAAACCAAACCCAAACCTATCCAAAATATTGACTTAAATTTTCGTTATTTGTCCTCAGAAGGTAAGACAGTAAGTTTGTTGAGACAAAGGCTGCAGCCTGAAGTTACCCAATTCCGGATTTTTTATTTATTTTTTTTGCTGTAATCTGATGTTTTCATGACAGCCTGACCAACAAATGTCGGATTTTTTTTTAATGCGACCCGGATATCCGATACCTATCCGATTCAAATGAGACCAAAAGTCCATCTTACTATAATGAGGATTAAGTTGTCAATATTCTGGCTCCAGTCGGACAATAACTTCAAATGTAATCAGCTGTGCTCCACTGTTATCATCCATGTTTACTTCCACACTTAGCACTTCTTCTTCTATATGGCAATTGCAAAACACTGAGAACCTCTCTATGTGTGACGTTACTGATTTTTTTTCGACTGCGCCCTCTAGTGCACATGCTGGACACTTTCAGGTCGTTTGCCCGTTCACAAGTCGTGTACATTTGGAAGTGTGAAAAAAATGTGTGACAAAAAAAATTGGGTCACTTCAGGCTGCAGTGTGAACGTAACCAAAGGGATCATCCTGTACTACATGACTCTTATCCACTGAGGCTGCGTGAAAGCTTTCTTGACTTTAACCTAAACATTACACTTCTGGATTAATCCAACAACTTAACGATAGAAGCATTTCATGATGTAGACGACTTGTGGCGTTATGTTAGGACTTCAGGATGTCCCGCCTTCTTAGAAGAACCCTCTGCAGCTCTTCGTCCTGGCCTGGTGATGGTGACACAGCTTTGGGCTGAGGGCGAGTTTTGCTGAAATTCTCCTGGACAGGTTAAAAAATCATGTGGGACACATAAGGAATATTAAATACAAATAAATGTAATTCTTGAATTTGTTTTACTGTGAATTCTCGACTAAAAGAACATTTAATCAGACATTTAGTTATGTATGTATATCCAACCAGTTAATTACCTCAATCAAATAAATGTTTTGTACTTTCTAACTATACTGTTTTTGACTACTTTTCTAGAAACAGATGCTAAAGTAAACATTTCTGTAACACATAAAGAAAAAAAAGGGAAAGTTTAACTAGCAAAACACGGCTTCAAAGTCCTATTACCATGATTCCTTTAAGTTCTTGAATGGCAGAATTAGAGGGCAGCCTCTCCATCTGATAAAAGGAAAATAGGAGGAGAAAATGGGTTTGGTAAATAAACAGTGGCCTGACACATTATGCTTATTTTACCTCATTCAGCACTTAAAGAATAAATTGCTTCTCTCACCACAAAGATACAACATTGTACTCAAGCATGAAGATGTATGCTTTCTACAAGAAGCAAATGTGTTAACACATAAGCATTTTGAGTCATGACAATTTTTCCATCCTCATTATTTATAATGACCTTGCAGAGCAGCCCCTAATGCTATCTAATTTGACAGAGTTGTTAAGGAGGAACAAGGAGACTGAAAGAAGTCCTGACCGTACGTCATGTTTTAACAAAACAAGAAGCTCTTAGATAATCCCGAACACTGATGGATTTGAGAGCACTGAACAATATACTGTATGCTCAACACACATGGAGACACACACCCACATGGGCGCGCACACACGCGCAAAAAAAAAAGAAAAAAAGAAAACAGGCTTTGGAACACTTTATATCTGCAGCTGGTATACTTCAGTGATTTTAGCAGCAAAGACATTTTCTGTTCCAATCACATTTCCCATGTCCGCGTTTAGTGTTTAATGTATTCTGCATTTGGTACTGTTGTTCTTCAAACTCCCGACCATCGATGTCAGTTTTAGTGTGAAAGAAAAAAAATCTTTTGAGCGTAAAGACACAGAATAGCAGACGCATCTTGGTGCTCTGAAATAAATTCATGCTTCGTCATCTGAATGAAAGTTAGAACCGCGACTTGTTTGAACGTGCTTTGTAGTAAATGTCACGCGTCTGATTTTTAAATGTTTTTCTGTTGTAAAACTCTGCCCATGTCTGCATCAGATATCATAAATTTCAGAGGTGGATCTGAAGCTTCAATGAGTCTGTGTTAGGAATTCAGGTTGCACCGACTGTACAGCACAGAACTGGTACAATCTACCAAGTTATAAGCTGACTGAAAGATAAAACGTTGAAAATCCCAATGACATAAATCTCCAGTGTACCAATTATTTCCAAGCCCAGAAGACTGCCCATGAATTTTACCATGATCCTGTAGAATCAACCTTTCTATTTTCTATTTGTCCTCAGCCTAACTAAATCCTACAAAGAAACCCATTTTGACCATGTTAATTCACTCGGTTTGAGGACACACTACCAATTGGGTCTAACACAAACTAAAGGATAAATGAATCAGAGGAAAAAAATAAATAAATCTGGTCCATTTTTATTCACAAAGGCCTGCTGATGAAAACTTAACACCTCAAGTGCTTTAATCATCAACTTGATCACAAAAGGACACTGAGTGCAATGAGAGTGGTTTCTTGTTATTTTTGTTTTCTTTATGTAACCATCCAAAAATAATGTTTACAACACTTTTAGTCACAATTTTGAAAACACGGGCATGGTTTTTTATAACACTTCACGCAATTATCACCTCAGGTCAGGCCTCTTGAAATCCGGTCCTTGAGGCTCTGGTGTCCTGAAACTTTAAGATGATTCAGCACGCCTCAAAGGACCGAACCACCTCCTCGGTATGCAGTCAAGTCCTGCTGATGGCCTGATTATTTGACTCAGATGTGTTGAAGCAGAGACACTTCTAAAACCTGCAGGGTACCGGTCCTCCTCTAATCTAATAATAGATTATTTTCAGTATAGAACGCTTCAGCAGGTATACCCTTGTAAAAATCTTACAACACTCATAGCATTTCTACAGAGAAAGTGTAAAATCAAATTCACCAACGCTACATGACATAGACATAGACCTTCTTCTCTTCACGTCACACTTTTTTGTAATTACTTAAGTCCAAAAAAAAAGGTCACACTAAACATAACGAGCCTCTCTCTTTCCCCAGCCACAAGGCCTCGTCAACATTACAGGCAGTGTGCTGTCAGTTAATAATGCAACATGGGAAGAGTCTTCTGGAGTGACCAATCCATCGTTGTTTTGTTACATCAGTTTGGTCACAAGCTTCCTCTATAGCCTGGATGAGCAGACAGATATACACCTTTCACCACCATGAGGACAAGAACTCCTCATTGAGGTCCAGGAAGGGTGGATGGTGCAAAACTGTAAATTGTGGTCGTTGTGGACATGTTGGCCAGAGTGTTACCCTCACATTGACCTGGCACATTGACAACAGTCCATTGGCCAATGATATTTCTTCCTCTTTATCTCACTGTCATCCATCTATCCATCTTCTTCTGCTTATCCAGGGTCGGGTCACAGGGGTAGCAACCTAAGTAGGGAGGCCCAAACTCCCCGCTTCTCAGCCACTTGTTCCAGCTCCTGAGGGAGAATCCGAAGGCGTTCCTAGATCAGCTGAGAAACATCATCCCTCCAGCGTGTTCTGGATCTTCCCCAGGGCCTCCTCCTGGCGGGACGTGCCTGGAACGCCTCACCAGGGAGGCGTCCAGGAGGCATCCTAACCAGATGCTCGAGCCACCTCAACTGGCTGCTTTTGACGTGAAGGAGCAGCAGCTTAACTGAGTCCCTCCTGGATGCCCAGGCTTCTCATCTTATCTCTGAGGGAGAGCCCAGACACCCTACAGAGAAAACCCATTTCGGCTGCTTGTATTTGTGACCTCGTTCTTTCAGTCATGACCCAAAGCTCATGACCATAGATGAGGGAAAGTAGATCAACTGGTAAATCGAGAGCTTTGCTTTGTGACCCAGCTCTCTCTCTCTTCACCACGACAAACCGGCACAGTGCCTACTTCAATGCGGACACTGCGCCAATCCGTCTGTGGATCTCCCACTCCATTTTCCCCTCATTCGTGAACAAGATCCCGAGATACTTAAAATCCTCCACTTGAGGCAGGACACTCTCCCCGACCCGGAGAAGGCACTCTACTCTTTGTCTATAAATTCTTGTTGAAGACAGTTTACCTGGTCCGTTTTAACACAATCTGGGACTGAATAATGCTGTTTGGTCCAATGTCATCTCTGACCTTAACCGAATGCACATTTGGGTGCATCCTACACTAACCTTTTGTTTTTAAGTTTTTTAGTTAGCTCCTCCTTCTTCATTTCTTTTGTAAATTGGGAGTGGCTGCTCATTTCTCCTCTAATTATGAAAAATATCAAACTGGCCCAGTCAGACGGTTCACTGGCTATGAAGCACCAAAGCAGCAGTTCTGTCAGTTCAGCTGAGAGTCCACTGCGTGGCGTGCCCATGTGTTTATTTCCATGTGTGAATGGGTGTGTGTGTGTATGTCATGCTGCATACATTTGTCTGTATAAGTCAGATACCAAATCCAAATTTGATGTAAGGTTCTACTTTTGAAGCCTTACAAGCTAATAATTTTGACTCTTATTAGCTTCAACCTTCCTTGTATCAGTTTCTGCCTTCAGGTGCTTCATCATGAATTCACAACATTTGCAACTGAAAACAAATCCATTTTAAAATGTAAATATAAAGACAATGGATCATGTTAGCATAAAGGCTTCATAGGCTGTTGTTACCTTTGGTTCACTTCTGTTTGGTGACTGTTTCACTGGTCGAAGTTGAACTCCCTTTTTTATCCTCTGCATCATTTCCTCCACCGCCTGGTGCCGGACGTCTACTTTGCAGTGAGAGATGAACACAGGAGTCACATTTCACCACCAGCAGCTAAACATTTCAAATGTGTAGCTTTTACTGAATATATGGACACGAAAACTATTATAGAGTTAGTGTTAATAATGAATATAATTAGGGAGATAAAAATACAACATGGTCTTTAGATCAATGTTCCTACATTTGATGTCAGATGTTTAAACGCCCCAAAGAAAGAGAAACAACATTGTCCACATTGCTTGGCATTAAGTCACACAAATGTTTCCAAAAAAGAAAAAAAAAAAAACTTATTTGAAGTTTTCTTCAGCATTTGTTAGAATTACCTCTTCAGTTGTATGACTTGGGTGAAATGCTTTTAGTATATTTTCAAAAGCTTTTCATAAAAGTCTGCTAAGATTTCAGCCCATTGCTTCAGACACAACTGGTGGAACTGAAAGAGTTTTTTTTTTTGGCCAACTTGCTCACACACATCTTTGCAGCTCGACCCAGACATCTGAAATGAAGTAGCAGAACTGCACTTTACTAATCCTTCACCACTAAACAGTAAGTGGGATTCTGTGAAATTTTGAATGCCTGTCTCACCAGGACCTGAGCCGGACTGAACTTAAAACCGACGCTCACTGATTGGACCATCTTGTGGCAACATGAAGAATTGATTACAGAGTCGGTGGAGGAATTGAGGTAACCTTGATGTAACCCAGATCAAGGTCACATCAGGGCTGATGTGACCTTGATATGATCCTGTCATTGCTTTGTAGAACATGTGTAGAAGTGTTGTTAGAGGCTGTTTGTTTAATATTTACCATGTCCTTATCTATACAGCCTATAAATTATATTAAAATAAAGGTTCTGATTAGGCTCGCTTGTCAAAGTAAAAGTGTATTTTCTTTAAAAAAACAAACTTTAAGCAGGTGTTAAACATAGTTTTCATTAAGCTAATGAAAGTAGCTAAATGAAAAGCTACTTTCATTAAGCTACTGTCTTAAACGGTATTAAAAAATGTTTTTAAACTGATGTTATATACTGATTTTCAATGTTGTCTTGAAAAGAGGCCCAACATGCATCTTACAGCATTACATTAGCTGTAATGCATCTTACAGCATTACATTAGCTGTAATGCATCTTACAGCATTACATTAGCTGTAATGCTGTAAGATGAAAATCATTATAATAAAAAAAAAGGATTGAAAACATCAGTCTCGGTGTAATTAATCTATATATTGTGTGTCACTTAGGAAATGAAAATACGGAAATAATTGAGCTTTTCATAAATATTGAAATTTATTGAACATGACAGAAGGACCCTAGATTAAAAGTGTGTTTTTTTTTTGTTTCTAAAAGATATTAGCAGCATTAGAACTTTTCATTAAGTTTTCAACAAGGTCTAGAATGAAAGGTTGGTGAACAATCTAATCTTGCATCTTTTTGGCCGTTTGTAATATAATTATTTTTGATGTTGAGCTCGGCTGTAATCATGGGAAATTTCATAACTGTTACCATGACAACTGATTTAGCAGTAATCACAGTTCAGACTCTGTTAAATGGGAATATCTGAGGTTAGCAAACTTAGCCAAGAATGGTTGTCCATATAAAAGCACACGCGAATATGCAATTTTCCATACAAAAGTTTTTCAAGGAGAGGCTGAAAGAGATGAGAACAAATCATTTATTTCAGCCAAAAACTCTGCCCATTCACAAAAAAGGATGTTAATATTTAATTTTCTAAAATGGAACATTCAGCGGCGCTCACAATCGAACATTTGTTCCAGAGATGTCTTTTAAAAATGTTACATAAAAACAATTTTGTGTTAAAGTAATAGCAAAATATTTTCCTTCAGTGCTTAAAATGAAACCATTATTCAGGAGTCAGAGCAGAAGATCCTTGGTTGGTGCCTATTCAATCTCGTATGTAATTTTAAAATACTGTGTGCCTGGTGCTCAATTCAGACCTCACATTTTTGATCACTATTGGACAAAATGAGGACTCAACTCAATCTGTTTAGTCAACACGGACGACTCCGTGTTGAAGCCTTGACTTGCTTCAACAAGTCAAGGTTTCAATTTAAATTCACAAATTAAAGAATTTAAAATGTTAACTGAGGAGGTCAAACATGCAGATTTGGAGAAGGATGGCATCGTAAACCTTTTTTAAATGACACATTTTGTCCTAATAAGAAACTTTCATTTTTTAAAGTACGAATGTAAAATGAAAAACACCTTAAAGTATTTAAACCAGTTATGCCATACAGACAGAATACAATCCAGGGAAAAACAGAACTTAATTTGAATAATAAACCTTTGAACACGAAGTGCGCTTCTGGTTAAAGCAGCTGAAAGAGTATTTTAAAAGAAGGCAACAAAAGAAAAGGTATCATAAAATGTTGTTTTATGCCCCCCACTACGCACTGAATGGCACAGAGGAACAGGCAGTTAATTTTGTTCCTCAAAGCAGAGATCTAAAAAAAAAAAAAAAAAAGACAAAGAGATAAAGAGAATATTTTCAATCCTGAAATTTTGTTAACCTGTTAATCGAATTCAGAAAGTCACCCGATGGCATTTTCCACCAGCTTTTGAAAATCTGCATTGTGGTATAAAACTATCTGACCATTTTGCCACTAGGTCCCGAGAAATCCATGTTATAGCGTGTGGACTCTCTTATGAATAGTTGTAATCACGGAGTTTAAGTATCACCACTAAATGTGTGGCATAATAGAGATGTGAACGAGGATATGTTCCCATGCAAATAGTAAAATAAACATATCCTTTTTAATCAAGCACATACAAAAAGTATTCACCCCCCTGGATGTTAAACTATTAACATTGTTTTGCCATTCCAGCAGGGGGTCAGGGTGGACTCTCTATCGCTGCACTTTCCCTCCATTCTTCATGCTATGCTTTCCGTCAGGCTGCCTGGGGATCGCCAGTGAACAGACCACCACTTCTCCATCGGACCAGGCCGCTCCAGAACATCCACCTTGTTGTATTTAAATCATTTCTGTCTAACTTTAGGTGAAAGCTTGTTGTCTTGCTGGGGAAACAAATGTCCTCTGAAGCTGCAGTTCTCTGGCTGTATCTGCTTTTGTTTTACCTCCTACCTTCTCAAGTCTTCCAGGGCCTGCTACTCAGAAGGATCCCCCACAGCATGATGCTACTGCTACCATGGTTCATGTGAACCATGGTAGCAGTGATGTGTAGCATTTGACACAGACGTCTTGTCTGATGGCCAAAACTTCCATTTTGGTCCCAACAGACCAACTTTCTTCCACTTGACCTTGGGACATACTCCTTCCATATCTTGATGGATTTCACTAAACTACCTGAGATATGAAGTGCTCAGATTTTGTTGTGTCCATCCCCTGACTTTTACCTTTCAATAACATTTTCTTGGATTGGTTGTAATGTACTTTAGTCTTCCTGCTCTAGTGGTTAGCCAGGGATGCTATTGAACCAGGGAATGGACCTTCCAGAACCAGCAGAACTTAGACTGCAATAACTTGAGACACATTCGCTGCTGTCAACTCATCTCCATTTCCCTCATTGTGTGACTATCACCACTAGTTGGCGCTATCTCTGCCAGTTTTTTTAAAGGGGGTTTAATATTCCAGCAATCTGTAAATTTTTGTGATTTTTTTTTATTTAATTGCCATCCTTATGAAGAAACCAGATTTCCCTTTTCACTTTTTTTCCCTCATTTTTTCTCATTTTTCACCCACTTTGTTGATCATGAAAGGGGGTGAATACTTTGTAGCGACACTTTAGACATAATTTTCAAAATAAGAATGTGGCTAGGCAGGTTTTACTATGAGTCAGAGCAAATGTCTGGTTCAAAACAATCATATTGTGTTGACCTTGTGACGTAAAATGAAGCAGGCGGTGTGTAGATGTTTGCTGTGTACCTGCAGGTTTTGCTGACTCCTGCTCCACCAACGGGACGTCATGGCTGACGTTCTTTCTCTTTCGAATCAGTGACAGCAATGAGCTGAAGAGGGGGAGAAAAAAGCAAAAATCTTAGAATAAAAATGCAATATTTGTATTAGAGCAGATTGTTTTTTCATTCAAAATGCCCTGGAAAAACATTTTTGTTTCATCGGCACTGAAACAAAGTGGTTCCATTCTAGATTCTCAGGTCTAGAATCATGTAAAATGACCTAATCTAAAAGTTTTTATTGGTAAATATATTTCTATTTAAACATTTCATTGCATTTATTACATTACATAAGTGGATTCCTCAACAACTCCTCAAATACAGATGTTCAGAAAAAATAAAATCTAACCTGAGAGGGTTAGAGGTCGACTCTGGGGCTGCAGGAGGTAAGGGCGGAGGTGGAGGTGGAGGTGCTGGGGGTGGGTTGGTGGCAGCATTCAGCTTCTTCTGGAGTTGCTCAACTGGCCAATCAAACACAAAGACTTAAACAAAATATTTAGGAGCAGCTTCAAGTGTAGGAACCAGGGAATGAAAACAGTCCCATTTTAAGTAAAACTAAATCTTTTTAGAATTTAAGGATTTTTCTGCAACACAGATGGGAGGAGTGAATTTACTGCACTGTAAAAAGAAACTGGTTCAACTTAATTGAATTGCTTCGATTGGTTACGAGGAATTCAGTTAAGTTTATCCAACTTAATTTTCTAAAGGTTTTAAGTTAATTGAACACAAAAAAGTAAGTTGTCATCGCTAAACCAAAACATTAAGTGAGATTAACGTTAATAAAATGAACTACAGCCCAAATACACTTTTCAGAGTGTAATACTACATGGAATACCACAGCAGAATATGTTGTGCTTATGTCCAACACAAGCAAGCTTCCATCCATTTCCTAATACTGCTGCAGTCTGCTCAAAGGCTAAAGCTGTCCTGTTGTCAGTGCTTTGCGGTGTAGCTTGTGTGCTGAACTCCATTGACTCTCAGACTTCACATTTCTTAAGATTCTTACCTGTAAACTGTAGATCTTTAACTTGTTGTTCGGCGTTAAAGCAGCGGATACGGCACGCCTCCTTCTCCTCTTCCAGGAGCTCCAGCTTCAGCTTTAATGCTGTTAGTTCCTTTTGTGCTTCACAGGTCTTTAGTTTTTCTTCCATCTGCTTGATCTGGTGTCCAAACATAAACCATATTTATAGTCAGGCTAAAGAATAGTCACAAAATATTAAACAACTGTTTAATAAACTTTGGGTTAAGTGTTATAACCAATATTAATTGGCATATTTTTCACCATATAATAGGACGACTGTCTAATTAACTAATTTATTCCTCCTGACTAATGAGGGAAGGAAGGTAACCAGAAATAAGAGACATAAAGCTCAAAGTTCTGGTTACATTAAAATAATAAATGTCAGTATTTGTTTTATTTTCATGTCCTGTAACTCCTTTTCTCATGTTCCATACTAAATGCCAAAAGAGAGAAGCCAGTTCACCTGCAGTAAAATATCCCATGGGCCACTTTGATTTCTAAAACTGTATCTCCTGAGAAGGCTGCTTAGCGAGCAGCCTTACAAAGCTAGTACCCTTTGGGCTGCAAAAGCTAGTCAAGAACAAGCTAACTTAGCAAACTAACTTAAAGAAGTTCTTTAAGCTAGTTTAGCTTGAAGAACTAAGAAAGAACTTAGCTTCTTTCTTGTCCTTTTGGACAAGAATTTAGCTTCTTATCTGTAAGAAGCTAAGTTCTTATTCATAAGAAAGTAGCTTCTTATTTATAAGAACTATGAAGCTAAAGTTCAAATGTATAATTTGGTGTTACTGCTCATGGGCTTTAACTAAAACCACATCATTAAATCGAACAAATAAGATACTGTGAATATGCTTGTATTTCATTTTTCATTATTTGTGTTAGTTTTCACTACAGTTCAAGTTGGCAGTTTTTCTGATTGATTCTTAGGACAACTATACACAATATGACTTTTTCCTTTCCAAAGAATTGTAATGTAATGTGGATAATGTAACAGTTTTACATTATCCACAGATGTTAACTGATGTGAAACTAGCTTTAGATGACAAGCTACCAGCCCGTAATCCCTGCTGAGAGGTTTAGTATTCTAACAGTTTATATGTTTAATTTCATCCAACAGTTAGACATGTAAAAAACAAACAAACAAACAAACAAAAAAAACTTATAAACAAATTTTAAGAAGACAAAGATAAACATGTGAAAACACAGCTTCCATTTTCCAAGCTGATTAGTTTGTGTGGAAAGTGTTTTGCGGTTCGGATCGGACCTGGTTCTGATGCTGCAGCCTCTGGGTCTCCATCTGTTCAGTCAGAGCGGTCACCTGACTGACCACATCCTGCAGAGCTGGGCTGGGCATGCAGCTCTGCAGCAGGATCTGACTCTGCCGCTTCAATTTTGTCTGTTCGACCAGCATCTGAACACACCAATGAGTAAATAACAACAGCATAAAATAGATAAGACTCATGAACACAACGTCGCAGATGACAAAAGAGCGTGGGCTCACGTCTCTGGCAAAGTTTTCTGCCTCTGTCCTCAGGTTCTGCTCCAGGTCCAGGGTGTGCTGCAAAGCTTCGTATTCCTCCACAGCAAACTGAGAAACTGATATTAAGACATGTACACATTTAATTTTCTGTTAAACTGCATATTGCTAAATCCCAGTGAAAGACACCTCAGTCACTTTGTACAAGCAGCAAAGCCCAGCATGATATGTAAATGTCATATCATATATGTATGATCATTTCTCATTTTCTGCAAATAAATACTACATTTTTGCTTGGAATTTCAGAGACATGTTGTCAGTAGTTCATAGAATAAGAGAACAATGTTCATGTTATTCAAACATAAAACAAAAAGTAAAACCAGAGAAACTGATCATTTTAAGTTGCCTCCTAATTTTTTCCACAATTAAGAGGCAACTTAATTGCCTCTTAATTGCACATATATTTCACATATATAGAAATATATGTGCTTTTTTCTACTGAGCTAACATACAATATTTTGTGCAGATGCATCATATACAATTTAAACTTAAAAGCATTTAAATACAGCTTATAAAATAAAACAAAACAAAATATTCCAAGAGGAGTGAATACTTTTGTGTTACTGATTTCAAAGCTTCAATTGCAGATTTGTCCACTCATAAATACCTCAGTGCTACGAGTGCTACTCTTGACAGTCAGAGAGTGAAAAGCCCTTCCTACAGACGGTAATATTTTAAACCGACTCTCACCCAGAGCTTTGAATAACCTGTTAGATATTTCTGCTTTAGCAACCTGCCAGCCTTTAGCAAAGGCTTGAGGATTCCTTTTGCTCTGAATGTAGACGCTTCAGCGATGGGATTTGAAGTACAGCCTTTTGCTCAGTTACTGCATTTAAGCGTACATTACAAAAAACACTCTGGATAAAATTCTTTCACATACAAGTTAGAGTGGGATTATTCCTCATATAAATCAAAATAAAAAGAGAGTCTTAGGAGTCCTTCTTCTGCTTTCTGTGCATTAATGACAGAAAGCAGAAGATGTGTGGAAGTTCAGACTGACTTATAAGTTACCTAAAAATGTTCGCTCTGAAACTTCTGTATCATTTATCGCCCATCCAGAGCCACCGATCACTGTCTCTCTCCTTCATGCACAGATGACTGCAAAGTGGAGCGGAGGCACCAGGTGAAGGCAAAGATAATTATTTAGATGTTGACAGTGGCGATAACGTTGATTCAATACCTCAGCTCTGGGACAATGCATTTCGAAGAAACGTAATGACACATGTCACATTTAAAATTACACGTATTAAATAAAGAGTGACCCCTGTGAATCAGGCCAAAGTTCCCGTAACGGTTCATTTTGTGTGAATAGGACATTTTCTCTCCATACTGTATGATTCGTTCATTTTACTGTTGCTGTGGGTGAATGTGAATAACGAGAGGAGAAAATGTTGCACTATATGCGACCCGCAATGTGTGTTCATAACAAAATAGGTAATTTTTGCAAATCGATGAGGCGAATAATGTTTATTCCTTACACTAAAAGGGTTTACATCTTTTCACACACGGCATGAATAATGATACTGCAGCATCTCTGCAGCATGGACGGCTCTCTAACCTCTGCTGTAATGCTCCAGGAGCTTCTTTTGTTGCAGACGCTCGGCAATTAAATCCGTGTTGTTGTGTTTCTCTTTCATCAGCTGCAAAATAAATAAATAAATAAATAAAATTAAAACATTATGAAAAAAAATTAAATGGATTTGTCTCTTTTGTATACATGTCACTATTTTACGACGTCGTCTCTTAAAGTGAAACTGACATTAAAAGTCAGACATTAATCTATATGTGTGACAGATTAAAAAGCCTTTTGTCAAACACTGTGAAGGTAAAGATAACAGAAAGAAAGTTCATATACAAAGCACACAGGATTCAAAAAGATAAAACGTAACTTTGCAAATTTAAATGAAAAACATTTCTGTCTATACTTCCTGGACCTAAGGTCTCAATGGGTTGTTGAGAATTTGTTTGGTAGTTTATGGCTTATTATTTGGGATATTATAGTTTAATATTTAAGTAACTATTTGAGTTATAATTGTAATAAATCTAGTTAGTATTTCATAGTTAGTATTTGGTTCAAAACTGACTATTTGTGGACCTTTAATGGAATGGACTACATATCCCATGATGCTTTAGAACTAGAAGTTAGAAGAAGAAAAACAAATATGGAGGGGTTTTCCTGAAAGAGCTGTGTTTTCTGTGACACTATGTCATATAACATATCATGTATGATTCGTTCATCCTTTTTCTTCACTAAAGTTTGTCTGAATAATCCGTCCGACTCCTTTTCATCTGTGAATTAGTAGAATATACAACTTGGGTCTCCCAGCAGCATAAAATCTTGCTATTGTGGTAAAATCAACATGG
Source organism: Poecilia reticulata (assembly GCF_904066995.2). Classification (NCBI taxonomy): domain Eukaryota; kingdom Metazoa; phylum Chordata; class Actinopteri; order Cyprinodontiformes; family Poeciliidae; genus Poecilia; species Poecilia reticulata. Next base: position 6,134,842 of record NC_088844.1, on the reverse strand, counting down.
AATGAAAACATATTACCAAAGATACGTTCACAAGGGATTCTAGGAGCTCAGAGTGGGATGACAGTGGCAAAAAAAAACAAAAAACTACATGTGAGCTTTACTTTTGGAAGGCCTCCTTTACACAGTAGAATAAGCAGTTGGACAATAGAAACATTACAAAATCTATCTTTTCTCTCGTTATTGAAAGGACAGGACAGAAACTGCGTCACAGGACTCAGTTTGCCAGGGGAAAAAAAATCAGATCAGTGGGTTCACCTGAAGAAAACCGCAGACAGTTTTTGAAAATTTTTGCAAGCCACTTTTGCAATATTGACAGACTGTAATCAAAGAAGACTTAAAGGTAAAAAGAAAAAAAAAAGCAAATGTGAATTTGCTTAAAAAATATGGTCTAACTTTTGCTTAAGGGTGTGCACATTGAACCTAGTAACTGCAGCTTGTTTGAAGTTTTTTTGCACCTCCCCTTGAACACATTTATCTGTTTTTCAGTTGAACTGCACAACTGTTTCAAGAGAAAATATTTTGAACACATGTTTTAATGGCACTAATATGTCAAAATTTAACAGGGCGTATAAACCTTTGAGAGCCACAGCAAATAAGAAAAACGGAAGAAACAATTCAGCCACATTTTATTATGTGTATTAATAAAATGGCAGTGTTTAGACAGGTGGACACAGGAGACAGAGTGTGATCCACTGTCTCAGTATCGAACGTCGTCTTACGTCTCCCTGAAGAGACGACGCTGGCCGATTTTAAAAGCTGTTTTTGCAAAGCGAGCCAAGCTGGTGTGTCACTCAGTCCACTTCGATTATGACAAATATTCTCCTTACAGGATGCTGCAAAGTATAAAACTATTAGAAATCTTAAACTTACTTCGTCACAGGCGGTCTTAAGTTGTTGCCTCGTGGATTCAAGATTAGAGATGACTTCATTTTTCTCCTTAAGTGTCAATTCCAACTTATTTTGTAGCTCTGAAACAATAACAAAGTAAACATCGTTATTGGATCGATGGTGATTTTAAACAAACATGAACGTCAAGGTTTCCCCTAGAAAACTTGCTAAGCCTGGCGGCTGGGCACTAGGTCAGTCATTCATCCAGCGGCCCGTCATGGTTTTGAGATAAAAAATGTTTAAAGTTGAGAGGAAATTTGAAAATATCACTTGATAATTATGTGTCATTGAAAGACACATAAACTATAAAGTTTAAAAATGCAAACATTTTAAAAAAGACCTAAATAAATAAGCAATGATTAGCCTGATGGCCCGCCAGGCTTATAATACACCCTGAACATAATAATTTGGATGAAAATAATATACATTTTCTGACTAGTAATTCTAGGTAATTAGGTAACTAGGTAATTCCCCTGCCACTGCCTTTTTATCTTTGCCCAGAAATCAGTCAATCCCGATGCTTTTAAAAATGGATTAATTACCAGCTTTGATTGTGAAGTTAACCTTCTGCTTCAACAAGCATGTAGTGGAAGGACGACTGGACTTTGTTTGCTCAGTTTGAAGATATCAGCTTGTTCCAGGACTTTATTGGTGGAATTTTATTTTTCACTCTGGATCCATGAGAACCTTTATTTTGTCATGAACAAATTCATCTGATACAAGTTGCTTCGTGCTAACTGGCCATTTAACAAGCTCTGCTGCACAATGTTGGTAATTTTCTTAACTATTCCAATGAGAAATACTGTTGCTGCAATAATGCCCAAGCTTTTTCGAATGGTATTGCTTCTCAACACTCACAGTAGTTTTTTTTTTCAGCATTCCCCTTAAATGATCAAGGATTTTCAGTGAATAAACACACCTTGTACTCTGGACTTTCTATAAAATCTGTTATTTTCTCCTATAAATTTTGATTATGACCAGTACTTTTTAATCATTTCTAGCAGATAAGTGGTAAAAAAAAACAAAAAACTTTTGAAAGTTTTGCTGAAACTCAGATTTCTGAGATTTCTGTCTTTGTTGATTTTATTAAACATGAAGTAAATGCAGATTGATTCAAAGGTGAAGAAATTATATACCTGAGATGAAGGTTGTGCAGTCGGCGGAGAGGCAAACTCTGGCAGCGGATACTTGTTCCTCCTTTTCATCCCCAAGGTTCTCTTCATCGCCAGCTTGCTCTTCTTCCTCCAGGTTGATGTCTTTGATGGTTTCTGGGCTGAGGTACGATATCATCATCATGCTCTTCCTCTTCAGAGAGCGGTTTTCACGCTTTAACTTAAGTTGCAGAGAGAACACAAGAACAATGCTTGTTTGCATACTTCCTTCTATTTGTCACAATACAAAAAAATCAAATCTCATTGTATTTTTGTTTTCACACCAGAAAAGTCCTTTGGACCATCAACGCATTCCAGTTGGTTGAAAAATAAAAAAATTATATATATATAAAGATCCTCACTCATATCAGAACTAGAATTCAAAAACCTAACAAAACTCTCCATGTCCAAGATAAATAATTTCTATCTATTCAAGGTTCATTCAATATATTCAAACTCTCATCTAAATATTTAAACTTTCACTTAGTATATATGATGCTTATTCAACATATTCAAACTTTCTTTCAATATATATATATTTTTTCACTCAGAATATTCAAGGTTCATTCTACATATTCAAATACGTACATTCATATAGATATATGTATGTCAGTTATTCTTGATGGCAGAAGAGGCATCGGTACAGTAGTGCACATTTATCTGTATAGTTCTGTGACTGAATTAAATGTGTTTACTCAAAGCTCTTGTGGAACATTTTTAGCCGTGTTTTTCTTTGTGTTTTGTCCGTTTGACATGATGTTTAACTGTGAGAGTGATGATTGCCCTTTTGAAAGGTCGTCCACCAGTCTATCAAATGTATCAACAAAGCAAAGACCCTCAGCACAACCGTCATGAGGCTCATCTGAGGGAGGGGAGTGTAAATTATGCATCTAGATGTCATCTGAAGAAAGAAGTGGGGACAAAGAAAAGGACACAAAAAAGTAAAAATAAATAAATAAATAAAATAAAATAAAAAGCATTATCAATGGCATCCCGTAGAGAGCAGATTGCAGCAAATCTTGCTTTTGATGACACCCTTCAGACTGCATCTGTTTTTTTTCCCCCTGAAATGCAATCAACAATACATAACATGGAATTGCATTCTTTCAACAAAATTGAACAGCTCAGCACAGATGCCCATATAAATTACATACTCAGATGAATCCAGACTGACATCGCATTGGCTTGCTCTCTCCGAAGGTCACTATTATGAAGCAACGGCCCCTTCATCTTACCTTGATTACACAACACCACAAAAACATTAAGTGTCAAAACCACGTCTTCATCTTTCCAGTTTTAAATTGCTGTTCCCTCGCAGCTACTTTTTTTTAATTCGAACGTAGGAGTGTCGAGAAATTTCACTCAGTCTCAGCATCTTTCCAGCGTTCTAAGAAATATTTTCGCTAACCTACCGTCATCGAGTTACTGCGAGTTTAATTTGTTTGTCATTTTCTATGGCTACTTAGACCTAATGGATTGACTTAAATATGTTTTGTGTAACGGTGACAATGTGATACGGAAATCTTAAGTTTGTAGTTCCATTTTTTTTACAGTTGGCTTATTGTTGGTGATCAGTGGGTTTGAATCTGAGCTCAATATCTGAATCTTAAGATCTACAGACTTAAGAATTATATCACTTTGCCTCAACATTTAATGTTGTTTTTGATTATGTTATTGTACTATCTAATGCAGTAATATATGTCAGCTGTGAAGCCATTGCAGTGTGAATTCACCTGGCAAATTCACAAACTGTTTCTCTCTGTCACTACTAACAGTGTGAAACATAAAAAAATAAGATTTGAATGTAAAATTTCAATGTAAACTTTATTAAGAAAATATATTTATTCATTATTTACTTACTGTATATCCATAAACTGCTCTGGTACAAATGTAGGATTCTTCTGATCATTATTGTGTGTTTTCTTTTTAACATAGGTATATTTCCTTTTTCTTTCTTCATTTCCCATTATTTTAGCGTTGACATTGGAGGTAAGTGCTAATGTGTGTCATTAAATAGCTACTTCAAATAGTATCTTCTCAACTTTGTGTAATCTAATGTAGGCACTGTGTGCTAATAAAAGTTTTTTTATTTATGGTTTCTGTTCAGAAATCCACTCAGATTAGATCCCCCCCTACCAACCCACTCTGATGAGAATTATATTTTTGCTTTGAATTAATCACTGAAGAAAGAAGAGAAATAGTTTTATGCTTTTCATGTCTTCATGTTATGAGTCTGATATGTGTCTCTTAGGTCAGGTACCGCCCTCCTGGTATCTCAGTCCTGTTTCCTGTCTGGGTTTTTATTTTGGTGTGACACCCCAACATCATCACTGGCCTCCGTTTAAGCCCACCTTAAAAACTTTCTGGATACATCCCTGACCTGCAGTCTCAAGGAGACATTTTTATGCTAATATAAAAATATATATTCCAGCATTAATACCTTTAAATTTTCTAAATGTGCTCTAAATTCAAACTTACTGAAGGGTAACAGTGAGTTAGTGGAGGAAGTATAGCAACGTACAGCTGACTATAGTAATCAGAAGAACTGCAGCCAGGCGAGACGTCGACTGTTAAAGAAATTGTGGTTATGGTGGTAATGAAACCTCCCCTCCTTTCAGTGCTTTAAACCTCCAGCATTTTCCATGTATGACAAGAATGAGCGCTTTCATCATCAGGCTTAAGGTGTGATTTAAAAATTATTCTCGACACTTTTTGTCCAAAAGTATTGGACTCATTTATTTGAGGATTTTTTAATGATCTGTCAGCATCAGAGGAATCAGTGCTATTTGAGAACAGTTGTTTGTAGAACTCTCAGAAAATATGTAATTCTCGAGAGACATTAAATGGTTTACCACTGCAGTCAGTGTTTACTAAAATAGTTTTTTTTTTCTTTAATCGTTTTTAGATGATTTGCAAGGAATGTACTGTGATCAACGTTCTCAAAGCATCGCCTCTGTGTCTGGAAATATGTCATTACCTCAGACATTCTACATAAGAGTAGAGATTTTTATTCATTTTTAGTAAACTGAGTTTTAGGTGAGTTAGCCCTAAGCTAAACATCCAAGCATTAAAAATGTTTAGAACTTTTTCAAAATCTTTGAAGTTGTTTTTCTATCTTCCACACTCTGACAATGTTTGAAAAATATACAGTTGAGGCGGTTTGAACTATAAATAAGTAACAATGTTTATTCTTAAACATTCATTCAGTTTTTGTTTTTTTATTGAACTCAACCCAGATTAATTATTACAATTCTTTTCCAAATAGCTTTGGGATATTCCTCTTTTTGCTTTATTGTAGATTAATGTGCCCCTAACAACACCTTTATCTGGTGCACTGTGTCAATGTCAAAGCTATTTTTAGTAGCATGCAGTGAAAGGAAAGTAGTTTTATACTGGAGAAGCCTGGTCGTTGCCATCCTATGGAACTCTGCTCGACTCTAATCTCTCTTACAGCTCCGTCTGGGCTTTCTCCCATTGACTTGGATTCCTCCAGTCCTGGTTTTTCAAAATATATGTAGTGATAAGAAAAGTGAAACAGAAACTAAAACAAGTGTATGTTTAGTTTTATTTTTAAAGAAATTTCCGCACTAAAAATATTGATATGCAAAAAACAAAAGAAAAACAAAAACAAAAACAAAAACGTTTTTGGGATACAGAAAACAACCTAACTTTATAAATGGGCTGATAAAAGTGCTACTTTCCATAAATTAAAAAGACCAAACAAGCAGAATGAAAAGACACTGAAAGTTCAAGTAGCAAGAAAAAAAAAAGAGGCTGAAAAAAAAAAGCCTAAAACTTGACCTTCACCATAATTCACCATCAGTCTCCCACTACCCCAAATTTGGTCCGGCTAGGTGGACTGTAGGGGCTTTTGTACAAAAATTGAATAAGAAATGATTACAGTTATAATCTCTGCACCAGTGGGCTACAAAATCACTATGTGCTGCCTCCCTCACACTCAATCACAGCCCACAATGGGAAGCGTCCAACAAGCTTGCTCTGAGGAAGGGAACCGGGGCAATTTTCACCCACGAGATGTGCTGTTGACGACCGCGCTTCTGATTGCAACATGTATGATTCAGTAGAATAATCTTCATGTCAACACACTGACCATAAAGCCATCCTGGGAGGCTTCTTTAATGTGGTATGGAGGATTCATTTAACCCAGACTTGAGGTAAACAAAGACATGAGTTAGTTGATTACATTATTTCTTTGGTCATGTCGTTTTAAAATACATTTCTGTTCATTAGATTTATATTAGTGTGACACAAAACTGAAGCAACACATCTGTGTAGGGGTACTGTGTACCTTTGAGGCCAGGGCTTCAGCACTTTCTCGACACATCCTTTCAATCTCCAGGTCTTCCTGAATCGCGCTGACTTCCTCGATGACTCTCTGAGACACTGAAAAATCACACATATTTTTTCTGCTGTTATTGGATGTTTTTAACACCCTATCCTGAGGTTTTTTTTTCCCCCCACACTCACACACTGTAAAAAGTTTCAGTCACATCACAGCAGTGATGTTAAATCCAATATTGAAATTAGAAAGTGCCGTAATCATAGTAATTGGGAAATAAAAGGTCATTTTTGTTTAACGCTCTACCTGAAATAAGTGGCACAGAGCAGCCCGACTGGTACATTTTAATATGGCAAGTGGTGCAATGGTTTTTTGGTTGCTCGTCTGTCCATCCGTCCAATAAAATATTATAGAGTAAAACAAAATTGTCAGAATTTTTTTATTTTTTTATTCTTCCCTTCCTTCTTTCATTTCTTCCTTTCTTCCTACTTTCCTTCCTTTCCTTCCTTCTTTCTCTCCTCCCTTCCCTCCATCAACAATCCTCTTTATCTGGAAGATACTGAATGACATAAAATAGACAGTTTCAGTATTCAAATATGAACTGTACCCAAGGTTCATTTACCTGAAACGTTTGGATGCATTCTGCATTAAACGAACAAGAACCGATGCTAATTTGAGAAGACTTAAGTCTAACAATGGAGTTTTTGTTACTATGCGCTGGTAGCTGTAAATTATTTTCATTTTAGTACATGAGTGCCGGACTCTATGGGAAAAAGTGGAGCGCCATAGAATCCGACTGGAAACTTCCAGTTGGAAGTTTCCAGTCGGTGATGGTTTTGTGGGGTGGCATGTCATCTGGTGTTGGTCCACTGGGTTTTCTGACATCTATGTTCAATGCAGCCGTCTAGGAGAAAATATTACAGGACTTCACGTTTCCTTCTGCTGACAAGCTTTTTCATTTTCCAGCAGCTCTTGGTATCAACCCACACTGCCAAACATACCAAAAGCTGTTTCCAGAGTAACTCAGCTGCCAGGGCGTTACTAAGCTTGACTGTCCAGCAAACTGGCCTTACCTGAGCCCCATAAAGACTCTATCAAAAGGAAGATGAAGGACACCAGACCTCAGAATGAAGATGACTTGAAGGCAGGAGGCTGATCGACTCTATATCACAGTGGATTGATGCGATAATTAACACAAAATCTCAATTCACTAAGTAAAATTGTGCAGTTAATCAGATAGATTAATTGCACACAGTTTTCAAGCCTTTATTTTAATCATTAGGATTTTCCACTTACATCTAATGATGTATATATATATATATATATATATATATATATATATATATATATATATATATATATATATATATATATATATATATATATATATATAACATATTTTAAATTCATTTCCCTTTGAAATTGGACGATATTCCCCACTGAAAAAAGAAGACCGGTTGATACAAAACTGCCTGGACCAGAATGAAAACCAGGTATTTGAAAAATCCCACCGTCTTAGTTGACCTAACTGATCTCCATCGTCTTTATGCTGCCATTGTTCCTCTTCTGTCAAAAATCGGGCAGCATTTTGAATAATTCTTTTAAATTAGAGAAGCAGTTAAAGTCCTTTGTCGAGACAAATTATAAAATTTTCAAAGCATTTAAGCAAATTTGTTACAGTTTAGACAATTCCCTCTTCATTGTTACCGATCATCTGATTATGGGTCCCGATTGTTCTAAAATGCTGCTTAATCAATAGGTAATAAAATTCTCTATCATATCAGTGTAGTGAGTTGCAACGATCAACCCTATAAAGATAGAACCTATATAACAATACATAGGGCTAAATAAATTAAATTAACGTTATTAACATTATCTGCTAATACTACCTATAACTTAGGTCTATTTTATCATTAAAAAATATCATATTTTTCTAACTTATGACCTTATATGCAGACATTTGGGTATATTTTTATTTTTCAAACCAGTATTAGGAATACTTTTCACATGTTAAAAGACGTTACAAATTACTTGGTGGTAAATTTGATATAAACAGTTGAAAACTGAAACGTAATTGTACAGCAAGAAGTGTTTTTTTTTTCCTACAGAGGTAGCAGCGCTGGTGTGATCTCTGCTATCAACATGAATTTGTTTCCAAAGCTTCGCATACACACTTCAAATGTTTTGCCCCCGCCGTTTAATTTTCCAAGCCGATTCCCCTTACAGGCTGAATGCTTTGCTGTGACCACTTTTGTGAAGGCAGAATTTGAAACAGGGCCCCACATGTCAAAAGATGGAGCAAATAGTTTGCCTTTGTGACGCTGACAGTTGTGTGGATTTTCATTTGAATAAATCTGGCATGTGCCTGTGTGTTCAATGATTCTCCAGCCCAAACACATATTGTGTTTGACTTACACATTAATAGTGGCTGCCTCACTGTGCCAAGCAGCTGCATATTAGGGCCTATTACGTGATTTCATAGCTCTTAGAAAATTGCTCCTATTCACAGCGAATCGGCTGGGGTGGGGCAGGGGGGCTGGTGGTGGTGGTGGTGGGGGGGGGTTAGGGGGGTGGTAGAAGGACAGGAGGAAAAAGCCTGCAACACACAATCATGCCTTTTCAACCGGAGATGGCAAGGTTGATGACAACATGACCATTGTGTTATAATGATAACACCACAAAGGCATCTGCCCTGCTCATCAAGGCTTTACAGAGGCTGCAGATACAATTTAATTCACTGCTCTGTTGGCGGCGCTGATACCATTATGCAGCGCGTTGGCACGGGGGGTAATCACTGTCTTTCTTGAGAGCAAAATAAAAAATAAAAAAAAGAAAGAAAAAAAAGACAAGCACAAAAAAAAATAGGGGAGAGAAAAAAGATGGAGTGATGATGATGATGGGGAAGCCAAACTTACAATTAAGACTTCCAATTCGGAGGTGTCAGAGCCCCCCTGTAGACTTGCGCTCATGCACTTGCAACGCTTAAAGTACTGTTTATTTACCATGGCTACCAGTAATTATAATTAACATATCATTCAGTCGTAAGTGTATTTTCATCGGTGGCTCGGTCTGGCCACTGTGTTGTTGAAACAGACAGACAGGACAGCTGAAAAGGTTGAGCAATGAAAACTGGATGCTAAGTGCTTTTGTGCGGACTGGTGTGGACAGCGCCGCCGTTACGTAGATATCACCCTGCACTAGCGGTGTTCATCAATTTCTTAATTAGGTGTCACCATGGCAAAGGAATTGCCCACATCAGTGGCACTAATGCTTAATTTCTTCCTTGCTCGACAGTCGTGTTTAATTAGTTTAATGGCTGAGCAGGGGGACTCTCTATAGGCATTCTCGTGCGAGCACAGCTTTAAATATTACGCCAATTTGTAATAAATAACTACATTTGGGTTGATATTTCAACATCAAGAAACGGAATATCGACCTAAGAAATATCGCTGGATAAAAGGTAAGTGTTTATTTGCATATTGGCGAGTGAAGTAAATACTTGGCTCTCTGCTCTTAAGAGAAACTTTCTAAATACCTTCGTTTTCTTAGCTGCTGCTTGGGAACGGTCAGCTTCGGTTCCCTCCTCTGGTGTTTCTGTGAGGTGGAGGGCTGGAATCTAGGTAGGCTGTATTTCTTCCTTAGCCACTCTTTTGTTACCATGGTGACATGTTTGGGTAAACACCATGCTGGAAGGCACACTTAGGGCCCATCTTCATTGTTCACATCCAACTTTGCAGTACTGTACGGCGCGTGGCCCTGCCCACTGCCCTTTCATGCAGTCATTTTGTCTTGTATCTTCGGTATACGGACACTGACAGCATTGAGCTTCCACCTCCTGTCTGTTTTTTTTCTTCCGGCCCTACAAAATCCTTCCCTCTTCGTTCAAACAGAAGTCTCGTTGACGCCAGTGAGCTTTATCTTGGTCTCATCTCAACACAACGTTTTTATCTCAAGCATTCTCTGACTCTTTTTTGATGTTTACTTGCAAGCTTAAGATAGCTGTAAGGTTTAAACAAATAAGATGTTTAGGGGCGTCCAAGTGACCGTACCCAGACAAAATGAACACACGGTTCAGCTAGAAGGCCTACAGACACACATCTATTGGCATTTAGGGTTTTTTATAAAAGTTTGAGTGAAATCAGACGTGTCTTGAGAGAGCTACATCTGATGAATGTCCTTCTGGGGAAAATAAAGAACATATTTTGTTTTCCTTTAGGGCGGAGCTAAACTGACTCTTTGCTAAGTTGCAAAGAATAGAATGTGTTCAAAATGAACAAAATGGTTCCTTTTGTTCAGGATTTCCTGCGGGGGCTAGACTACGGTTTCCAAAAGGCAACGTTGATTTGCTGCGACAAATCAAGTTTAAATACTAAGCAACATCTGCTTTGTGACACCTGGTACAGTTTAAAAGTTGATACTTTAAAAAGGGTAAAGCGGAGCCTCCACAAGAAAAACATGACTTTGTGTTCTCAGTGAACAGGCAATGTGAAAAAATTGTATATATTCTCAGCATCTGTGGTAACTCCATAACAATAATATTTTGTGTTATGAGTTATGCTAAGCTTGTGTTTCATGGTGAGAGGTTAAAGTTTTGGTTTGATAACATCAATGTCCACTGAATAAAATTCAAGATTTTAATTATTAATATGGAACACAAAAAAATCTATTTTGTTAAACTATAAAACAAAATATGACACAAAAAACATTGCGTCAATACTCATGTGCATATTGAAACGTGTGCATGAGATGTTCTGTAGAGACCACTAGAGCACCTGTTGGACGTTTCTCTTCATAACCATTAATGCATGTGAATTGTTATTGCAACTGCATTACCTGCACAATATTAGACATTCTGGCAACTGTTTAGGAGTTTAAAAAGGGAATTTATTTGTTAAAAGACGGAAGATGAGGAATGAGATTACGCTGATTAAAAAATAAAGACGTTGCAGCATAAGTCTTCCAGTGCTCAGGTCAAAAAATGTGCTAAAAATACCAATAAGATGTATTGCACTGCATATCTCACAGAGCATCACTTTGACACTGCAAAGATTTCTAATTTCCTTTTTTTCCCCCAAAATTTAAATTGCACTACTTTTTAGTGCTGTCTACTTCTGATTGCAATTTGTAATTTGTAAATCCCTCAAAATGAATTATGTCAGCCCCAAAATGTAAGCTATCTAAACTGGGAAATGTCAAAAGAACCTAAAATATAACACATTGATTATCCGAGACCTCGACTGATCCTGGGAGAGAAGACTCACCCATCTGGAACTCAGTGAGTTTCTCCACAGCCTCGTTTCTCTCCCTCTCCAGCTTTTGCCACTTTTGGAAGAAAAAGAGACAGAGCACGTTTCAAAAAAGATGTTAATTTCAAATCAATTGATAGTTTATAAGTAAGACAATAATAATACTCAGGAAAACATTTTCTTTACAGTAAACTAAGAGGAGCGACAGACTGGCGACCTGTCCAGGGTGAACCCTGCCTCTCGCCCGGAACGTTAGCTGGAGATGGGCACCAGCAACCCTCCTGACCCCACTGAGGGACAAGGGTGTAAGAAAATGGATGGATGGACGGACGGACGGATGGATGGATGGTAAACTAAGAGGAGTGTTTTTATTTTTATTTTTCCAAAATAATTTTTTTAAAGCCTCAAGAAATGATTTAATGTGAAACTGTACAATCTAAATCACACTGACTGGAATAAAAAGAAATAACATTGTGTGTTATGGATAAAATGTTGAGTTCAAATGATCTGCAGATCATTAAAAAAAACCAAGCTAATTGTGTCGGTTTCCTCTGTATGAGTTATAAATAGTTATAATAAAGTTATAATAGAGTTATAATAAATAATTATAAATAACTGTTTTCAAACTGAGAAACAATCATCTAAGAAATAACCCTAGATAAAAGGTGAGTGCTTATTTGCATTTCAGTGTTAAATACGTATTTGATCCCCACGCAAACATTGGATATTATTGAAGGAGCCCTCACCATGACCGTAGATCATTACAAAGTAAATTATGTACCAAACGATTGCTTGTCTGTACCAAATTATATTTTTATAGGAACATTACTTCCTGTTTTCACTGCCTCTCAGTCAATAGGTGCAATGCACTTAGTAGGTCTAACGCTAAATAGTTTTTAGAACGGCTTCATTAACATTACTTTAGTCTATTTTAATAAAGCTTTTAGGTAAAAAAAAAAAGACAAACTAGGGTTGTTTTTTGCAAGTATCAAAAATATTACAGATTCATTTTTATGTGTTAAACTTCTGAACAGATGCACCGATTTATCGGCCAGTCGATTTATCGGTGCCGATTTCACTAAATTTGGGAAATCGGTGATCAGCCGATTTTTACACGTGAAGCCGATCTTAACCATCGATTTTATCTACCTTGGCAAAAGTGTTTAACTCAACTGTTGTCTTCTTCTGCTCTGCTGTGAAAGAGGTTTGACTAGCAGACCAGCTCACCAGATCAGGTCTATATGTTTGCAGTTAACAACAGTCATCTCACTATTGGCGACTTATCAACTTTCTTGCTACATTTAGCAACATTTTAGTCAAAAGAAATCGGTATCGGCCAAAATCTTAATTGGCAGGTCAGGATTTTTAATAGATCGGTAATCAGTGATCGGCCAGAAAACTGCAATTGGTGAACCACTACTGCGAAGCAAGTTACTTGCCATTATTAGCAGAACCACATACCAAATTGTCAATATCTGAACACTTACAGTTCTATCTGCAGTCTCCTCCTCCTTCTCCTCCTCCTCGTTCTGCTGGGCCTCATCTTCACGCAGCTCTGTGGGAAGTAAAGGATGCCAGTAAGCCATCTTCATCACAATGTAAAAACATCTGTAGGAAACCCAGTGCTAAGATCTTGTTTAAATAGATTCAAAGGGACACTCATGCATCATGTGATTCTCAGCAAGCTATACTTGTGACTCATGTCTCAAAATAATTATAGGACAACGGGCATGGCTGCGAGGTGACGTGTTTGATGCTACTCCTACAATGATTCCAAGAATCCTCTTTTAAAAAATGACTGAACGCTCCAACAGTAATAACTGAACGTGGTTAGGGCGCAACAGCAACATCAGGCCCTGGAAGTCCAGAACAAAGATAATGTCAAGAATAACCACAAAATCTAAGTTGACAAACTTTGGACCGCAAAGCATGGAGCTTAGCACAAACAAGACAAAGAAGTTAGCAAAGAAGTTAGCAAGGAGTCGAGCTTTAGCAATGAAGCTGGCAAGGAGCTAACAGCTAATCAGGATGAAATTAATAAACCACCCGGCGACAAAGCAGAGATAATGGCAGCAATGAAGAACATAAAGTTTTCTGGAAGAGTTGATGGCATTATGACAGCCATGGAAATGAGATTTCATCATTAGATTGGTGAATCTAAGATGTCTGTGGATTTTTGGACAGTTGGATAGCAGACGCATTGGATTCTTGAAAGAGCTCATCGCATAGGACTGAAAAGAAACGCAGAAGCATCGCCAAGAACGGTAATTACGAGGTTTCTTAGCTATTGGCAGCAAATATGATATTCAAAGTCACCAAAGTAAAGATGAGTATCTTCTATAACAAATGTGTCAAACTGGAGGCCCACAGGCCAAATCCAACCCGCCATAACTAGAAGGTCACGATTCATTGAACTTTTCATTGTCCTTAAATATCATTTTATCAGTCAAATCAATTCAGCTTTCATTTGTACAACACCACTGTGAAAAAATGTTAAAAATTGGTACATTTTAAGTAGTACTAATTGAATGCAGGGAAAACTGTAATATTTTAACAGGTTAGCAGGTAATTTTAATACATTCTGCCACAAGCAGCCCATTGAGGACATTCATGATGTCATGATGTCGATGTGGTCCAAAATGGGGGTCAAAACACGTTTGACCCCCCCACTCTAAAAGAACCATTGGGTGAGATTTGTCACCACAGAGGTTCACCAGCAACACTATGATTGAATCTGACTGAATCCAATATATACTTTACTACAAGAATATACCTTTTGGTATGAACATTGCTGTGTTCATAATGTGTCAAGGAGTACATACTCTATTATATTTTGAATGTTTTGGTAAAAAATATATTGAACCAATATTGTGCTTGTTAGAGATCACCTCACATGTACAGGGCTAACTTGACTGTTGGAGTTGGAGGAGAAGGTTGAGAATTACGCAAACATATGTTTTGTTCGTTAAGGTTTAGTGTTAGATAATAAGAATCTAGAAATAACAGTGGACAGAAGTAGTATAATGGAAGAGTCTGACTCTGATATTTTGTTTTTGTTCCAAATCTGTTATTGTATGTTATTGTAATGTTCAATTATTCTTGTTACACCTCTCGGACTAATTTTTAGAGTTAGTGCATCATTCAGTGCACGGAACTCGTAAAGACTAACATAAAACCATAAAACCAAAGAAAGAAAAGAAACAAACAGGTCATGAATAAACTGAAAGACATGAACTCTGAAAATAGCATCACAAGAGACGATAACCTTAGAAGAGGAAAACAGAAGATTTCATGGCTGCTTCACGTACGTCAAGATCCAGAGGTGTAACAACTCTAATTCACAAATCTGTTCCTTTTTTTAGGTCACCAATGTTTTTTAAAAATAAATTTGGGAGATATGTCACTCTTCAGGGGTCCATCTTACAAGAAGATCTGAATTTAGTAAAAGTATGTGGTCCCAAAACAGATGATTATAGTTTTGTCATAAATCTGTCTTTAATCCTTTCATCAGAGATAGAGAACTGCTTTATTTGGAGTAACTGTGTTCTGGACCCCACTCTGGATTCAGGACCTGACCAAACACACACCAGAAGCAGAGAAACCATCTGTGATGTTATGAAAGAATTAATAGATATCTGCGTCTTTAGCGCCCATTTAAATATTATTATTATTATTATTATTATTATTATTATTATTATTATTATTATTATTATTATTATTATTATTATTATTATTATTATTATTATTTGTAATACTATCTTAGATTAAATTGGCTTTGTTCAATTAATCTAAGACAGTAGATTAATTCAGCAAATTAATCTACTCTATTTGTTAGACACACACATTCTTGCCCTCATTCTTTGGGTCTTGTGCTGACAAGTGGCATCAAGTGTGAATAAGAAACAAACTAATGATGTGATCAAGTTCTCTCTTTTTACTACAGGCTCAGAGCATCGTCTCTTTGTATTTAGATCTAGGCTTCCCATCCTGGACTCATCCAACTAAAGACTGAAAAGTATATTTCCCAACTCTGTCCTGTATTGTCATATTTCAAACCTTTCACAGTTTAACCTAATCAATTGCCCTGCCCCTAATAATATATATAGTAAATCTTCACTAGACAATTTTTTTTTTAGACAATGCTGTGACAACTGTTAAAGAATCTTTTTCATTGTTAATGTCTTTTGTAGCACAAAACAGCTCAGCAGAGGGCAGCAGCCTTATTTCTGCCCTCTCCCATATTAGTGTCAATAATCCTGGCCTCAGACGATGGACTCATCTCTATACTTGTCCTGTTACATCTCAGCACTCTATTCGATAACATCGACTGTGAAAAACAAGCTTTTTAGTCAGTCTCCATGGATGGCAATAAATTGTCTGGACATAATGTGAGGAACCTTAGTGCTATTCCATGACCAGGAAATGTCATGTACATCCCACAATAAACTGTGGGACTTCCTTTGTTCACCTCTGCTATTTCTCTTTTATTGACAAATCATCTGCCTCTGTTTAGTTTTGTCCTCTGCGTCCGCTACGCTGATGCCAACTAACTTCCTGTCCTTTTTGACTACATCCATAAATCTCCTTTTTGGTCTTTCTCTTGTCTGTCTCTCCTATGTCCAAACAGAACAGATACATAAAGAGCACAAATAGCTGACTAAACAACAGCTTTTTCCCAAAAGCTGTGAAATCTCTCTGCCTCCTTTCAGACACACCGTCACCCTTATGCTGCACCCTAAGAACTAAGATTATTTATCTATTTATAATTGAGGGTTCAATTTTCAATCCAAATCTGTTCTTGAAACATAATGACAAATAAAAACCTCATGTCTTATGTCTTTCTCTGACACCAATGAATGTCAAGTAACCTTCAACAAGACATAAAAAGTTGTGAACCAGATGATCTTTTCCCATTCTGTACATTTGTTGCTTTATTTTATCTCCACTGCGACAGACTGGCGACCTGTCCAGGGTGACCCTGCCTCTCGCCCGGAACGTTAGCCGGAGATAGGCACCAGCAACCCTCCCGACCACCACTAAGGGACAAGGGTGTAAGAAAATGGATGGATGGGTGAATTTTATCTCCACAGAAGAGAGAACCACAACATTTGACCAAACTATGGCAAAAATGAAACAGAAAGTATGCTGTTCTGAAAGATTTACCTTTGTTTGGCAAGTCTGTAATATTCACAGTCAGTCCCTCTGCAGCCATGGTGAGAAAGTCTTGGACTAACCAGAAGAGAGTTCCTCACTTGCGACACACCAGCAAACAGAAGGCAGATAAGGAGAGTGAGTTGAGATTACAGGAGACTACAGTCCAAGTGCAATAAAATGCACATTGTACCTCCGAATCTCTTAAGCATTGTAAGTAATTCGATTCATTAGTGCAAGGAAGTATATCCCCTTTCAGTTCCAGAAGTTTAGTGAAAAGCAGTGATTTGGTGTCTAACCTGGTTGTCAACAGGGTCCGAATTAAGAAGGTGTGTGTGAAAAATCCACTGCTCCACCTGCTGCTTCAACAAGGTTTAAGAAGTAAAAAACAGCAGAGAGGAATTGCTGATCAAGCACAATGATAGGATTGGTAGGGTCTAGAATGTTTCATGGGGTGGTACAGAAAAGAACAAGGTGGAAGATCAAAGTTAATACAAAACTAATTATACAAAAATTGGGTAACACTTTATTTGATGGGGTGTGCATAAGACTGACATGACAGTGTCATAAACACGACATAACATTTGTTATGAACATGAAGGAGTCTTTATAAATGTTTGACTGTTGCCTTGTGTCATTCAGTAAATAATGGCACTTTTAATGCAAAGCTGAAACTTAATTAACTTTCTATGCAATTTTTCATAGAACTTTACATTAAAAGGGTCATTAATGCAAATCCAAATAATGCAAATATCACACTTTTAATAGACTTCTCTAAATACAAATTTTAAAGCATTAAAACTGTCGTTATGTACTAAATAAAACTTCATAACAGTCATAAACATTCATAAAAACTCCTTCATGTTCATGAGTTACGTCACTCTTATGCACACCCCTTCAAATAAAGTGTCACCAAAAATGATATTATGATCATGATGATACCGGGTATATTATACCAAGTGTTTACTTTTTGCAAAGCAAGACTTGACATTGTGCAGCTTATGTTCCAGCGTCATTTGGTAAATAATGACACTTTTAATTCAAAGTTGCTTTAAGAGTTGCATTGAAAGTCCATTAAAAGTGCCAGTATTTCACTTAAGTGTCATTATTTACAAAATAATACAAAGTTGGCACTTTTAATGGACTTTCAATGCAACTTTGCATTAAAAGTGTCATTATTTACCGAATGTTGCTTCATGACAACAGGCACACATTCTTAACTCCTTCATGATCATAACAGATGTCATGTCATGTTTATGACACTGTCTTGTAAATCTTATGAAAATTCTGTCAAATAAAGTGTTACCAAATACACTTATTAAAAATGTCACTATGACGTGACAGTGAGACGTACATGTAAAAAAAAAAAAAAAAAGAAATTCAAGCCCTTCTAACTCTTCCATGTGGTCCTACTGCCATCTGCAGAAACACTCCACCCAGTCAGAAACAGGCAGTCAGAGCCAGGAGAGTCTTATCATTGAGTGAGCTGCCGCCTTCCTGCAGCTGTGCTAATAGTGGAGAAACAACTTAACGTTACAGGAAACCCGTGTATCCGCTGCTGAATCGGGGCTAAATTCTAAGTAGCCAAACAGACTCTCCTTCTCTTCACTCAAACAGCTGGGTGGTGAGTTTCCACAAATGACATTAAACATGCCTATAAACATGTTTATTTTTCTCAACAGTCCATATGAAATGCTAACGTCTCAGATTGCTGCCAGTTTAAACGCTCCTCAATCAGATAAAATGAACATTAAGTTAGACTTCACAAAAGTAAAACAAGTCAGTCACTATAGGCAGCTGAATTTAGAAGTTGGAATTTTAAATAGCCAAGTAACTTTATTAGCTCATTGTTTGTTCAAAGGCATCTTTTATTCTTTTGGTTTTTGAACAACTAATTCATGAGCATCTCAAGCAGCAGCGCCTTCAACCAGAACTTGATTTTGAAGGCCATTTTCTTTTCCCGATTCTGTGTTTCAGTGTAAGATTATCATAAATATACACTTCTATGCCTAAATTTTAGTAAGAAGCTGGCAGATCAGCTACTGAAGTGACCGGAAAAAAATATGCACAGATTGGTTCTTATATATTCAGAAAAATAAAGCTGGGTGATTTCAATGTAATGTTGAATTGTTAAATCAGGATTCAATTCATTACCCCTTATTGGTAAATCTAATTTTAATAATGATTAACTTAATGAGATTTTCACAGCTTTATCTAACATTGATGGTAAAAGAGCTTTTTGTTAGATCCCAGAATAAGCAAATAATTTATTCCAAGAGCTTTTCTTTGATATCATGGAAAAACTTCTTGATTTGAAATGTTAACAGCTAATCTGTTAAAAGCATTTCTATCATGAACAATCAGTTATCAGCAGGTCAGAACATCACCACTGTACGTCTAACTTGAATACTTATGTCAAACAAAAAATAAAGACGCCAACGCGGTTCAAGAAAGAGGAACAGCAAAGGGTTTACATATTAATTTATTCACATACACATGCTCACAAACGGCTATATCTGCACAACAAATCATTTTTTGCACACAGTTGGGAATGTTCATTATATGTTTATATAACCTTATCAACAAAAACACAAATAATGTAAACTTGCACCGTTATGTGATGAGGCCAGTGAGCCCATATAAGAGGAAATATGGGAAAACATACAACAAACTTCTGATCCGTTTAATATCCACATCTTTGGGTGGATTTTCTAAAGAGGTTTGAATTTGATGCGACTGCAATTAAAAAAAGAAAAAAAAGAAATTAACAGCAGTTTTCTGCAAGCAACGACAAAAAAAGAACAAAAAACATGACAATAAAAGCATTTTCAATTAATAGCAATACGGTACTAGGAAGTTGAATCAATGACGTTTAAATTTGTCCCTTAATTTAGAAATATAGATGCAACTTTCTTTACCTGGTTTGTTTCTGGAGTCAACGTGTGTTGATCGACAGAAGGTTATAATAAATAAGGACTGATCTCAAACTACTATGATATGTTCACCAGTTTGCACTTAAAAACAGATACTAGAACCACCAACACTTTCCACTCTTGACTGGAGAATACAGATAAACTACAGTACAACCACATATCGGAAAGGTCTGTCCTCTTCCTGAATGAGGGTAAGGGGAGGGCGGAGGTGCTGAAGGCGGAGGTGATT
Organism: Poecilia reticulata; assembly: GCF_904066995.2. NCBI lineage: Eukaryota > Metazoa > Chordata > Actinopteri > Cyprinodontiformes > Poeciliidae > Poecilia > Poecilia reticulata. The sequence continues at coordinate 6,114,944 of NC_088844.1, read as the reverse complement.
TACAGACAGAGTCGACCTGGAGGTGAAAAGTGAAGATGAGTCGAGGCTTGACGACACAAGCTGCCGAGGCCACGAGGGTGAAAGATTGTAGGTGAGGAAAAAGGGAAGGAAAAAAACAACGAGGAGAGGAGAGAGGCGGACCTAAACGAGCCTTAGTGGCGAGCAGCAGATTCTCTGGGGTAGAACTCAGCCAAGGTGCTCTGAGGAATCCTCTTCAGCATCTCCTTGGGGAAAATTCGCAGCAGCTGCCAGCCGATGTCCAGAGTCTCGAAAACAGTCCTGTTGTCATACGGGCCTGAGGGAGAGCAGGGCCACACACATTAACCACCAGAACCGCATATGCCACATCCACTCAAACAGTTCAGAGAGAGGCAAGATGGTGGGTGTCTGACAAACAGACAATTATTTATCAGTTTAGTTTTAAACCCAGATCAAAGGCTGATTTGAACACTTTGAAAGATCTAGAGATCCATGGACTTGGCTAAAATTTAAGGGCAGAAATTTACATCAACATTTTCAAGGTTTCCCCCAGAAAACTTGCTAAGCCTGGTGGTTGGGCGCCAGGGCAGGCATTCATCCAGCGGCATGTCGTTTTTTTGAGTTAAAAAATGTTTAAAGTTTACAAAAAGTTTGAAAATATCACTTGATAATTATGTGTTATTAAAAGATTGGCAAGATTAATGTCTGATCACCAACTGTAAAGTCTTAAAATGCAAACATTTTAAAAAGACTTTAAATAAATAATCAATGCCTAGCCTGGTGGGGGCACAAGTAAAGCCTGGTGACCCGCTAGGCTTATAATACACTGAGGGAAACCCTGATTTTGCCAAACACCAGTATTCTCTGTTTGTTCTGCTATGACACTGGACAAGTATTTAAAATGCTCTTTTGAAATCTAAAAGTTTTTTTTCCTCATCATGGGCATAAATGTAAAATTTATTTTCAGCCTCTTGGTTATGTCTTTGAACCAATGATGTGTCTAAGAATAAGAAACGGCTCAACAAGACAGGTCACAATTGCACATAATGGCTCTAATAAACACCTAAATTGATAAACAACCTTTAGGCATGTTGTACGTTTAGCCAAAACCCATCCTACTGGACTGATTCCAGTAGGAGGCCCTGACTAGACATGTTATGAAAATGGTGCCTAATGGTTGAGCTGAATATACAGACTGGCCTTCCTGTCCAATTTTGCTCAGAAAATATTCTCGCTTACAGCACAAACGGCTTTCTCCCTTTCACTCGGATTCTTTCTGGTCGATTTCTGACTGGGCCAATCAATGAACAGAAGGAGAGGTTGTGAACGATGACATCAATTTTCTGCGCCGTTTTAGACTTCTAGTCCGCTTGTTGTTTTAGCAATGGCAGCAGAGGAAGTAAATGAAGCTGTTCAGTCCTTGTTGGTCACACTTCTAAATATTGAATTAACAATAACAGTCGCCTCGTTCAGCTCAGCACTTCCCTCTTCGCAGTGGAGGATGGTTGTTTACAACGCAGCCAATTTCAGATAAGCTTCAGCGTTAGTGATTGGGTGAAATGTAAAATCTCAATCTGTCCACGCCTCCAGGAAGTAATCATTTCTCACAGCCAAGAGCCCAGACCAAGCAGAGTGGTCTGGTTTTCACTGAATATGTAGTGAAGGGCAAGTTTTTCTTCCAGCAGCTCTACAGTATAGGCTTTCAAAGAATCCTACATTTTAGGTGCAGCTGCCAGAAAAATGTCTTTTTACCTATTGTTATATTGAAGTCATAAAAACATGTCTGTATCTATGAACGATGACGTTTTATATATATATATATATATATATATATATATATATATATCTGAAATAACTTCATCACAAGTTATTGTTCTTCGTTTTTTACCCTGAGCAATAAAATTCTTCTCAAACTTCTGCAGGAACTCCAGGTAGAGGAGATCGTCAGAGGTAAGGGCCTCCTCTCCCACCACAGCCTTCATGGCCTGGACGTCTTTACCGATGGCGTAACAGGCATACTGGAAGCAAACACAGGGACACATCATGGTCTTGATGATGGCTGCTCTTTGAACATCACTGGCCACACCTTAAACCAGTGGTGCCTGGAGGGCCGGCATCCTGCGTGTTTTACTTCTCTCCCTGGTTTAACACACCTGGATCAAATGATGGCTCATTAAAAATCCTAAAAACGTTACTGACATGCTGAGGAGGTTGTTACTACCACCAGGGAGGATCTGAAACACGCAGGATGCCGGCCCTCCAAGACTGACTTTGGGCACCACTGCCTTAAACCATTGCCTTGGATGGGATTTGTTACCAGCTGGTTGGACACATCGGCGTGGTCTTTCCTGGTCATCCCTTCACCGATAGCTGACTTCATCAGACGAGACAGCGAGGGCAGCACGTTAATGGGTGGGTAGATCTAAAACACACAAGTGTAAAGTGTGTAATGAACAGAGCTGAGCAGGAAGCAGGAACATTTAGTAACAGTTTTATTCTCTTTCAGAATATAAGCAGTTCATATCCCAGAATGCAGAAGCTCACTATGTTCATTTACAGAATGAATGGTTTACTGACTAACGGTGGCGGTGTGAGCAGCACGGCTTCGCTGATGTAAACATCTAGGATTCAAGTCTGTTCTGGATAACTTTAAGAAAACTTTAGCATTCGTGTTCACCATCAGGAATGTTTCAAACAGATGTGAAACTGATTTCCTGTTACGAAATTCCACCTAGCCCAGTCGTAATAAATCAATTAATCCATTAATGATCAATTAAAACAAGCTCAATCATTCCTATTTGCATGATTTATCGTTTTTTTTATTGTCGGTCCTAACCAGCCCTTTTTTGGAAACACAGTTTAGTTTACATGCTTCAGAATTCATTGTATATTTTGTTTATTTATTTTGGATATTTAAAATGACTTCCTGTCGCAGTGTTAGATGTTCTTTAGGATTTACAGTAAATCTTATTAATCTTTGACAAAGGACTCTTGCATTATTATGCCATTTCCATTACATTACTTTAAAATGGTCTGAAAACAACATTATCGTTTATCACAATAACTTAAGTGACAATTTATCGCCAGCAAAATGTGTTATCTTAACAAGCCTAATCCCAGATAAATAAATAAGAAGACTACTATTACACTACAATACACCATTTTCTTGCAGTGCTTAGAGCACAACAGGGACTCAGAATTTTGCTTTGTTTTAGGCGACGAAGAGCAAGACATGTTTATATAAAGAGCTTCGGAAATTCTCCAACCTGTCTGTTGTGCAGCTGTCTGTCGACGTAGACCTGGCCTTCTGTGATATATCCAGTGAGATCAGGAATTGGATGGGTGATGTCTGGGAAAACAAAAACAAAAGTTTTTGTCAATTCAAAATGTGTCCTTAAAAATACAGACAATCCCCAGCCGTATTCAATAACTGTAGTAGAAGAACTATTTGACAAAATTAAGCAATCATGACTATTCTTAGTGCTGGAGTAGGCTGATAAAACCATAGTCTGAATAAACTATGAGAGCCATGGAGTGTGTTGTTGCTGCTCACCGTCGTTGGGCATGGTGAGGATGGGGATCTGGGTGATAGAGCCGTTCCTTCCCTCTACTCGACCGGCGCGCTCGTAGATGGTGGCCAGGTCAGTGTACATGTAACCCGGGAAGCCTCGGCGGCCGGGCACTTCCTCTCGAGCAGCAGAGACCTGACAGGCAAAAAAAAAAAAAAAAAAAAAGTTATTTTTGTCAAAGAACACAAGAAGCCATTTCTTCTCAGTTCAATCACTTTCTGTCCTCTCTGTGCTGCCACTGATTCAGAGTTTCTGATAAAAACAATAAAATTCTATCAGACAAAGGTAATACAAAAGAAAAAAGGAAAACAAGACCGTTTCAAATAACGTCATTTATTAAAGCTGACATATGTAACTTTTTTAAAAAGAAGCTTTTTTGCAAATGTGTTAGAAATATCAAAGTCGTGAATGTACAATATCATGTCATGTCATAAAAGTACTAAATTGATAACATTTATTCAAAGTTTCTTACTTTGTCATTTCAGCCAGAAACTATGTTGATAAATAATTTTGATTTTTTTTTGGGGGGGGTGATAACTTCTTAATGAGGCGTCAGCGGAGGCAAACATCTGTTTATCCATGTTGCAAATTCTGCTTTCAGACGCTCCACGGAAATGACCGAGAGCAAAGCTGACATCAAGTCAAGTGAAATCGCAGTAAGAAGGTAAGAAAATGCATCCCATTTATCCTTGGATTCAAAGGTTAATGGGCACGGTGCACTCGTGAACAGTCGACTCAATGCGACAAAACTCAACCTTCACATATGAATGAGAATGGAAGTAAGTGATGATGTCCTGGCTCTTTGTATGGACTGAATTGCCCACGAAGCTGTCTGGGTATTAGCTGACAATTGCTGCAGCTGTACATGGACCAAGGTTATGGCCAGCCACCACAGAAAGGGAACATGCACGTGCATCATTTAAAGACCTCCATTGTGCTGGCGACACATCGAGACAGCAAACCGTACAACACGGGAAGGAGGATTCCAGCGGCACAATGGAATTCTTCTCAGGTTCCTGAGAATTCATTCGTTTTCCCTCTGTGTGCTCTCAGTCAGGTCTTTTGTGTTTAAGTTTTTCAGTTTCGGACCATATTTGGCTTTTTTTTTCTCCCTTAGAAATTCCACAAATTAAACATTTTAGTTTGCTTGTTTGTTTTGTGTGAAATGAGACAAAGTGTTGTTTCTTTGGTGTGTATTCCCACTCTTCTTTAGTGTTCTGGGAAAATAAAGAAAGACCACGCTCTGTATAAAATAAAACTGCTCACTAAAGTAGAAGAGCATATAAACAGAGGAGCAATCCAAGGTTTCTCCTTAGTTCAGTTGTTCCACTTGCAGAGTCACAGCTCTGTTGAGCCACCCACTCCCTCAGCTGTGGGCAGTGGAACTCTTCATAAATAAAATAGATCCTATAAAAAATTTAATTCTCTGTATATCTATGGTAACAAGGTCATCAAATAGTTTGGCACTGACGGGAATAATGGATCTGGGTTTAGATTGCTGAATTCTAGCCGAGTAATCCACAGTACTAGCTTCATCTAACCAATCAAACTGTATGTTAGACCACATACTCAGCTAATTATTTAAAAGCAAAAAAGTGAAGCTCTACGTTTAGAACTTTTTAAAAATTGCCTTAATAAATTAAATAGCTACTTTTACTGGTAACACTTTGACAGGGTGTGCATAAGACTGACATGACACTGTCATAAACATGACATAACATCTGTTATGAACATGAAGGAGTCTTTATGATCTCTATGAGTCTTATGAAGTGTCATTCGGTAAATAATGACACTTTTAATGCAAAGCTGGTACTTTTAATGGTCTTTCAATGCAACTTTTAGAGCAACTTTGCATTAAAAGTGTCCTTATTTACAGAATGACACCTCATGATAACACGCAGGCATTCATAAAGACTCCACCCAGTCAAATAAAGTGTTACCCTTTTACCTACTTTCTCCGAGAGCTGTTTGAGAAGTTTGAGTCAGGTCTTAGAGCTCATCATTGCAATGGGAAAAAGCAACAGTCAAAGTCACTAATAATTTCATCCAGTTGGCCACACTGTTCTCTTAAAAAGACTCAAACATGAGGTAGGGACCTGGGGAACAGCACCGGGCTGTTTGGATCCTGTTGGACAGACTCCACTTTGTTTATGTCACTAGTGAATCCTCTTCACTCTCCAGGGTTACTTATAAAGCACCACAGGGTTTAGTGCTTGGGCCAGTTCCATTTCCAATGCTTTCACTTGCTACAATGATCACTGCACACATGTCAGATGTAGTAGAAATGGTTCTAGTACCTCTCTCAGGGCTTCGGCGTAGGAGCTCATGTCAGTGAGGATGACCAGAACGTGTTTCTCACATTGGTAAGCCAGGTACTCTGCTGTGGTCAATGCCAGGCGGGGTGTAATTATGCGCTCAATTCTGGTAAGGAACAGAAAACATATAAAAACACTTAACTTTGCTAAAGTAAAGAAAGAAAATAAAATGGTGTTCCGGTGTAAAGCCGCAGAAGACAGTAAACGGTTTCCATGTGTGTCTTACGTGGGATCGTTAGCCAGGTTGAGGAAAAGGCAGACGTTGTCCATGGAGCCGTTTTCCTCAAAGTCCGACTTAAAGAAACGAGCAGTTTCCATGTTGACCTGAGACAACACAAGGTCATTAAGAATCTTTTGTTCAATCATTCTGACCACAACCAATATTCACACATTTTATCAGAAACACTGTTGGAACGATCAGATAGGTTTAAAGATCAAAGTTTGATCTCTGAGCATTAAATATCAATGGTATATTATTATTCTGTGCTTAAAGAATAATAAAAAAAGAATAATGAAATAAAATTAAAGCTAAAGGGAGATGGTTTCAAACTCAGTGTGTTAACTGGTACAAAAAGTATTGCGGTAACTTCCTAGCATCTTCTGCTCGCTCAGTGATTGGTATTCCTGATGAACAAGCCCCGTCAATGGCGGTTCAGACTGCAGTAAACGACTAAGAAAAAAGATTTGATGTAAATATTTCTAACATACCGAACACAGAATCTTAGTTGAATTTTTAAACCTCATGTAGTTTAAAAACTATGGGTGGGGGCAGTGGCTGTCCCCCTATGGCTGTAAGTACATCTTCCCAACTTGATTAAATTATTTGATTTTGCTGATTTATCCTTTTGTTTTACTGTGAAGCAGCTTATCTGATACACAAAAGTAAATTCTCTTGCTGAAAGCCCGAAAGACCAATGCTTCAGCAAAAACGCCTCTTCTAAATGTCAAACCTACATTTTCTCATTTGTAGTCATTTACAGTAAACCACCGGATGTGATGAGGTCATTCTTTCATCCGTTTACATGACTAAAAGCAAATGGAATTAAAAACTGATTCAGCCACGTCTCCCCAGTTAAACAGTAAGCAGCGTTTCCCTCAATCTATTATAAGCCTGTGAAAGTCACTAATAATTTCATCCAGTTGGCCACACTGTTCTCTTAGAAAGGCTCGAACATGAGGTAGGGACCTGGGGAACAGCAGGCTTTACTTGTGCCCCCACCAGGCTAAGCATTGTTAATTTATTAGTTTTTTTTATTTTTTATGATTGCCTTTTATAAGACTTTATAGTTGGCGGTCAGGTATTAATCTTCCAGTCTTCTAAAAAGGCATAACTATAAAATGATATTTTTAAATTTTCTGTCAACTTTAAACATTTTTTAACTCAAGAACAAGGCGGGTGGCTGGATGACTGCCGTAGCGCCCCGAGTGCCAGGCTTAGCAAGTTTTCTGGAGGAAACCTTGAGTAAGGTTTACTAAAAATGTGTATGATGGATGGGCGACCTGTCGTTGGTGCTCAATGACCTTGGTAGAAGCAACTTGGGGTCCTACCAAATGGTTCAGACATTGGGAGTATGAATGATGAAGAATAGTACAATAACAGGAGAAATTTTCCCCATATGAAATTTGGGTACAAAATTCATCATAAATCAGTGTCATAATATTTGACAACATCTATTGTCAAATATTATGACAATAGATGTTGAATTATCAAAGCTGACTTAGAGACAGAAAAAAGCCAGAGAACCTGAGCTGTGCAAGAGAGAGGAAAAAAAAAAAAAACTATTAATGCTTTCCGTTTGGTCCCCTCCCACCCGCCCCGCAATAAAGATATGCAGTACTGTTACAATATGCATCATTTCCTTTTGAAAATGCACATCCATGTGCCTCTTCACATGCTACTGCCCAATGAAAGGCAGAAGGACAGATCAGCATTTAGCTAGAGAGACACAAACCCTTGTGTGCATGTATGTGTCGGGAGAGGGTCAAGTTGTCACAAAGGAGGCATTACTGCAGCCAGAAGGAGCAGCTGAGAGGCAGAGAACCTGATACTGCCAAGCCTGAAGGTGTGAAAAGACTGTTGAATAAGGAACTTCCCTTCGTGGCTGGAGAATATGCTCACAAGTGCAGAAGTAAAAAGATGAACTTAAAGGTTAAATCCACCTGATGAATAAAAGGGAACGTTAGAGAAAGCGGGCAAGGCGTCACCTCAGGGATTAGCAGTGCAAATTCAGGCTGACTTTAGAAACGGGGGTCGATAGGAGAGTGGGGGCCTGTGGCTGGTAACAAACCTGCAGGATTCAGGATGTCATTTGTTTGCTTACCCCCATGGCTGCAAAGACAATGGCAAAGTTCTCAGCGCTGTAATCCATCACGTCCTTGGGCTTCTGCACGAGGCCAGCCTGGCGACAGATCTGAGCAGCGATCTGAAAGGAGAGCAGCACACGTAAAGCCACTCTTCTGGTTTCTATGCCAGATAGTTTTCTGGCTGGGTTGATGCAACGCATCAAGGCTGGCTCCAAGTGATTCACATGAAGCATTATTATTATGAATAGGCAACAGATAAACAGTCCGAAGAAGATAAAACTACAATGGAAAAAAAAATTTAAAAGCAGACCAATGCAAAAGTAAAAATAACATGAAGGTGAAGTGAGCCAGCTTTAACAAGCTCGTCTGTTTGTCCCAAATTCTGTTTGTCCAAACTGAGGTGGCATTAGAGTTTGACATTTTGAATAGGGTTAGGGATCTCATTGTATTTTCGTAGATTAGAGCAATTTAGGGTCCAGTCTAAACAGTTGAAGACATAATGAACTAGATTTGTTTGTCTGCAAGTTGCAAGAAAATACAAACAATGGGATTTGCTCATCTCTGGTGTAATCTCTGGGGATCGGATGGGTTTCTCCAACCTTCCAGGAAGCACACCATCTCAACTGCACTTTTACAAATCAACTTGTAAAATTGATGAAGAGCTCAATGGTTATTTTACCAGCTGTAAAATTATGCCCCACTCTAGTGCCAGTGACTAGTCCTTTACTAGAGGTATATATCCGTTTTTCTTATTAATATATACTTGACATATTTCAGAACTTAATGGAAGGAAAACTATGATTGAACCTGAAGATCTCACCTCGTTATGGGGCAGCCCAGCAGCAGAGAAGATGGGAATCTTCTGCCCTCTGGCAATGCTGTTCATGCCGTCGATGGCAGAGATGCCGGTCTGAATCATCTCCTCGGGGTAGATACGGCACTGAGGATTAATGGGCTGACCTGCGATCGAACACAAACACACTTGGCTTTCAGAAGATGTTGTCTTGTTTTTTTCTTTAAAAAGAAAAATCAGCTGTGCTGCAAAGCATGCCTTTTTTAACTGAGGAACTGATTCAATTAACTCAAAAAGTCAATATTCCTTCTTTAGATCTGAATATACACAGTAAAAAGTTGAGATGACATGTTTCCGGTTGTTAACAGTTTCATGCCCCACCTATATCAACCCCAGAAAATTGATGCGTTGATGGACCTGGTTCTGAGACTCCAGCCACACTGAAAACGTTCATCTCAACAAGTTCAAATATTACTGGAGAGTCCATTTATTTCAGGGAGTCATTTTACCATTTACCTCTTTAGATGTATTGTTTTACACACAACTAAAGAAAATGCAACACTTAATTTCTTAGAATAATACATCAGGCAAATAATAATAATAATAATAAATCCTTTAATCCAGAAATGTGGACTTAATAGAAAGCACTTAATACCTGCCTAAAGGTTGTCGTTTTCAAAAACTTCTGATCTGACACTAAAGAGTGTCATGAGTATTAAATGTCAATGCAAATATACTTCTGGTTGTTTAAAATAAAAGCTCTTCCTGCTGAAATAATCCAGAAACTTCACATTAACAGGAGCTAACCTATTTCTGCTGATAAAAATGAATTGTCATTTTTCAGGCTGAAAATGACACCTCATTAATATCTACAAAATATATTTTCATTTAAAAATATATGTTCAGACAACAAATATGTTGAAGAACATGCATTAAGGACAAAACATCAAATTTTAAAAACCTTAACACTGAGCCAAACTTTAAGAAACATTAAAATTTAGAACAAAAAGCAAACAGTATTCCAGTAGGGTTAGGGTAACCGTAACCTTTCCACTGCAAGGTGATGCGATTTGCAAAATTTCCATGTAAACCATCAGAAAACATTTTTAGAAATAATGAGGTCAATAATGAGGTCCCCATGTTACCCATACTGCTTTGCTATAGCCTCCTGACTACCAGGAAAAAAAATATTGTCCAATCACCATTTTTTTTAAATACCACAATTTTTGGAAGGTAATTGGAATACTGAAAACATTTTTTTGGGAAAAAAAGTTTTTATTTTTGAAATATGATGTGTCCACTACAGTGGACATCAGAACCCCATACATTTTGACAATGAAACTTGATGGCAACCAGTTTTTTCCCAAAGAAAATATCCAAACATCAACTTAAGAATGAATTTCACATTGACAAAACTGAGCACTGTTGCCTAGCAAGAAGGCTCTGGGTTCGATTCCCGCCCCGGGATCTTTATGCATGGAGTTTGCATGTTCTCCCTGTGTATGGTGGGCTCTCTCCAGGTTCTCCAGCTTCCTCCCACAGTCCAAAAACACTACTGTCAGGTTAATTGGCCTCTCCACATTCTCCCTAGGTGTGAGTGTGCATGGTTGTTTGCCTGTGTGTTGCCCTGCGACAGATTGGCGACCTGTCCAGGATGAACCCCACATCTTGTCCGCTATTTTAGCTGGAGGTAGGCACCAGCAACCCTCCCAACTTCAAGGGTTGGCTGGTTGGACGGACGAACGGACGGATGGGTTGGATGGGTTGGTGGGAGGATGGATCAGTGAGTGGGTGGATGGATAAATGAATGAGTGGGTGGATGGATAAATGAATGAGTGGGTGAATGACTGGATGGATTGATGGATACATAAAAAACTAAAATAACAAATGCCTGGATAAAGCCCCAAAGCTCTCTGTATCCAGAGTGTTCCTGCTCATAACGGTACGCAGGGACATGCCAACTTTGCAACACTTCTTTATTTAAAATGCTCAAAAACCAAAACAAGGTCGTACCCATGATGTCCAAGTAGTCTTCAGCCAGAACGCTGGGACCGCGGTCAATGGGTTTGCCTGAGCCGTTGAACACGCGCCCTGAAAGCAAGATTTTATTTTTATTATTTTTTAGTCAACAATTAATCATGTCTTTGGTTGGATAAATGTCTGCCTGATTTATATGGCAGATGAATTCATTACTAAGACAGCAATAAAAAGAAATTTATTAGATTACTCCCTCGGATGTCTGATCTATTCTGTTTTCTGTCAAACTCTTAAGGGAGACTATAAGTAAGGGTCTATTGGCTCTCGTCAAACCCACAAGTAGCAAGTACAAATGATTAATTATATATTCAGGGACATGATTAATGACACTTGAGAAACAAAAGCAGGTTTACTTTCTGTTTGCACTCAAATGTATTTAACCTTGCGCTGCACTGAGATAATCACATTGATTGAGACATTCAGGAACATCAAATGAAGCCTTTGATTCAGGGTATATTTTGTTCAGTTTACTAAGGAGTCAGATGATTCAAGTAAATTAGCACAGAGGAGGTGAAAATAAAAAAAGGCATATAATAGCAGAGGTGTCTGTAAATAAATAAAAAAACAACAAAAACAGCTAAATCTGAGTCGAAATGTTGTCTGAGGTTTAATAAGTAAATTTGAAGGAACTCTGGGATTTGTACCCAACATGTCTTCTGACACCGGGGTCCGCAGGATGTCACCAGTGAACTCGCAGGCCGTCTTCTTGGCATCGATGCCCGACGTCCCCTCAAACACCTGCAGCGACACAAACAGACGGAACGTGCCGCGGCTGAAAACACTCTCCATACTGCACTGGAAATACCACTGCTGTTCACCCAATAGTTAGAATTGCTGCATGACCTTATGAGTGATCTTCACGGAAATTAGTCTAAAATTCATACGCCTCAAATTTTTAGGTTTATTTGAGGTCTCGTTTTAATAATGTTTGTCGCAACTCTGCAAACACATTAGCCAAAGCCATCTCTCCGAAATCGAATGATCCAAACAAACAAAGAAAGTAATTACCAGACACACAAGTGGAAAAACACAGTGAATAAACATCATTGTAATATCATTGAATGTTCAAGGCAAATAGATTTTTGCTGCTTCTTGCAAACATGCATCATCTGGGGGGGGGGTTCTTCTTTTTTAAGTTTTCAAAAATTTCCATGGTATTCAATCAATAATAGACTATCTGGTATGGTCAGGAAACACACAGAGGATTCTAATAGAAAAGTTGCTTCCTTCGCAAAGTGTTTGGTCATAATTTAGCTCCACCAATAGCAGCAGAAAATGTTAATATAAGGTGATGAGCTTTCTTTCTGTGCTGCCAGACTTAAAAAACAAGCAAAAAAAATGCTTGAAATGTGTTGTAAAAGAGATCATGCCTCAATATACTTGACTTCAAACAAAGTGAATGAAAGTTGAGGTTGTGGAGTTTCTGGACACATCTGGTCCCATAATCCCGATACAGGGATTTTGATGAAGTAAGGAAAAAAAGGCCCTCTACAACAGGTTGTAGATGTAGGCTCTTTTTTTTCTGTTCAGGAAGAACAAATAAAGTAGACAACACCCCATCTACAATAATAAGAGGTGCGACTTTTAACAAAACTAACCTGCAAGTAAAAAAACCTGAGTGTTCAAATCACCCAGCCTTGTTCTTCTATAAAACCTGCCATAAATAATTATTCAAGGAATTCCTAACCTAAAAAAACAAAAACAAAACATTTACTCAATAATAGTTTTTTTTTCACCTTCTTTCACTATTGGTCGATTATTCTGGTCCTACAGAGATCGTCCTCCGTTTCTCACCTGAACAACTGCCTTGCTGCCGATAACCTCCAAGACCTGGCCACTCCTCCTGGTGCCATCTGGGAGGGTCAGATGAACAATCTCAGCATACCTGGGGAACTGACACACAGAAGGGTTACGCATTTCAACTACAGATGCTACAACTGTTCAACTAAAAATCCCAGGCTACAGTCAGGACATGGTGAATATTTCCAGTAGCCTCACCTTCACATTGTCCAGGATCACAAGAGGTCCGTTTACCCCAGACACAGTGGAATAGGCTGAAACACAAGACATCAATGCATTTACTTAGCATACATAAATGAAATGAAGGAAAACAACTCAACAAATAAAGAGCCAGAGACATTAAATGTATATTTTCACAAATAGAGCTGTGGTTCAACAGAACGTTGAATAAACATAGAATCTCATATTTTTCACAATTAATAAAAGAAAATCTCCCTTGTAAAAATAGAACTCAAAGCCAAAATATGTCTCAAAGAAATCTTTAAACGGTAAACCCTTGTGCATACTTTCATGACTATCAGGACTAATGTTAATTAATATTTCCTAACTTTGTCCCAAACATCTTCGCTGAAGTACATTTTTGTACCGTCGGTGATTTTCTGTAGAGCTCTCATTTTCCATTTGCAAAAACAAAAACGCACTGTGTGTTTTACAAATGTTGTCATTTGCCATTTGCAACTGGACTCATCTGGACTTTGGAATTTTAGTCTGCCTGTAGTTTTATCCATGACAGCGGAGTAATTGAAAAAAGCTGTTCAGTCTGTGTCGACCACGTTTCTAAATATTGACTTAACATCAACAGCCATTTTGTTCAGCTCAGATATTCTCTCTTCGCAGAGGAGGTCGGTTGTTTACACCACAGGCAATTTCCGGTAAGCTTCCTTACATCAAACTGGCAAATTACATAGTCTGTATTACCAAAAGTATTCGCTCGCCTGCCTTGACTCACATATGATCTTAAGTGACATCCCATTCTGAATCCATAGGGCTCAATATGTTGTTGTTCCACCCTCTGTAGATAGAGCAGCTTCAAATCTTTTGTGAAAGCTGTCCACAAGGTCTAGGAGTGTTTATGGGGATTTTTGACCATTCTTCCAGAAGACTATTTGTGAGGTCACATACTGATGTTGGACGAGGAGGCCTGGCTCTCAGTCTCTCCTCTAATTCATCCCAAAGGTGTTCTATCATGTTGAGGTCAGGACTCTGTGAAGGTCAGTCAAGTTCATCCACATCAGACTCTGTCATTCGTGTCTTTATGGACCTTGCTTTGTGGACAGTCATGTTGGAAGAGGAAGGTCCAGCTCCAAACTGTTCCCACTAAGTTGGGAACATGGAATTGTCCAAAATGTCTTGGTTTGCTGAAGCATTCATAGTTCATTTCACAGGAGCAAAGGGGTCAAGCCCAGCTCCTGAAAAACAAGCCCACAACATAATCCCCCCTCCACCAAACTCTACACTTGGCACAATGCAGTCAGACAAGTACTGGCTGCATTGTGTCTCCTGGCAACTGCCAAACCCAGACTGGTCCCTCAGATTGCCGGATAGAGAAGCGTGACTCATCATTCCAGAGAACGAGCCTCCACTGTTCTAGAGTCCAGTGGCGGCGTGCTGTACACCCCTGCATCCAAAGCTTTGTATCGCACTTGGTGATGTATGACTTGGATGCAGCTGGTCACCATGGAAACCCATCCCATGAAGCTCTCTGTACACTGTTCTTGAGCTCATCTGAAGGCCACATGAAGTTTGGAGGTCTGTAGTGACTGACCCTGCAGAAAATTGGTGACCTCTTCACACTATGCGCTTCAGTATCTGCTGACCTCACTCTGTCAGTTTACGTGGCCTAACACTTCTTGCTCAACGAGTTGCTGTCATTCCCAAACACTTCCATTTTCTAATACAGCTGACAGCTGACTGTGGAATATTTAGGAGCGAGGAAATTTCACGACTGGATTTGTTGCACAGGTGGGATCCTATCACCGTAACACGCTGGTATTCACTGAGCTCCAGAGAGCGAGCCAGTCTTTCACAAATGTTTGTAGAAACAGTCTGCATGCCGAGGTGCTTTATTTTAAACACCTGTGGCCATAGAGGTGACTAGAACACCTGATTCTGATCATTTGGATGGATGAGCAAAAACATTTGGCAATATAGTGTACATCCCAAGCAAACGTTAGCAATCGGATACAATTTAAAACCTCAGAGTGCACATCATGAGGAAACAATCATTTCTCAATAACCAAGAGACAATAACCTGTGGACGAAGTGAAGCATAGAACAATGGGCTCGTTTTTACAAGGGTGTAATGGCCTTAAATATGCCAATTTTGACTTTTTACCATTTAATACTTTTTAAAGACTCACAGACACCCCGAGTTACCTGTAATCAAGGAGGTTCCTATACAAGGGATGAAAAAATACTTCCCGGAGTAGGTATGGCTGCTGGTCTGCACTAGAGCAGACGTTCTTCACAGAATGAGTCAGTGCTTTTAGAAACTCTATCCAGATAGATTAAGGTAGGATAAGAAGAAAATCTCTGCCTAATCCTCACGATTTTGTGAAACAGCTGACCTCCCCAGTCTAGTGCTGTCCTTATACAGTTTCTACTTTCATTTGAAAAAAGAAAAAAAGCAATAGTTCAAGGTACCCACTTATATGTATTGTAGTGATTAAGTACATGGTTTGCTCTTTAATTTTACAAGGTAACGAGTGCTCAATGGACTATATGTTCATGGGGTGTGAAGGAGCAACATTTCTCATTAGGTTTGGAAAACTTTCTCCACCCCTCTTTTGCTATTTCTGCTCAAGTGCAGCGGTTCTCTGGCTTGGCATGCAACAGCAGTGTGGGTCACCCTGCAGCCTGTTCAGCTGCCAGAGCCCTTTGTGTACAAAGATGTTAATTGGTTCTAATCCGCCACTAGAAGCTGTTTTGGTAGCCTGACCTCGCACCCTGAAGGACATCTTGGTGCGAAATACTAAAGAGCCCATTCAAGTGGCAAAGAAAAGAGGCACAGAGCATTCCAACACAATTCAATTTCCCCACTGAAAGAGAGAGAGACTCAAAGGGAGAAGGGAAAAGGGGGAATAGGTGCTGGGATGAAGATGGGAGCGCATCATCATTCTGGCAATCAATGAACAGCACAAAGCAGTGGCTGCTGTGATGTGCAGCTTCACAATCACATCTTAGCCTCTACTTCAAGGGATTCCCACAGTTGAACTGGACATGGGAATGCTTGCTGCCTAAAAGCTGCAGGGCCTCATCCCTGCTGCAAATGAACGCATGCAGACAGTGAGAGGCACGGGGGACAAACAAGCAATAACTGGGATCCACATGTTACTTTTTATTTCAAGTTAGAATTTCCTCTTAAAGCTGAGACAACAAAAAAGAAAGAAAAAAAAGCAGAAGCACAAATGCCCCAGACAGCCTCAAACTCTGGTGCTCAGGATCTCTCATTTGTCTCTCTTTACATAATCATGTTGGTTTTTTAATTTTCAGTTTAAATTATAGTAGGACAAACTCTTCAAAGAGTTGTTTAAGTTTAGTTTAGTTGCAATTTTAGCTACAAAGGCTGCCTCTGAAAATCGATCTCTCCTACGGCGGAGATCTATTTGACATTGAACGCTGGAACCAAAAGACATCTTAAATATCCAAAATAAATGGGCAAAATAACAAACAACAAAAAAAATGAGTTATGAAGTCTCTGTAACCAAAAAACAGCTAATTAAGATTAATGCTTTTAAGCTTCATCATCTAATTTTTGGTAGAAAGAGAGAGGGGGAAAAAGAAAAACAATTACAATGCAAGTGAAAATAATTTAGCTTGTTTTAATTTATCGTGCGATTGACTGATTTATTGCTTATTGCGACAGGCCGAACAAAGATCACCGCATTGTTATCATTGACAGAATCGTATCAGATAAGTCCCATGGTTGGGGGCTGATGTAGCAGATCTGATTGGGGATTTGTGAATTTCAAAATACAGCCGTACTTCCCCAAAACACACTCGCCTGTTTTTTTAAGATGAGGAATATGGGGAAGTGAATCATGAGCAGTCGCACCATTCACGAGGTCTGGTGTCTCTTCATGCTATAGACAGAAATAGTGTCAAAGCCCAAGCTCACATTTTAATGTCCTTTCAGAAAAAGAATAAAGGCATCCGCCCACTGGACTCTTTTTTTTTTTTTCTACTGACAAGCTAGCTGCTTAAGCCTTATTAGAATGTGAATTGCAGAGGTGTTTCAACACTGATTTTATAGAAATTACTTTCGTAATGACAGATGAAACATTTGTTTACCATGACTACATTATTACCAATAATTAAATCTTCACAAAGAAGTATAGTGCCTTGCTCGTTTCCTTTTCATAGCGCTAAATGACAGAATGCACCACTAAAACAAAGACGAGCCGTTTCGCCTGCTAATAGCTTTTGTCCCATTTGACATGAGAGAGACAAAGGCCTCTTAAAAGAAAAGACAAGGTCTGATGAGAAGTCTCCTTATTTGTTTATTTTCCAGCTCCGTCTCGACAAGGCTTTTTACTGGCTTTATGCATTAGACTGTTCACAAATTAATACAATGGTGAAAAAGCACCTTAACACTGTGATCTTATAGGCTGGTGCTTTGCTAGAGTAAAACGCACAGCTGTCAGACTTTCATTCTGCACCAAACAAGTAACAGTGAAGAGTTGCACAAACTGGGAAAGAAGGTTTGGGGTTACTACAACCAAGCAGAGACATGGCCATGTCATGTCAGTGCTGAAAACTATGCATCATGCAGATCAAAGGAAAGCAACGTGATGCAAAACAACTGGGGATTTTTTTATTATTATTATTTTCACTGAATTCCCATGCAAAATAAACATCCATCCATATATTATCTTATAGGAAGGTTGCTGGTGTCTATCTCCAGCGGTCAACGGGCGAGAGGTGAGGTCACCCTGGACATGTCGCCAGTCCATCGCAGGGCAACACAGAGACAGATAGGACTAACAACCATGCACACACACAAGAGGAGAATTTATAGAGATCAATCAACCTGCCAGTCATGTTTTTGGACTGTGGGAGGAAGCCGAAGTACCCAGAGACAACCCAGGCATGCACAGGGAGAACATGCAAACTCCATGCAGAAAAACCCAAGATCTTCTTGCTCCAAGGCAACAGTGCTCCAAATTAATCATAAATATGTAAAATTGAAATGGAAGGTTTTAAGTGTGAGGGTATGTGTGTACTTGCTCTGAGATGGAAGGGTACAGTAATATGTTCAAATTCAAATAAAAAAATACTTGTTGTTGTAACTCATTAATTTGGATTCTTCAAAGAGTTATTGAAGATGGTGATGGCTGTTCGGTGCAGCAGTCTGTACTGCACTGAATCCGAAGCAGCCTCTGACAGAAGATGCTCTGCCTTCCTAAGACAGTCTCATGAAGAGGGTTGTCCATAATTTTCTCGATCCTATGAAGAATCCTTCTTTGCATAATCATCTCTTTTGACAGGGTTACAACGTTTCTGTAGAGCTGGACTAAATGCAGAACCACTGGTTCCAATATAACATGGCAGATTTTGATGGTCTGGCTCTATGATGAGAGAACAAATATTCACTCTTCCGTCTGACTGCAGCTTATGTTTATGTCAGAGCAATCAAGCAAATATTACACAAGAAAACCGTTCAGGCTGACAATGTCGAACATGCAATACGGAAGGACGTACAACGTCACGTTATCAAAATACATGGAAGTGTTTTATGCTGAGTATTCGTGACTTTATGTTGGTAGGACTAGGGCAGCAATAATAATAATTTTTTAGTTTTGAATGTTCTTAGTTGTCCGTCAACGGAACCTACTTCTTAGAAAGCGCAAGGATTTTTTTTCCACAATAAGCACGTGATCGAGTCACATGACCGACCATCCGTCTGTCACCTGATTTATTAATCATGCTAGAGTTCTGAGATTTCAGCTCAGAAGTAGATCCCACTACTCACTGTGTGCACACAGAGACACTCCAGAGGTGGTGGACCAGATGTTACCGATGTAGGTTTTCCCTCCTTCATTCAACAAAAGCCCGTTCCGCGTCTCATTCGTGAAGTCAGCTGACTAACACAGCTAGCTAATCCTCTGTCCTGACAGTTAACAGTTGAACTGGGCACGTCGAGGTTTAATGCAAAATGTAACAAACGCTCCTTTAGTAGTACTATCAGGAAAAGATCAACTCATTCCTCACGTAATTACTTAATTAGTATAGAAGTATTTATACTTATATCATGTTCGAAATAGAAATTAGCTTCATAACTTATTAGCTCTTGGTACGGTGACGATGCAGAAACAAAAAAACAAAACAAAAACAAAAAAACAACTTTCCCAACCAATAACAGAAAATAAGTCGATATTAAAAATATATTTCCGCAGTCCACTGTGCCAGGTTTCAGCAGAACTAAATGTCGACCAACAAAGTCACTGCTCCTTTAGCTAGCACCGTTACATGATTCATGTAACCAGAATGAGTTTTACATCTGTTGTCTAAACACTCATGAACTGTATATTGGCAGGAATTGCTTACCATAAAAAGCTCACATTGTTCACGTATTAAATTAACATTTTATATTTCTCCGTCGTAGCTGTAGCATGAACAACAGCCAACAAGCAATGGCTGCAGCTATCTGTAACAGTTAGCAGCTAACAGTGTAGCATCGTACTTAGCCTCGGCTGGGAGATGTAATTCCTCGTTACAGCCTGTGTGTGTGTCCTCGCAGCTGCTCCAAGGCTGTTCACATCCATTGCTCGATTTGCCACCAGTGTTGCCATTATGATAGCTGAAGAAAGCTTTCGGTGCTTAATGTGCTGATACGGAGTATCAGAAATGACAGTAGAGGGTAGGTCATATGACAGTCACGAACCGGAAGTCCTATGGTGAAAGCGCGCATGTGCAAACAGTAAAAACATCAACTTCACCCAGAGCGTGATTTCCCTCATCTTATCTTGTGAAAACAAGCTTTGAATTATTGTAAAATTAATTTTTAAAAAGTATTTTAAAATTATGTTTTTCTTTCAATGTTTCAAATATAGCTTACTTCTCTTTCCAGTTGCTTTATAATGCGACCTGTATATAGATCCATTCCATAAATTAGAATATTACTGAAAAGCAAATTTATTCTAGGAACTTTATCACACTATTTAGATTAATTACACTCGGGTGGTTGGTTGCAAAGACCTCTGTAGGTCATGACCTCATTTCAGTTTAAGTTTGATAGTTGTCATTCCTCACAAACTTAAAGGTAGTTCAATAGCTATATTTAATGTATAAACATGTCAGGATTATGCGTTATGTCCCACAGCCGTCTTAATTTTCAAGTAATAATATTCAGTTTTTTAGGAAATCAGTGCAGACATGCACTTAATATAGAAAAGCAAAACAGAGCCAAAAATAAATGGCATAAGTGTTCCAACAAAATACATGACATAGAATAATATTTCTGATTGTTTCCCTACCAGTTTTATTGAGTCAGCCAGGCAGATGAGGGTTCAGGTACAGAGAGGCTGTGAGAGAATGCAGCCGGTTTCTGTGCAAAAGCAGACAGGAGCGGAAGCAGAGGCTGCTGGGAAAGTTGGCAGAAAGAACTGGCTTCTGACAGAGAAGGCACAGCAATAACACTATGACTCTTTCACATCCAAGCTCCCCGTCTGCTGTTCCCTGCTGTGGGAAATGAATGAAGTCACTGCGTAGCAACTTTAATTGTAATTCGCAGGATGATAGAAAATATGCAACTTTGGACAATCAAAATTAACAAACAAATCCCCAAAGTGCACATTTAAAAATATCTAAAGATGTTTTCTCTCCTTCTCTTATATAGGACACAAGTATGTAAACAGAATCTAATTTAATAATTGGAGTCAAAAGGTTTTCAGTCACCTTTTGAAAAAAAGATGGACTTTGAAATACTTGCACAGTATTTGCTATATTTTAATGAACACAGTTGTGGGAGCTATTTCTCTATTTTCAGTTGAATTTTAATTATTTAGTTTATTTTCATATACTTACTTTCTGGTTGATTTATAACAAGAATTTTTGTTTAATTTCAGTTATTTAGAGTACGTTTTTAGCTAGTAATCTGTAATCTAGTTAATTAATTTCAGACTAGAACATGGGTGTTTCGTGTATAAACACATTATGCATGTGGGTGGTCACATGGTGTTTTACCAATTTATCCAACCAATCTACCCAGCTAGTCTAGCCACCAGTCAGTCTATCAGTCAGTCAGTCCACAAATGAGACAATCAGGCAGCCAAACAATACAACAGTAGGGCTCCTGTGCTTGTTCCATGTTTAACCTGCAACTGTGGAATAAAGTACCAAAAAACTGCATTTTTGACTTTTGATCTTTTTGGGAAGTGCTTAAGCCAGAAACCCACTGTGCATCAAGTGGCTATTTGAGTTGAATTCACTTTTACTTAATAATAACTGATAAGTTTTTTGATTTTTGGCTTTTGAGTTTTTGGACAAATAGTCACTATTTTGTGAATATAATCAATTCGCAAAATGGTTTTGATGTTTCATAAAGATTTGGAAAAGCAGAGGCAGCCAGTCTTATGGAGGGAAAGGACACTGTTCCAGATATAATTTCCTTAAACATGCTCTGCAGAGGTTTTTGATCCAGATGCACATGGCTTCCTTAATTTTCAGTCCTAATATTGTTCCTTATCTAACCTACTACCACTCCCCTCAAAACACACACACACTATTATATTCAACACATCTTTGTCCCACTGAGGACGCTGTGGAGTGATGGGTAAAATGCCACGGCTGCACACATTTTCTCCCTAGAAGCTATTGCGTTGTCATTTTCTTGTTTTTTTAAGCCTTGATCCAGTCTCATTTGTCACAGCATTTCTTGAACAATAGCTTTTAAGCTACAGTTTAAAAACAATTTTGGACCAATCCTTTACAACCAGCACACTGGCAGCTGCATATTGTCCTCAGTTCCCTGAAAATAAAATAATAAAAAAAACCACTACAGACTGAAGTGGTAAGCACTGCTGTGGTGAGGCTGACTGTGGCCCCTAGAGAGCTCATTCAAATGTTTTAGGCTGCAGGGAAAAAAAATAGCATTTTAATGCAAGTGAAGGGCTCTTGCTGACAGGAGCGTTGCCCTCATTTAACAAATACATATTTTTTCAACTGCGTCTTTTCCGATGAGTTCAGAGGCTTCCAAACTCCTCGTGTGGATCCATATTTGAAGACAGGTGGCATGTTATTCATGAAGTCGCTAAGCATGTCTGCTCCGGCATTCACAAGTTGTCTAGTAATTAAAAGACTAAATTTCAAATCTGCATGTCAACAATGGTACCCAGCTGATGACTGCAAAGCAAACCCAAACCATCAGTCCTTCTTCAGCTGACAGCAGGACTTTCTTCGATGTGCTTCACAGTATGTGGTTGCCGTGTATTGTGGCCACGTATCTCCACTTTGTTCCCGTTTGTCCAAATAAAAGTGTTCCAGAAATACTTTTGGTTAATTCTCATGCAGCTTTGCAACCTGAGGCACCTGAAATGTGACCTTTGATATCTTGTTCAAATAATAATGATTGAATTAAAATGAAAAAAAAAACATGCATTTTCTGGGATTCAAATAAAGAAAATGCCTCAGAAATGATATTGTTGTTATTTATGTTGTAAATAAAACCTACTTTTGCTGTTCTATGTAAAAAACCGCAAGAACAAGAAGCAACGTTGACATACAGTACACTTCATAAAGTAAACAGAACATGAGCAGTATCAAAGTCCAAAGAAGTTTTACTGAAGAAAACATCAGTAAGAGGATAGTTGTTTTTTTCCCAGCCTTCTATTTCTAAGTGTTTCTTGTTGAGAAATTTGACTTACTTTAGCATTTTATCACCTGAGGATAGAAGCTCTTTTTCAGTCAGTGTGACTCAAGACTAATGAGTCTGTGTCGTAGAGAAACAGGTGATATCCAGGCTGAGAGTGCTCCGTCTTAGTGAAACAAATTATTTAATTCAGCTCAAGTATATAATGCTAACATTAAGAAACTCTACAAGTCAAATATCCCTCAAAATATTTAATATGTTTTAACATGTTAGCGATCTCTGTGTATTTTTAGAGTACACTTTTTAGAGTACACTTCTCTCAAAAAGTGTTCAAAAAGGTTTCCTTGCCAAAAGAACACCTAGTAAAAAAAAGAGATAATTTATTAGTTTGCTTCTTTATTTGAAGTAAGCTAAATTATTTGAGTAGGACTGACTTAAATTTAGTTGGATAAACTTAGTAAATTATGACTTTAGTAAGACATAATAAATTAAGTTGGACAGACATAACTTGAGTCGATTAAACTTAAATTAAGTAGCATAAACTTAATTGAATTACTTGTTACCAGTTGAAGCAATTCAATTAAGTCGGTTCAACTAATTTCTTGTTACAGTAATCCAAGACTTATTCTTTCACACAATCTGTTGAACCTGCTCTTTCATTTGAAAGTCAAGTGACTATAACATAAAAAGGATATATTTTTACTGTTCTAATATTTATAGATTAAATAAATAACAGGTGACCATGGTAGTTCGCCCTGCAATCAAAGGGTTGCTTGATTCCTGTTCCGTCCACCGCTGTCGTGTTTTTTGGGTACTTCACCCACCTTGCCTACCTTTTTCACTCTTTGTTTTTTTAAGAGTTTAATTAAAATATAAATAAATAATTATATTTTTAGTGGAGTACAATTTTTGGCTACATCACCCTTCTCTGTAATGTAACCTTAGTTGTGGTGGGGATGGCGTTGCCCACAGAGAAGCTTAGACAGTGACTCACACGCTCATTCATGACATCACATTTCATCTCCTTGTGGCTTCAGGCAATTTTACCTTCCTGTGACGTCTTCATATAATTACGTCCCTTTCAATTCAGCTTTTTATCACAGGCTGTCTTTGTACAAGGAGCTTGTACACCAAGCAAGCAATAAAAATAAAAAAATAAAAAACATCCGTCGAGTTTGGGTGTGTGATATTGCAGACCCGCACGTTTCAGTGACCGGTACTGTGGCTGGGTATTTTGTCTTTTAGAGAGAGAGTTGAACAGAAAGAATCGAGCATATTATCTCTCAGTTGTGCAAAAGTAAAAAAATAAAATAAAAAAATGTAACTGCAAACATTCTTCCATTTGCAAAGCATCTAAAAACAGAACTAAACAGAAAAACACTTTGACTATAATGACTATAATGGAGCAACTCCAACAAGCAGCAGTCTTCCGTAATTAAATTAGAATCCCTATAATCCCATCATAAAGACTGATTCAAATTCAGATGTATATTTCTTTTGACTCCACACAGTCAAAGTCAGTTTATAATGCAAAATGCTGAAAAGCCGTATATTCAAAGACTTGAATGTTGCTACAGCTTCCCTTCTCAGAACCAGAATGATTCACTTTCACTTTTGCTTCACTTTCTCTTTCTCCTATTTTCTCTTAGGTTAATAATTTCCAATCTAAATTTTAAAATACATTTATTTGTTTTCTCTCAGCCGATGTTATTCAATATGTAAAATGCTGAAACTAAAGTCAGACCTAAATTGCTCACTGATTACAGGATTTTTTTCCAGTCCCATTTTGTGACTCGTGAGCGTTCTATTCCATTTGAGAAGAGAAATAAGTTTGTGAAATCAATCAGTCAAATTTTATTTGTATAGAATTTTTCAGCAACAAAGCATTTCAAAGTGCTTTACATCATAAAAGCAAATACAACACAAAGTCATAGAATCAACAATCAAAACATTACATTTAATCAAGTGCCATCGTTAAGTTCTTAATCGATTACGCTTCAAAGGCAACTCTATAAACAGCTGAGTTTTTAGTCTAGAGGAACTCAGTGTTTCAGCAGTTTTGCAGTTTTCTGGAAGTTTGTTCCAGATTTGTGGAAAGGCTAAAGTCTGGGACGGTTATGATTATTACCCGGAGCTTTGGGTTTCATTTGTATTTGTGCTTAGACCACTTCCTTACTACTTATGTTTGTCTTCCCTTATACCGCTCATCAGATCTTAGAATATTCAGTTTCATTAGCATTGCTTTAAAGGTCTTGCCTTATATATTTTAGTTTATTCTTCCTTCTGTTTCTTGTATTTTTGTATTTATTCACCTTAGATTATTTATCAGGCTTTTAACTTTGGGTTTAGATGCTCGGAGTTCATGGTTCAGTGACTTCTGTGTTCTTTTTTATCTTCCGTCAGCTGGACCAGTGTTAGCCATGCAGGCGCTCGTGGCACAGATAAGTTTAAAATGATCAACCTGCGCAACATTTAGTCATTTGTGTGCTGTTTATAGTTACAGTTTTGCATTCCTTTCTAAATATTAAATAATTAGTATGTTAAATAATGTATGAGTTAAATAATCACTGTAATGAGAGATTGTTTCGCATGGCATGTTGGGCCTTGTGTCGATCAAAGCCACTGTTTTTATGCGCTATGTTCATGTGTTTGTCATTATACTCACATTACTGCATTAAGAATGTTTTTTCAATAGTCTGACGTGATATTCTTATCTTAAATGTCTTGTTTAGCTGTAAGCAAAAAAATCACCATTACTAAATCAAGGTTTTAAAACATCTGTTTGTAGGAAATTCATCTTGATATGTGTGGAGGTTCCTCCATCTTTTCCCCAGTGTTAGTATTTATTTAAATGTTTTCATATAATATATTTAGAATTTCACTTTTTCTTTGGTGGTGGTTATTGCATTAGATTGTTTACTAATTTGGGTGCACACATTTAGTAAACACCTTATGTTTATTTAGGATCATTAACATTTTGTTTTGCTGAGTTTAAGGACTGGCTTGCAGAAGGTGGTTGGTTGGAAGAAAAACCAGGAAGTGGAACAGTCCATCAGGCTGCTGGAAGCAGGGGACTTGATGTGAAAGAATCTGCCTTTGCCTTTCTCCACTAATAGCATAATTGCTAAAACCTTTTTGGTATCAGGTTATTTTGTTTTTTATAGTTGTGTTAAAGTTAAAATGTTTTAGTTTAAATTAGTCATTTATGTTTATATATTATTTGTCTTTCTCTCCTTCCCTACAAATTCTCCTGTTCATTGTCTGAGGTTAGTCTTTTGTTTGTTATCTTGAGTTATGTTTGCCTTTGTTGATTTCTTTTGTGCCCGTTTTGTTATATTTTTTAGATTTGTTGTTAAAACCTTTTGCCCCTGTCCTTTACTGGTCGGAACGTCACAATATGTATAATGTGTAAGCTCAGTTACTGAAATACATCTGAGTCTTATTAATATTCAAATTTAGGATCTTGTGAATCAAATAATAATGCTGTTATTCAAAGGCGTACTTTAAAATTTAAAGACATTGTATATGTAATAATAAATTATATTATCCTTCTGGAATTCAGAAATTATTTAAGTTAAGAGAGAGGGGATATGATTTACAACGTTTGTTGATATTTTAATGTGCTAAAAAGAGAAAAAAGTGAAGGAAAATGTAGACGTGTTTCAGTTTGCAGAGGGAAACTGTGGAATGAACTGAATGATTATCGATCTCAAGTTATGTGCTTTTTGGTGAGCTTTAAAAGAGCATTGAAATGTAAAGTTATAAAAGCATATTCTAGATGTATTGTGTAACCACGTACTTGTAATGTATCTGTACATATGTGCATATTTAAATGTAAATATGTGTACTGTATGTATTTACATAAATATACATATTATTTATGTAAGTGAATTGACAGTAGATATCTTTCATTACTGTAAACTGCTGAATCTATAAATAGGACAGACAGGTAAGCCCATCAGCTTCAGCTGATTTCTTTATTGGTTAATTGTTGGTTTGTAAAACAGTATTTTGTTTTTTTGCAATGTTAATTTACCAAAATAAATTTCATCTGAATCTGAATTCATTAAAAATGACTGCAGTTTACGAGACTAGCATAGTGATGCTGGCTCAGTGGCAAGTTGTCGCACTGTTAGCTTCATCCAATGTAGATTTATAAGTAGAATCTAAGCGAGTGTCTCCCACAGCTGGACACACCTTAAGTCTTGAAAGATCTTCCCTGAAAAGACAAACATGCACATTTTTCTGCACAAAAACTGTTGATGTGCAAAATGTTGCATTTCATGTAAAATATTCATTTGACACAAGGAATCATGTTTTAAGCCAGCTGAAATTTATTTGAATAAAATGCAACACAGTCCTTTTTTTATTTTAAGTTTCTTTCCAAACTCAATGAGAACTGATGAGGGCAAAAAAAAAAAAAATTGGTGTTACTGAATATGTATCTGTTCGTGCACAACAGAAAACACACCAGTGTTTGAGAAATGTGACTAGAATGAAGACCTGACTATTAAACACTTAACAACGCTGGTTGCTTAAAAATGAAATATTCAATTTTCATTATGAAGCTAAAAAGAAAAAAAAGATAAAAAATTTGCATTCTGGTGGACTGTTTTGGATTAGAAAGTCCTTGAACTAGTAGGTCGTTGCATGACACGCAGAAACCTGTGTCTATGTAACGTAAA
Source organism: Poecilia reticulata (assembly GCF_904066995.2). Taxonomy (NCBI): domain Eukaryota; kingdom Metazoa; phylum Chordata; class Actinopteri; order Cyprinodontiformes; family Poeciliidae; genus Poecilia; species Poecilia reticulata. The sequence continues at coordinate 6,087,654 of NC_088844.1, read as the reverse complement.
AAACAGAAGAATGCATGGGCATAGATGTGGGATGTGATTAAAAATCCAAGAATGTTGCAGGTGAAAAACATGCAATGTGCCACCAGTGACTGTTAACTAAATGGTCAAAGCAGCCAAGTTTTCAAATTCCTGAGAACAAAGTGGAGATTCGAGAGTCGTCGTCTATTATGTATTTTCTATTTATTATGGTAAAAGCAAAAACAAAACAAAAAATAATAATTGCTTTCCAAAACATTTACAATGGATTTTGAAAAATTACTTTTTATAATTATTCTTGGGAGGATATTACATATTCCAAGAAATCCATCACATTTCAGGGTCAGAGTTGTTTTGCAAGCAACTGTTGATTTAGTTGCAACTTCTTCTGTCACATATCAATGCTCTCTGTGGGCAAGACAGCTTGTTGCATACCGAACTGCAAATAGTGTGTGAATGCAAGTGTGTGTGTGTGTGTGTGTGGGGGGGGGGGGGGTGCGTGTGTGTGGGGGTGTGTGCGTGTGTGGGTGTGTTTTTGGGAATGTGGCTGGGTGAATGTGGCTTTAACACTAAAGCTTTCTGAGTGGCCCTTATAATTAAAAAAAAAGATTGAGTCTTGAGGGCAGCATTACATGACTTTATTTCCTTGGAAAGAGTTTAACTGGTGTTAAACAAATGACTTCATATTAATTATATAACAATGGTTTGGGTTCATTTTTTATAGATAGAAGCTTAATTTGACAGTTTGATGCATTTTACTTGCCATCTATCTCCTTCCTTTTGTTGTTGTTCTGTTGTTTTATTTATTTTTTTCATCCTTAAACTGGTTACTGGACATTGTTTTTCTGCCTGCAGATAATCTGACCAAGTGTTTTCTTCCTTCAGCAGTCTTCTGAAGAATCGTCAGTCATTCCACTAAAGAAGCAGGTGACATAAAACATTTTATACATATTCAATTATTGTTCCTGTTTATGTGGTCTTTGGTCCAATGTCAGATCTGTGGTTTCATAGTTAGTACCGGTGGCAGTGGCAATAGCTTCATTATCATTTAAAAGAGCTTGCAGCACTTCCTGAGTTTTTTGCTCACTAGCAGGTGGTGGGATTTAGGGGTTTGTGGATAAAAACTGTCGGTACAACGTTTGGTTTTAGCTTGCCGGTTATAGCCTTCATCAATTTTGCTTGTACAAGTGACTCAAAGTCTTCTGGAGAGAAATCTTGAGCACAATATTTGTAAGTTGTGTTCTTCTAACAGCTTTTTCCATTGCGCTCTTCTTCTGTTTTTGTTTTTTTATTATTACAGACAACAGTGACACAGTATGGGAATATATGATGAATAATTATGAGATGATCTTTGTTGAATGTTATACTGTTGGATTTTTTGCTAGTCACATGTAAAGCTTCAATGCTTCCTCCCCCTCTTGTTGAGTTCAGCCCTGATAGCCTTTCAGATTCATATGTATAGGTAAGTAACTACAGGAGGGGGAAGGTCGCATCTCTCATTCATTCGGCAAGAAATATACAACTTCATCCCAGGGCAGATTCTGTGGTTACATATCTAAGATCTAACCCGAAGCAAGTATTTTTGCTCAATAGCCCCCAATAAGCAGCATGCAGGGACCATGCTATCTCCCTCACTTCTCACTTCAGGGTCAGTGGAAGATATCACTGCATATTCAATCAGTTCAATTCATAGGTTTCCTCACAAACAGGATGAGAAACCTTCCCAGTCGGCATCTTCTGAATAACAATTACCGAGATGAAATTGTGTAAAAGGGAAAAGAAAAATAAGAAAAATGTTTGTCTATCTGAAATTGCATTCACTCTCATAACAAAGAGTGAATTGAAGATGGGTGTGAAATAACAACTGAATAATGAAAAGTGCTTTTCCAACATGTAATCAAGGAAGGTGAACACTAACTAACTAATTTGTCCCTTATAGGAGGATCTCCCTCACGCAGAAAATGCATTTTATGTGGAGATGAATGATAATCACAGACGTATGAAATATACCCATGACTGAAAGACTAAAGTTGAAGACTGACATGAACTTTACAGATTCCACAATGACGAGGATGACATTTTTCAGACTGGACAGGACTGACAGAGTCATCACTTATAAGAGACTTTTGACTTTTATGTCAACCATGAACACATGGTTGACATAAAAAAATATGACTAAATGAAAAAAAATGAAGCATTTAGTACAGAGTCAGTGAAAACAAAATAACATTAGAATTATAAGAAAATATTGTCTATTTAAAAAGAAAATTACATTTGTAATTTTGAACAATAATTTTAGCTTGAACGTGAGGAAAAATGTGTGATTCGAAAAAAGAATTTTTGGTTATGTGGTAAACAAAATCAGCACAAAATTGGGAAATTCCAAATTAATGTTTGTATTTCAAACATTAAAGTGCGACAAACAAATAAAATTACTTTGGCAGGAAAAATGAGAATATTTTTTAAAAACTGTGAAACCAGTAAATGAAATAATGCTTCTGGGTGATGTTCTAGAACTAGAAACCAATCGATGTAAAAGCATATCTTACATTTCTGGGAATAAGATTGCTTTCTTTCTGGTATAAGGGGGTCGAGGGCCCAGTAAAACCCCTGCCGCCCAGTTTCAGTCAGACTGCAGCTTTTGTTGCATCCTGCAGCTTGTCACCATAACAGCGAGAATGAGTGTGAATGGGTGTGACTGGGAACAACTGGTTTTATTATGGGGAGTCTATGATGGGTTTGAAAAGCGCCATATAAGTTTGACGTCACTTCATTGTCTAACCTAAAATTTATAGACGTAGTGATTTTTTTCTTATTTTCAAACAATGTAGAAATAGCAAATGTTTTGTTTATAATCAAAATATGGACAAATCTAATGAAACTTACAGATTGGTTGTCCATTTGCATAGATTTCCATCCTCAAGTCATACTTGATTAGACAGAAAATCTTAAAAAAAAAAAAAACAACTACTGGTACACATGTGGAGTAAATAAATAAATATTTTACATTACTTTAAACAATTTGAGATTTGTCTTATGGGGTTGAAGCAGCCAAAACCTGCAAGTCAGAGGGAGCCGGATGTGCTGAACTCTACCGCTGTGCTTTTTCTGTGAAGCATATCAAAAACCGATTCCTCCTCATGGGCAGACGCTCCACATGTACCACCAAGAAAGCAAATGCGAAATATAATGTGGTTTGTATTCTGCTTTTAGTGTGATGACTTCTTCCTTGCTGAGTAGGCTTCCAACTCGTGCCGGCACCAGACTTCGTGCAAATGTTAACTATTAGCAGCTTTAGCCAGTATCTTCACATTGGTATACGCCATTTTATTCTTGGGTTGAAACGCACTGAAATACTTTCAGTGTGTTCCATCTTCCTCCTGGCCAGTACAGTGGTTTGACATCCTGTGCTGTTTATACTCCCACAAATCAGTTGAACAGGTGAGCATGGCACAATCAGGGTCTGGGGATGCTATGCCAGGATGAACTAGGCTCACCAAAAATGATCTTCCTGACCTCTTGGCTGAATTTGTTTTATTTGTCTGTGATGTTTGGCAAGGAGGCTGTTTGGTTTAAGTATTGCCTTAAAATGCATACAGAGATGTGACTCAGATGAAGTCTGGTGTCGTGGCTCAACCTATCAGAATCTTGCTGAGAGAAAAATGTTCATAAGGACATTTCCAAACTATTAAAGTTTCAGTGTTGTTCCAAATTGAAAATACACATTTTGAAACTCATAAATGATCTAAGTTACTCTCACTTAATGTTAGACAGTGAGGGGAAAAAATATGTCTTTTTTTATCATGTATATAAATATTACATTGTTGTATTTTCACAGTTCTACAGTGATTTTGATGGAGATTTTTGAAAGCCTGCACTGCACCTCCAAACTCTTTTCAGACTTTTGTAAACTACACAGAAAAAGGGTTGGTAGATTCTTAGTTTGAATTCTGCCCATGGTTTTGGTTATTATGTTCCTTTCTATAGATGAAGGACATCAGAGACAGCTCTTTATTGGTTTCCAATGGATGCCTGACTCGACGGTGGGATTTCAGGCATTGCTCCATTTTATTCAATATATGTCTTCAATGTGTTTTTTAACAAGAGAGAGAGATGTCCATTCTGGAAACACTGGAAACACCAGATCCTTCCTCATTTTCTCTGAAATTTTACTCAATTGAAACTACTTCTTTTGTGTTTAATGTTTTTGTGGCATAGTCTAAAACAGACTATGCTAACTCTGCTACGGTTTGGTCCTGCTGCACTTGGGAAGATGATTCCGTCTCACACTTGTATAAGATATTCTCATGTAGGCTGTAAACAGTCAGTTCTGTTCTGTCATAAATGAAGTTTCACCCTTAATTAATCCTTTAGTATCACCCACATTTCATAGATTTTTAGCAAAGGATCTGGCAGAAAATCCTATTGGAACAAATGCTTTTCAGGGTCTTTTCCCACTTTCTCATTTAATTACTTAATAAGATAAGCAATTTTTGAAGTGGAAGCAGATTGAGGAGGCTCTGTAGCTTTTTTTTCTTTCTGGTCCAAAAATGCTTCCAGTGTTTTTGTTGCATTGTGGTGCTTTAAGGTGCTGGATTCTCATGGAAGAAGAGAATCTTTCGTTACTAGCGCTTGTTACTGTGTTATTCCTCAGATTCTCTGTAGAACCCAAACCCTTCCAAAAAGATAATAATTACAGGATTGGATGTACACTTTCACAGTCCCCTCATAAGACCTGAGCCCGAAGGGACCATGTGATAGGAGAAAATGTGTTGGTGGTCTGCAGCACTGGCAGCCTTCATGCATACACACATGGATACACACATTCAGGATCCTAACCCCCTTCCCCCAACATCCTGCTAATTGGGCCAGGGGTAAAAAAAAAAAAAAAAAAGAAAATAGGTGGGGGTAGAGGGTGTGATTGTGACATCTCTTTTTTTTTAAAAACCCCAAATGTTCCAAAGACATAAAAGAGCCTCCATATCCTCTGTTACTTAAACACCCCTGTGTTTAAGATTCAGACGCTAATCCTAAATTTTTATTGTATATTATCTCTGAATCCAATTTGTGTCCCGGTTTCATGCTGCAGGCGTCAGTAAATTCTGTTTAGCATTACAGAGTTTAGAGTTCAATAGTTCCCGCTGCAGAGATAAACAAGACAAACAACTCTGCATGGTCAGTCTCTGTCAGATGCATGTCTGGGAGAACGGCAGGTCACCTGGAGAAACTGCTGATCGGTAAAACATGGCCTCTCTAACAATGAGGCGACATTAGCAACCGTGGCACACCGTTTTATTACACTGCTATAATCAAGAATATTTGGTCATTAATAGCAAATTTCAATGAAGCCACTGAGAAGCCTCTTACAACTTTGAAAATTGAACGATGCGTCACCTAAACTAATAATAATTTTTCTCTGTGTGTTGCCTTAAAGAAAACGGAAACTCCTGGAGGTGAGCTTGTGAGACGTCTCAGTCGCTTTCAAAGACACAACCGGAACCTAATTATACATTTTTTTCTTGAGTGTTCACAGAGTATTGATTGATGACAATGAGGTGCTGCTGCTAAGATCCTTGAAGTACTGAACAAAAGTTTAATTTACAATTTAGTTTAAAAACCTCAGTTTTTGTGCAGTAAAATAAAAATATTTTTACAACTTACTTCTAGTGCTTATAAATTCTGTCAAATCACAACTACACTGAGTGAAAATAAAATCTGTGGATTTATTGTATATGTGAATAAGATTAATCCTGTGCCATGTTTGGTCAGGATAAAGGCGATGTAAGGTTTCTGCTTCAATTAATGAAGAGATTGTGACCGTTTGTTTAAAAAAAAAAATGAAATTAGGAGAAGGAGGTTCACAACAAATCAGCTGCCTCTCTCGATACTTTTTAGGGATTTATTGCAATGATGAAGAATAAGAAAATAAACATCGTGGACAGTTCTTTTATTCACTAATGCAGATAATGGTAGAAGCAACACTGAAAGCCTTGTCACGAAAGCTGGAAAAAAAAAAAAAAACTACGGCGATTGGGAGGGGGGGGTGTTAAAAAGAGAAACGCCAAATTCCACTCAAATTGTCACCTTGGCTTTTGCATTGTGGGAAATCTAAAATTAAAACCCTTACTGTTTTGACAATTAGCCAATTTGCACAGGTCTACGAGTGAGGAGACAAAGGCAGCGTGCGGCTGCACCTGCCCCATCTTTGGAGGCCGTGGTGGTGGATGCGTGTTGGTGTTTGTGTGTGGCGACGGTGGGGGTGGAGGTGGGAAGGATGGGTGTGTGTGTGTGTGTGTGTGTGTGTGTGTGTGGTGGGGGTGGTGGGGCTGCAAAGCAATCTTCCTCACACATCATTTGTAGAAATTCCAACTATTTCCTAATTCAAGTCTCTAATGGGAGATGTTGCAGCTTTTCCCTTGTGAGAATCTTTTAATCTTTTGAACGTGTGGCTGTTAAAAGTATTTCGGCACCTCGTTGTCTGTGTTGAGACGCTTTTTCCACCATAATCTATAGAAGTAAAAAAACAAAAAAAAAAAGGAAACTTTTCTCTTCTAAAACCCTCTTTAAATTTTCTAATGGCTGTCACGTCTTGGTTCCTGGTACTTCACGTTTTGCCTTTGACTCGTCGATTGGTGATCTTTGTAATCTGACGAGCTTTGACTCTTTACTCACTCACTCACTGTTTCCTGTCGGTGAAAGCAGCAATCACATCAGCAAACCACGCTAAGAGCTTCCTCACGAGGCTGCTTTATACGAGGTAAAACAGTCATGAAATGCATCATAACATCATTTGCAGCGACACGTATGGAAAAAAAAGACACTTTGTAGCCATTTACATATCATATAGGCACATTTGTATAACACGTTTCACAAATTTTAAGATATTTCACAACAACAGCACCAATAACCTTTAGATCGATTTATCAACCACACTAAAACATTCATCCATACATTACTTTCCCAACTATACAAATCATCAATTAATTACAGATGTCAATATTTTACAATAAAATAACAACTTTATGGTACAATTCTCAATCGGTGTTTTTACACAACAGCAGTAGCACGCGTTCTCTTGTCTGAACTTCAACTTTATTTTCTGTTTGTTTTGGTTGTTTTTTTTTTGTTCAAAACAGGAGATGGGGTTATATCGTGGAAAACCTTTCCTCCAAAACGACGCTGCTTACAGTTTCTCCTCTCAGATGTCTGCTCATGTCACTGGCACAGAACACACACCTGCATTAAACTCAGTAACACAGTGGGGTAAAAATAGCATTTACAAAAACAAAAGAGGGGGAAAAAAATCTTTTAGGTGTACTGCATTTTGGTGGCAAAAAAGTAAACAGTGAAGAGTATGCTGTTAAAATCTTCACAAAACAACAGAAAGATAACAGTGAACATTCCACATGATCACACTGTCTCTACAAGCTGATTCATCCTGAAGTGTTTGAAAATCCAAGCTGCGTCTGTGCGTCAAAAGCGCTGGATTATGAGTTTGAGACTGGCTGTGCAGCAGCTTTCACTTAGAGGCGCTTTCCTCCTCCCTCAGAAACTCCCGCTTTATTCATTCATGCTGCCGCAAATAGGTTTTAAACGCTCTGATGGGCTCACTAGATCACACAAGCTGCTGCTGCTCGGCTATTTCTGCCCTGCGTCTTCTCGCCTCGACGTGTTGCATCGAACCAACAATTCCAACGGATGAAACGCAGTTTAGATAGGTGCCAATTACCTTAAATATTCTACTGCCTGTCTGAGACTTTGCTGCTGTGCAGCAGCGTAAAGCGCTTGCTTTAACTGGCCTGGACCTTTTATGCTTCACACTGCCTGTGTTAAATCAGAATATGTAGCAAAGAGATAATTTCTTTAACCAAAAAACCAAAAACAAAATAAAAACGTACAAATTTTTTGCATCCAACTCTGCCTGCCTTTCTGTTTTCGTATAAACATTTGTGTGAAGATTTGTGCAAAATCCTTTCACTGACATCCGTTTTTTTGTTTGACGAGCGAATGTTGTTTGTTTTCTCCGTTCCTCCTTCGCTCCTTGTACAAGGTGCCAGATGTGCAGGAATACATAAGCTTGTTAGAGAAGGTGACACTGACAAATGACGGACACTTGGTAAAACCAAACAAAGATAGGAACAGCTAATAAAACTAATGAAACGCTTCCAGAAGCAAACAGGAATCCGTACGAGAGCAAAACCACAAACCATCATTCCAGAGTCTTCTTGTCCATGGATTCTTTGCCATTGGTCCGCGAGTAAGGCTCAAAGGCAGAGGAGCTCAGGTAGCGTGCAGAAAGCTCCTGCAGGTTGCCTGCCAGCGAGCCAGCCATAGACAGGGGATTGGACGAAATGCGGGTGGCCACGCCACTGAGAATGGACGGCATTGGGAAGCTGAAAAAGCCGTGAGCGGACGGCGGGCTCTGCAACCCCGCCACCGTCCCTGACGAGGTGACGGCAGGCAGTGGAGGGCTGCCTCCTGCCGTCCCAGTGCTGCCTCCACTGCTGCTGCTGCTGCTGCTACTGCTGTTGTTGCTGGCCATGGCGATGGAGGGGGGGCGCAGGGCAGAGCCGCAGTGGGGCAGGAGGCCCGGCAGGCCTGGAGGAGTCAGCAGCCGCCCCTGCTCCAGCAGTCTGAGCACGCTGCAGGTCGCGGCCGTCTCCGAAACCACCGAGCGCAACTCTGAGTCCTTCCCCTGGTCCTTCTTCTGCTTTGTGCGGCGGTTCTGAAACCACACTTTTACCTGGAGGAGAAAACGAAGAGAGAGCAGTCAGAAACATGCCGTTTCAGATACTTGAGCCACACGTAGCAAACATGTTGGTAACTTTACAGCAGGCTGCCCCGGAAGTGTTCACACTCAATACGGCTCTAGTGCGATTTCACAATCTGATCGTCTTCAAGGATGTAGATGTTTGACTGATCAGTGTACCCACAGAGTCCACTTCAACACTTTATACTTTATTTGTATTTCTATACCATCACATTCTACAAAGAGCCTTCAAGTACTCACTAATGTATGTAATAGTAGTTACGCACAAATGCAGGCCCTTCCATACATAGGAGGATTGTACGCAGGAAAAACAAACCAGTAGGAATTGACCTAATTCCCTCCAGAGGTAGAAAACCTATTGTAGGAAATTAATTCAATCAAAACTTGCCTAGAGATGTCCTTTCACATGCTAACCACCTCTTAATTTGATCAGCCAAAAATACAACAAAGGTTTACGCGTGGCTTGAGATCCAAACTCCCCGTCAGCTCATGATAACACACACACGCACACACACACTCACTCCCTTCTTTGGGTTGGGGGGAGGAGGTACATTTACAGCTGAAGCAGTTCATCCAAATGTCTGCAGTTAGAAGCTCTGAGAAGGTTGCTACACTTTTTATTGTGGCGAGAATGCTGAAATGTATAATGTGGTGAAATTAAGATCAGTATTTTCAGCTGAAGAGGTAAACGTTACCTCTTAAACTGGTCATGTTAAAGAGGCCATTTTAGTTATTTCACCTGTTTTTTAATTTTGAGTGCATTCAATTCTATGCCGCACATTTACAGCACATTCAGAAACCTGATGTTTAGAATTTGTTTGGTTTATGTATGCTTTTATATTTAATTAGGAAAACATGTGATATGTTATATTTGTATTTATGTATTTCTTAAACGCATTAAAACTTTTGCTTGTATAAAATTGAATTAATAGCTGATCAGTCAAATTTATTTCTCTCTAAAATGTGCACAGTTTAGTGTTAAGAGTATCAGAGTGAAACAAATTCTGCATTTTAATTCGTTAATATTTTGTTCTGGTGCAAAAGAAAAAAGGCAACTAACAGCAACCACCTGGCACGGCCACGCCACTTAGCCAATCACACTGGAATATTTTCCACTTCTCTTCAGATGTGACTTCACTCTTCACAGGCTGTGGGGGAACCAGAGGGGCCTGCTGCTCGCTCTGTTCGAGACGTAGAAACCACTCAGAAGACGCTCCGGGGCGAAGGGAAAAAACACAGCGTAGCCTGGTAGGTTCACGTAAAGATAATTAAGTGTGTACAGGAAATGGCGGTCATTCCTCCATATAATGGCCTCTTAGCGCCAAAGAACAAAACGTTAATTTTGCCACCTTGTTATTAAAAGGCATCTCGTCGTTACAAGAAGCAGATGCTGAGAGAACATCCCGGCTTTGTCCTGTCTAAATTAGGAGCAAAGGTTTTTTTTTTTTTTTGCCTTTTGTGAGCGAAAAGAACCGTCTTTACACGCCACACTTACTTAGAATAAATCTGCTAAAAGCAACCTCTAAATGAAAAATAGGAAATGTTAAAGCTCTAAAAAAAAAAAGTTTGAGGAAACAGTAGTAAGTTCATCCTGACGGGGCTGTTAATGAGGGTCGATTGTTTGCCGTCGCCTGTTGTTTTGGTAGAATGGGCTGACCTTACGCAGACCTTCTCTCAAGGTCAGGCTTCTTCAGTTCTGCTGAAACACATTAACCCCAAAGGCCAAGCCACTGATTACGGCGCTGTTAGCAGCTTTCAGCGTTTATCGCAACAAAAGAGTTCCATGAAATACAAAAATAACAAATAAAAAAAAGATCAAATAATTACAAATGTTTTATCACTTAAAAAAAAAAGAAAACCTTGACAAAGTAGCCCACGTTGCAGAGAATGAACAGATAATAGCGATGATGAAGTCAGTGCTCTTCACCAACAATTAAACCCGGGTTAGATGGATGCTGCTTTAGACTCTACATGAGTGCAAAGTTTTACATGACTGTAGTCTCTTTTAAAACCTTGTTTGTTTGTTTGTTTTTTAGCCAGAAAAATTAACAGCAATTTGCATAACCGCATGAACAAAATGCTTCAACCAAAAATAGACACACTTGTCAAAAAAACTGTCAGAAGGTGCAAAGCTGCATGTATGTATGCAAATGTAACGTAACGTATAAACTCAGTTGAGCCACCAGAAAGGTTTTTTTTTTAAACACAAGGACACGAGGAATTCTTGTCCCATTATTACCAAACTGAAATTTTAATAACCTATCTTTATATTACAAAATAGTTGCACATTAAGGGAAAAAAGCTCCTTTAAAGACAAATATATTTTCCCTTTAAAAACAGAGAATCTATGTGCTGTTTGGTGCAAAAAAGAAGAAGAAAAAAAAAACACAAAGGAAATGGCTTTTGTTTCATGTTTTTTTCCCCTTTCTCTAGTTTTAACATTTCGAGACAAAGAAATGCAAACGATAAGAGAAAAAAACAAAAACAAAAAAACGAAAAGCAAACAAACCTGAGTTTCAGAGAGATTGAGCTGGCGGGCCAGTTCGGTCCGCTCCCTCCCGACCACATACTGGCACCTCTGAAACTCCATCTCTAAGCGATAAAGCTGCTCTGCAGTGAAGGAGGTGCGCGTTCGCTTTGGTCGGTCCAGATCCAAACCTTTTGGCAGGATGATTTCTCGGATAGAGCCTTTAGCATCTGCAACATAGAGAACTTTGAATCAACAACAAGAACTCAGATAACAGCTGATTTCAATGTGTATTAATATTATTATTATTATTATTACAATTACAACTACTACTAAAACTGTCCTGAATATAACCGAATAAAAAGTTTAATATGAAGTCATTTGAGCCATTAACTGTCAACAAAGTCTTTCTAAACAATTTTTGAATTGCAACTTTGGCTTAAGGAGAAGCATAAAGCGTATAAAAACAATAAAAATACAAAACCCACTGCGCTGCAGAAATATTTACAAAATAAAAGCAACGAGAAAAATAAGACCCATGTAAGTATGTTTACATTCTTTGTAAATATATTCTTTCATACTCTAATTAATATGTGTGCTGTAAAATACTGTAAGAATCTGTCATTAGGTTTTCAGTGATACTTAAAAATGTTCACATTTTTTCACTTCATGTTTGCTTCAAATTTATTTATCAGTTTTTATTCATGATTATTAAATCCACCGGTATCAGAAGGTGGACGTCTGCAAACAAAATACAATGAACAAAATACTTTATAGATGTTTTCGCCCTAAAAGTAAAGGCTTGTTGGTAAATTCAAATAAATGTTAACCTGAATAAAATTGCTTTCTGACCCACTGACCTTATTCAAATTAAATGAATAACAATTTCTTGACACTGAAAATATATAAATATAAAGTAATACTTTAAAGCATTTTATTATTGGGTACAGTTCATTGAGATTTATTCTGCTGGAATTGAAACACACTACATTAATAAATGTGCAAATAATGCTAAGAAAATTTTAATAATCAGGATAAATTATGTGGGACAATTCAAGTTAAATTATATCGACTAATGATCTCGATCACACAGAAAGGTTTCAGAACCTAAATAAATATTGTTTTATCATTTAAAAAAAACTCACCCACAAAACTGAAATTAATTTAATTAAGAATTCATCTATAGACATATTGCATTTTTTAATGAAATTAAATTAATCACTAAAGTTTCCAAAACATTTTTATTTTTCTTCTTTCTTTGACGGATTTTTATTTTACTTAGTTTGCGAGTCACATCAGATTTTATTAACACTTTCAGTTTATTTTGGTGATGTTTTAAATTTCAGCATTTTTTTTTTTTACTGTACTTTGGTTTTCGGAGTGTGAAAATCACACAATTTCTTAAATCTAAACTGAGCTGACAAACAGGACTATCGACAATCTAAAGAGAGAAAACACTAAGTGTTACCTCGGACAAGGATTCTCCGACAGTAGTCGGGATCCCCCGCGTTCCCCCTGTTCTTCTCACAGTTGTCCATGTTCCCAGACGGTGAAAAGGAATCCTGCTGTTCCTTAAGGAAGCCTTTGGATAGGTTGCCTTGGGAATCTTTACTGTCCTTTGCCTCCTTTAGTCTGTTCTTCAGTACCATTGCTTCTGTCTCTTGGTTGTACCTAACCTCCATGCTCGGATTATCCTCCTGGACCGGAGGCTCGCCTCCTTTTGTCAGGTACAAAAAAAAAAAAAAAAACAGAAAGATTTCAGAGGATGCGGTACTGTGAATTGTCACTGACCAAACTCCCTTATCCAATAATCATGGACTTCTCAGTGAAACTCAACAGTAATTTAGTGCACCCCTTTCCTTGTTACATAGACGTCGGGCTGATAGATTATCTCCAAATAATCGTAGCGATGGATGCACACTCGCTGTTTCAACTGATTACAGTAATTTTGCTGCCTCCACATTAGTGTAACCTCATGAATACACTAAACTGTCGGTGGAAATAGATCAGGTCTTGATAGAGGGTTTTGCTCGTCCCGTCCCCTCGGCTTGCCCGTTCTCAGCCCATGGAATCAAGACAAATGACTGGCCTTGTCCTGCAAACCGCACAACCTTGTACACACACACACAATCACAGAGGTAAAAGTCTTCCAGAGCCGATAAAAGTTCCCAGGCACTTCATTCCTCCATCTGCAGAGTGCAGGCAGACATTTTCCCCACCGACTTCCTTCCAGCACACCTGATTGTCACAGCATGTCGGCAAACTTTGATCCTGTTTTTTCTTTTTGGCAATCAGCGGAACCGTGCAATGTGTAGATCTCACCACTATGCCATTGGAGGAACTGGTAGAGAGCCAGAAGAGTAGAAAGCGAGAAAGAGATGGAGGAGGTGGGGTGGGGAGAGATAGAGACAGAGTGAGAGAGAGAGAGAGAGAGAGAGAGACAGAGAGAGAGAGAGACAGAGAGAGAGAGAGAGAGAGGAGATAAGTAAAAAGGATGATTAACAAATCCTCATTGAGCAAAATGTATAAAGGCGATAGCAACCCAACCTGCTCCTCCGCCACAGCAACGCCGGATTCCCCTGAAACTGGAACTGTATCAAACTTCCTCCTTTTCTTTCCCTGCCATGTGTTCAGTGAGAGAAAACCAGCAGCATCCTGTCAATGCCTCGCCCTGCAGTGTTCCTATAAGACTGCACCCCTGAAGCCGCACTCGGCTCTTATAATCTTAACCTGCATATTTTAAAGTGAAGAATAGAGGAACAAAACTTGTCATTAGTGCCTAGGCTGTCTCCACTCCCGAGCTCACATGTATACCCCTGGAATGGCCCCTGCCTCTCTCTTCCACTCACCCTCCAGCCCACAAACCACTCACCCAACCACCAACTCTTAGCTATTTTCATTGTCAGTGCAACAATAACTCTGAACACAGCAGTGGCCAGTAATCCAATAAGACCATTGATTAGGCCACAATGATTCAATTCAAAGTGGTGGACTAGTGCAAGGAACGGTCTCTTGCCCTTCTTGTCACCTTAGCTGGCAAAAAGCCCTCTTCAAGCTGCACCCCTCCTTGAGTGCCATTCATTGCTTTATGGGAAACGGAGAGGAAAAAGAGTGAAAGATGGCAATTATCTAATTGGACTATTAACAAACAAATCTGTAGTGTGGCTGCCCAGCAGCAGTCTCAAGGTGGGTTTAAGGCCTGCTGGCCTAACTTTATTCACGCTCTGTTTTGGGGGTCTGGTGCACGGAGTGGAGCAGGGTTCTTTGTTACGGAAAGGTAAAAAGAAAGCTAAATAGAGAGCGACTGAGGGAGAAGCGAGCTCCAGTCTGGGAAAAACAATGAGGACGCACCATCTTTCCCTGTAAGTGTTTTACAACAGTTGAGAAGAAAAAGAAAAGACTTTACATCCCAAAAAGTCTTACAGTCTGACAGCATGAAGGATACTGTTAGTATCTATTTGTATTCAATACATTCTCATGAGGAGACCTTTTGAAAAATACAACTTTTAAGCAGTTATTAATCATACTTGTCATTGTATTTCAGTATTAATTATTTTTTATCACACTAATGTATAGACAATCTATAGATTGTATATACCCTCTTAACTTTACAAGGGTGCTAGAGCCTATCTGCCATCGTCATTGAGACAGGGTACACCCAGGAGAGGCCAGCTGATATAACAGTCTAATATTTATTGTTGTGTTTTTATTAGCTGTAGGCAGAAAATGATCCTATTTAGCATAAAGGTTTAAAAAAATGTCAGTCGGTGTGTGTAGTTATCCTATGTAATGTGCTTCGTTTAGTGAATTGAGTTGTTGAAATAAATGAACTTTTCAATAATATTCTAATATTTGGAATTGATCTGTGTATAATAGGTCAGTATTCATTTACACTCACCGGTCACTTTATTAGGTACACCTGTTCAACTGCTCATTGACACAAATGTTGAATCAGCCACATGGCAGCAACTCATTGCATTTAGCAGTGACGTGCGGTGAGGTTCATAGCTGGTGAGGCACCGACTTAATTATAATCGGATTTGCAAATCTAGAACCCCTACATGTTATTGTTTACATAAGGAAATTTCGCGCATGCGTACAATAAAAGACTATTCTTTAACATGTGATGCTTAGCCGCCGCCACAGAATAATTCCGTTATCTCAATCAAACTTAGACATGTAGATATTATTAATTGCGTGCTGTGCTTAACAGCAAAGGGAGAAACCGTTAAAGTACAACTCAAAACCACATCTTTCTCACTCTCTGTATCAGCGCAGCTTCCGTATGGCTAGATCGCTGTTACTGTCTCTTACTCTGCAGTTGTGGAGTTACAATGTCTGGGATCATGAGCGCCCCCAGCGATGAGGCACTAGAACTGCCTGCCTCACCTCGAATCTGTTCTCTGCCGTTTCTGATCGCTCCTCTGAACACCAAATACGTTACACACACAATTGGTGAAAATAAAAACACAGTACATGAAATACATAAGCTAAATTATGGAAAATCAGTTCATACATTAAATGTTTTTAACCATTTTATCGGCGACGTACAGACAGGAGGAGCATGCTCTCATAGAATGGCAACCGGTGCAGTTAACGAGAGGTTGTGCAATCCCAGGTGAGGCGCAGCTCGCGGCTCCGATTTTGAAGAAAAAAAATCATCAGATTTGGTTAAATTAAATGAAAAGTAGGTACTTTATAGTACAAACCACAGGGTGAAAATATCTTTATAAATGATTTTATTATTATATAGTATTTTTCCATGATGACAGGTGAGGCTCTGCCTCACCAACCTCCCCTGACCGCACGTCACTGGCATTTAGGCATGTAGACATGGCCAAGAATATCTGCTGCAGTTCAAGCTGAGCATCAGAATGGAGAAGAAAGGTGATTAAGTGACTTTGAACGTGGCATGGTTGTTGGTACCAGACAGGCTGGTCTGAGTTTTTCAGAAATTGCTGAGCTACTGATATTTTCACACACAACCATATCTAGGGTTTACAGAGAAAATGTCCATTGAATGACAACTGAGGTATGCAGAATAGCATCTCTGAGCACACAACACGTCGAACCTTGTGGCGGATGGTCTACAGCAGCAGAAGACCACACTGGGTACCACTCCTGTCAGCTAAGAACAGGAAACTGAGACTGCAATTTGCACAGGCTCAACAAACATGGACAATAAAAAAATGGAAAAACATTGTCTGGTCTGATGAGTCTCAATTTCTGCTGTTACATTCAGGTAGTAAGGTCAGAATTTGGCGTCAACAACATGAGGCATGGATCCATCCTGCCTTGTATCAGCGGTTCAGACTGGTGGTAGTGGTGCAATGGTGTGGGGTATATTTTCCTGGCACACTTTGGGCCCATTAGTACCAACTGAGCATCGTGTCAATGCCACATCCTACCTGAGTATTGTTGCTGACCGTGTCTATGACCACAATGTACC
The DNA here is from genome assembly GCF_904066995.2 of Poecilia reticulata. Classification (NCBI taxonomy): domain Eukaryota; kingdom Metazoa; phylum Chordata; class Actinopteri; order Cyprinodontiformes; family Poeciliidae; genus Poecilia; species Poecilia reticulata. Next base: position 6,070,992 of record NC_088844.1, on the reverse strand, counting down.
CATCTTCTGATGGCTACTTCCAGCAGGATAACGCGTCATGTCATAAAGCGTGAATCATCTCAGAGAACCTTTGGGATGTGGAACGGGAGATTCGCATCATGGATGTGCAGCTGACAAATCTGCAGCAACTGCATGATGCTGTCATGTCAATATAGAACAGACTCTCTGAGGAATGTTTTCAGTATCTAGCTGAATCTCTGCCATGGAGGATTAAGACAGTTCTGAGGGCAAAACGGGCTCCAACCCAATACTAGCAAGGTGTACCTAATAAAGTGGCCAGTGGTTGTATATTTGTGTACATTTTTAAATTTTTTTTACAGGAAAACATCTGAAATTTTATTCAGAAAGAGCTGCAGTATCTTCCGTAAAGAAGAGCTTCAAGTCACTGGTACATTTTTTCTGCTTTCCTTATTTTGGAATCTTTGTAAATTGGGCCCTTAAAGTTATATAAAAACTTATTTATTTAATACATTGTTGAACATTTTGCTTGGTAATGGCAAGTTCAAGATCTCTTTCATACCCTCCTGACTACCAGTAGCTCATTTTTGTCCTCTGTAGGGGACATTTCTAAACTTGAATATCTCCCATCCCCTGCATTCTACTGAATTCATTCATTTTGGTATCTGGATAGGACATTTTGGGCTTTTCAATGATACCACATGTGAAGGGGTGGGACTTTTGTACGTACCTTTTTCTAATTCATAAAAATGGCATTTATCAGTAATAACACATTTTATGGGAAGAGACAAAGTAAGTGCATAAAACCTTTTATTACCTTACAAAGACTGTAGGATTTAAAAAAAATTGTGATTGGACATTTTTTTTCCTGGTAGTCAGGAGGATACGGAGAAACTAATCACACGTATTATCTAGTGAGTAGTTGCTAACACTCATGTATTGACCAGGTGTGATTTTGACACATCACAAACTGTCTTCACATCTTTAAGATTCTGGAGGTCCCATGCACTCTGATCTTGAGTTATTTTGAGGGATTTTCAAAATAACTCAAGGGGTTGGTTTAGTGCATTGACTTGGTCATTCTAATTTTCTTTCTGAAATATCAATTCGTAGATTTTTTTTTTTTTTTGGCTGCGTGTTTGGGACTCCTTTCAAATTCATATTCTTGCCTGATTTCCCTGTAATTATTTAATGCCTTCCAGTGACAATGTTGTGCGAGAGTCCACACCATGATGTTCCCACCTGCGAACTTCAGTTTGTAGGAGTGATGTGTGGCTACATTCTTCCTCCAAATACAGCAAACGCAAAGATATCCAAAGAGTTCAGCTTTGGTCTCATCTGACCACACTATACTTCACTGGTTGTCCAACTCTTCTGTACCGTTAATCAAACTTCTACACCGTTGTAGTTGAGAGCATTACTGTACCTGCTACTTCTGAGTCTTTCTGCAGATTGATGTGAGTGCTCCTTCACTGTTGGACAATTCTTTTGATCATTATTTTTGAGTCTGCTAGGAATGCTAGTTAGCATGGCCACATATGACAGCAGAAACACTGTTTTCCTGGAACAACAAGTTGTTTCTCATCCATCAGCACATTGAGTATCACGTACACAAGGTTGACTGACAGCACTGAGACCTTCCTCCTGGCTCTGATGGGTTGTTTTTGGTTAGGAGTCTCTTCAGATGGCAATAGTTGCTCAGAGAAAAGGTAGAGGATCTTGATCTTTTCACAGATTGTCTGTCTCATACCATACTGTCACAACATGATGGCCTTTCTAACATGTTAAAAACATGTTTTCTAAAAAGTTACATGCTGTACCTTTAAGGGTGACTTTTTACTGATGTTATTGTATGACTTTGCTGATCCCTGGAAGATCCAGTGAATAAATTGGTGGATTTTGACAAACTAATACTTTTGATTCAGATATTTTTTATGAAGTAAACATACAAAGAAGTGCTATAACTGATCTCAAAGAAATGCAAAATCTATTTTTCTTTAGGTTAGAAATGCACCCCAAACTTATGTGCAAAAGCAAAACAGGTCAAACGTGGGTGCTCCATCTCTTTCCATCTCATAAACAGAAACTTTCTGCAAGAAGGAAAAGGAAGAAAAAATATCAAACTATTTGAACTATGTTTGAGTTATTTTCGTGAGGTAATAACGTCACCTGACAGTTTTGATTGTGTCTTTTTTGTGTTTAAATGGTTTATAAAGGGTCATTTTCATGCACAGTCCCATCTCAACTTTACATAAACCAACATGAACAAGCAGTGATAGTATTGGCCTTTTTAATCAGTTCGTAGACTAGACTTAAGAATGAATACACGTTTTCACCGTGGCTCTTCACAGGTATCCGCAATTTTTAATTGATATTTGTTATCATTGCAGTCTGTGTACAAAATAGACCGTGGTGAATTTGCTAATTTATTGAAGAAGGTTCTTGGTTTGATTCCCGGCCCCGGTCTTTCTGCATGGAGTTTGCATGTTCTCCCTGTGCATGTGTGGGTTTTCTCCGGGTACTCCGGTTTCCTCCCACAGTCCAAAAACATGACTGTCAGGTTAATTGGTCTGTCTAAATTGTCCCTACGTGTGAGTGTGTGTGTGCATGGTTGTTTGTCCTGTGTGTCTCTGTGTTGCCCTGCGACAGACTGGCGACCTGTCCAGGGTGACCCCGCCTCTCGCCCAGAACGTTAGCTGGAGATAGGCACCAGCAACCCTCCCGACCCCACTGAGGGACAAGGGTGTAAAGAAAATGGATGGATGGATGGATGGATGGAAGGACGGACGGACGGACGGACGGACGGACGGACGGACGGACGGACGGACATGTCCCCTATGGGGGTTTGTAAAAACTAACTCTGGACGAGGAACAGAAACGGTTTTAGAACGAAAGCTTATTGGGATCCAGTTATTTTTGACTACCTTGGCTTTCAGATACTTTTTGTATTTTCCTCTTCAAACACATTAAAAAGCTAACTAAAAAAAAATTATGTTTACGTTCCAATAAAATTAAAATATAAAAAAAAAATATGAATGACATTTACATTTAACATATACATTTAAAAATGTATATGTTTTCCTACAAATATAAAATCACAGAGGCCTCTATTGCCCCACTGCTAGACCGACAGCGAGCCCATCCAGACAAAGAGCTCTGCAAAAGTGACATCACCATAGATCAGCACTTATTCAGGAACATTATCCTCACTATTACAAGCATAATTCTAACCCGAGCTTCCACAGCATACTATAAAACGGTTGCCGTTTTTCATTACTTTCAAATTGGGCATAAGCAGTATTTTCTGAATATATTTATTGTTCCACCAAAATATTTGTATCTCCCCCTAATTCGCTCAGACATGGCTCAGCTGAATAATGGCGCAAAATTCCTGCTTATTTCTGCAGAGGAAATGGTTAGTTTTGTCACAAGACCCGCTGAGATTCCAACATCTTTATAATTCCGGCTCCGCTGCTGTGATTGTGCCACACGCAGTCACTTAAACACAGTCGGCAATTTCAGCCACTAGCGGTCTCAAAACAATAAAAAACAACACAATGACAAAATAGCCTGTGGTTATGGGAGTATAGTCTTCTACATCAGTTATGGATGAATATCTACCTGATGTCGCATGAGCAACAAATCCGGCTCACAGAGACCAGGTCGTATTCCCGACACAATTGGCCGTGTTCGTTATTATTGCATCAAAATGAAACATTCATAACACTAACTAACGCTATCAGTTCAGAACTGACAGATTAGAGCACGAGATCTTGGGTTGCAAATGAGAGCAAACGCTCGGCGGGGCGGTCACACGTGTTCGCTTTCATTTTGGAATATCCAAACTTCCTTTATTAAAAGCTAAGGAACGTTTACAATTTTAATATAACAGAGTGTGCAGTCATCCAGCATGGATTTCCCCATGCTTTGATGGCCAACAGAATGTGCTCCATTTGTTGCTTTGAGAAAGAAATTTTTTATTTAAATGTGCTCTGTTAGTTTTTACCCCCCATTTGCTCCAAGTTGGCTTTTAGTGGCCTTTTTAATAGAGCCCAGGGCTACTAGGCACTTTTTTTTTTTTTGGCAAAGCCGTTTAGGTTTTCTAATACAAGGTGGGTTGCTGTGAAGAGTGTAGGCCTTGGAAAGCCTCGGTGTGTGAATAACAACACGGTAACTCAAGATGAATGGTTTTATTCAAAGCCCTGCTTTACGTTTACAAATGTGCTGATTATGTTCCACAGTGAAAGAGCAAGCTGTTCTTGAACCCACTAAATAGAGCGCTGGATTTGCTCTGCGGTGGGTGGGAGTGGTGGTGGTGGTGGTGGTTGGGTGGGGGGGGGTAGGTGTACACAGACAGATGAGCTCAAAATGTGTGGAGCACTTTTTTTTTCACGACGACTGTGAGCAATTTTTTTTTTACCCGGCTTTTCTTTAGTTCAACATCTCCGTCGCCTTAAAAAATATTGCATACAGACACTAATGCTGCGGTGGAAATAGTATTTGCTAACAAGCACGGATCCATCGAGGCACTTGAAGTTTGCACTTTAGCATGAAATTCTGAACACTTTTACCAGCTCACCTCATAATTGGGATTAATTATTGTTTGTGTTGGTTAGGGCTGCTGATCTCAGGCCAGTGACCACTCCATTGTGATTCGGCTCTGAGGGTTCTCGGATAATCCTCTCAGCTAATGGCCAAAATAATAAGCACAAGCTGGGTGTAGCAGGGATTTAATGACGAGTGGCAGCATTTTGGTGTCGCGTAGTGGATGAAATTATTTCCGTGCGCAAGGGCGCACGGAAATAATTTCACTGCAACTTTTGTGTACAGAGAGACAAAAAATGAACACGCTACCCCTACGCCCACTATTGGAAAGTCTGGAAAAATATGCAGTAGTTTTGTTATAGAACAGAATAGAAATATCCTTTACTGTCCCATCAGTGGGGAAATTCAGGTCTATCCATAACAAACTGAAACTCTAGAAATGTTTATTATGGAGAATAAATACAAATGTGCTTTAGAAAGTTTTTCATCAAAAGGAAATTTGAAGCCCAATAATTATTCACAACGTTGTATTATTTATATTAAAGATTATTTTAATTCAACCAAGAAGTTTGCTTTTGATAGGAGATGTGACAGGTTTCTCTCAAAAGATAATAGGAATATAAAAAATTAGAAAATAAAGTGCTCTTTTTGTTTAACAGTTAATCTTTGGTAATGAGTTTCCAAGTCTGAGCAAATTTTGATCCTAGTCAAAAAAATATATTGTGATTTTTTTTAAGCCTTAATCTATCAGGAATATGTGCAATTATGGGCTCAAATCTTAATTTAACCTTGTAATAAAGCTTTAATTTAAAGTTTTTTTTAAGACTGTAGAAGCAACAGTGGCAGTACCATCTCATGTTCTGAAATAATTTGCTGTTTTTCTAATGTGCAAATTATGACTGAACAAAGACGCGAGTCAGAACCCAATCAGCATACAGCAACATGGAATAAAAGTCATTTTGTGAAAGCCGTGGTACGTCTTATAGGTCATTTGTATTTACATCATTATGTGTAATTTAGCTTATTTTTAGACAGAAAACATCTCGGAGCTATTGTACTAATCTGCTGTTGACATAGCAGTCGGCTTAAAACCTGCAACAAAGCTTTAGTAGTAATTGATTTTTTTTTTCCTGTACATTTTCTGTGAGTAGTTTTAAATGACACTCCTTTGTCCCGCCGACAGCAGCAGTAATTGTCGCAGGTGTAATTTGAGCAGCTCCTTTGTGTCCCTGCTACAGTTTCGTCCCCGCTAGTCGCCGCGGTGCGCAACAAGACTGCGGGAGAAAGGGAACAAAAATCATCACGAACGCTGGAAAATCAACATGTTTTTTTTTCTTCTTCTTTCATGCTCTACTTTTGCACCGTTAAAACCAACATGTGACAAAACACTCATTTCATTTCTTTTCTAATTTTTTTTTTTCCAAGTGGAGCTAATATATTGGGGAGTGTTTGGAAACAGTGCAAGCTCGACTCCAAAGCTGCACTTCACTCTGTTTAACATCGACTGTTATTACTGTTTGGAGTTGAAGCTCTCGTGGTTAAAAAGTAGGTAATGAAGGGAATCACATTCCTAAAGGAACCTGTGTGTTAGAAGAGCTGCATGCTGTGTCAAGATTATCTGTGTGTCTGTTTTTGACTTGCAAAATGTACAATCTGATCGTTTTTCTTGGACGGAAAACTTTTTTAAACTAATTTAATTAATAAGATGAACTTAGTGCATTATTTGGTAAATGATAGAATACTTATGATTGAATTTAAATTACTTTTTTTGAAAGTACCTTGAGATGGCGTGTGTTTAAACTGAATTAAACTACCAAAAAAATAAAAGCATTTTCAATTGGTTTTAGAATGATATGGTAAAACCTTGAAATTAAAAGTCCTGCCGATGAGGAAAGTTGAAATTTTAACTTTTCCGACTCTTGAAATTTTTCATTCCCCACCTGAGTGTCCGATTACAAAATGACATTTTCGCACAGAAAGGCATTCGGTTTTGTTCTGTCCTTTTAGACAGCATCATAAAAAAATAGGCAAGCTGACGAGTGTGAGAGCACGGACCACCTCTGGTGACTGTGACTCAATCTGTGTGGAAATGCTGTAAAGTTATGCAAAAACAAACATTAAGGAGGAAGAGAAAGCCGGACCTGTGAGACGTTCACAGCTTCTCTACCAACTGCACCCGGATCTGTAAGAATCATCGCAGCCGTTTGTCAGGATAACAAACGTGACCGAGGGCAGGTCAGCGTGGATCTGAACCCAAACACTTCAGCTCAACATGACAAACATTCACTTGGATGATCTCACCTCTGGATTCTGCAGAGAGGACGGAAACATGTTAGTTGGTCACACAGCAATGAGGCCTGAAGGAGACAAAAGTTGAGATTCTGCTTTAGGGATGGGAGATTTCATCAACAGGCATCGGCTGTCTTGTTTACAGCTAACGCAACAGTTCATTTTTCTTTTTTTAAATTGTTCTGACTTCACAGCCTCACCTGCATCATCCAGTCGTCGCTCCTCAGCTGCAGCCCATCGGCATCGAGCCACGCCTTGGTGTAGCCAATCACGATGCCAGCCTCTTCTTATAAGGCCCTCCACCCAGGGCTACATCTGCTCCTCGTTGAGCTTCAACTTGGCCTCCGCCCCTTCTCCCCCCCCATCCTCCCAGCTCCATCAGGCTTCCTTCATTCCTTCCTTCAACCTCCACTCCACCACCAGGGGGAAGACGACGTCTCTGATCCTCATCCTGTAACTGCTCATCTATGTTTATTGCAAAAACCCTTTATTCATGTCAATAAAACTTTATAATTGCTGTTTTGTCTCTGTGGGAGTCTTTTCAGGTTGGGGTGAAATGAACAGAAACTAAAATCAAATACAAGATACATTTCTGTCCTTCAGGAAAGTAGTCAAAACTACAAGTATTTAAAAATATACACGTATACACGAAATATACACGTAAGAACTGGAAGAAAAAAGAGCAGAGTGTTTTTTTTTTATAATTAAGCTAAGTGAAAGAGAAAAAGCAGTTTGAAGGACTAGTAATTTTTTAGAGTCGTACACAAGGATTGTGTAAAGATTAGACAAAAATAGGAATCAGTAAAACTCCAGCATTAATAGTTACAGTGTTAAAAATAACAGAGCCTGATCTGTATCAGTAAGACTTGGAAAGTTTTGGTACAATATTGCAGGATAATAACAGGGAATTTCTTCATTATCATTGCTGAAAAAACGGAAAATACAATGACAGAGGGAATTGCCATCCTTTCTCCTGAGTTACAAAAAAAACACACATACTTTTAATGTTTGCATCGAAAAGGAATGTAAAAAATAACCATGGGCAGCGATCTGACACTGAACCGGACGGGATTCTGGACACAAATCTACGGTGTCGCGTGACAGCGGTCCATCCACTCACACATCCTCCCACTGCTTTCAGCACAGTTCAGGTACTTTGTTAAAAATAAAAATAAAAACATTTCCTGTGAACATAATCACGCCTGTGATCAGATTGCGCCTCGACATAAAACGAAACGCGACGGAACACTAGAGTGACACAAAGTCTAGGTCACGACTAAATTATGTGCAGACAGAAGCAAAGTTCAGAGAACAATGTTCACACAAAAGGAACGAGAGACGCTGGGAGACGAAACGGGAGTTAAACGCAGACGACACGACACATGACGTGTGGGAACGGCTCCAAGCTCTCCTGAATCAGACAAGCTGAGCTGCTAAATCGCTGTAACATGATCTGAACTTCTTTAGTTTGTCATGAGGCTCAAACTGAATTTTATCCAAACACTCATGGAGATCTGATATGCCAGCTTATCTGATGCCAAGTGTTGCAATTTGGCTTTAAATGTGAGATTGTTTTTAATCAGTGTTCACTGTGGATGGAGGCAGAGCTACGATGGAGAAACCAGCCGGGATTAGGATGTGGTGGCAGCGTTTAGGGGTGGAACACGGACGGCTGCGCTGGCTGCAGTATCCATCACCGCTGGGCGTGTTGACATCAAGTCTGACTTGGCGACTGTTATCTGGCTGCGTATCTGCCTTGAGCTGCATTTGTTTAGCAACATGCACGTTCATTTGATACTGTAGCGCAAAATTTCAGCAGCAGCTAAGCCGACCTGCCACTGACTGGATAACTGGGTCTGTATTAATAGTTGTATATGTACATGAAATGTGTCCTTTAATGTATTTGTCTGTCTATACCTGACTGTTTCTTGTGTTCCTCTGTGTCCATTTTAAGGGGTTTTGTCCTCCAGCTCCGACTTACTTCTTCTTTTGTTCAGGGTCCTCCAGGACAGTAGACATAATATAATAGACGCCTCATGTACCGCTCTCGCCTATTGTCGCTGACGAGATTTAGGGCGGCCATCTTGGAGCGGTACTCCACTCCACTCAGCGTTATGTGTTTAGCAGGTACAATGACGTATCAGCGCATTTAATCGATCATAACACGCTTTTTTGTTACTGGAAACCAGATTCAATCATCTATCAAATCTACATTTATAACAATTGTATTTTTTAAGTATGTTTTTAATACATAGTTCAGCATATTTAAATATGCTTAGTGGCTATAACAATAGAATAGGAATGGAATATTCTGATATTGATGTACGATGAGCATATTACAAAGCACACAGCCGTTCATAATTTATTTAATACATTATTTAGTAATATTGATACATATTTATATAACTATATATAACAAATAAATAATAATTAATAATGACACAAACAAATAATGATTAATACTGAATAATATATATTGTATGTATGTATGTATGTATGTATGTATGTATGTATGTATGTATGTATGTATGTATGTATGTATGTATGTATGTGTACATACAGATATGTATGTTTTTCAGCAGATGAGTTCTTGCTTCAGAGAGATTCAGAAGCTGAGATTGAGTCCAAAATCCGATGTGAGATTCATCCGTGCTGCAGTGAATCCGTCTCTGTTTAAAAATGTCTCCCACTTCTTCCTGACATCGTGTCTTTAGGAAACCTTCAAAACAAAAACGGAAGATTTGGAATCTTTCTTACTTTTGACAGAGTGAACAAATTACACATAAATAATAGTCTTTACCACCTGTGTAAACTTTGCTGGTGAATGTTATAACACGTAATATAAGTTTTATAATATATGTCACATTGTTTTATTTCTAATGTAGGCTCTTGTGTCAGATAATCTAAGTCAGTGTTAGAGAATAATACAATTTTTTAGATTTACGGAATTTCAGTTAGCCTTCATAGAGGGGCTGTAAAGTAATATTCTAATCACAAAATATACACAATAATATGTCCATCTTACTTGTGAAATGTTGTCTGTGGAGCCCTCACATCAATAGTCCATCAATCAGAACAACAATATTCCTCAGTGCTGAGGCATCTTCTGCTGTTTTGGTTGAGCAAAGTAGGAGGGACTACCGCTCCAAGATGGCCGCCGTATTTCCTGCGCCAGAGCAGCCAATGCGGGGTCTACTCTTATATTATGCCTATGTCCAGGACTACTATAAATATAAAGTTGTTCATTTCCCCTTCCCTTTTTGTTATTTGTTCCATTGGGAGGCAAGTTTTATAATCCATTGCCATCCTTTTAATTTGCATTGCTCAATTTTTGCTTTTTCCTTCTGTATTAATGATAGGCATTTGAATATTTTCACTTGAGTGATTATTGCACCTTTATAACATTTGACGATGCTAAACATGTGATGTGAACGTGATGTGCGCTGCATGCTAGCACTATTTTTTCGTACAGATTGGGCTGGAGAACAGAAGCACATGCTATTTTAACCAAAACCAATGAGCATCAACACAAATTTACTAAAAGAAACTTCCATACATTCACCACTAAATGCTTTATATTAAATAAAATGTAACTACTGCCACCTTAAACCAAACAACAACAACAAAAAAAACAGAATCATCAGATGCAGTTGCCTTGATGGCAGCTACAGTCCAATTACCACATAACACACACAGTGCAGAAGTTCACCAGTCGCACCTGTGCATTGTGACATCCAGGCCGCTGTGTGGTAAATGTTCCAGCACAGAGTCAAAATATAACATATAATCTCGTGAAGAGGCTCAGTCTGCACTGATGGTCAAGATATGCTTTCATATGCATGTTTTGATGTTGTCTGGTGTTGTGTTTGGTAAAACACTCAGTGACTTTATGAGTAAAAAGTGAGTTATAAATAGAGTATTCCTCCAGAATGGTCAGAGCAACTCCTTCTGATCCACTTACTCATTAATTCAGCGAACAACTGTTTGCTAACTATGCTTAAACAATGTACAGGGTGAACTCTGCTTGGTGAGAACTCCAAGTGTAGTGGTGTTATGGACTGCTGCAGAACGCAGCCGGTGTAACACATTGTGAAGGTGGCCATGCTTCATGCTCGTGCTTGTTCCACATCAGGTATTTCAACTTTATACCCATATTTGCATGTAAGAGCAAAGTAGATGCTGCATAACAGCAAACAATATCGATTTAAGATCACTAGAAACATTTAATGTCAAAATATTCTACACTTGGAAATTGTTCAGCAACAGGGGAAGATCAACCAAAAGGACCATCGAAAACCAGGTGCTGCTGGACTGGCAGCCACACAGCTGACTGAAGGAGCTGAACAGTTTCACAGTACGGCTTTTAAATGGACATTAAACTAAACTGCTTAAGGAATAAAGAAAAACAACAGTTTGTTTTCAGACATTAGAAGAGAGCAGCAGCAGACCCTGATGAATAAATGCTTTACGAGGAGAAGTCTCGTCTTTTTATCGCTCTTCTATAACGGTAAAACTTCTCTGAGTGTCTGCTGAACTTTGTGGAACTTCACCCCACACACACATACACACACACACCCGTCACGGAGAAACACCCGTCACACACAGAGAGACGATAACTCATTAGACTTAAAGAAAAGAAAAAAAACGGAGACAGCAGCAGTCAGCTGTTGCAAATGAGTCTGAACGGGATTCTAAATTACTTATTTTACCTTAAACCAGCACAACATTTATCTAAAATGCACAAGCGTTCCCACCTCCTCGAATATTATGTCCTAAATACAACAAAATGATTCATTCTGATAATGTTTCTTCTAATCAAAACATCCTTTTCATCTCTTCGGCTATAAAAAAAATGTCCTTGGGGCTTAATCAACTTTCAGTATTTAAAAAAAAAAAGTGTCTGTGCCAGTGTGATAAAACATTTTATATACAATGTCTAAGTAGCTCTTGACACACATTTCTAAAGGCTCTGCAGTACTGCATGATCCCAAAAGTTTAGATGTTCTGCCTCCTTGTGAAAGCTCTCACTCCTATGATCTAAATAACTTTGTCCTGATCTAAAAGCCACTCTGTCTAATAACTGCTGTAGGATTCCTAATTAACAGTATAAGCTTTGTGGGAATCTTAAATGACAGCTGAATAAACCCTTTTCACACCAAACACCATTACGCCTCTAAGGTTGCTTGGTTCAAAACCTTGTTTTTTTAAAAGGTTGTAATCAATTTTTTTTTTGCAAATTCTGCAACAAACACGACCAACAAAATCAAGGTTTTACATTCTGTCACTCTTTGTTGCTAATGGCTTTATGCTACGGTACCAGCCGGGTCTTAAATAATGTAATCATAACTTACTTTGAAAAACTATAGCTTTGTTCCGTATAGTAGCAAATTACTCAAAAATGAAGCAACATGATATTCTTTCATCATAAACCTAGACTTACACTTACAAGTAAATGTTTTTTGGGGGTTTTTTTCCACTTGGAACTCTTAACATGGACATTAAATTGAAAAAAACCAAGACGCACAAGTCTCTTTAATTCATAATGCTTTTTATTATAAACAATCTCATTCGATTTAGATGAAAGATTCAATTTGCATTGTGAGAATTCACTGTAATGAATGTTGATGTAGTACCGGCAAACATCACAACAAATATTATTTGTGCCAAGAGACAATATCAAAGTCTCAAGGCACTTATGAAACAGAAAGTCAGTCCAATCAAATCACCCAGACAGGATTCAAGTTCAATTACACACATTCCAGTTTGACCATGAACCTACGATCAAATTGTTTTTAAATCATTCAGGTTTCTCATAATAAACTCAAACCCACCCACAGCGTCAGGCCCTGAATTTCGGTCGCATACAGACTGCGATCTGCTTGACCCAGACCGATTCCAAAATGCCAGACGGTAAACGATGGTCTCATTAAGGAAGCCGGGTGAGTTATGAAGTCTTCCCTTCACTCCTCAGCTTCCAGCCTGAGCCTGCAGAGGTGAGCGGGCGCCTTCCAGCAGCGCCCCGCTCATGACGGGACGAGCGGCCGTCTGCTGCAGCAGGCCGCCATCATCCTTTTCATTAGTTTGCTGAAAAGCACAACAGAGGAGCACAATGGTTTCAGTGAGCAGCGACTGATCACACTTCTTACTTTAACTTCCTTCATGCTTTAGAACTATAACCAAGAGACATGAAAACTGGGCATTTGTTCTTTTTTATATTGTACACAGGCATACCCAGACACAGTGAGAGGTTCTTGAAATATTTTAAAGAAATGCCGTATCTGCTATTTAGTCAGTCTTTGCTGCGTGGCAGTAAATTGATGAGTAATAATAATCAGAATCATCATTACTGTAATAGATTACGAGTAATTTGCTGACATATTTTCTGTGATTGCCATTCAGTATTAGCTTCCATGTCTTTTAATAATGGAAATGTGCTTTTTATGGTTCACAGATTATCTATATGGGAACAACAGCAGAGCACAAATAGTAGCGTTAAAGTTCAAATAAAAATTCCCTCTCGTGTTTTCAGTCTCTTCAGTACCAATGTCTTCTATATTCTTCTCCATCTCTAGTCATACTGTTTTCATCAAAATGTTAGAAATTATTTTTGACCAAAACTATGCAACGAACAAATAATCATCCTCCCTAAAGTGTTCGAGAAAAGCTCATCCTTTTCTTTGACAGATTTCCAAGTGCATTGTTCATCTAATTTTAATTTTAAAACAACAAACAAACCATAAAATTGGTGAATATTGTACAGTCAGTCTTGACATCATGTAAACACGTGTTAGAATCTTCACTCACCTGAAAAAGAAATCTGCTACTTTGCTACAGGACTCAGTCTGTGCTCACTCCTCCACCTAACGCGCCACATCCACACTGAATGAAAAAAACAAAACAAAACAAAAAACATAATGTTTGATTTCAATGCAATCATGCTCTGATTTGCCATTGTTGATTGGCCATTGTTCCCAGTCCATAATCAAAAAGCCAATTTACACAATAAATAATGGTGCTGTCAGTCCCAGATTCATCGGCTGCCAGGAGGGTTTATTGGTAGAATATCGTGGGCGCCGTGGAATCAGATCACTGGGCAGTTCAGCAGCCAAAAATGACTCAAATGCAACTTTTAAGCCTCTAAGGCCCTCTTGTGGTCTTAAAAAGTAATACATCTAATATATGCATAATAACAGCATCTCTAGATGAACATATTTCCATGTACATCTTTCGTATAGTTTAAATTTTTATTCATTTTTTATTTAGGTTATATTTAAATGCATATTTTGTACATATTTTGTAAATTTTGTGTCGCTTGTTGTTATACATTTGTATGTACTAAAACTTAATACTTTGGATGGAGTAATCTGTCAACAAATAAGCAATTTCTTCTTGGGGATCAATAAAATTTACTCTATTCTATAACAGTGAGCCACAGGTGTCCATTTTAAGCTTCTTTTTGTTAAAAAATAAAACTCAGCTTCCTATAATGGTTAATTGAAATGATGTGTTGCAAAGAGAAACATATGCAAGTTACTTTGTTTTTGTCAAAAACTGTTGAGAGAAAAAAAACTCTCTTCAGTCGTTGTTTCCCAAAGACGAAGGAAGAACTCATTATTAGTAGTATTTTGGTTTAGTCTTGCAGGCCTCTAATGCAGAAATAATTAAAAGACCAAGATAATCTCCATATTCAGTGCAAAATGTCTCCTATGCAGGAGTAGGAACTGACCCAGGGTCCGTAACAGAGACAATAACTCTTCCAGTCTCTTTGTAATACTAAGAACAACTGATGAAATGTTTATTTGAATTTTAAGCTCATGCTGCCTTCTCGGATGTTTCTTTTTTTTTCACTTCACCTGTGTCTTCTTTGTTTGATGCCGCTGAAATTAGCCTTTAAAATATTGAATCAATCAGGGGTTATTTCACAGTTTTAAGAAATTTGGAATATCCAAAGCCATTAGACAGGATTATTGTGGAAGAAGTTCTTCAAGGTCCAGTTATGTTTGTATCAGTTCACGTTATCTATAGAAATGATGTAAAGTATCTACATTTTGTGGGATCTCACCCGGGTTCACAAAGATTTATATATGTATTTCTCATACAAGGATACTTTACAATGCAGATATTTTAAATCATCCTGTATTTGTGTGTATTTTCCTTCCTGTGATTAGACTTTCCTGTATTTTTATGAATAGATCTTAATCAATAGCTCAAGCCATTTATTTATTTATTTATTTATTTATTTATTTATTTATTTATTTATTTATTTATTTTATTTATTATTATTTCTTTTTTTTTTTTTACGAAAAGCGGTACTCTCCACATTCAAACCCGGAAAACGTTTAAGGAGACGATGTCGATTAACACAATATGATTACCGATAATGCATGTACGAAATAAAATAACATTTTGAGCCACATTCATACCAGTAGGTGGCGCCAATGCATGCCATACTTTTTGCTAACAGCCAGTAGAAAAAAAAAAGAAAAAAAAAAACTCATCAAGAGGAAGCAGAGACACCTGCTGAACGCTGCGTGGAGACAGACGGGAGGATGATCGTGTCAGGAGAAACAGCTGTGCTCCACGAGACTTGGCACGGGAGATGCCGCGCGCGCTTCGGGAGGCTCTTTCCTCACCTGACGCTGTGCTGCGCCTTAGTGGCTTACACGATGCTGGGCGCCTTCATCTTCATGCTGGTTGAAGGGGGAAGTAAATCCAGCACCAAAGATGAATACCGCAACTTTCTGTCGCAGATTGTCGAGATGGTCCAGAACGATACCAGTAAGTCTGAGCGTATTACAGCTTTTATTGGAACATATATAAAAAAATGTGTATATATATATAATTTATTTATTTATTCATCGTAGTGATAATGTTTGGAAATTGGATCTAGGTACATAAGAGTTGTTCTTAAGTCATTCCATTAACCTGTTTTGCGGAAACAGTTCGTTTTGTGGTTTTGATGTCCTCTAAGCATTCTCCTCTTGGTTTCAGATAACAATTCCTGCACACACAACCAAACAATTGACAAAGTTGTGAGACAAATGCAGGAGGGTTTCAAGTTTATATGGTTCCAGAGCCCCAGCAGATGGGACTTTTTTGGTTCCGTCTTCTTCTGCTGCACTATTTTTACAACTGTTGGTAAGTTGGTGTTAAAATGTGCGGTGCAATGTGGACAGGAGATGGATTTGATGACTCTTTCTCCAGGTTTCTGAAGTGATGCCTTCCAAACTCTCACACAGCAGATGCGTTATGCGTCTGGGCGTTGCCGTGGTGTTAGTAACCAAAGTGATCACAAAGATGCTGTCAAAGTTCTCAGACCGACATAGTTGATCTGATCATTTATGTGCACATTATTTCCAACAGCGAATGTGTCGTGGATAAACAAATTATTGATCTCTGAGCTCCAGCCAAAGTGGATGACATGTAGTCGAATGTTAATCTACTTAAGATCACAACAGACAAGATATGCGGATGTTAAATAAGAATTGGCTAAGTACTTCCTCATGTTAAAAGAAAACTGTCATTTCGAGTTAATGTGGTTATTCAACCATTCTTCACTGAGATAGTGTGGACAGTCTTATGAACACAACGGTCTGTTCATAATGCACCCATAAGCAGAGCATCACTCCACTCTGCTAATTAGATACTATAAGCAGAGATTATAATTTAAAGCAAAACTACAAGAACATCAGTCTCACGCAATCCAAAATAAGCAAATCTCAGGGGATTATGTTGTCTCTTCAGCTTTCCTAGTGTTTGTTATGTTTAAAGTTCACTAATTTAAACATAACAAACACATTTTCTTTTCTCAAACCTACTTCTCCTCCCATGACTTGACATGAAAGAAACAAGTGAAGATATCACTGACGTCTTCTTCTGTCAGTTGCACGACTAAGTACTAAAAGGCCGTCAACTAATGGCTAATGGCTTAGCAGCAACAGGAAGTCCAGATCACTCAGAAGACAAGCCACTTTAGATTGAGAATGCCTTTTACGTCGCCACAAAGAGCTTGTTAAAGATTTAGAGGCCTAGTTGCAGATTTGATTTTTGTCTTTGTACAATCAAAATCCATAATGCACTCAGAGGGAAAGCAAAGTTCTCACTACTGTCAGATTTAAAAAAAAAAAAGTTATTTGTTGGACTGGCACAAAATATGCTTTTCTTAAAGGACATTTTTTGTTTCCTTTTCAGATGAGGCTTGATTTGACTAAAGCGCGTTTTGGTAGTCTCTGTAATTGAAACGTTTAATGGAAGTCGCACCCGGCAGGGATATCCATTTGCAATCCATCTACAGCCTCACAACCTGATATTTTACTGTGAAATATCAGGTTGTGAGTCCGTAAGTTTTCCAGTAACAAAGGTTACTGGAAAACTTACGGACCACTTGTTCTCTGTTGTTTTGTCTTCTAATCACTCATGTGTCATTTACATTTATTGCATTTATCAACTTCACATTGTCATTCTGTTTGTCTTTCCATAGAAGGTGCACCTGGCTCAGTATCTGTGTGCTGAGCTGGTTTCAGTCATGGACTTTAACTTTATTATTTTTGTTTTTAACTTTGATTACTGTAGCTAATCTCTTTCTTTTCTGGGAAACGTATTCCTGGCTTAATTCTTCTGTGTTTAGTTGTACTTTTCTCATTAATGCAGATGCACTGTTGAAATCAGAAGTTTGCATACACTACAGAAAAAAAACATTTTCTTTTTCCTTTTCGCACAGTCTGACATGAAATCAGAATAAACCTTTCCTCTTTTAGATCAGTTAAGATTACCAGAATGTTTCCTATTTTCTAAATGCCAGAATAACGAGAGGGAATTTTTATAGGCATTGTTTTTTTTTATTTAATTGTTGGTAGGAATTTTGGGCCATTCCCCCTGACAGGATTTGGGAAACTCAGCCATATTTGAATGCTACCTTGCTCACACACACACCTGACTTTTCAGTTCTGCCCATAAAAGTTCAATAGGATTTAGATCAGTGTTTTGTGATGGCCGCTCCGAAACACTGACTTCGTTTTTCTTAAGCTTCTTTGTAACCAGCTTGGCAGTATGCTTTGGGTTATTCTCCATTTGGAAGACCCATTTGTGTCCAAGCTTTCACTTCATGGCTGATATTGCATCAGTATTTCCACATAATGTTCTTTCCTCAAGATGCCATCTATTTTGTGAACTACACCAGTTCCTCCTTCAAGAAAACAATCCCACAACACACTGCTTCCAGCCATGTGTTTCACAGTTGGGATGGTGTTCTCAGACTTGCAAGCTTCCCCCTTTTTATTCTCCAAATGTGTGTGTGTGTATATATATATATATATATATATATATATGTGTGTGTGTGTGGTTCTAATTTGTAAAATCATCAGATAGCATGAGTTAAATTTCCACCATTATGTTGACGACACTCAGCTGTACTCATGTAGTTTGCAGGCATGTCTTGGATTGTAAATGTTCTGCTTCCAGTTTCTGACAAAAATTGGAAGCAGAACATTTTTGGTTCTGGTTCAAATCGTCTTTGGACCAGGACCTCTGAAAAACAAACTGCTCAGTCACTTGATCTGGATGACATTAAATGAATGTTAATAATCATATTAATCTAAGGAGTCCCATTAATTTGACTACATTTGACGGTTTCAAGACCGAAACAAGACACCATGCAGGAATGTAAGCAGGCTTTGTCCACCATGTTGATAAATTGTCAATTGCTCCACTGTGACTGTAGGATATGGAGACATCTATCCAGTCACCTTGCTTGGTAAAGTGCTCTGCATCATTTATGCGATGGTGGGCATTCCTCTCATGCTCCTGGTCGTTCTCGATGTGGGAGACTTTCTCGCTTTTGGGATGTCCAAAGCCTACAACCGCGCCCACACCCTCTTCAAGAAGTGGTTACGGTGGAGAACTCGCAGGAGAAGACACTGGTCAAACCGGCGGACTCTGGACGACGGCACCTTTGTTTTCAGGCACGACGGGGTGATTCGCCAACCTCTCGATATCCAGCAGGTGCTGAAATCTCAGGCAGATGTTCGACACCACTCTATTCATCTCCAAAAAAACAAAGATATCTTTGAAAAGCTGCTGGCGAGAGATAATTTAATGAGAAAGGATCCACTGCTCAGGTCCCTCTCCTGCCCTGAACTCGACCAGATGCCAAAACCACCTAGGGAATTTGCCATATGGGATTTCTCAGGGCTAGGCAATGTAATGGAAGACTTTGACGTTCCATTTATACTGATTCTTTTCATTGTAATTGCATATATTTGCTTCGGAGGTATAATCCTACCACTGTGGGAAACTGAGATTGAAGGATTTGACTCTTACTACTTTTGCTTCATCACACTCACTACAATTGGATTTGGTGACATCGTACCTGAAAACCACAAGTGCTTCTGGATAACTTCCCTTTTTATTGTTGTTGGCATGAGCATTATGTCCATGGCTTTCAAGCTAAGCCAAAACAGAATTGTTTCTTTTTATCAAAACTGCATCCGGTTTATTGGCCGGGCAAATACTGATGTGGAAAATGTGGGAAAAAAGTAAGTCAAGCTCTTCTGAATCAACTTTTGGGATTGTGGAATTTAGTATTTCCTGGATTTAAGCAATTATTTATTGTGTGTTTTTCATAAGCATGGGTAATTATGAAGTCATGCATGTGGCAAACACTTTATCCAGTGAATAGCTGTCATCATTAAAAATATTTGTTTTCAAACATTTAAAGATGTAGTATTGTTTTCCAGTCACTTAGTTTTCCACACAATCAAGTAACTGTTACCTTCATTTCTTATAATACTGCATATATCTTAGTTTAATGCCTTGAAATAGGGCCTCTGTCTCTTTAAAACCTCCTGCTCTTTCTGAAACTCCACCTTCAGGAAGTCATTACAACATGGCTTCTCTATTAACCCTTTAACGTTTTTTTTTTTTTTTAACCAGCGTATCACTGAGGTGTAGCTCCTATAATGAGCTCAGCAGATGCACAGTTCCTCCTGGTGTTTGCCAATTGCTTCTGGCTAGTTTGAAGGAGCTGAGTAGGTGAGTTGTGTGAGAGGTGCTCTATGAGGTGGAAGCTTGGAACCGCAGCCGTGAGGTTCCAAGCTCACAGCTCGCCTGCCTTCATCGTAGAAGGCAGGAGAAGGAGATGAACCTCCTGCTGTCTTAAGAAATGGGATCATTTGTGCTTTTACAAGTTTTTTTTTTTTTTTCATGGTTTCTGATGGGAAAGCCCCCCACCCCCACTTCTCACTGTCAGACCGTGACATTTGCCATCCTCCTCCTGAGCGTGTCAAAGCGCATCTCGTACATGCATGAGAGAATCATGTTGATACTCCCAGGTATGTTTTTGATGAGGGAATAAGATGATGTAAAGCTAAAAGTCCATTTTTACAGAATACTGCCCCTATAAAAACTGCTCATCAGGATTATCCTGCAAGAAAGTGATTTGACAGTTTTATTTTTGAGTATTGCATGAGATTTTTTATCCAAAAGATTTACTGCAGAATATGCAAAAAAAAAAAGTCCATATATTTTCTCTACATGGAATTGATTGCAAGTTATTTGTGTTTTGATTGTTGTATTTGTTCTTTGTAATTAAAGGCATACTACCCTCAACTTGAATCTGTAACTGACTTCTCATGCCAGAGGTCAGCTATGCATGGATTATTATTTTTAAGTTTACATTTTTAAACATGTAGCAGACAGCCACACATGAAATGCATAGAAAAACACAAAAACAAACAGGATAAAGACTCGTATCATACAGGCCAGGTGACACGGATGGAGAGGAATCTGGATCCTCAGGCTTCTATGTGGTGTCTGGAAAACGTTCCCAGATATGAGGTGAGTCCTGTAGCAGAACAGCTAAAGCACTAGGTAAATTAAACCCTAAAGTTCCTTCACTTTTTTAAAATTAATTTAGTTTATTCAATTTAATCATTTCAACAGCGTGTTGACTTCCCTGCCTGAGGAAATAAGATGTTGGATTTGTTTTGTGCAAGACTTCCTCTGGGAAGCTCGCATCACGCTCCTATTTTTCCTCTGTTCTGAATTTAAACCCCTTGTGTAGAGACGACCTGTGATGAAGAAAACCGAGAAAGTGGTCACAGGAAGCAGGACTGTTTAGTGACGTAGACAGGGATGCTCTGTGCCAGCCAAATGGAAGGGCTAATGGAAGTCATTATGACATGACTGTGTGTGTGACTGACACAACTGTGAAGTGTTGGGGTCAGAGGTCAGAGGGTGGTGCCATCACGTAATTGATTATGTCACATTGAATAATTATGTGTAGTTATTGAAACGAGCTCCAGATATAAAACTATTGGCCTGATTGGGTTTTTAAAATGCACAATGACCTAAAGATTATTACTAAAGAACAAAGGAAATGTTTTGAAGTGGTAACTGCAACTTCCTCACCTCTAAGTCCCATAGAAAATCTGAGGGCAAGGCTGAACACTTCAATGTGAGCAAACTGGCCCTAAAATCCTGATGGGATTAGGAGGAATGGGGTCGACCGCTATTCTGAGAAATTTGTGGAAGGTTACCCAAGCCGTGGGGTTTCTAACATAATTCGCCCAGATACTCAGGAAACGTATTCTTCTAAATTTGAGAAAAGTTGAAAAATCCCTAAAAATATCTTGCATTATTTTTTGACTTTTTAGCAAATTTCATACTTTTAGTAATCCTGGCATAACACAGGGTCACTTTGGTTGGATTAAAGGTCAGACAGCATCCACTATGCTTCTTTTTTAACATGATGAAACCATGCAAAGGGAAAACTGGAACATGTGAAGCTCACACAACGAGGTTCCTCAGGTTGCATGGACCATCCTGTGAATTAGCAGTGCTAAGCAGGTACTTTGCTGCCCTCTGTGGGGATGGATACGGTTAAACATATTAGGTTTTATTATCACCAAGAGCAAGTAGAAAAAGAAAAACATTGCCACATCCAGCTAAACTGGATAATTTAATTCAGTTTGGTTTATATATCACAGATTCACAACAAAAGTCATCTCAAGGCATTCTTCATCCTCCACTTCTGTACTATATTGTGGCCATTAATAGAGAGCATAAAATAGAGAAATGCCTTCAATTTAAATTGTCATGATTGCTTGGTTTGAGGAAAAATAGCTTCATAAAAACATGTTTTCTAAGTTCTAAAAATGACAGTCATAGTGTAGTCTACGTCTATTGTAGATCGGAAAAGGTCATGTTAAAGCTCTTGAATGTTGCTGAAAATTCCTCAAGTTGACATGGGGGTGGGGGGGGAATTCAAGTAATAATCCCCTGAAAATAAAATATTAGATATATTGAACTCAACTTCCTTTGAAATGACATTCCGCTGTTTGTTTAAAACATGGGTGTCCGGATCCAGACCTACCAGTTTTAAATGCATCTCTGCTCCAATGCAGTTGATTCAGATGACCCAAAGGCGTCTTCAGCATGTCCAAAACTCTGTAGACGTTCTGCGAATGAACCATCATTTCATCCAGGTGTATCGAGCTAGAGAAAAAAGTAAAACACACAAGACAGCGGCCCGCGAGGACTGACTCTGACCACCACATGTAAGTGTGTTTTGTCTACAGCAGCAGCACCAGATGGTGCTGTTGTCAAGCAATAGTAAAGAGTATAAAGTGCACAAAGCCAACTTTTACACCAGTAGGATTGTTTGTTTTTTTCTAAAGATATCTATTACATAAACTCTAATAGATCATTTTTACTCCCAGTTTGAATTAAAATATGTGAATGCCAAAAGAAACAGCGAAAGGTGTGCTATTAGTCAGTTTCCATCTGCCCATTCGTTTTCTAGCACACTCATCCTTGCAGGGTGACGAGGGCAGTGGTGTCTGTCTCCAGCAGCCATTGGACGACAGGCGGGAACACCCTGGACAGGTCGCTCCGTCCATTGAAGGGCGTGCTTTGTTCTGTTTTCCGCAAAAAAAAAAATCAACAAATGTCTCAGTCAAACCTTTAGTGTCAACATCTTTTTAAATTTTTTTTTTTACATGTGCGTCTTATAGAATGTTATTGAAAAGTTTATTTATTTTAGAAATTACAACCAATGGAAACACAGCATTTAAGATTAGATTATTACAATGGACCAATTAAAATAAATAAACAGAAACGTAAGCTCAAAAGAAAGTTTAATACATGCTGAAAGGTTATGATGTTCAAAAGGTACTTTTGAATAATTTATTGGATATGACTGTTAAGTCTCCAAATCAACATCATAGTCACAACAAGAAAAAAAAAGGTTTTTGTCTTGTGTTTTTTTTTTTGTTTTTTTTTACAAAAGCAGCAGATATCTTTGGGTTTAAATATCTCCAGGTTGCAGATAATTGCTGATGCTTTTTTAGTCCTATATTTCAGGGATTTGAAGGTTGTGCCAGTTTGTGAATGAATTTCATCTCGTCTTTAATCTGTGACTGGGGGGGTTACAAATGTTTGCATATGAAGGAAGGGGTTTTTAACCCGACTGGAGCCTTTGGTTGATGCAAAAACTACAACATAACAAACAATGCACCAAATGCACTAATCATGGCGAGGCTAAGAGGGACAGAAGACTCTAATCCTGACACCAGTCGACCAGAAGCAAAAGGCCTTCGTAAGGAATAATGCAACATCGTGGTCATAAAGTTCATTTGTTCATAAAAGTGTCATACTACTAACAGATTATATGGCAATCTTCTTTCTTACAAAAAAAAATACAAACGGTGTTCTCAACAAAACGCTGTGTCGTCACATCAGGTCTGGGCACTTTCATTTAAATACCAATACTATTGATACCAGGGTGAAGCTGATCAATACTTTAGCTTCCAGTCTCTCTTCCATATGTCCAGCAAATTACTAAACTTTGCTCAGAGTCAGTATTTAAAATGCCAACTATCAAAAGCCTACGTTTTTTTCATTTTAGTGCAGGATTTTATTTTATTTTTTTAATCTTTACAATATTTGCTCTCATAACATCATCTTTCTTAATTGCACAATCTGTTTACTTCCTCCTAAGTACAGCTCGACTCCGACGCTGCGCCCAAACAGCACACTTCTGTTTTAGCTCTCTCAATTTTAGCATGCCGCTTAAAAACAATTCATACTGGAACTGAAAAAATATGCATGTATGTAATGATGTGTTCAAAGCTCAATGAGGTTTTTCTCTAGCCTGTGGAATCACTGACGCCTTAGTTTATATGGCACTGGATGAATATTTTATTTTTATTGTTTTTATTGTTGTACTGTCTGTTTTTGTTTTTGTTGTTTGTTTTTGTTACTTTTTATGGACCTTATTTATGACTGAATAAATAGGATTTTAAAAAACTATGTATGCCTCAAAACTTAAATATTACTATGACTGAATATAATAACCTTTTTGTCTTAAGTGTTGAAGGAGAAAATAGTACACCTGTTTACAATACATGCAGATTACAGTGACAGGTGATAAACAAGTTTGTGCAGTAAATGAATGTGAATGTGAATACAATATGAATATGAATGTGCAGTAAATTATTTGATTTTTTTCTATATTTTGTTATATTGTAGTCAGTTAATAAAAATAACTTTCATTAGCCCTAAATTGTCCTGTATTTTATCAAAATTATTAGCTTCTGACTGAACTCAAACCACCAAAATATTCAATGACAATGACAGTAGAAGAATAAAAATATATTATCAGAATTGGTTTGTTATAAAAGAGTTCCAGATACACCTGTGTCTGCTACGTCACATCTACTTTTAGTGTAAACCATGTTCAAAAAGACAGACAGACAAAAAAAAAAATTCCCATTTAGCATCTCTGCTACTTCTGTGTCCAGAAAATGTTGTTTATAAAATCTAAGACATTAAATGTGAATATTCTCCAAGAAGCAGCTGCATTCTGGTTCCCTTTTCTTCAGCTAAAATTTGAAATTTTATTTTGTTTATGTAAAAAAAAAAAAAATTCCACGGGAGGGAAATGTCTGTTCCAGGGCATTTGATCTGAAGATGGGTGTGGAAACAGCAGCTCTCTTACGGCCCTGGAGGCGTTTCAGCGCCGCGCCGCAGGGACGCTGAGGGACGGACTGCTCTCATGTTTGTCTGTGTTATTCCGGGCAGCGCTGCTGTTCAAACTCTGGCTTTGTGTTGTTCTTGGTGGTGCTGCAGCATCTCTGCCCTGATCGCGTGAAGACAGGTCTGACGGGGACGTAAACATTAAGAGGAGGGTGACGTCAGCAGCAGCAGCAGCTCCAGTCAGTAAAAAGACTTCACCTCATCCACCTCCTCCTCCATCTGCGCTGCTGCCTGCTCCCCTGAGGTAGGACAGGAGTTCCTCTGAAGGCTCACAGTTTCATTCTAACCCAACACTATTTATTTCTTTTTCTTTCTTCTTCTTCTTCTTTTTTTTTTTTTTACTTTTTCCGTCATTTATTCAGGCAGAGTTAAAGTCCTGCCGCCGCTCCGCTGGGACTAAAACACCATGGGGGGACTAGATGCGCTCCGTCAGTTCACGTTGATCAAATGGCTGAGAGAGGAGCGACAGTCCAGGAAACTGATTCTCTTCATTGTTTTCGTCGCTTTGCTCCTGGACAACATGTTGCTGACGGTGGTCGGTAGGTGCAACCCGGCGTCCCTGCATGAAACTTTTGCACTTTTCTCTCTTTTCTAACTCATGTTTTGTTTTGTCCCCCTCCTCCTCCCTAATAATCATCTCTGATCTTCTTTTCTACGTGACCGTATTTCAGTCCTTGAACACAGGTGATGAAACTATAAGCTCTTCTGCGGCCACTTATCACCGCCGTGTTGTATTTCAATATATTATTATTATTATTATTATTATTATTATTATTATTATTATTATTATTATTATTAAAATAATAAGTTACGATGGCAAAAAAAATTACGTTAAGCAATTTTTGAGATTTTTAATGGTTTAGTTGTGTTTTTTATTTATTTTTGTTGTTGTTGTTTGTGTTTGTGTTTCGGGCTACCGGGATCCATTTTGACTTCATCTCTGTTCAACACAGACAGGTCCGAAATCATTGTAGGACCTGGAACAGGCCTGATCATTTACATTAAAACCACAACTGCATCTTCTCACTTCTTCTTCCTTCCTTCCTTCCTTCCTTCCTTTTTATTTTTTTATTTTTTATTTTTTTTACCAAGACTATCTGATTCTTTACAGGAGAAGTTTGCTTCTGGAAAGAAAACTTAAGAAAAGCGACCATAATCTGGCAAAAACACAGCAAACTAACACAATTCAGACTGTTTCTCCAGGCATTTTTTTTTATTGATGTCATTTTTGCCTTAATGCACCATGTCAAATTTCAACTCCACAGAATATGTTCTGCACATTTGAAAAAAAAAAATTATTATTTATTTTGTGCCGCACAGTTGCCTTTTGAAAAAATCCACCAGGCACATCTCTGTAACCCAGTCCTACTGCAGCCATTGCTTTGAGCCATACCTTGTAGTGAAGGTAATGCAATTTCTGAATAGCTTCTGAGGGAGGAAAAAAAACGCATTAAACGGGGATTTACTATGGAAGGAAATCATTTAAATGTTAATGTCTTAAATATAAAACCTAAAATATATGTTTAAAAATACATTTATTCTTGCTTTTTTGTTATTTTTTGTAAGTTTATTGTTAATCATTCAATTGAGTCGCAATTTTAAAGCTTAGACTCTTAAAATTGTTCATAAATACGTGTTGTATACATGTCAGGCTTTTGTTCTGCTAACGTGGTTGCGGCTACTCGGTTCCGGTACCAACAACGTTTCCCTCCAAATGACATTCCTTTTGTCCTTTAGGCTTCAGGCTGTTTGGCTCTTTGATCCTCAATCTGATAAGTAATATTTGTCTTGAAATCTTCCGCCATCTTAGAATTCCAAAACTAAAATGCCAAATGCCCCATGTCTAAGCAAAGATGTTCTGATCTTGTGTAAAATATTTCTCCACTCCTTCCATCAGTGCGATGCCAGTCAGCCTGGATGTCCACCTGGGATCGTTGATGCTAAAATATCGCCTGGTCTTTCGAAAGCTTTGTATTCAGCAGCTGTTTGAAAGTGTTGAAAAGTAAACTAAAGATAAAGAGAGACGTTACTAGTCATGATCATTACGTAGACATATTAGTGAGTAAAATGTATTTATATAGCACCTATCAGGGAGATAGGCTTTACAAAGATGCAAACATAAAATCATAAAGACATACATACATAAAAGGCAGCAGCCTATTATTATTACTTAAAGAGAAATGTTTTGTGATGCGTTAGAATAAAACTTTGACAGCTTTATTTGGATACTGATGTCCATTAGTCCTGTTTCCCTGTGTTGCTGATGCGTTTGCCTCTCTGTCCCTGTAGTTCCCATCATTCCCAGCTACCTGTACAACCTGGATGAGTCTGCGGATGTGGAGATAATGAACGGCAGCCTGTCGCCACAGGCTCCCTCCGGCTCTTTCCAGGCTATTGTGTCTTTGTACGACAACAGCGTCAGGTTATCAGGCTCCAACTCCACCGTCAGCGCGGGTGACCCGGCCCGCCCCACCCCGGCCCACGCACCGCTTCCACGCAACTCCTCCGACTGCCCTCAGTCCACCAGCAGGCTGCTCAACGAAAATGTCAAAGTTGGGATGTTGTTTGCTTCCAAGGCCACTGTGCAGCTGCTCACCAACCCCTTCATAGGGCCGCTGACCAACAGGTACGGCTCTGCTCTGCTTCGCTCTGTCAGTTACAGACCGAGCCGTTCCTACGTTGAGCTAAATGTCGACATGCGCCTGAGTGAACAGCTTCTTAGGGATTATGCTTCATACCACTTTTATATACTTTGCCTTCATGTTTTAAGACCTCAAAGAAAGAAAGTTGTCTTCTTTAGCCAATTTAATAATGAAACAATCACTGACTAATATTGATAACAATGATTCAAATTTGACCCGTTTTGTTGGATTCCAAATTGGGTCAAATCTAGAATCTGCAACCTTCTACCAATTTTGAAACTTCAAAACAGTTTTCATCTAAAAAACTATTTTTGTTTCACAAAATGAAGACTGACGGTCTTCCCAAACTGTTTTCATTCACGGTTAAGATCAGAATTATTATCCCCGCTGATGAAATTACAAAACACTCTCAATAATTCAGTTCCAGACTAAAGGTTTTCCCATGAAAGTTTGAAACGTGGCGATGTGATTTGGAAGTCTGTTCTTTGGTCCGAAGAGACCAAACCTGAGCTCTTTGGGCACAAACAGCGATACTTTTGTTCGGAGAAGGAAGAGAGAAGTCTTCAAACTTAACAACATAGTTCACAATGTTAACGGTGGTGGAAGCATCATGATGGCTGAGGGCTGCTTTTTCTGCTTCAGGCACTTGGAAACTCGTTGCTGGATCATGAAACTAGAACATAATGTTGGTATTTGGAAGGATAAGTTAAAGAAATCTGCTGCGACATAAAAATCCTAGAGTGGCCCAGATCTCAGTCCCATTGGGAATCGGTGGTGGGTGCTTCCAATAGGCCGTGCAATCTAGATGAGCTGCGATGATTTGTCATGGAGTATGAAGAGACGTGCGTCAGCGAGGCTGCTGTCAGATGTACGACAGAGAGGCCACCCGATTGGCCATCAAATGTCAGGAGGCGTAACGATGTTGGCCTCACCAGTGTTTCAGTTTTCTGGTCAGAACATCTAGAGCACATACTGATCAAACTGATGGAGGTTTTCCTCTTAACGTTTTGGAAGCAATATGAGTAGGTGCAGTAATAAACATGGCCATGTCCATGGAAACAGTAAGAATATGAGTTTCCATCAGAGGCTGTAGTTGTTCCTAATGTGCAGCAGAAAGATGCTGCCTCAGAAACGTTCACATTTTTAATGCAGATATTGGTCTTTATGTGTATTTAGTTCTAATCATTTATTTATTACCTGTCAGGTACTTATTATCTAATCATTTATTTAAATTATTAATACTGAGTACGGAGGAGGTCCCATTTCCAATGCAGTTAGAAAAATATAATAAGTGGTAAAGTAAGAACTAATTTGATCAATAATCAAGGTTATTCTGCAGGCTGCTCTAAAAAAACAAACAAAAAGAACCTCTGAAATTAAGTAATGAGTAGCATATCATCTAAATATCAACTTGTGAGAGTTTTTGTTTAAATGTGCGCACTTTACTAGAATATCATTAACATATATTAAATTCACTTTTTATAGATTTGTAGTAAAATCTTAGACTGGTCATTGTTTTGTTTGTTTTATTTAGTAGTTATGGAGAAAGCTCATCCCAAAACTACTGAAATAAATGATTTAAATACAACTGCTTTGTATCTCAAGTCATAAAGTTTATTTACTAAAAAGTTTTTAGTTTTGTTTTCAGGGTGATAAAAACCCAGTGGAAATAAGAGTAATCATTTCTGCATAATATTTAATCCAACAATCTAGTTGCATTTTGCTGTAATCTTACAGTACGTACACTATTACTTTTTGGTTTTCTGCTCAATGTTTAGTTTTATATATTTTTGATCAATCCTATGTGTTTTTTTCCTCATTTCACTGTATGGTTTTAATCATTTTTAATTCTAAAGTTTGTGTTTTTGAAGTGCAGATGTCTGAATCGTTTGCAGCATTTCGTTCACATGCTGTCAATTTTTTGAATGACAATAAAGTGTCAAGTATCAAATGAGCATGTGAGCAAGCTGACTCAATAAGAATAAGTTTAATAGTAATAGGAATTTGGATGTAAAATTCTTAGCTATTAATTTAGATACAGAGTTAAAAAAAAAAAACATATTGAAAATCTATGCACAGATGGATAAACTTACTTGGCCTGTTTGGTTTAAAACCTCCTCAACTTGATTTGTTTAGTCAGAACTTTCTTCAGATGTTACGGGAACCTAATGGGATTTTGCAATAAACTCTACAGAAGAAAAACTGGAAGAGAAAAATATCTGACATGAACCAGACTGGATGGAGCTGCAGCACTGAGACACACACTTCTTACACATCACAGGCTTCCTGTCAGAAACGGCTGAAATTGTGAATTAAATTTCCCGTTGTGTTTTTAAAACGGAAAGCATAATTGCATGTATGGTCTTATCTATGCCAATATCTAACAAAAAAAAAAAAACAGACTCCGTTTAGGGGGTTTTGATGAAATGGCAAATGACAGTTTGATGGGGAATTTTTTTTGTGGATAAAGATTCATAACGACATATCTAAAACCACTGGATCAAACAGAGCAGAATTCCTGATTACAGAGGTTTGGATGTGTGTGCATGTTTACATTTGCCTGCTTTTGCCCAGATGACTGCAGTGTGAGAGATGCTCAGATTTCAAACCAACAGGAGCGTGACAGATTGAAAAAGAAGAAGAAGAAGCAAACGTCAGGATCAGCTTGTCAAACCTGATAGCTGGAGCAGCCACTGACACAAAGACAAGAAGCATTTGGTTGGTTTTTATGGATTTAGTTCTGTACTATAGCTAAACAGTTTTGAGATTAAAGCCAGCGTTTCATCGGCAGCTGCAAACGTTTAACACGAAACTGAACAAAAATCTTTTCATCTTTAGATGTACGATCTAGATAGATACAGCGATGGATCCGAGCTGCTTGGCTGAAATTGATTTTTGACCAAAACATGCACTCAACTAAACAAGCTGGTTGCTGCTATCCCACTGTTGCGATAGTTGCAATAAAATGTGCAATAATAATTACTGCTGTAGCCTAAGCAGAGGGTAGACCACAGGTTTAAGATGTGCTGCTTTCTGACAGGAACAGATTGTGTCTGTGTTTTTGGTTTGGGTTTAAAATATCGGTTTTGTCGCTCTAACATGAAGCACTTCACTCAGTTGTTGTTCCTATCAAGGTTTACCAGATCGCAGGGCAAAATATGCAGCCAATGGGATCATTCAGTGCAAAAGTAATGCTCTCAAATTGTCCCAACATGAGGCATCAGTCATCATTTGTCAGTGTTCTCAAAGGCCTGTCATGGCATCACTGATCACTTTAAACCTCAGTTTATTGGAATGGCTTCATGACATAAACTGAACGAGTGCAAATGTAAATTAAGTAAACTAAAGATACATTCCGTGGTCTTCATTGATCACTTTCATTTCTAAAGTTCTTAAATCAGTTTCTCTGGGTAGTTTGTCACATGTTTCTCATCTTTGGTTGTTAATTAATACTTAATTTCCTTTTGTGGTCAATAAATCATATATTTGCATATATTTTAAATTAAAATAGGAGGTGCAAATGCAGTGATAAAACTGTTCTGCTCTATCTACTGAAAAAGATTATTGCAACTATTTGCATAATTTATTCATTTTATGTTAAAAGTTACTTATTTCTTTACATGAAAAGTAAAATTCAAGTAAAGTTAAATACATTTTTGTCAAGAAGATTAAGCAAAACTAAATGTAGTAAAGGAAATTAGTAAGTGCACTGGAAAATCTAATCAGTTCACCAGAGTTGAAAACATGGTGCAAACTCATTGCCTCAAAACAATCAAGATTGAAGTCTTTAAAATGTTAGCAAGTTGTACATCTTAAGTTTATACAAAACATACAACTTTAAGGCATTACTAACTAACTTGATCATTTTAAGTTCAATTAAGATAAACAACTTTTGGTGTCCACCTTGCATTAACTGTCACTGGAAAGCAGTGATAGTCTGATGACTTATTGTAATAAAATTGATAATCATAAGCAGAGTGGGAGCGGCGCAGACATCTCACCCATGGTGCAGTTTCAAATATGCAAATATAAATGCCATAAATAAGCGCTCTGCTGCTTATTTATGGCAGCAGAGCGCCGTAAACTGGTAGTATCCTCATTCTAGATGAACTGACTGCATAGATAAAACTTTGGAGTCTTTGTTTTGCCTTCAACATCTTAAAACTAATTTTTGTGATCAATACAAAAGTGGTTTAATTAGTTGCTGCTGGTGGTGGCACAATGCATTGTGGGATAGCTTGCTAGCTAATCCTGACTGCCACATATAAACCAATGTCCTAAAAAAAAAAATTATATTGCAACATATAAACGCAAAAGAAACTATTATGTGGTGTGATTTAAGTATTGTAAACCTAAAATAACTTGATGAATTTTGTTTAGCTGTACATGAACTAAATAGCAAAGACATCTGAGCATATTTACTACAGCATGGTCCAGGGCAGCAAACTGATAGACATATATTTGTGTAAAGATACTAACTTGAGTTTTTAATGCTGGTTTCACTGATTCGGTCACATTAAATTTACTTCACCACAGATTCGTTTTTCTCAATGCGGCAAATAAAATCATTTGGATTTTTGTTGGCTTTAGACCCAGAGCATCCAGACATAACGGTGCTGTGCCTTAGATGTAATGATGTGCTGAAATGATTAGGTTGTCTGGCTGCTCAAGATTGGCATCGCTGGAGGATATTCTTCATGTATTTCATTATTATTACTATTTAATCTTCCAATTATTTGATCAGCCATTTTTGCTGTCTTTCTTATGTGTATGTCCAGAAAGCGGGTGAACATTTAACAGTAGTTTGTATCTGAATTATGTTTCTGGTTTACAAAGGAACTGTGACCATAACCCACAGCGCACATTCATTGTTTCAGACCCAGCTTGACCCATTAGTATTTGATTTAACCACTAAGCTTATGATGTAAAGAGGACAAAAAAAACAAAAAAACAACCCTTAATACAGACAAACTTGTAGTTATACTGCAATATTCAGCTGTTCTAGAGGTCGGCCGCTTATATCGCCTGTTCTGCCAACTCCACAGCCTTGGAACCCCAAAAACATTTTTAAGCGTGACAAAAAAGGAAAAACTGAAGAACTGCGAAAGGGAGCAAATATTTTCACAGTTCCAGAAGCGAAGAAAAACTCTGCTAGATCAGATATTGTGTTATTTATTTATTTATTAGCAAAATTGCAAGTACGTGCTCTCAATAAATTGACATTAATAAATGATTCTCAAGCAGGTCTGCAGCTTTAACATAGCCGCCCCGTCCCTGATAACGAGACGCGTTTTTAGAGGGAAAACAAAGGGCTGACTGCCTGATATCTCCAAAATTTATCCCAAAAGCAATATTTAGTTTTTCAGAAGGACACTTCATATGCAGTAATTGAGGCATTGCAGCTTGACTGTGCCTTTCACTCCTCACAGAGGACAAATCGAGACAATTCAAGTGTGCCTGATGTTTACTGCGAAAACATTGCAACTCTGATCTGACGAAAACCAAGCTCGGATTAACACGGCTGGTTTACCCTTTCAGTCCTCACTAACACAGGTTGTGATGAACAGACATGAAGACATAAGGACACAGTAGGAGGACAGATTGTGGAAATTAAGGTTTCTTATTTGTAAGAGGTAAGCAAAATGAAAAGACAACAGGTTATTATCAAATAAAATAAAAAAAAACAGTTTACCTTGTTTACAAATGTCTCTTGTGAGTTATGGGTTTGTTTTCAAAGGGTTTCTGTTCCTGCCTTGTTTTCAGATTGATAACAGTTTTCTCAGTCGTTGCTTCATCCTCACATTTTCAGATGAAATAGATTTTTTTGTTTAAACGTGATTTTTTTTTTTTTTTACCTCCTCAGCTTCTACTCAATTCTCCATAAAAATGCTTAAGTATTTCTACAACCCAAAACATGATGTATATATTGCTATTGCAGATAAATAACACGGCTTTTACCTTCTGTGTCCCTTTAGAATTGGATACCAACTTCCTATATTTGCTGGCTTCTGTATCATGTTTCTGTCTACCATCAGTAAGTTCAATCAAATCAGTGCTGATGATCAATAAGTCGCCCTGCCTGCTCTGTGTCGGATGGTTCATTCTTTGTAATTCTGCTGTTTTTTCCTGCTGTGAAGTGTTCGCCTTTTCATCCAGTTACACTTTGCTGTTTCTGGCCAGATCGCTTCAAGGTGTTGGCTCCTCCTGTTCATCAGTGGCTGGTAAATAACCTTTTAATTTTACAAACTGAAGACAACCTGCCGGTCTGTTTGTCTATTTGAAAGTTGATGAGGTTCTAATATTGGAACAAATGCCTTCTATGCTAAGGTTTTCCCCAACTTTTATTGAATCATGCTACGTTCTTAAGCTCTGGGTTTAAGAACATCTGGAGTTAAATGTAGGTATCATGGCTTTGACTTTAGTCTCTTTCATTAAACATTTTGATGGGCCCGTTTTGGTCATTTGGTCATAACTCACCAATCCATGCAGGAACACGTCGTTCTCACACTTTCAGGAATCAGTTTGGGATAATGGAACCAAACATGGAACCAAGTTGGCCTGGTGTGACGTAGAGCAGGACGCATAAAATGTGTGCCCCACTTCTCTGATTCTCGGTGTTTCAACACATCAGTGGTGTGTATGGCCAATGGAGAAATCACCCTTGAGTAAAAACCAGTGACCTCTTTTGTCTTGGTCCACGTCACGATGACCTGCCCTGTGTTTATCCAGATAAAACTGGATAGTCTTTGTATATGAAGTACAAGTTTACTTTAACCCCCCCAACCCATTTCATCGTGATCTTTTTGAGAAAATGTTTTGGGAAAGTATTATGCAATTTTAATGTAATGTCATTGACCTTTTTTTTTCCTTGGTCCAAGTCAGTTGCTATTCTGGATCAGGTCAGGAACTGACAGTGTATAAATGGCTTAAACAACCCCCAGCCTCGTAGCTTGTAGAAACATGCTAGGAGGCTGGGGGGGAGGGGGAAGCAGGGGAAGGAGGTGAGACATAATGTAGCATCAAGGGATGAATTAGAACCCGACCTCAAACATACTCATTCATGCACAGATGACAGGTGACATCTTTAAATTGTACAGATTACTTCTGATATCATCCACATTTAACACTGTTCAAAATGTAAAAATTAAGTTATGACCAAAAAAAAATTTAATGTGAAAATTACAAATACAGGATGAAAACAAGCTGTGGGTCCCTGGACAGACAAGGTTGATGCTGGGTAGAAATGTTGTGCAGAGGTTCTCTTCTCTTCTCTTCTCTTCTCTTCTCTTCTCTTCTCTTCTCTTCTCTTCTCTTCTCTTCTCTTCTCTTCTCTTCTCTTCTCTTCTCTTCTCTTCTCTTCTCTTCTCTTCTCTTCTCTTCTCTTCTCTTCTCTTCTCTTCTCTTCTCATCTTCTCTTCTCTTCTCTTTCTTTTCTTTTCTTTTCTTTTCTTTTCTTTTCTTTTCTTTTCTTCTCTTCTCTGAACTGAGCAGCAGGACAAACACAAACCATACTGTCATGTCTGGCACATGACAGTTTATTGTGGCTAGAAGCAGTAAAATCCTTTCATTTACAACTGAAGTGTTAATATTGGGATCCTGTGAATAAATACATTTTTTAGAATTATTTGCTCTCAATTGTTTCATGCAGGTTTGGCTCCCTGACAAGCAATTCACCCGTCAGACAAACAGGCGTTAGATAACACAAAAAAAAGTCTAATAAATTGAGACTCATAGAATATTTATTTTTTTTTTTTTTTAGTATTTAATGAGACTGATATTATTTTTAACACATGCTGTTCATACCCATACATTTTGTGTAAGCGTTAGCAGGGAAACATCTCATCCAGCCACTTCCACTTTGTTACAGTTATATCTTTCACATTTTATTATTTTTTTAAAAATATTTTTCATCTCAACATGTCATTACTTTGTCGTCTCAATCTCATTGTGACTCGGTTGTGCGTGTTTGGAAAGACGTTTTTAATCCAAGGCTTGAGCTGAGGCTGCGGTGTGTTGCTGCGTGTTTCTAGGTATGGGGATGCTGGCCAGTGTGTACACAGACGACGAGGAGAGAGGTCACGCCATCGGGATCGCCTTGGGAGGTCTGGCTCTGGGAGTGTTAGGTATGCACACACTCACTGCAGCCTGGCTTCACATACTTCGGCTGCATAGTAGGAGCCATGTGTACCGCACGACCTGCAAACACCTTCAGCATTTTCCTGTTGAGTCCTTCCTTCACCCATATCTAAAGGAAAGATATATTGTTATTACTATTATTTTTAAATATATAAAGCATGTCTTGTATGTATTGATATCTTTATTTTAGATTGTTTTCGTTAGTTTATATGATTATGTTCATTAATTTCTCAGCAGTATATATAATATGTTGCTGTAGTGCAAAGGAAGAGCACTGAAAATGCATCTAAGAATAGAACAAGGGTTCTGTTGTGTTGTTCAAGGGCACTTCAGCACTAAGCAGTTTATGCTTCCAGTCCGAGTGTTGTTGCTCCACCAACAGTACTGGGACTGGAAGCATTATGAGCTGATGTGTGTGTTTCTTGGTCAGAATCAAATAGAAAGCTGCACTCACACTGCAGCCTGAAGTGACCCAATTCCGATTTTTTATTTATTTTTTTTGACGTAATGCGACCTGTATCTGATCTTTTCATGGCAGCCGGAACAGCACAGGTTTTGTTCTTTTTCAAATGCGACCCGGATATCCGACACGTATCCGATTCAAATGTGACCTAATGTCCAGGTCGCATTCATCCGACCTGAACGTCGCCTCAATCACATTGGGACATTTTTGAGAAAAAGCATAGGAAGCCTCCAGGTTTAATTCCTACAGCACTGCACGTACAGTTTTCCTCTAGGAGATTGATGTTTTCTTTGTGTTCTGCGTTCTGTTATCATAATGATACAATCTTTCATTTCAACAAATTACAGTAAAAGCGTAAATGTTTTTAACTGATGTCCCATTAACAGATGTCCCATTTTTACATTTTATATTATTTGTCTTTAAAACCTTATCCATAGTTTACATCAGAGTCCTCTGTTACATTGACCAAATGTAACATATACAGTGAAAACAAAGACTTGTCATTCTGAAGTACTGGCATGTTCACTGGCACACATATTTAATTTTGAGAGACAAACTAAGGGTTTTTGAGAAAGAAACTTTCTTTTGCATTTAATCCATGGTGCTTTGTTGTTTGGAACAGCTGCTTTGAGAAAAGCACGTGCTGTTCTGCAGATGTCAGAAATGATTTGAGAAATGCACCAAAGCGACTGAGGAAAACTGTAACGGGTGAGCATGTTGCTGCCTTTGGAAAAGCAGGTTCAGTCACTGAATGCAATTCATGGATCAAAGACGCCAGTCCTTGATCTTGTTTAGCAGTAGATATCACTATTGACCACACATAGAGCCCATCATTTAAGGACAAAGGCCAAATAGAAAAGAACATGTAATTTTATAAAACTCTGTACCCGGACTGTCATTTACAACAAGAAAACATAGGGTTGCCCTTTCTTAGCATCCATACATTCATTGACGGATCGGACGTGCTAACTGCAGTGATTCTCAGTCATTGTTGTCTCCTACAGTCGGGCCCCCGTTCGGCAGTGTGATGTATGACTTTGTTGGGAAAACGGCTCCTTTCCTTGTTCTGGCATTCCTGGCGCTCTTTGATGGGGGTAAGCGCCGATGGAGAACAGGCAGACTCCTAAATATTGCTCAGGGTTACTTTACCACTTTGAATCATCTCTAATCAACTGGATTCCAGTATCTTTTTATTTTAATATTTAATATATTTTTTCAGCTCTGCAGCTCTTTGTTCTTCAGCCTACCAAGGTAGAACCTGAGGTCAGTGTGTTTCTCATCCATTCAGCTTGAATATGCAACCCAGCTGCCCTACAACTGTTAATAAGTCGTACTGTGTCGGTTATCTGTCCGGCAATGTTTTCTACATATTTTATAAGATGCCAAGTTAGAAATTGTCAAAGCCTCACATGGTGATGTGAGGCTTTGGCACTTACATTAAGCTCTGAATGCATATTTAATTAAGTCTCATGCCTTTATTCAATCAAATGGCTCCCTGACAGAGAGAATTTACCCTTATTGAGTTGAAACTGAGAGATAAATAATCAATTTTGTGAGACTACAATTTTCCATAAATATTTTTTTCTTTATTTACTTTTTTTTTTTCTACCTCCTTTCTTGCATGTTATATATAACCAATGTATCAGTCACATCTGTTGATTGATACATTTAATATTCCACTGTTTGGGAGTTGTCAGTCACCGCAGTCATATTCTCAGTTCATATCAGAAATGATCTATTTGACTCTTCATTATTAGCACTTCTGTTCTTAAAGACTCAAATTTTGTAAAGCGCTTTACAGAAAACAGAAGAAACATGCAGTTTGTAAATAGTTGTTATTGTCAGTGTCGGTTATAAATAAGAAACATATTGCAGTGCAATGCTTCTAAAAGTTGCTTTGCTCAGAGGTATCGACATGCAACGCTGTACGTTATAATCTACATGTTTTTCTTCGTTCACACAGAGTCAGAAGGGAACGCCACTGTTCACGCTGATGAAGGATCCGTACATCCTGATCGCTGCTGGTAAGGAAGCAGTAGCAGCACTGCAGGTTTGAGGGAAGTTTGTTTAATGGCGTTGAAGAAAGAGCAGGAAGACTGATGGACTCAGATGCTGTTTCAGGTCATGTGGCCAAGCTAACAGAACCAAAGCTCTGCTTGGTTCAAATCACGACTTCTAGTGCTGCTTGCTAAACAGTCTGAAAAACCGAGGAAGCAAATTTTATGTCACTCTGACTATTTTCACAACATGTGGGCAAACCTGGAACAGCTCTGGGCCGAATCTGGGTGGGCTAAAGGGAAACGCTCCTTCATCTGACCTTACAGAGAGTTCCACACCCCACTGTCTGGACCCAGTACTGCACACATTTTATTCCCCTTTTTTTCTTTCATTATGTAGCTATTTAGAGGCTGTTTGCATTATGGACACCGCCTCAGTATTCCAGAAAGAACATCATGGTCAAGACTACCTTTATATTTAACTAAATATTTGCAGAAAGGGTAATATTTACAGAGGGTGTTGACAATTATTGTAATGATCGAGACTTTGTGATGCAAACTAGTTGTTGAATTTTTGTATACTTCCTCCCTACTGCCTTTAAATTGACAAAAATAACTTGTTTTGGGATTTATTATTTTTTGTTAGCATCATTTCAGTGGTTACGTTTTAGTCAGAGTTATGAACTAAAATAAAAAAATGGTAAATGGACTGAACTAAAAGACATACATTTAACAGAAAATGCTGGTTCGGTTTAGTTTGGTTGACAATTCTGTTCCATATCTGATAGGATGGATCGTATGTATACTAAATTCTCTGAAATAAAAAAATAAAGTGAAAATTAGTCCAAAGTGAAATGATGTTTATTTGTAGACTGGAGAAATATGTAATATAATAACAAAAACACTAAATTAACCTGCTATTGCCTTGATAAATTATTTCAATGGAAAATTTTGTTGATGTTTTATGTTTCCTTTTTCCTCATAAAAGTATGACTTTGAAAGGAAGAGTAGCATTTATGTTAGCATAGCTGTTCGTGATTCTAACCAAATTCTTCAGCTCCAGTGTTATAAAACATCTGCCATAATGGGATCAAACAGGTAACAGAGGCAGCTGGCTGGAGCTGTTTATGTATCTTGTTCCAGATGATTGTTTGTTGGAGGAAAAACACATTAGAACCAAAGAACAAAAATAAACCATAATTGAGACTGTATGTAGTTATCTTTAATCTTCATCTCCAGGTGCCATTTGTTTTGGAAACATGGCAATTGCCATGATGGAACCAACTCTGCCGATCTGGATGATGGAGACCATGTGTACCAGGAAGTGGCAACTAGGTATTTAAGCAGAAAATGCACAAAACTCACACCGCAACCTACACCGCCACAGAAGCACACAAATGTAAAAAAAAAAAAACACAGCATATAACCAGAACATCTGCTGGTTCAGGTTTACTGTGTTGAACTGTAAGTGAGACTCCTTTCTATGAACATTGTTGTTCAGAAGAAAATTTAGAAGAATCTAACTTTTAAAAAGTCTATAATTTTACATTGTCATCTATTCTATTGTTAGATTTTCCCACCCCAGGTGGGACTCTTTGCTGCTTCCCCACGGTTACCTTGGTCAGGTAGCTGCTTCTCTGAATGGTGCTGTCCTTGTCAAGCTGTTTGGTTGAGGTATATAGCTGAGGTTTGTGGTTGTGCACTACTCTTTCCCCTTTCCAGATGAGGAATTCTGGGAGAAAAGTTCACAGTTTTGGTTATTGTTTAAGCGTCTCTACAAACTTCCTCCGTGTCTGCTGGGTTTCCTGGTCTTCACGATGCTGCTTGTCCTCCAACACCAAACCTCTAAGGATAAGTCCTTGCTAAGGCAAAACAGCTTTGTTGGGGAAATGAAAATACATACTAATGGGTTTGTTCTGAAAGGGAATCAGGTGCTCTGGATTTTATTTGAGGTTTGTCAAAGTAACATTTTTAACTTCATCATTAGAAGCTACTTTGCATTGGTCTATCATCAAGGAACTGACGATTGATGTTTTAAAGTGATCAAATGTAGACAAGTGTATTTAGAAGGTATACTTTCAACTATGAGCTGTGTGTGTATGTGTGTGTGTGTGTGTGTGCGTGCGTATAAAGCTCTGTTTAAATTGTCAGTTAGCAGATGTTGTTGACATTGCCTTGCCACAGACTTTTCTATTATATTTTTTTTCCTGCTCGCTTGTATATGAAGTCTAGGTCAGATAAAGAGGATGAAAGGGGAACAGGATATTAGGATGTCACATGCTGGCAGGTGGAAAGGAGACTTCATTACACACAATGCGAGATGTACAGCAGCTCTGTGTGCAACACTGATAAACATCTCCTTATCTTTGCCTTTCTGCCCACACCTCTGTTCCCTTTGTGTCTCTGTCTGTGGCCCAGGCATCGCTTTCTTACCAGCCTCCATCTCCTACCTTATTGGAACCAACATCTTTGGCTCGTTGGCACACAAGATGGGAAGGTAGGGAGGGAAATTGTCCTTATCTACTTTCCTCCACTCTGCCTCTGTGGATGTGGTATCTGTTTCCGCTCCTATAAATGAGTTTCAGGGGTTTTAATGTTTGCGTGATTGCGCCGTTATTGAAGCCTTGACAGAAAAAGGCATTCGGTAATTCCGTTATAAAAATGTAGACTTTTCTTTAAAAATGATTTTGTCGTTTGGCAAGCAATGGTTACTGGTCAGTGTTACAGTAACAAATTTCTTGAGAAGTATGAGAGTGCTGGACATTTTATATACCGTTTTTTTTGTTTTGTTTATTTTTATCCTGCCTTTATTTCTTCATGAGCCCTGCCCATTATATGATTCATCAATTTACAATATCAATTTATAAGTTGCAAAGAGAAAAAACAACAACAAACAAACAAACAAAAACGTCATTCAAACAAGATTTTTAACAGGAAATTTTTATCTGGAGCTTTTAAACAAATGAATTACAAGAGGAGAAAATGTCAGATGGATATGTGCATTTCTTCAGCAATGTTAGAACAAACTTTAAGCTCTTCATCTGTTAGTTTCATTAGTATTCAATCCCAAATCAATATCAGAGCACATTCAGTACAGTCAACCCACAAAGACAGCAAGGAAAGGGACAAGTGACATGAGGTGGGTGATTCAACATGACACCAAACCTGAATCAGTGACAACTGCTAATACTATTTAGTAGCAATTCACACCATAAGTTGTCTCAAGATACTTTAGAGAAAAAGAAAAAATGTTTTCTTTTTAATCCAATTATACAGATAAATTCCATATCAGCCATAAACATTCAAACTGAAAACTGGCTAAAAGGTTTTCCATCTTAGAAAACTCAGCCTTGAGTCATTCACTCACTGAGAACAGTGGAGAGTTGCTGTGTTGTGTCGTTGACTTTGCAGCAATCGCTTCCATCAGTTTGCTGCCCTGGTCCATGCTGTAGTGATGCATATTTATCTTAACGCCACTTGACTCCCTGACTTTTCTCATGTGTCCTTCCTTTGTTCCAAAAGATGTTCATGAATGGCTCTGGGGATCGGCAGCCCTAGAGCTAGCCATGTACTATCTACCAGGTGCCTTATCCACTTCTGGTTGATCTGAAAGATCCAGTCATGGATCCAACCTCTGCTCATCCCCTTTAACCAAGTACTAAAATTGGGAGACAGCTTAACCTGCAGTATTTGCTGATTCACTGCAATTGTGTTGATTTTGTGGTGCCAACCAGTGTGACAGATTACACAAATTGTTCCATCAGGTGTTTGTCCATAGAAGATTGTGTGACTTTCAAACACTGTGGACAAAACGACTAATTTGTTCATTTTTGCTAATTTGTGAAAAGTACATTGAAAAAGCCCCTGAGTGATGCAGCCACGCTGGGCAGAATGCCTTAGCAGAGCCAGTTTAGTCAGATTGTTTGTTTCAGCACACAAACGGGTAGCTTTACATTAGCTGCCAACACACAGCGATTTTTACAGGAAACTGAACTCCTAACCCCTTATGCACGACTTTTGGACCAGCACGTTTCCTCCTCTCGATTCATTGTTTCCGCAGCATTCAACTTCACGTGTACTAACAGCCACTTTTGTTCCAAACACTAGTAAATATCTCAGCTGTCATTACTCAGAGGACTATTGGCTCGGAACAATTAGATTAGTGACGGACTGTATCCTGACTACTTCACATGCTCGTGGAAATAAGAGATGACTTGATTTTTTTCTTTTTATCTTAACTTCCTTAGTTAATGAAAAAAACTTTATTTGTACAAAAGTCTGCTTTTCCCGGAATGTTAGAAACTGCCATGTCTTAAATGTGGATCAATAATCATGTTATGCAGATCTGCCTTTTGTTGTGATTCACCCAACAACTGCAAAATGGTATAACAACGCTTTAAATTATTCCTTTTAAGCTGACATATGAAGTACACAAACCTATGAACTGTAGAAAATGTGCTGATGTATTTGATGCTGTGCCGACCTTACATTCATCCATTTTCCCTTACATTGAAAATGAGTCAGCTGTGACAACACCTGTTTGTTTTCCAGGTGGCTCTGCGCTCTCATTGGAATGGTGGTGGTCGGCTTCAGTGTTATTTGCGTGAGTATATGAGAGACGTTTGAGGAAACAGAGTAAACGCACACCTTAAAGTAAATTTTATCAGCAGTACTTGGTTAAAGTATCAATTTAAAATGGATGTAAAACATGAACCGAAGCTGAACTTTTTATTGGGATTCAGCAGAGTGGCCAACTGGGTTTGGCCCCTTGTTGCTACAGTTTGTATGTTTCTGTTTTCCTTGATCATGCCAGGATTGTAAGCCAGTTTCCTCCACAGCTCAGTGTGCATGTTTGTTGGTTGGACATTCTAAGTTGCCCTGTAGATGTTAGTGTTTTCCTGGTTGTGTGTTTTCCTGGCTGTGTGTCTGGAGAACAGGTGGCCTGTCCAGAGTGTTTTCCACCTTTTCGCCCAATGACCACTTAAAATAGACACCAGCCCCCCCACATCCCACAATTCTTAAAAGAGAAACATAATTAACTGAATGGATGAATTTGTGATAAATTATAGAGACACTGTGGTTAATAACTAATTTGTCTGCTTTAGGTTCCTTTTGCCAGAGACATCTACGGTCTTATTCTTCCAAACTTTGGTGTTGGTTTTGCCATTGGTGAGTTCTCACGTCTACTTGCTTTGTTGCTACGTGTAGTCTGAAGTGATAGTTACACATGATTTCTAAATGTGTCTCACAGGCATGGTGGATTCCTCCATGATGCCTATAATGGGTTACTTGGTGGACCTGAGGCATGTGTCCGTGTATGGAAGTGTGTATGCCATTGCTGATGTAGCTTTCTGCATGGGATTTGCTTTGGGTAAGTAAGAAACCAAAAATAAAAGCTTTGAACGATACAAATTATTTAGCTAAATAATAGCTAACGCTATGTCAGAATACTTACGTTTTTTTTTTTTATGTCTGTTGAGTGTAAAAAATGTACTGACTTTGTCTTTTATAACTGAGTTTGTTTATCCGCATCAGTTCATTAAAGAGCCATTAGGTAAACTGGCCAAATGCAATTCATTTACATTAATTTGATCTAATTGCAATTCAATTCAATGCCATTTGCATATAATATAGTGAGGTTCAGACACAAATTTATCTACGGAAATTTTAAACTAGAACTACCAGCAGTTATCTACAGGTTCCAAGCTTGACTGAGCCCCTGGCAATACCCCAGGGGCAGCAAGTATCCTCAGGATACTGTGAGGATGAGGGCATTCTGATCCTGAGGTATCCTCTCCTCATCCTGTCAGCCCAGTGTTGTCTGGTCTTGACTCCTTAAAGGTGCAGGCACCATGCAAAGCTCTCCTCCACGTTTCCTATCAGCTTGGTCTCTGCAGGTGT
Organism: Poecilia reticulata; assembly: GCF_904066995.2. NCBI lineage: Eukaryota > Metazoa > Chordata > Actinopteri > Cyprinodontiformes > Poeciliidae > Poecilia > Poecilia reticulata. The sequence continues at coordinate 6,027,028 of NC_088844.1, read as the reverse complement.
CACTGCAGGTCAGCCAAGAATTGTGAATTTGGAGGACAGTGGTTAATTCTTCAAGGTTTTGCAATTACAATGCATTCAGCCTATGGGTAAATGTGTAACACATTTTAAAAATGTGTGCTGTGTAATCATAAATACTGTAAGACGACTCTGTTTGCATCTGGACCACACAACAGCCACTGAAAAGGCCCTGGGTCAAAGGAAATGTAATTAAATAATAAAAAAAATCTGATCTGGAGTTAAAAAAAAATAATAATATAAAAATAGTTTATCATAAAAATCCCAACATGTTTTCTGATGACTGGTTCTAAATCTGGAGTAATATAAACATATATCCATGTCCCCAGACTTAATGACTTTTTAATGAACCATAGTAATCTGCCATTTCAATCTGTAACTTGCAATGCATACCCCAATATAAAAAAAATGATAAAGGCATTAGATGTTAACAGGACCAATGACCATAGCACAGGTCAGGAAACATAATGAAGAATCTCCACAGTTCCAAGAGGGTTCCCTGTTCGACAGGATCAGGAGAACGGTCAGGCCTTTAATGGTCTTTGCTTCCCTCCGCGGGCTTGGAACCCTAATTACCATCTGACTGCAATGTGTTCCACAACCAGAGTGTAACATATGTTAGAATCTATTATGTGAATGAGACCTTTGAGATTTTGATTGGAGATTTAAAGGGCTTTATGATTATTATTATTATTATTATTATTATTATTATTATTATTATTATTATTATTATTATTATTATTATTATTATTATTATTATTATTATTATTGTTACTATATGGAGAAGCAGCATTCAGCTTCTATGCACCATAAATCTGGAACAAACCTCCGGAAAACTGCAAAAAAATTGAGTTCACTGTGAGGTGAACTCAAAGATCGTCTAAACAACAGCAACACAGAGATGAGAACAGAAGTTGGTTCTCTTGACTGAGCAAATGAATTACACCCAAATGACTTACTAATCAACTAAAAAGTTCAACATCTTCTTGTGAGAAACAAACTAAAGCTTTCATCCAACTTGATCTGATCTTATATGTTCTCTTGTTCAAGAATGAACAAAATGCTTGTGTTAAAACGCTTCATTATTTTCCAACACCAACTGTTCGCCAGCCTTTGGCCCAGATCTACTTTCCTTCATAAACAGCCTCTCTATTCAAGATATGACAATCAAAACTCCAGAACTCGACTTCAGTGTCCTCTGACTGTCTACTATTAATCTACAGCTCAGATTTATTCATCTCAGCACTAAAAAAAGTCAAGCAAACAAATCTGTGCAGTGTTTCCTTGTTGCAGGTCCATCCATTGGAGGATCCATAGCTGAGAGCATCGGCTTTCCTTGGCTGATGACCATCATCGGAGTAGTGGACATTTTCTTCGCTCCTCTCTGTATCTTCCTTAAGAATCCACCTGGACAAGAAGAGAAAATTGTAAGTTTTGACCCTAAATTCAACGTTGCCTATAGGAACAAGTCCATCAATGAGATGTTACCCAAAATAAAACTCCAGGATGGTGCACCCTGGACAGAAATTTAAGTGAAAATGAAAGCAGCCGAAGCAAAAAAAAAAAAAAAAAAGATTCATTTATTTCTCTACTGTTCACCTCGGTTTAATGCATTGCGCACTTTTGGCCTGACAATACAATTTGGCTTGTTGAACAGGTAACAAAAAAACAAATAAGCAAGGCTCAAGAGAAAAATAAAAAAACAAAAAAACAATCACCTCTTTAGCTCAGCCCCAAGCGAAACACAGCACAGCGCCACTGTGTTCCACGTCAATTGGATTTTAGGGAATCTGTCGAGAAGTAAATGTTTCCAGGTTGTTAAAAGGTTACCTCGCCACCTGGATGCAGGATCAAAATAAAAAAGTGAAGCAATGTGTTGTGTTTATTACGCTGTAGAAACATATTGGTATTAAACTGATCTGAGCTCTATTGAAGAAAACCGAGTCTGAAACAAAAACATGATGTAAAGAACATCTCGGCCTGCCTGGAGAGCAGACTGCAGCACTGAGCCGGTAAAAACAGCCACATCAGACTGTGTGGTTTTTATCTGGACCAACAGAATTAGGCTGGATTTTATTCTGTGTGGGTTTGTAAAGACTCCTTGAATTTCACAATGGCTTTTTTTTTTTATCTGCATGTTTTGCTTGTGATGATTTTGAGCTTTGCTGGCCGACTGGAGGGGCTTAGGAGACAGAGTGAAAAAAAGAAACAGAAGAACTGATGTAGTAATTCTTTCCATGTTAATATAAAGTAAAAAGTCAATAGCAGGAGATGGAAAACGTTTAGTTGCTGTTGCGTTATCTCAGACGATGTCCCCCTACAAAGGCATCACAGCTAAACACAACAGAAGCTACTTCTAGAGGCCAGACGGAGCTTCTGTAGAACGAAGCAAAAACGAAAACAAATTGGAGAGTAGTACAAAAAAATAGTCAGTTTGTCCTCCAGACGCCTTAGCTCATTTGAATTATTATGTATTTTATTTGACTCACAGTTTAAGAAATTTTTAGTGCGTACAAAAGCATAAGAGGTTTTCTGATTCATCACAGAGCAGCTCTGAGACAAACAACCAGACGCACATCTGATTCATTTAAAATGCATGTTTTGGACATTATCTGGAGAATTACAGTCAGTCAGATCATAAGACCTTCTGGTTGTGATGAAACATTGAGAAAACTTGGCAGAGCTGGAGTGAAGGTCAGCTGAGGCCAGTAAGGTCAGCCATTTAATTCAAGCGTCTACAGGAACACATCCATCCATCCATCCATCCATCCATCCATCCATCCATCCATCCATCCATCCATCCATCCATCCATCCATCCATCCATCCATCCATCCATCCATCCATCCATCCATCCATCCATCCATCCAACCATCCATCCATCCATCCATCCATCCATCCATCCATCCATCCATCCATCCATCCATCCATCCATTTGATTGTGTCTAACTTTGATCCCACCAACATGAGCTAATCTTTGTGAGCTGGCCTGATACAGTCCAGCAGTGTTTTGTTGATCTAATCCATCCACCTGCCTGAGTGCCTTAACCACCTGTGTGCGATTCCTGGTAGAGCAGCCGTCATCACAAGCACTCTGTGGCACGATGCTCATTTGTTTTATTCCACTCAGCATTCATTGGCTCACTAATTCCACTGTTGTTTATCTTACATCCATCTTTTGATCACCTCTGCTATTCCCTATCTTCGGGATTTTTAAATCTTTTCTGAGTCTTCTGATACGTTTAAGGGTTCGGACAGGATTTTTTTTTTTTTTTTTCAGGCAAAAGGCTCATTGTCCAAACGTCTAAGCTTTGGACAATGATCACCTCTGGTTAAATCAGAGCAAGATCTGTAATGCTAGCAATAAAGTTTTGCGGCACAGCCTTGAGCTTGCTCCAACTGTCTCAACAGGCTGAAACTTCTTCTCTGCAGCTAAATCTTCTCACTTGGAGTTTTTGGATTGTTCCAGAAATCTTTTCTTTTTAGCTGCAATCTTCTCAGCAGTTTCCCCAGAATGGCGGCTGCACTCCTTTGTTAGGAGGAAAGCGTTGTTGGCAGATCGACCAACGCTTATAACCCTTGACTTTTAATAACAGTCAGTCTGTGTGAGAACTCACCCTGGGAATGCATTGAATAATTTTCATGCATTCAGGTAAGGTTGTTGGGAAAATTATTATCATTATTTTAATAAGAAAACCAATTTTTTCTGTCTTTGCAGGCGATCTTGATGGACACAAATTGTTCAATGAAGACAAGGTCCTACACCACGCAGGGGACGTACTACCAGGGCGACGACATGGACCCAGAATATGACGATTATGATTAACAAGACGACAGCCAAGCAGCTGAACCCCCTCAGATTCTATATTTTGTTGTACAAAAAATTTAAAAAAAGAAAAGAAAAGAAACCCGGGGAATAAAATGAAGAATCACAGCCAAGATAATTCCATGTCAATGTTCCTGCATTTGGTCGTCACTGTTCAGTGTTCTCTTCACAGTCGTATCGGAGGAAGCCAAAGTTGTTCTTAATATGTGCATTTTGTGACAAGTGGTTTTAGCCGACAGCCTTATTCAGTGAGAAGATGTGTCAAAAAGCACTTTGCAGATAGGAAGGGCAGCGAGGACAGTCTCTCTGATGGTTTATTTCGAATTCAGAACATGTTCATATTTAATGTTTTTTGCCCTTTGAGTTCATGTGTGTCAACATTACTGTCTAGAAAATATTAGCGGAACTTGATGTCCGGGTTGTGATAACTGCTAAGTGTGTGATATGTCAACAAAAGTAAGAGAAATTTGTTACATTTGTTTCAGATTGATGCAAATAACTGTTATGGATGAACTGCAAGGGGACAACAGTAGTGCCAAAAGTAATTCATTATTTAAACCAAGAATATTGGTTTTTGTTTGGCGATATGTGTTCAGCTTTAATTCCACAGAATTTGACTAACCCATGAAAAAAAAGAAAGATACTAAATGAATTTGAAAAAAAAAGCAGCAAGTGCAAACATAAAAACGTAATGAAAAATCTGTAACATTTTCAGTCCAGGATCTATATGGTTCTAAAGTAGGGTTCCTTTTGTTTTTGTTTCTGCTTTTGTATGTTGAATTTTGGCAAGACACGTTAACAGTTAACAAAAGTAGTTGCTGTCCTGTTTTTTTTTTTTTTTTTAAAGAAACATATCAAATAGGAGTATAAAAATATATCCAGCTTGTGAGACTGTACACTGTACTGGGTTAGGACAAGGAGAAAAGATTTTAACGATATTTTTGGGGAAACTATTAAGCCCATGTTTTTTGTTTTGTTTTGTTTTGTTTTCACAAATAAAGATTTTACAAATTCAACTCACAATTATTGTAGAGTAATGCGATACAGTCTTGACCAGTCCTCTGTTAACAAACGCAAAGTCCACAAAAGTGTGAAATAACTTCAGTGACAATTACTGAAAGTTTCTGAAAATGAACCAATTAAACTTATATCTCATGATGATGATGATGGTGGTGGTGGTACCTCTAGAAAAAATGTAAAATCATTTGACCATAGGGACATGTAGAGCTGAGCTATGTCCTCTAATTAGCATAACGGCTGTCTTTAAGCTGGTAACCAGTCAATTGGCCTATTTAAAGGGTGACCAGTTGTCAGTGTGCTGTTTGGTGACGTGGTGCACCACACTGAACATGTACTACAGGAAGCAAGAAAACTTGATGCTCCTTTGGCTGCTGCTGCACAGATTATTCAGATGTTTCAGAGGTTTCGGTAGCCAACCAGCAGGAGGAAAATCAGAGAAGGATTTCATTTTAAATGTTCTTTACCCAGAAACATACCGTTTGTAAAATCTTTATGTGGCTTCACGTGTCATGGACTGGGATTGGTTTGTTTCTTTTTTTTTTTTTCTCTCTTTCTCTCTCTCCATGGAAACGATGACACTGAAATCAAATCCAGCGACAGTTTGGATTTTCAGCACCATTAGCTTCTCTCGCCTTTAAATGCTTTGAGTATTTTACTAATGGCCGTCTTGCTTTACATGTGATTTCACATTCCACCCATGGGAGCTCAGAATGAGTCAAGCAACATGCGAGCTTTTTCAGCATGCTCCAGGAAATACTCGTGTTGATTGTCTGAAGCGCGTGCTGGAAGACAGCACAATGAGTTGCCATGACAGGGAGATGTGGGAGACAGTACACTGTAATCAGTCTGTCCATCTTAAAACTGGGCTTCAATTACTTTGCAGATGCTCGCACAATACCTCTGTTTCCTTATCAACAAAAACCGGAACATTTGTCTTCTTGAATAACAATATTAAAGGGAAAAAATATATTTATATATATATATATATATATATATATATATGTTTTGCAAAAAGGTGCAGCAGTAACATTAAAATATTCCGAGATCCTCAAAGGAACCCATCCTAAACTAGAATACGATATGATATGCCTTCCCTTACAGGCAGTAAAAACTGTCTCACTACAGATTATTAGTCTCAGCATAACAGTTGCATAAATGGAGAAATAGGTCTTTAATTTTCTGATACATATTGTTAAGAGGGTTTCCCCTCAGTGTATTACAAGACTGGTGGGCCACCAGGCTTTATTTGTGCTCCCACCAGGATTAGCATTGTTAATTTATCTTAGTGTTTTTTTAATGTTTGCCTTTTTTAAAATACTTTATAGTTGGTGTCTAGGTATTAATCTTCCAGTCTTCCAAAAATGCATAACTATCAAGTGAAATTTTCAAATTTCTTGGGAACTTTGAATCTACATTTTTTAAATCAAAAACATGGCGACTGGATGGAAGGCCTCCCTAATGCCCCGAGCACTAGCAAGTTTTCTGGGGGAAACCCTGGTTATAGATACTGAACTTGGGACTTCCAAATAGGGCTGCACAGTGGAACAGTTGGTAGAGCTGTTGCCTGGGTTCGATTCCCAGCCTGGGGTCTTTCTGCATGGAGTTTGCATGTTCTCTCTGTGCATGCGTGGGTTCTCTCTGGGTACTCTGGCTTCCTCCCACAGTCCAAAAACATGACTGTCAGGTTAATTGGCCTCTTTAAATTGTCCCTAGGTGTGAGTGTGTGTGCATGGTTGTTTGTCTCTGTGTTGTACTGTGACCTGTCCAGGGTGACCCCACCTCTCGCCTGGAATGTTAGCTGGAGATAGGCACCAGCAACCCCCCCGACCCCACCAAGGGACAAGGGTGCAAAGAAAATGGATGGATGGCTCGATTTAAAGGAACTCAGTGTTTCAGCAGTTTCCTGGACAAGCTGCCACCAACCCTTGTAATAGGACATCCCTCCTCAAATAGGACAGGCCTGTCCTCAAAACTTCGGACGGACAGGTTTTTTTGGGGGGGGTTTTGTGGATTACAAACTCTTGAATTTCATAAACGGTACATTTTCAAACCTGAAAAGAATACTGTACATCTTTTCCTGAGACACAATATTTCTCAGAAAAAAGGAAATCTGAGAATAATCTTATGCAGTAATCTTATGTTCCAGTAAAAAAAAAAAAAGGTGTTACCAAAAGGGATCCAAACTGAACACAGTTGAGCTGATATCACTGAATTTGTCAAATTCAATTGGTCAAGCAAATGGTGCAGGTTTCAGGTTCTGTTCACTTGGCCAACGTATGATTTGTTGGAAGAGCAGACTTGGACAAGACTGACTCGGTGCAAATAGTTATATTGTTTTAAGATAGTCTTTAATCAGAAATGAAGCAAATGAAAAGGTCTTGGACCAACTGTTCTACTTTCAATCACTCACAAGCAGTTGTCTGGTTTAAAGACATTTAAAAATTAGCTGAGTTTTAAACATGAACTAAGTTGAAAGTAAACTGGGGGGAAAAAAAAGGCAAAACGATGGTTGGAATTCAATTATTCCTGTTTATTTAAGCTATGTACAATAAAGCTTCATTACAAGTCTTTCTCCAAAACTTTATACAACACCCCTTAAAATACACACACACACAAAAAAAAGAACAAACACCATGTTGACCTGCTTGAAGCTGCGGTGGGCAGTCGTACGGCCACTGAGGGATGATGAGGGCAGAAGCGTTCTTTGTGACAGAATAAGCAGCAGAAGCGAGAACATTGCTTCACAGCCCGACGGAGGGATGTAGAGTTTAAAGTCGACTACTCCTTTGGGAGTTCACCACTTCACAAAATCCCCCCCACAGTTTATTTCTGAATCTGGGATTTATTCCTGATCATCAGTTTCAATGCAACAAAAACCAAAAACACTTTTGAAAAATTTCTGCAAAGGGAGTTGGAGGTGGAGAAGTAAGCAGAAATCTAAAAAAATAAATAAAAAAAAAATCATTTTGCTTTTTATGGCTCTGGTTTATTAATTCTCTCTTGGACATGAATGTTGCAGTTTGGGCAACACTTGCTCATTTAATTGTTAGTCACTATTCTACAAACTTTCTAAGCAAGTGAGTTGTTTTATGGAAACAACACAAAGAGGAAGCTTTGTGCTGCAAGTATGTTTCGTCTTCAGCCTCACAACAGAAGACCAACTGAACATGGGCAGGACATCACTCTGCAAATATCACTCCATCATCTTTGGTCAAATAATTGTGCAAAAAAAAAAAAAAACAGGACATATTTAGTTTGTTCTTGGTCAATAAAGAGAGACGCCAACATAATTCCACCAACACAGAAGGAAAAATTTTCACCCTCCCTTAAAATTGCCCTCCCCCAAAAAATCCTCAAATACTTTTCATAGAATGTTAAAACTTAGTAGCCTGTTCCCAAATGTCTGTTTTAGTTTGTTTTGTTTTTTCTTTTCATTATTTTTTCCTCTAGCTCAGCATCTTGCTACAATTGTTGGGAATGCCTCTCACCACCTGCATGGGAAGCTGCAGTTTCTACTGGCCACCCAACAAGAGCTGCATTAGTAGCACAAAAACAGAAAAACTTCTTTCCCATAGAGAACGTCTCATTTCCAGCCGCACTAACTGATCTCGGATGCAGAACATGTTGAGTTTTGGGGGGGGGGAAATTTAGCTGGCTGCCATTAGCTGCACCGCTGATTTTATTTTTATAAAAAAGGTTGAGAAACAAAGCTGTAAGCACACATTACCCACTAAACAAATATACATTCATCTGGGCTAGAATCCTAAAGCAAAAAGAGTGTAATCCACAGGAAGTTAGTTTCACTTACATACATGAAAGCAAACAGCTTGAATTAACATCTACATGCGTTCGGGTGTAGCATTTATTCAGAGAAATTAGGTGAACCGTCAAGGATTTCTGACGTTGCATCCGTAATGGTTTGTATAATAAAGTAAAAGAGTCATAGTGAAGTCCAGGATGGAGAAGAGTTCTGCACAAAACGAGACGTTGGAAGTCAAATAAATAATAATAATGAGCACAGGAATAGATTAAAATTAGCAATCAGGAAAATTCCATCTTGTACCACTAATTACTCAAAATAAACTTAGTTACAAGCATTTAAAGAAGGAAAAAAAAAAAATAGTACCAGTGCATAAATACGTTGCAACAAATATTAAAAAGAAGTTTTGCAGCAGGCCGAGCTGCTGCCAAAATTCTCACATTCATCGGGAAAAATATCATCGAAACAAGAAGGAAGGATGAATGCAATCATAGGTAAGTGGCCGAATGGAGGGTTTCTCATCCATACTTCAGATTGGCCTGTTTCTCAAGGCAAAATTCTCAAAGTGAACAATCATTAAATGTTACTGTTCTCCACTTTCAAAAAATGAAGAAATGTGCAAATTTTGCAAAGACCTTCAAACCAAAGTAAGATTACAAGGGTTCCAGTAAAACAAAACAAATCAAACAAACCTGAAAAACAAACACTTAGCACAGACAATGAAAACAAAAGAAATCCTAGGTCTTGCAATGGGATCACAAATAAAAACATCAGTAGTGAAATCTCCAAACCGTAATTTTATTAACATTAAAGAAAAGAAAAAATAAAATAAAATAAAATAAAAAGGTGAGAGTGAAAATACCTCAACGTCCGTGTGTTTAGGACGGACTGGACAAAATCCTCAGTATCAAAATCATAAATGGGACATTGCCTTGCTGAAAAGCCCAAACCCACTCCACATGTTACGTTTTCATCTCTTTCCAAATCTGTACTAGTGGAGTGCCTCCACACAGATCTGCTCCTCACTGATCTCATCCATCAACGGCACCTCCACAGGGCTGCAGATGTCGCTGTCATACACCTCTGGTCCCATAAGGACTTCCTCCTCCAGACTCTCCGCTTTGCTTTTGAATCCTTGCTGCTCTGAAGGAGACATACTCTCCACAGACTCCAAGTCCTCTATGCCTGCTCGGTAGTGGATCATCAGAAGAGTGAGGGCCTGAAGTCTCTCACCTGACTTGGCCAGAGCAGTACAGATGAGGGCCTTTCGCCGTGAATCCGTGGCCTCCTTCTCTTCCACCATAAGAGCATTATTGTGCTCCAGCTCCTGGTCAATTTCTTGTTGGAGTTTGTCCAGCATCAGCTCCAGCTTCTGCGAGCGCTCATCTGTGGGCAGGCCCCTGTACAGGTCCCGGCCGATCTCCTTTACGGCGATGAAGACGCTGTCGTCCAGTCCGCCCTCCTTTCGTACAAGTTTGCTGGTGCCACTGCCGCTAGCTGGCTGCTTTGATGGGCTTGCTCCACTAGTGTATGTCTCAGTGTCACTGCTTTCGTTGTCAGATGTGTTGGGCGTTTGCTTGGGTGACGGTTCCACAGCTCCAGGCACCACATCGGTCACCTGCTCGAGTCGTGTCTTGGGTACCTGGCGAAGATTAAGCAGACGTGAGCTGGTATTGATGATGTGACGCGTTAACCCTGTGGCCCGGTTCATGGTGGATTTGGCTTCGGGATCAGCACCACGACGTTCAGCCGTTGCCACGCAGAGAGGACTTTCAGCAAGGCACTTATCCTGGCACTTCTTATGGCAAACGTAGGAACAAATTATACACTGCGAGGCTGCCTTCGTCCAAACTTTCTTTTTGCAGTATTCACACCAAGTAGGGTTCTGGAACTGCGTGTCGTGGAAGCTGTGACGGACTTCTTGTGACTGCATAGTGCTGTAAACCAAATCATCACGTGGCGCAGAGGGAGTGGGTTCTTTCTCTCTCAAATCCTCATCGTGGAGGCTTCCTTCACGCTCCCGTTCGATCAAGCCCACCGGACACTCTAACTCACCCTCGGCCAAGTAACAGAAGTTTAAAGTGATATCTCCATAGCATAGCTTTTCATTGAAACCCTTGTGCGTGCTGAGATTGCGTAGTGCAGTGCGGCTGACATTTGCTTTTGGCTCTGGGGGCCCCAACCTAAAGATGCTCTGGTACTCTGCAGAAGACGTAGCCATACATTCCAGTGCCACATGCTCCAAAGGGAGGCTGACATGACCCAGGCACAACAAACTGCCTAACTTAAAGGGATCTTTGCACCACAGGGCCACATTGAGATACTTATGGTGAGTCTCCACCTCAAACACCACAGAGGCCTTGGACCAGCATGCTGTATGTTTACTAAATACAGTTTCTGGGGATTCCCAGAGTGAGTGGTCATCTAGACTGTCTCTTGTGCCAAAGGAAATTTCTGAAACTTTGTCCTTTGCTTGATCTGCCTTGCTGCTGGTAACAGAGCAAGAACTAAGAATCTCATCACTGGTGTCTGCTGCTTTTGTATTCTGTTTTCCGTCAGACTGCTTGATGCTCGTCTTCTCTGTGCCACTCTTATCCTCAGTGGTTCCACAAACTGAAATCTTGTCTAACGATTTTTCAGAAGCACTGGTGGTGGTAACAACAACAGTGTTTGTAACCAAGTCAACACCTTCCAGAAGACTGGTTTCTGAGGATGCAGACGTCAACCGTATCTGTGGTCTTGGTGGCACCGGGGGACGTGAGGGAGGAGGTGGAGGAAGAACAGTGGGCCGATGCACACTCTCACCTGGTTCACTGCTGGTTTTATGTGGTGAGGGTTTGGGTGATTCTTTGGGCTGGGGCTTTAGCGGAGACTGTAGACCGACAAGGTTTAACTTTCGGTTCAGTATGGGTGATATAGTACCAAGGGGCTTGGAAGCCAAGTTGGCCACTGTTCTTTTAGGACTTTGGTTAACAGCAAGTAAGAAGTCCTCCTTGGTTTCACTGATATTTGCGTTACTTATATTAGGTCCACTAGGCTGGTTGAGTTTGGGGTCCACAAGCAACTCCTCAAACTCAGAGTCCATGTCTTTGTTGTCAGAAATATCAGAAAGATTGGAGATGGGGGCTGGGTCCTCCTCATAACTTGTTGGCTGCGGAGTGAAGCCAGTTTCCTCTAGCTGACCAAGTCCCTCCTGTAGAGTCCCAAGATTTCCTAAAGGAGGAGTCTGATGGCGAATTGGTCTCTCATATAATACCACCACCCTGTCTCCTGCCTGTTTCAACAGTTTGGGCACTTGAACTGAAGATGTCACTTTCACTCCTGTCAAAAGAAAGCACACATTTTTCCTTCAGTAAAACAAAGACATCTTGCGTCTTTTAAGCTTTCAAAAATACATTTTTCTCCTTAATTAAACAATGAATACCTCCAATAGCAATGAGGCGATCGCCCTTCTGTAGGTCAGCCTGGGATGCAGGAGAGTTGGGTGTTACCGTTTCTATGCTGACATAGACTGCATCACCTTCCAAGGCGGGTATGTGCCTGAACGTCATCCCCACATTGCCACATGGTCCTTTAACAACCTCCGTCTGATGCAAACAAGCAAAAGAAAATTTAACAGTTACGGAGATTGAGATTTTAGAAGTTATACATGTTGGATTACAACCTTATTCTTTACAAGCACTGACAAAGATATTGGAAGGCTCAAGGTTGCATTATGTAATATGATCAGCGTCTTAGCATGGGGTGAACATTACTGATATAAAAAGGCATGCTCTAATCTGATCCAGGGTGGCAGTCAAGGAATTTAAAAAAAATTGTATTGAAGTCCCTGACCAAACTCAAATCCCTGTCAATGTTGATTACGACTGGTCTGTTTGAACGGTCAGTTGCATCATATCAATCAATCAAGTTTATTTGTAAATCACATTTCAGCAACATGGCAGTTCAAAGCACTTTACAAAGGGAAACATAAAAGAACATCATACTCCCATCAATTGTGAAAACAAATAACAGACATTACATTTTCTCAAGTGCCGTCATTAGAATCATCAATACACATCAAATGTCGATCAATATTCTGTTTATTATGGTTCAAAAGCAACTCTAAACAAGAGGGGGTTTTAGCCTTGATTTAAAGAAACTCAGTGTTTCAGCTGTTTTAAGGAAGTTTGTTCCAGATTTGTAGTGAATAAGAAGGTGGTGGGTTAGTACAACCTTCTATGTTCCACCAAGCAGCAGGTCTTTTAGGTATTGTGGTGCTAAGCCATTCAGTAATATATAAACTAACAACAGTATTTTAAACTCTATTTTCTGAGCTCCAGGAAGCTCATGGAAGGACTTTACAACCGGGGAGTCGTGCTCTACCTGCCTGGTTTTAGTGAGAACGCCAGCAGCAGAGTTCAGATTTTGGACCTGAACCTTAGTTTCTAGCAGTAACAACTGAAACTATGTGCTGACTCAAGGTCGCTCTTCTTTCGGACCACAAATAATTACTTTAGTTTTGTTTCTGTTCAGCTGGAGAATGTTATGTCAGATCCTGGCATTTATTTGTTCTAAAAATCTGTTCAGTGCATGGATGGGTTCAGAGTCACCAGGTGACATGTAGAGCTGTGATTCTCCAACATGGAATATTTTCATATGACTAATTAGAAAGAAAGTCCAACTATGACGTCTTCAACCCATCCGAAGTCACTCAAACTGAGGCAGTTATTTGGAAGAGTTCATATCTGGCCCAGAACCACAGCTGCAGAAATAACAACATGCTCACTTTATGACTATTTGTGCAAAGCAGCAAGAAGTGAACAGCAAATAATAAAGTGAATACAACCTGGAAGTATTTTAAGGTGACCAGTTGAGATTGCTAATCTGACAATCGTATTTTAGGATGTTTCAGAGTATGGGAACTATACGAATGAGGTGAATATGGAAAACATTGGCAAGGATAAAGATGGTGCAGGTGCCTTCATTTAAAAGAAAGAAGAGCTGACATGGTGTGGGAAGGCAGAGACAAATGACTGTAATTTCCCATGCTATCATTTGTTACTGTTCAGCTGGAAGGTAGTGATTGAGTTAGAGCTGGCCCTGAATAAGCAGATGATCTATACATACTGGCAGGCGAGGGGGTGAGGGAACGGGTTCAGCAGGTGGAGGGCTAAAGCTCACTGCTATGGGTGTCCTGAGCGACACTGTTTGTAGTCAGGTTACATGCCAAAATGGAACCAAACGTAGAACTGATTTAAGATACAATCTCCCACATCAATGATACAAACTTACCAAACATTTAACTTTTGTGGATTTTGCCTTGCTGATTGAAAAAACTGCATGGCTCTGACTGCAATATTACTTACGTGATGTATATGATCATGACCATAGTTCTTATAAACAGGTTTTAAACAAGTTAAGTAAATTAGCTTCTCCCCAATTAGATAACAATATAACTAGACGACTATTAACAGAAGCATTTGACAACACTGACTTTTTCTTTAAATAAAAATGTAATATTTCAGAAACAAAAATGCTTAAGACATTTGAATGCTTGCAGTGATTTTGTTCGACTGTACTTTTCTCTTCACAGTGGGAAATTACTGTTTACAGCACACACACAATTTCTGGTAAGCTTTATAGCATTGCATCCTATTACGGTGGCGCTGGCACATTACATAAATCAGCCAAACATTTGCGATTGGGTAAAATCCGATTCAATTGTTTAAAACTTCAACAGAGTTCACGCCTCCAGCAAGCGATTGTTTCTCAACAGGTCCAGACCTTCCGTACGAAGCAATGTGTAGAATAAGTGGCTAGTCTTTTCCAGGCTAGTAGTTTACCCATTGACACAATTTGTACAAAGTGAACTCTCCACACAGACAGCAGAGAATATTATAATGACTGAACAAAGATTGTCAGAGTCCTTAAGTATAAAATTAAATTGTTTTTCAGGGTAGGAGATGTGGTTTTAGCATCTGGGGCAGTTACACTGATGCCATACATTACAAATAATGTCATACAACACAAACTACTACACAAAGAGTAGTTTGTGGTGAACGAGATAACTTGACAATTCACTCAAATAATTATATATCGCACCTTTTTGGCTAATAACTGGGATATTGACCTCCATGCAAGCACAATAATTGGAACAAGTGCTTGTCCATGTAACCTACTTTGTGTGAGAGTAACACACAAAGGAGGCCATAAGGTTCAGGGTAACCCTAACCCTAAGGTTACTATGGGGACAAATGTAGAAGCTACTCATAATAAAATAACTTTCATTGTTTCATCTTTGAGCAAACAACCTGAAAACTGCATAGAACCACAGGATATGCAAAACATGGGGATATTAAGCAGGATATTAGAAACAGAAGAGGACATATATCCTCATTTCAAACCTAATGACTTAATCCATCTAACACAGGGTGTCGGACCAAAAGAGGAAATCACCTATTCTTTCTGAAGACAATGATTCGGCATTAATTGTCTTGGACACCATGCTTAGAAATAAAAGTAAAAATAAAATAAAAAATAAAAACATGCCTTTTATATCAAAACTTTTTTGCGTAGTTTTCATGGTGGAAAAAAAAAATTGGGCTCAGTTGAAATTATTCATCTCTAACTCAAGTTTGGTTGCAACAAAGTACAGGTTTGCTGAACCATGCAATACTTTGTGTTCTCTGTTACTCTTCATAAAAGCTACATCTGGTCTGGCGTTCTGTTTTGCTATGGGGTGAGTTGGGGAGGGGTGGGAGTGGGGGTTCACACTGACTAAGATAATGCTGCCAAAAAAACGTAATGCACTGCACAGTCTCTCTCCTGGACAAAGCTTTTGCTACGACTAACTGTATGTGCCCAGATTTATCCAATAGACTAGAAGACTGGTTCAGAGCTCACCTTTATTGTACTCTGGCTCATTGTGTTTGAGGAAAAGAATTTGCTCAGCTTTACCTTTAACTAAATCAGAAAAAAAATCTCATCCGAGTATCGTCTCCGACCTGGATTGAATTTGGTGCAGCTTGACCACCACCTCACATCAAGGAAAACTTATTTGATAAGGAATTAAACTTTCCATCAGCAGACTGAGTTGCAGAGGCTTGGACAGGCTCGCATTGTGGCGCATTGTGTTGCCACCATTTGATAAACACCATTACAGAAAAAAAAAAAAAAAGGAAAATTAATAATATCAGGAGGCTGGTTTTTTAACAATTAAACCTTCACTCCATGTATTTCATATGCTGTCACTATTGTCCATGTGTTGTGTCAATATGTCAGTGAAAGCATCATATCAATACAAATTCCAAGCATAATGCACATGTGGTTGAATTTCTCTTTACAAAATGAGGTAAGCGAGAAGCTAGCCACTGGTTCATGACCGTCACTGCAGTCTCTATTGTGGTCACTCGCCTTGCAGCAACTGCAACCGACAGTTGTGTGGCAAATAACGGGATCATATTGGCAAGAAGGGTGTTGAAGTGCGGACTTCACGCGGCTGTAACAACCATTTGAAATAGTGTGTCTGAGAATTTCTGCTGGCCAAAACAACAAGAGTCCACTTAGCCACCTGTGCAGATCCTGGAAATGGAGTCCTCTCCTCAGCCCAACCCCACCCCCATCACCACTGGGCCTGCTAATTAGATGTGGCAGGGAATTGCTGTGCACTTGCCTTGCAGCGACTGGTACCCTATAACCATACACAAATCGATCTGACATGTGGTATGAGATTAAATTACCAAGCAGCGCAGTGACAGGAAAGAGTTTTCTCCTCCCCAACCTCTCCATCTCACAAACACCCTGGCAGACCTGCTGTAAACCAGAGGGATGTTCAACCAAGCAAAAGGAGACGCCGTTTCAGTCCACCTACCACCTGGTTACCTTCCACTGGAAATTTGTTCCAGGTAGTCAAATAACCTTCTAGTCTCAGAAATTTATAAGAATGTTCCCTACAGAAGATTCGCTTTGGCAGATTGTCAATCCAATCTCAATTAACTGTCCACATAAATAAAACAAAGCAATTGCATATTTCAATTATAGTTGCAAAAGAAAAGCTGAAAAGCCACCAATAAAAACAAAAAAGTCAAAAGAAGGAACATTTTCCAGAGATTTCTCAAAAACACGTAACCAACAAAAGATGAAATTGAGTCAGTAGCTGCTGCCTGTGTCGACAAAATGATAAGACAGTCAAATAGATTTGTTTCAAAGTTCCAGGAGGATGACGTCTTCAGCAATTTTCTTTATTGTCGCAACATATCAACAAGGTCTTAATTACCCCAAAGAATCTTTCCATAAATTATGTGCATCTGTCTTTTCCCGCATATCCATCCGGCTCCGCCAACATGTGGACGGCTGCTCGAGTCCGCCTCACTGCACGCCACACACATCGAATGCATTCACAGCAGAATGAGAAATAGAAATATTGCTATTTGCAAGGCTTTGTGAAGTGATGTTTGCCTATATATAACTTGCACAAATAACGCTGACATTTTAAGAAGTGGAATCGAATTGATTTAAGGTGGTGGGTTTGTAGCAAACATGGTAACATAAGAAACCTTCAAAGTTCAACCTCTTCGGTTTTATAATGCAACTGCTTTAGTGGCTAGAAGTAATTTTGGTCTAGTAGCTTTACTTTTTTACATTCTGGTGCATATGGTCTGAAGCTCACAATGCATCAGTGTGTAAAATAAAGCAGTGAGAGGGGGGATTTTATCAGAGGTTCTCTTTGGGATCAAAGAAAGATCGGTCCAGTTTTCAATCCCGGAGGATAACAGGAGATCATGATAGCTCCCAATTTGAACATATTAACCTTTGATTTGTTTTGTGGCCGAGCAGATATAAAGAGAGGCTGCTTCACCAAAACAGACGGTGAATTGTTCCATTTACATCTGGCCTGTTCATGCTGCTACGTGCCGTTTGGTTTTTCTCCTCAGAGACAAGAAACCAGGAGCTGCTTGTTGTCTTAGTCGATGTTAACAAGGTTAGCCGCTGCTGCTCAGCCCTGAGAAAAAGCACCAGCACACCACAATTAAACTGCAAATTGCAGACGCACTAAACCAGCTCTCGGGAGCCGAAAGGGCAGAGAATTCACATATCACATTTTGCATTTAAAATGAGCTTTCTTTTGTAAGTACTAAATAAAGATAGTTTTTTTAATAGTTCCTAAATTCAGATGAGTTTGACAAATTGCAAATGGTTAAGATAAAATGACCAAAAAAAGATTCCATAGGGAATTATTTTTATCCTGTCTGCCTTCGACTTTAACTTTTCAACAACTGGATCATTCTCGAAGCGAGCCAACATATGAGCAATGAAATTAAAGTCCACAAATACATTGACCAATAGTCTCCTTTAATGCCACACAGAAGAGGTTATGAATTAAAATATTTAAAGAACTTTTTTTTTGGAGGAAAAAATGTTCTTTATTTTATGTTTCTTGAAATTGGGCTAATATTGTTTATGGTTAAGAATTGAATTTTGTTTTGTTTTTTAAGATCTGTAACAGTGGTGGCCTTTACTGAACAGTGAACTGACATGAAATATGGTAGAGAGAAAAGGGAAAGATATGCAGCAAATGGCCCGAGATGGGAAACGAACCAAGGTCCACCATGTTGACAACCGGAGGCTCTAAACACGGAGTCCGTGTTCTGCCACCTCAGCCATCAACGTCACAAGTTAAAGAACATTTATGGCTGCTTCTTGACTGTAACATGCAAAATTTTTAAACCTCCTGAAAGAAAGAGTTTGGACTTTAGTTAATAACCTAATTCTTCAGCGCATGTTTAAAAAAATAAAATAAAAAAATACAATGTTCATTCAAAACATATGTGCTGAAAGAATGAGCAGATCTTTTTAAAACTGAGCAGATTCTGAGAAGAAAGTCTCTAAATCAGATTTTTTTTAAATTATAATGTCACCTCAATAAAAGCTAAATCCTTACACAACGTCTAAGGTTTGAGCAACGGGGTGAATTTGAGAATTTGGGGTTGGTCAATTCGCGTAAATTGCAAACAAAAGAAAACATGCACTTTAATTCACAACTAGACTGACCCCTTTAGCATTACAGATCTCTACAAGCACCTAACAATGAGATCACATGTTCCAGTTAGGCCAGTTAGGACGATGTGCAGTTTTCGGTCACTTTGGTTTGAATTGGACTGAAGAAACTCATTTGGGATGTTTGTTTTTATTTTGTCTCTTTTTAAAACCAATAGTGTTGATTGATTCATTGACTTCTCTCGTTTCTTGGAGGGACGTAACATGTTCATAAGTTGTAGCTCTACTAATAGGAACATTAAGGTCACTGGCCGTACCCCCGTGTTCAGCTCAATGTTGACAGTTCAAGCATGTTCGTCCATAAAAACAATTTTCACAAAAGTTAATTTGCATGATTCTGGGAATGTAATATTCTCTCCGTATGCTTGGGCTAAAACAGATACACAGAATAAACACTATCTGTTTCATCTATGAAGTCAGCAGCTGCTGCTCCTGAGCAGTGACCGTATCACGGGAGGTTTGTTTGCGCCACAACTGGAACATATGAGAGCTTTTGACAGAGCATATACTGGTGGTGTGTGGAAATGGGAGCAGGCCTCTATTTGCACTTGAGCAGAATGGACTTGCACTCTCCTTTGTGAATCTATTATGGGCACAAAGGTGACAGAGCATCCAGTCAAGCAGCTGTACACATGCTACAGGCTTGCTCTTTAGAGGAACTTCTCAGAAGTCAGCTTGCAACTAATTTCACATCCCAGCCCCCACCCTGTCAGTTGGCAGCAAGACACCAATGGGTCCCAACTTGTCAATAAATAAAAAATAAACATGTTACCTGACAGACTGGGGTCAGACCTGTGCTGACTCGCCTGTCAGCATCCCACCACTACTGCAGGCTTTCTGTTGTCCTGGATAAAATTAGATGAAATATTGTGCAGTGTGTCCCCAGCTTAACTCAATGGTTCTGATTTTGGTTGATTCAAGTATTTCTATAACTGACTACATGTGGATTTTTTTTCTCTCTCTGTTTTAACTGAATTGTAAATATGACAATACGAAGACTGATCTAGTTCTGACAATCTAAGAATAAAGAGCACCGGCCGACTGACCTCCAATTTGTACAATTAAAATGACAGAAATGACATTACAGCCTTTAATACACCCACATAAGTAAGTTAATTCATGGAACTCCAACCGGTTTATGCCGTAAAAACAAATGAACGGATGTTCAGCCCAGCACTGGATGGCATGTGTTTCTTGAGCTGAATGATTAACCTTAGTGTTACATTTGTGATTGTTTTGAGGCTCGAATCTGAATTTTTAAGTTACTTTTTCTTTTCTTTTTTTTTTATTGTATGAGGCAGGTTTCAAAAGCTTGAACAACAAAAGCTTTGCCATGGAAACATAGGAAAACAAAAAGGTGTTCTGGCTAATTTGCACTTGAATTGACAGGAACAGCGGTTTGGTCGCCCACACAGTCCCCTTTCATAGCACGGTCATTGTGCCACAGCTGAAAAATAATCATCTGTCATGACTGTTGCATAATCCTTGCTGATTGGATGACAAGTATATTTTCACCTGCTAGCAGTCCCCCGAAAAGGACTCAGACATCATCTGCAATTTAATACATTATCAATTTGGCATTTTGGTTTTCTTCCCTTTGAGCGCCGTGGCTCGTCTGTCAAGCAGACGCCAAGCTTGTTTCACTGAACTCCCATCAAGTGGCCCCTTGACCGCACAGCATTTACTTATTCATGTAACATTTGCACACTCTCACCTGATTTTATCCAAGGAATAAACAAGTCTGCAGGTTTTGAAGTCAAAAGCAACTTGTTTTTTTTTTTTCAGCAAAGCCTCTGAATGTCCATGAAAATACAACATCAAACACAAATCTCTTTTAGAACAGAAACAAACTAGTGATTTAATTTGTCTAATATGCTGCACAATAAATCTTATAAAATGTAATTTTTGTAAAAAAAAACAACAAAAAAAACATAAGTATATTTTGTGGTTTCCATCATTCTAAATAACGTTAATATGGCTGACAAAAAACAGACATGCCTACGTCATGTCGGTCATCTGATCTTTGCAAACGAAAAATTCTTCAAAGTAACACTATGATTCAGGAATCAGTCACATCTCCAAATATCACACAGCTCACAAAGATCTTGTTAAACCAAGATTAATCTAAACATACAGCAATGCCTGTGTGGCACAAGGCAAAGAAAAGGCTTGCACATCAGGAAAATATCAAGTTTCAAATTTACTCTTGAAAAAGAAAATGATATTAATGACTGACACTTTTTTTTGACTGAATTTAAAATGTATTGATCTTTGAGAATGCATTCTTGCATTATTATGCCATGTCCAGTATTTAGTAGAAACAATAGAAATCTGGCCTAAGGTAGAGATCTGCAGTCTACTGGCTAACTGTGGTAATGCTTGTTGACGTAATCAGCTGGTATCAAAATAGAGCAAGCAGGAAGCAGCCTGACTAAGAGCGCAAAGGAAGAGCTTTTTAAAAAAACAGATGCAAAAAATGTAAATTATGTGGACCTGACTCGGGTTTAAGCTTCTGCGGTCTTAGTGTGACGCTCAGGAGGAGTGCAGCAGATGTCACTGTCAGACAATTGGGAAGCGGGGGATAGAAGCGCACACAAAGTCAGTGTGACCCTACCGGGACGCGCACGGGGTGAAACTAGCTGAATGCATTGGAAATTTGGCCAAAATTCAGTGGTGATATAAAGGACATTCAGTTGATTCCACAGAACAGAAGATTTACACAGACGCACATAGAGCAGATAGCATAGAAAGCATGTCTTTTATAGTAAACGCAGATTTACACATACGCAGTTGGGTAGTAAATGTAGGTTTCCTCACAAGCTTCCAGGGAAAACAACCTCTACACAAGCTCCTCTCCCACCAAGAGATAAACAGATGAGGCCTCCAGACTGATCCACTGTGCAACTTTCACTATTGAAATTCCTTCACTTTGGTTTTGTCAATATCAACATTGTCAATATTGGATGGCTTTGTACTTTTATAGCGTTTTATAAAAATCTCAAAGCACTTCACACTACAGTCAGTCGTTCAACCATTTACACACACACTCACACGGTGATGGTGGCAAGCTACTGTAGGCACAGCTGCCCCAGACGGCAGACTGCCCACCAGAAGGCAAGGCGGGTGAAGTGTCTTGCCCAAGGACACAACGACAGAGGCGGGGACACCGGGGACCAAACTAGCGATCCACCAATTGCAGGGCAAACTCCTACCTCTCTTCAGGAGTACAAACATAGTCTGTACTCCTGAAAATTGTTGTCTTGATGGTTCATTATCCATAGTCCAAAAATAAACTCAAAAACTTCTCTCCTGCTCAGCCACTGCCGCTCCCATGACCACACCCCCCAATCAGACCAGCTGAGATCTTTTCAAACTCTGTTAAGGACATTTGAGAGTAGAAAGAACATTATGAACTTAATCAACGACTGGAACAAGATTGCTGAACGTTTGTTCTTTATTTCAGTCACTTCCATTCCCACGAGAAGAAGTTGACCTACCTTTGCATTTAATTTTGGGTAAGTTTGTTTGGTTTTATATCTAGTCAATACAGGTAAATAAAAGGAAAGTGATTCAGAGCAGACTGGTGGATTGCTTAATTTAAAAAGAAAAAAGTCTACTTATGTGCATATTGTACATTTAGTCAATATGAACATAGTTGTATATTTATTTTGTTTGCTTTATGTTATTCTTCTGTTTTCTAATGTATGGTGTGTTATATGATGTCTTTACGTTTCCAGAAAGTGAGAATTTGTTCTCAATCGACTTAATAACTATGGTATAAAATTATATATATGTTTAAATATAAAACTGACAGGTCTTTCATTCGGTTTGATACTTGAATATAGCACCACTATACACTACACTTTATCAGGAACATTGCTTACATAAAAAACCAATTGCTGTTGGTCATATGTTCAGGTATTATTTGCAGTTATGAGCATTGACTTTAACCCTTAACATCTAACAGGTAATTTCTTCTCTGATAAGAAGCCATGTCTATGGGGCCAGCAGAAAAACATCCCAAATAGTAATGGCAACAAATCTGTAATGTGGCTGTGGCTCTGCTGGTCATGCACATGGCAGCTGGTCTATTGAGTTTCCTTGGAGGTGAATTGATCACTAGAAGAGTGATTAGGAACAAACAGCTTGTAGGACCAAGCTCTCATGTCTTTAATCTGCTTTTTTCCATACAGCCAGGTATTGTCAAACACAATTAGAAAGAGTCATTTAATTGACACGGGACTGTGGAAACGGCTGATAAATGTATCAGCTGCTACAACTCAATGAGTTTGTTACAAAATAATGCCAAACATAATGAATCCCTTGGGTGTGCTCTAACTACATGCTGGATGCACATGCTGTTGTGTACATAAGCTATTGTGGAATCTTTTTATAGAGTCCAAACAAATTGGCTTCCAGATTTTAAAGTGATCCAGAATTGGTAGAACATGTTGGCCTAAATATATTGTAATTTTTCTATTAACTAAAAAAATGCTGGTTGTGATAGGCCAAAACTCACAATTACTTCAAGAATTTATATCTTTTATTACATTTTTCACCCATGGAGTTTGCCATTTTTTCACCTGATGGGTTGATGGCACGTTTTGGTCTGTTCTGTACTTTACTAAGCACAGGAAGGCTAACTTTACCCGAGTTGTTTTTATCAATTTGCGTTTGATTGTTGTAATTTTAGATAATGCCACACTGTGCCACTATTAGCGGAAATTAAAAAAGACAGTGAAGTGAATCTGGATAATTTCCCACGTTTAAAAAAGAAGAGCACAGAGGGAGAGAGTCAAAACCAAACACAACTTCAGAAGTACCTACATTTGTGCCCTCAACATTTCTCTCCAGAAGACTGACAAGCAAAACTGACAAGAGGTAACAATCAACTAAAAATAAATCCCGTGCTATTGTGCTGCCGTGCTGAGACAGGACAGAGTTGGAAGCTCTTTGAAATGCTATTGGAGCTACCCTGCTGCCGGTAGTGAATATGAAACCATCGATCCGACTGGACCAGGATCGGATCGACACCGGACCCTAAACAGCTGTTACCAAACCAGACAAAGATCTACATATGCTGGGAGAAAATATCAAAGACACGCAGCACTAACGGAGCTATTACTACTTGAAATGCTAACAGAGCTATACTGCTGCCTGTTATGTCAGATCAGCATACGTTGTCAGAACAGAATACAGGCAGTTAGTACGCATGTGCGCATTAAGAGGGCAGCAACATTTAAAGGAGCTGTTAGTTCAGCATACGCGACAAGATACAACAGAAATAAGTCGATGAATCATTTTCAATGATAACTAGATATATATATATGCATTATCGTGGTTTCAAAGTGTATTTAAAGCAAGGTCTAGCTGCAGCTGCAGTCAACTACAAAACACGCCCTGAATAAAACATGCCTCCCTTTTCCTGGTTAACTGCTAAGTGAGAATGTCATACAGCTGCTATTAACAAAGTTTAAGGCAATCTAACTTCTACGTCATGGTGTTAGGTTGCTGATTAAATAAAAGCATATGGCAATGGGCAGCGTATACGTGTCTGACAAATTTAGCTGTCAGTTTATGCTACACGTATGACAATCACTTTTGACACTGTATGCTGATCTGACAGCATAAAATGTCTGACAGCTAAAATCACTTAAATCCATGTCTGTCAAGTTTGGTTGGTTACTCACAAACAAATGTTCTCGATTGCGTAGTTCACTGTCAAAAACAAACCCCGAGAGAAAGAAATCCTTAATGGTCTCTCCAAATAACTGTAGCATTGATTAGTGAAGAGTGCTTGCATAGATTCAGTTCATTCAGGAGTCAGGCGATTTACAACTCCATCATCAAGACAGAGATATGGAGGTATTAATTAACAACAATCACCACATCAAACGTAATGAACAAAGTCAGTTTGTGAGATCAGGTGCAACACTTCCAGTTTGTGCTCCAAGCGTTTGCTGACATGCTGTGGTGTCAATGTGTTAGCTGCTTAATGATGACGATGCCAATATTAGCTGGTCGACACTAAAAGACTGGAGCAGCAATTCTGAAATGTCATTCAGAATTGCTGAATTTCTAACAGAATACGTAAACAATATGGCAGAGTTTATCATTCATATCAAATTCAAGACACATTATTCCAGGCAGGGACCGGTACGTTTTGGTGCTCGCTAAAACGGGCTCAAGGCAACGCCTCAGAGCACCAACAGGTTTTTCAACATACGTTGCTACAATGAGAGGCATAAACCATCATGAGATCATTAAACTTAAATCTAACATTTACAACTGCTTTTAGTTTTTCCGTCTTATCAGAGCCTCCAGTGGAAAATCCAGGCTCATGCAGTCGGAAATCCAAACATGCCCCTTTCCTTTCAAGCGACACGAACACACTAAGAGCAACAAGTGTTGCAACACAACAGGACGTTGACCAGCATGCATGCTTGTATGTGCACACACATCCCCCTTTCTCTGCCCCTTCAGTTAAGCTGTCAGCAGGCATCATCACTGAGGGCTGAAAATGAAATCGACAAGGCAGATGTGCAAACATGCCTGACATACTGGACGTCACCACTTAAAACACAGCACACCATGGATGAGTAATAATAAAAAGAAAATCACAATTTTCTACAGAAACAGAAACAGAACAGCGAGTTTTTATTATGTGAAGCTTAAAGACTTAGACGAGCTAAACGTGTGTCCTCGTGACTCATGGAGCCATTTTTTGTGTAGGCTCCTGCAAGTTGTATTCATACATTTAATGACTAGCTTTCAGCAGATAAATCCATGGAAACATTGCTGGTAGTAAACAATCCCTGGTTTAACTCCACCGAACACTACTAGGCTAGGAATAAATATCTGTCTCTACAGACAATGGTTTATGACCTGCAAAATAAACTAAATTTAAAACAAAACTTCATATTATGATCCAATTGTTTTTTTTATTATACCATGCTATTGTAGTTAATAATCCATTTTGATTTTGATACAAAGACAAATGGTGAGCAAATCTGTTGACAGTCAGTCAGCTGATTCATGAACTCATTACAATGATCAACTGTCTGGGGGGGTTTTTCAGCTAAAGATGAAAGAAAATAAAAACAAAATTAAAAAAAGAAAATGAAATTCTGCTTCAATCACAAATAGCAAAATCCTATTCCTAGTCTGCATCAATTAAAACAGAAGTCTGTCTTTAAAGATTACACTGGCTTGATCAGTATTATTATTGCTTGCCTTTTTTTATGACTCTGTGTCATAGTACTGGAAGACTTAACCAACATGTCGAATAAACACACTCCTCATTAGATTTTAAATATTTTCTATGTGTCATTCAGAACAAGAAGAACAAGCTGTGAGTTGAAACAGGTAAACGAGAGACAAACGCAGCGCAACTGTGTTCCAACAGAAGATATTTCAGCCCTGAAATCTATCAGCAATAGATCATAATAAATAGCAAGGGAAAAAGGAGATGATAGATGGGGGGGGGGGGTGAACAAACAAAAAGCCTGATAAAACTGGCTCGTCTCCATTGTGGAAATTCTGTCCTGCTGGAAACACTTAAGACGGAAGATGGAGAAATTAAACTACCGTAATCCCAGCTAACCAGGTTTAGAAAGACAAACCACATAGAGAACAGCAGAGCATGTTGGTAAAACCGTTATACTTTAAGGCAGATATTTATATCTGGGCATCATCAAGGGGGAACAGCAGAGAAAGAGGGTGAATTGACCTTTTGCAGATGGTATAGTCTTTAATCCTTACTACTGAGTCCTGCTGAGGACATGCAGACTGGGGAGGGCTGATAAATCAGGCTCAAATGCCACTAGGAATCTGCATTTGTGTGCCTCTATTAACAAAAAAGGAATACGGACACTTTGAAGTGGGTCCACTCACAGAGGGCTGCGCTGAGGGCGAAACCGCTCGGGTGCAGAGACTGAACGGTTCACACAGTATTCACCGATAGAAAAGCTGCCTGCACCTTCACCTGACGATGGGACAGCTTGCTTCATTCACGTCTGGCTCTCCGCTTCAGCCAAAGGACATAAAGCAAACGCCGCAACAGTAGAGATCTTGTACAGCTTGAGACAAATAAAACCAATTTCCAGTTGATGGCCA
Organism: Poecilia reticulata; assembly: GCF_904066995.2. Taxonomy (NCBI): domain Eukaryota; kingdom Metazoa; phylum Chordata; class Actinopteri; order Cyprinodontiformes; family Poeciliidae; genus Poecilia; species Poecilia reticulata. Next base: position 6,000,256 of record NC_088844.1, on the reverse strand, counting down.
TGTTTTACAGCAACATCCACCACCTTAAATCAATCAAATCAATAAAATTGGATTTGTATAGCACATTTCAGCAGCAAGGCATTTCAAGGTGCTTTACATAATTAAAGAAAAAATAAAAATAGCATGTGACATTGAATAAACAGTAAGAAAGACAACTTCATGGAGACGACCGATTCTGATTTTACTCTGCATATTTATCCCTGGACATTTACACTGAAATCTCAAACTGCATAATGCAGCTCTAAACAGACAAATGTACTTTTTTTGTCTACATTTGGCACATTGTCTGAAGTTTAAACATACAGTTACATAGGCAGGTTATCACTGGACAGACTGCTGCTGAATGAGCATTCTGCGTGTAGGCCTGTCACAACAAGCAATAAATCAATTAGTCACATTAGAACAAGCTCAATAATCTCCATTTAAATGATTTATTGTTTTTCTCTTTTTCTTTCCCTCTTTCTACAAAAAACTGGATGATAAAAGTCTTCAGTCTGGTGCACTGGTCCCAACTAGCCCTCTTACAAAAGACAGCGTTGTTTACACAGACTTCATAATTCGTTTTGTTTATTGTTGTTTTATTTATGTTGCATATTTAAAATGTCTTCCAGTTCCAGTGTTGAATGTTAATTAGAATTTAAAGGTTATTGATCTTCTAGAATATGTTCCTGCCATTACCATTATATTACTTGAAAAGGGTCTCAATGATATTATTGATTATTGCAATAACGTTTGGGACAATTTATTGTCCAGCAAAATTTCTTTGATAGGCCTACCTGTGTGCACCATCACCTTATCCTTATTTTAAAGATAGATTTTTGTTGTGCTTTGTGCATTTAGGAGGTAGGGCGCCGTAATATTTCGAAAATATATCACCATCACAGTATCAGTGTGCGTCATATGCATTTCACAAAGAACCGCTTTGAGTCCAATAGTTGTTGGCTTATATATTTTACGAGTTCTGAAGTTGCCCTGCTGGCTAAATATTGCATTAGCATCAAGACTACAGAGTTTCATCACAGCAAAAACTCACACTGGACACAAATAACATCGCCAAAAATGTTAAAGGTCACATAAGAGAGAAGGAAGCACAAATTAGAGAGAAAAGAAGAAAACAGGCAGACATCGCAGCATTGCGATATTTACCAATATGATTGCCATCACAAGATTTTCGGCGCTGAATAACTGAGGACCAGTTACAGCAGCAAGCTTGTTACAGAGGCTGAAGAGTCCGCTGTTTGCTAATGCATTTACACACTGGGAGAAGGAAAAAAAAGTTGGCCAGTTTCAGAGACAGACCGATTGATGTGCATCACACATGAGTAAGGGTGATAAATTCTAGGTAGGATATGATATTGATGAGACGATGTGCGAGGTGTTTACAGGAACAGAAACGATGACCGTGTCCACACGGGATCACTAGAGATGCTTTGGGGGGCGTCCGGGGTGTAACGCAGGAATATTTGGCTGTCAGGGTAAAGTTCACACATTAAGACATTTCCCCGTTGGAACCAAGCAGGCTCTGCAGATATATTGTTTTCTTACCACATAATGTCTCCTGAAAACATGAATAAATTACAAACAGCAAGTTTGATATGAGAGCAAACTGCATAAATGACCTGACTGTGTCTGCAGAGTAGAAACCAAGACAGAATAACAAAAAGATTAGACATTTTAAAATGGCAGCTCTAGGGGGACATGAACGGGCTTATGTCGTCTCGGAGCAGGTTGTGGTATTTTATTGCCCCCTGCAGGACAAGTTCTCAACTGCTTCTCATTATTTAAAGGCGCGACATGAGAACTGGCAAAAAGGTTATTATTGTTCAACAGAAATAATCTGCGAGCCTTTACAAATGCCATTGGGAGGTGTGTGGACAGCTCGGCAGCGGCAGGTTGGCTGGAGCCTCAGCCGGTAATTAGGTGTGACATTTTCCCCTAAAATGGTCATTAGTCACTTCCAAAGCAGCCTGACGTGACGACTGTAATATCTCTAAATTGCAACAATTAGAAAGGTTTGCTGCAAGGGGCCTGAAGATTTCCTTCGCGTCGCAAAATGTCAACAATGGAACAATCTGATCAATGCAGAGAAGACGACAGTGAGCTTTTATTAATGTGTCATTTTGTCAACGTTTTCCAATAAGCAGCATACGACAAGGAAATGTTTTCCTCGGTTTTGCTACATTACAAGTTTTCGTGTATTATTAAATTGGCATTTATGTCTAAACTGTCAGCAGAGCTTATTCAATCACAATACAATGACCCAGAGATGTCCCTTCATCTCTGCCTTCAGACAGCTTACAACAGTGCAGCGCCATCTGCTGGTTGTGATATGCAGTACAGCATCTCTTAAGATATTCCAGCACTGTGATCAGTTTGCTTCTGAGTATTTTAAACAGCAATCTGTTGTTGGAAATGCAGCATGTGTTCAGGTAGCAGCAGATAAAACTAAGCCTGGTTCAAAATAACTATTGTTTTATTACATACAATGACATTTCAGTAAGTATAATTTTTTTCCATTCAATTTTTTCCTGAATGAATGTTCCTCCAATCAAAGCTGCAGAAAAGACGAGGTGATTTAAGAAAAGACGAGGTGATTCTAAAACTTTACACACATCTGCACTAATAAATGTGGCCTTCTATATTCTCGAGCATTAATGTTATACTCAGCACATTAAAATCAATATAATAAATTGATACAACAAAAAAATCTGCTGAACTTGGAAAAAAAAAAAACTAGTGTAGAAAAGGTGAGTTTTCTGTTTAAAAAGACTTGAAGGCAGGTTGTTCCAGATCTGGGGGATGAGGTTACCTGATCCAACCTGGGCTGAACTAAAAGCATCTGGCCCATCCATGTCAGAGCTCCTTCTGCTTCTTCTTTGCGTTGTACATGAATCAGCCGAGAGCAGGATAAGAACACCAGACAGGAGAAGAAGAGTGGACAGAATGGAAAAACGGCATACCCGCTTTATGGAGCTGCGCGTCTTCTCCTTCCACTGCTGGCTGCTCAGCTCCAGGGTGCAGTGAACATAGGTTTCTCTGTCGTACGAGCCCAGGATGAACAGTCTGCAGGCGCAGGACAGAAACAGAGAGATCATCAAGACAACCGCAGGAAGCCATTCTCTGATAGGGAAATCCTTATGGCTGAGGAAGGCCAAGGAAACGTCAGTCGAGAGTCCGCCGATGTAAGCGGGTTTAAAACTTGTTTTGGTATGGAGGGATTTTAATGCCATGAGTCGAGAGCACACATTTTCAGTCTGAAAGCAGGATTTCATGTCTGTTGTTTTCAAAACTTGTCATACTTGTGGCTACATGTTCAGTCTGAAAGCATCGCTAACAGCCTACAGATCCACAGAACCAACCGTTCTGTGAATCAATATCTATATCGATTGATGGATAAACATGTCTAGATAGATAGATAGATAGATAGATAGATAGATAGATAGATAGATAGATAGATAGATAGATAGATAGATAGATAGATAGATAGATAGATAGATAGATAGATAGATAGATAGATAGATAGATAGATAGATAGATAGATAGATAGATAGATAGATAGATAGATAGATAGATAGATAGATAGATAGATAGATAGATAGATAGATAGATAGATAGATAGATAGATAGATAGATAGATAGATATAGATAGATAGATAGATAGATAGATAGATAGATAGATAGATAGATAGATAGATAGATAGATAGATAGATAGATAGATAGATAGATAGATAGATAGATAGATAGATAGATAGATAGATAGATAGATAGATAGAAAGAAATGTGTGCTTTCGACTTATGGCAGGAAAATTCCCCCATACTTTGAAAGCTGATTTTATGCTCAGTAGTGTGCTGCTAACCACAACCACAAGGTGGCAGTAATGTATCAAGTCGTTTGAAGCAAAACTTTATGACAATGGACTATTGTCATTACTACACCTAACATGTAACTAGTAGTATCTTGGGAGAGCTACATGAGTCATAACTTGTATGGGAATTTACATTGGAAGTACAATAAATAATAGGGGTGGGGCATCATCCCTACATAGCCAAGCTCACTCCTTGAATATGTATAAAAACTTCAAATACATGTATGCAAGTGTAATTTTATTTTCCCTTTCTCTGTACAATACTCTACGAATTGTTAAATATTCAAAAACAACTAAAAAGAAATAAAAGCACTAATAAAGACGGGCGTAGCTACAAGGGTGAGTGAGAAGGCCGGTGAAAGAGGAGATGATTTTAATGGAAAGCTCTCGTTATTACTAGATTACGTTGATCCAATCATTTGTGGTCCATAAAACACGCTGAGCCCCATCTCCCTCTCACACACACCCCTCTAACACAACAACAGGCTCTGCTTAATTCATAAAACGCTTTCACAAATGGTCAACATTCTAGATCTAGAAAGGTGAGATTTTTGAAGATTGACAGCGTCCTTAGTGATGAGCTCGCCACATGCTTTAGGTTTGAGGATGTAAAATTGAAATCAGCTGCATCAAAAAGGCTTGCAGTCACACAAGGTGTCGAGGTGAAAGAGAGAATACACCTTTACAGATCTGGAGAAATCGGATGACTTCAGAAGAGCAGAATGTTTGAATAAACCCAGATGATCCTTGTCAGCTAGTGGGACTGTTGTTTTTAACCAACAGGATAAGCAATATTTGGAAAATAATGTTTTTCTTTGTTACAACATTTTGCCTTCTGGGTAGAATTACTGGTGAAAAGTGATGTCAGAACATAAAAACAATGAGGGGCATAAGGTCTGTAGTGTGAAGGATTTGTACTTATCACCCAGACTGCGTAATGCTAAGTGGAGTTCTAATTACAGAAGAGGACAGAGTGAATGCAGCAGGTAGAGATGATTTTTTCCCTTTACCTACTCACTGACAATAAAGGATATTTATTTTCCAATTTGAATTTAATTAAACTGAAAAGGGACTGCAGATGAAGATGATGTCAAGTTGCTGTTGCTAACCCTGGATTCACAAGGATTCACGTGGTGGACTTCTACTGCTCCTTCCCTTTGGTTTAGTTCTGTTAAATGATACGTGACAACGCATAATGTGTTTGGTGACCAGATGTCTTATTATGGCTAGCTCAGGCAACTTGAGAAATAAAAAAAACTTCTTTTTTTGTGTGCAAACCTGAGTATATCGGGTTTTGGGTGTTTTTGAGGACTACAGTTTTATTTGATTTAGAATTTTTGGGGGGTGAAATTTTAGATGTACACACACTAGTGCCTCACTCTTAATACTGACAGATGTGTGCAGACCGTAGACATGATCAAAACATCGTGAACCGACCAAAAGACGTCGAGAGACGAGGTGCAAACCAGGTCCGGTGTTCAACATGACAGTCTGCGGACAAAGATGTCCAGGTCAGTCAAGTAACAGAGGTGATGAAGTGAAAGTGTGTCACCTGCTACATTCGATAAGAGTGACTCTGAGTTTGCCTTCCACCAGCCTGCCGTCCTGGACTGACAGATCCAAATCGCAGGCTGAGCCCAGCGGAGGCTGCACTTGGAAGGGAAAGAAGGGCTTGTATCTGCAGAGAGAAAGAGAAAAGATGTTTAAAATTCTTAAAAGTTAAAAACTCACTTTACATGGTTCAACACAGAGTACGTAATTATGCTCAATTCAAATCCTGGGGCATGAAATTCAGGCAAATTCACCAAAACACAGCTAGAATTCATTCATTATGAATTACTCTGACTCAGTGGTTCCCACTCACTGCACTGTAAGGGACAGCATCAGCAGGTTAGTGGTTGCTCAGAAGGCTGTTCAGACTGAAACCAGAACCGCTGATTCCGGTGCTCCTTCAACTCATCCTGAAGCAGAAGTTACTTCTCTGCCTGATTCTGCTGCTCCTGCCCCACCTCATCCAATTCCCTGTTTAGACAGTCTACTGGTCACTCCTAAACATCTCTCTTGTTTACACGAAACGTCAACTTATAGAAAAGTCATGACATAAACATAAAAAGAGTGCCAGCCCTGAAATATCCTCTTTGGTTTCCCTAAACCCAACAGGAAGTCAGGGATCTTGGGTCAAAGTACGCCATTTTGGGGTTTTCCACGTCATTTTTCATTTAACTCTTCCTAGAGATTGTCAGCTAGGGCGTGTGGCAAGGCCTTAAACTTTTACTACTCTCCTTGAGTCATACAGGGAAACTCCAAAGCATCACCTTGATTGCTGCATTAAATCAACATCCAGTTCTTAACAATACTATCCGCCCTTATGCAGACATCTCCTCCCTGAAAGACGGCTTCTTATTGAACCTGATGACCTACAACGACAAGGCTTTTTATCCTGGAGGTTGTAGCCATGACAAAATGGTAAAGAAGCAGAAAAGGAGAACATCAAAAAGGGATTATTTTCTGCACAATAAACTCTCTAATTTACAAGCACCTGAAGTTTGCAGGTGTTTGTGTTTCTTTAAGTATTCTGTGTACAGTTAAGCTCAAAACTATTCATACCCCTGGTTATTTAGATGCATCATTTTCATTCAAGCAAAAAGTTTATTTTTGGTAAGATATGATACATAATTTACAAGAAACTGATGCCAAAGGAGTATCAGTTTGGATACAAAGCTTAGAAGGTCTCATTATTATTTTAGTGTTTAGCTCCTTCTATTGGATCTATCAGATCCAAGTAGCAAGTTAAAATTAGTCTCATTAGTAAGTCGTCTCACTATTGGCTACCCCCTTACTCTACTACTGACTGGCTGGTTATGGTGACACCTGCATCACATACCCTTAAATCTTTAATCAGTCTACGTTACAACACAGAATCACTTAACAGAAGCACCTGCTGCAGGTTTTCTGATGAGATCTCTCACTTCCCCCAAGAACAGTGAATAGACATTTAAAAGTACTTCTATTTATAAATCACTGAAAGGCTTGGCACATCACGATGAAAGACTTATGGCTCTGCACAGAACTTTCCCCCTGCCTTACAGAGGAAAGTTGTCACTCCTATGTGTCACCACAGGAGTGTCACCAGTGCCTGTTCAAGTTCTCACTACTCTGGGATTCCTAGAAACCGGAGCATTTCTGAGGGATGTGGCAGATCTGGAATGTCAGAGTCATTCCTGTGAGCCACGCCGGTCATATTGAATGACCTCACCTATATGTTGTCTAAGATACATAAGGTTCCCCCCCATACTGCGGCTGAACAGGCAGATGTTAAATTGCAATGTGCAGCTAAAAGCCGATCTCTTGACGCCAATGTCCAAACCCGTTTCCACAACTACGCACCGGTATTTATAGACATGTGGTTGTCTACACCTGGTTTGCCTTAAAAATCATCAAACCTGATCTGTTTAGAGTTAATGTTGCTTTAAAAAGTTTGTGTTTGTGCCACACATATTCACAGAAGGTCAGGATTTCCTTCAGTGTATTATAAGCCTGGCGGGCCACCAGGCTTTACTTGTGCCCCCACCAGGCTAAGCATTGCTTACTTTTGGATATTGGTGTAAATATTTTGACTGCTTTACCTAGAATCAAAGATTGCACATTTAAAAAGACAAAATGGTAACACTTTATTTGAAGGGGTGTGCATAAGACTGACATGACACTGTCCTAAACATGACATAACATCTGTCATGAACATGAAGAAGTCTTTATGAATGTTTATAACAGTTGTCATGAAGTGTCATTCGGTAAATAATGACACTTTTAATGCAAAGTTGCTCTAAAAGTTGAATGAATGACACTTCATGACAACTGTCAAACATTCATAAAGACTTCTTCACCCCTTCAAATAAAGTGTTACCGATAAAATAAAGTGAAACATAGATAGATATTATGTACATATATAGAGCAAACCAATCAGCTAAACTGAACTGTTTTCATTATGTTTGTGCCAGCCATCGATTACTTTTAGAAAAGTGAAATATCAGGGTGTGTTTGAGTCCTTGAAAACTCCGACCTCAAGCTTTTTCATTGCCGAGTGTCGCTGCTCCTGCTCTCTCACTGCCCTGCCACATTCCTGCCCAGATTCACTCCCACTATAGTGAGGAACAGACATCGATGGAGATGCTTCAAACCTGACTAGACCAACCCGGAGATTAATCAGTTAGAGTGAGACTTGACAGCAGAGAAAAGGGCTAGAGACACAGGTAGGTTTCAGTGGAGCTTTTACCTTACCTGATGCAATCAAAGAGGAAGTAAGCATCACTGCTGCACTAAGCAAGGCCCACAGAATACTAGCTTTAGTGACAAACGTCTGAGGTCAATCACCTCAAGTGATTCAAATGGAGGGCTAGAGAAACCCCTCAACATCACACCGCATCCCACATGAGGTGGAGGGCAGTAGTCACTCCCCACATAGCGTGACACGTTGGAGGCAAGCACAGTGACGCAATCGAGCAATAGCAATCAAGTTTTAACTTTATGTAAAATTTTGGCTAAATCTTAAAGCTACGCTAACAAGAACAAAATGCTACAAGACTTTGCAATAACAGAACATTCCATGCGGCATTATACTTAAGTCTAAAGACCAATGAAGCTGTGGGGAAACACGTCCACTTTTACAACGAGCAAGATAAGGTGACGCTGATCAGAAGCCTTCCCAGTGGAGAAACAGCTACCCAGCATAGTGGACATCAAATAGAGTATTCCCCCATATGTGAAGCTGACTGCTGTTTGCAGTAATGCCTGGATTGCCTCCAGAAGGCTGCGGTCCCAACCCTCCCCTTCTGTGAACCACCATCTGTGCCGCTCAGCAAATCCCAAGGCCCTATTATTACATCACCCCATCACACTCACTCTACATGATCAGGAGATAATGCACACTCACATGCGCATGTTCAGAGTTTCTTTTGCAGCACTTCCCTTCTCTAGACAGGTCTTTGTGAGCAAAAGAAAGACGTGAACCATTAAGTATTAGAGAAAGAAACTCAGATTCTTTAAGCTCCAAATCTGCTTTCTAAGGCCTGAGAGTGTGTTTACAATCATTATGCAGTTCACGATAGAAAGACAGAAAAGCACAGTATTAAACAGCCAGCCATGTGGCTATTTTGAGAAAAACTTTTTTTCTAAAATGATGCACAACTTGTAAAATTGTTTATTAGATGGTGCAAATTATTTGGTTGAACAAATGTGGGTTTTCAGTAATAGTTTAAGGGTTTGCCATGTTTTGCAATCACAGAAAATGGGCACTGAAAGCATATAACAGGGGAAAATTGAATTTTATAAAATTTTTATTAAGATCATTTTTTTTACTATAAAAAAACAAATATTGTGCGTATGGAACTATTTAGAGCCTTTGCTTAATACTTTTTTAATAAAGTTCAATGAGAGTAAATAGCCTGGAGTATTTTTACACACTCAGCTTGGAGGATTTTCTCCCGTTCTTTTTAAAGTGCTAAAGGTCAGTGAAAATAACACTGACTGTTTGTCATCTGCACTTTATGCATTGAGTCATTGTGATAACAGGTATATGACCAATCAAGTCACTCTGATTAAAACCAGGGTTAGACTGATCAACCATCATGACAGGAGTCTTCCTGTCATGATGGTTACCTACCCTACCTGCATCAATCAGTGGTCTCCAATAGTTCAGTGTGGCATATGGACCCACCAATCCTGACCAACCTTGATTTTTTTTTAAGTTCCTTGAACTTCCGTAGTTCAGAGCTCTTTCAGGTCAATCATCATATTTTACCAGCAAGTTTTACAGCTTTTACTTTGAATTCAAGTCAACTCCCAAAAGGGATGACTGCAATATATCTCAGTTTCCCCCTGGCGGGCCACCAGGCTTTAATTGTGCCCCCACCAGGATAAGGATTGCTTATGCATTTAAGTCTTTTTAAAATATTAGCATTTTTAAGACTTTACAGTTGGTATTCAGGTATTACTCTTCCAATTGATAATGACACATAATTATCAAGTGATATTTTCAAATTTCCAGTCAACTTTAAAAAAAATTTTACTCAAAAACACAACAGGCCACTGGATGAATGACTGCCCAGCACCCAACCACCAGGCTTAGCAAGTCTGATATCTGAGATCTTTTTAAGAGGGGAAAAAAACTAATAAAATGAAAATCAGATTTAGAATAATAAAAAAAAAAATCTGATTTTATTTGGAAGCGACATTTCCTAACCCTACCTGGAAGAGCGCTGGTTCTGCCAAAATTAGTGCACTTAAAATTCTGTTAGGAGCCTGGAGCACAGCAGAAATTTCTAAAATCTGCAGTCATTTCAACACAGAGTACATATCCTCTGCAGTGTTGATGAAAAGCAAGGAAGTCAAAAGAAATAGAAAGCATAAAAAGGGAAGCTGAGAGAGTCAGAGTGAGAAGAAGGAAATCTTGCATCTTGGGTTTTGCTTATCAGGTTTAACAATGGCGGTCATTTTTCACACTGTGGTTTCCGAATGTAGAAACATGAAGGTAAACAGGCCACGTTCTGCAGCAGGGTGGGTTCCTACTGGGGAGTTCAGAAGGAGGAAGCAGCAGGATGACAGTGATGCCGGTTAGAGAGCAGTTGTCAGTGAAACTTCCCTTTTAACAACAGAGTTTACACAACAGCTCTGGTTACATGGCACACCACCTTCAATGCAGGGACAGCATCACGCAAAAGAAATTTTTTGGAGCTTTGCATCCTGCTATAATATTACGCCATCATCAAAAACATAGCTGGAGGTTTGTCTTGATTCTTCTATGCATTTTGAAGAATTTTTTTAATCTCCATGGCAACCATTCAGCTGTGCAAAGCCTGGGTGGACCTAGCGCCCCCTTTGAGGTGCAGCTCCTCATCAGAGCTTCTGAGCTTCCACCTCTCAGAGCAGCCCTCACCCCTGACTCCCCTACTCAGATCCTTCAGACTAGCCAGCAGCAATTAGCAACCACCTGGTCGAACTCTGCATCTGCTGAGCTCATTGTACGAGCTGCTTCTAAGTATGACGCTGATAACGTTGTTAAGGGGTTGATAGGGGAGTTTTCCTGCTCTTTCTGAACCAAGAGCATGTATTTTCACAGACAGAGGTCCAATTTCAAGGCGTTTCAAGGCGTTATTTTAAGTCATATTTGAGTTAGCATTTTTATAACAAAATAGATAGTCATTTAATTATGCTATAAAATGGCGCAATGTGTCTGGGGAACACATAACACTGCCCCTTTAATAGTTGCAGCAGTCTCACATGAGGCTTCAACACATTTAGTTTTGTAGAAATGGCCCCTGCTGCACTCACCATCATTTTAAACCTGATAAACAAAACCGAAAATCCATTTTCAAGATTTCCTTTTACTCCGACTCTTTCAACTTCCCTGTTTTACGCTCCGTTTCTTTTACTTTGTTCCTTCTCAACAGTGCTGACACTATGAACTCTATCAATTGTGTTAATCTAGGCACCAGATAAAAGAACTATTCAACTGCACATCCTGTTGATTTTTCTTTCAATTTTAGTCCAGCTGGGAGTCTGAAAATCTTTATTCTCAATCCTCTCTCTCTGAAAGACTTGAGCATTTTCTCTGAGTTTTGCTTTGTGTAAGTGTTAAACAAATGTTTTATACAGTTATGCAAATATTTCAAAATATTCTGGTTTAATTCACAACGTGTTCTCTGCCCCATAACTATTTTCCCCCTCAACCACGACTGATAAACTAAATTTAGAATCACATGACACCAAGTTTGTGTTTGTTACAAGAATCTACACACAACCTTCCTTTTTACATGAATTATTTAGAGAAACTATTTTATCAATTCCAACTACTTAACTTTTAGCCTGGCTTTTACTCACCAATGGAAAATACAAATGCTTGTGACTAGAAGATTATTTTTACATTTGTTTCATGCCAGCAGATCCAAAAGTAAACATATTCCCATTTTTGTTTGTAAGGCTATTTTTGTGCATGTTCTGACAATTCCTCATTAAGTTTATAGGCATTACATAACACTAAATACATAAAATATATTTAGTTACATCTGACAGTAAAGAGTTACCCAAGTTTCATAAAAAGAAGCTGGACAAAAAGTGAACATATTACCGTTGTGTAAACAAAAACAGGAAAAGGAAATTGCATCGAAAATGCCCCCATCCTGTTTTAAGAGACTTGAAGAGGGATGTCAAAGCCACATATATTCTGATTTGTTTAATATTTGTTTTTGTATGTAGCAATACAAAATATTTACATTTTTAAAGTACAAATTCTCAGCAAACCAGCTGAGCATAAAGTCCAACTACAAAGACAGTTTCAGTTTGAGCAGCTGGAATTGGGATGTATTAATGAATCCAGCATGAAAAATTATCATTTTTTAAAGAGATTTCATTTCAAATCAATAACCTTACAAGATACATTGGGTATAACTAGAGGGAGGGAGAAATGGAGTTTGGTCCAGCTTTGCAAAATTCCAATTTCCTTGCTCACATAGAGCCACCAGCATCTGTTGAAGGAGTTTAAAAACTTGCATTATGATTAATAACAGTGAAAACAGTAGCATCTGCTAGTGGGAGGACAGCTATCTGAAATCTGAGTCATGGCCCAAAATTTGTTACCACACACGCACACACACACACACACACACACACACACACACACACACACACACCTAGAGCATGGAAAGAAAATATGCCAGAAGTTGGTTTTATATTCAAGTACATTTTACTCATTTCAAACATTTAAAATAAAAAGTTCTCATTTGTTTAAGAAGGTTGCAGGCCCCCTGGGTTATATTTGAATGCTGTGAAGATGATGATTATGTGGGGGTTTGTAGATACGTCAAAAAATAGCTTTATATTATAATACCAACCTTTTTTTTTTTTTTTTTTTTTTTTTACAATATTCATGATCTTGATGTGTGGCCTCAAATTAAAATGAGTTTGACAAAAGCAACCACTTGTCACACGACATTGTGAATTGACCGTGCAACAATTTCTTCTTCAAACCGACGGATTACAATAATTTTATTTAATCTACTGAAAGGAGATTAGGTTATGTGACTTCAATAAACGTCATGCACCAACAGGAAGTTGCTAAGAATCACCGTTGATCCCTAAACGAAGGGCGTCTGGGCAGACACCGGTCTAAGAAATCTTTATTCCATTTTCTCTCGGTTGATTCAGAATCAGATCTAAACTTCATTATCAGTACACGACCCTTACCGTCTTGCAGTGCTTGCAATGAATCTGTGCATCTTTGAGGTCAACTCAAACAAAACCGTTTCTTTGAACACTCAGTTACATCTGTTTAAATCAGAGATCATAATCCCATATTTCCATAAATCAAATGGCCCAAACCAGAATTAGAATTACAGTGGAAATGTAGCATATATCAGAAATATGTGAGATTGTTTATTGTTCACCTATAAAGTAAATGAACAAATAACCTGATGCAGTGGTACATTACATACTAAATTTGGGAGTGAATTGTTGGAGGAAGAAGGGAAGTTGTGGTGATTGGCAGCAAAATAAACACAATCAGGTTGTGGCACGTGACTGTGGTTATTTTGTGTTTATTTTTTGCTCTTGTTCAAATCTATTTGAAGTGTTGTGGTTTTTGCTCCTGAAGGGCTTGTCGCCAGCAGCTTGTTTGTGCTCACTTCGCTTTGGGGCCTACCTGATTTTGTAGTTGGGCAGGGTGTGCTTCTTCTTGATGACGCGTTTCAGCTGGTTCACTATGAAGGAGGTCAGCTGAGGCAGCGGCCTTCCCTCAAACTGGGACTTCACCTCAAAATCCACCAGCGGGTCATCGAGGAACGAGAACGACCAATGGGAGAAAGGCATGCGCGTGAACTGCAACCGGAGCCTGCCCACCACGCGCCTCATCTTGACGAACAGGTAGGCAGACTTGCCGAACACCAGGTCCACGTCTATGGCCAGGTGGAAGCCGCCATTGTACTCGATGTCCACCTCGAAGTTGAGCTCCTCGGGCATCCCGTCCTCGTCCAGCTGCGCCGGTTTGATGAGTTTGGCTGATTTAAAGACCGGGAGAGAATTCCCCAGGGAAATGTCCCTGAGACTGAGCCCCTCCAGGAGCCGACCCGCCGTCTTGGTCTGCAACAGCTCCTCAAACTCCACCTTAATCTTTTTGGTCATCCAGTGCCTAACCACGGGGGTATCTCTAAGCTCTCTGAACAGAAACAAGAATATCGCATTGAGGAAATTGCACGTTTCTGTTCTGCCAGCATCTGCGAGTTCGCTGTGTGAAGGCGGCGGCGGCGGCTGCTGCTGTTGTTGTTGTTTGGGGCTGCCGCCGGTGACAGCCGCTTCCTGTTGCCGGCTGAGGACGGCCTCTTGCGGTTTGGATGCAGCGGCTGTCCCGATGTCTTGCTGGTTCGGTTCGGCGTGAGAGACATTGAAATAATCTTTTAGTGCGCTATCAGGCACTACTTTGACATACTGAACGGTCCTACCTAAGGGCTCTGGGTTTCTTCTGTATATCAGCAAGAACTGTAACATCAGCGTAACGACCGCTCCACAGAACGCAGAGATCAGTATTAGGTAAATCATTTTGAGCCGTCGCCTCCGCTGCCGTCTGTCTAAGTCAGATGCTTTCCATGGCCAAACATTTAATCGCGTCAACGAAGCAAGTTCCACCTGGTCGCTCTCTAAGCTGCCATATCATCTGCTTCTTTCCTGAGCTGGGATCTCCGCACCTGATTGGACAAGAGGCTTACGTTGTATGCGTGATGACGAAATCAGTAGGCATTTCAGTCGGTGCGTTCAGGGAGAATCAGATTTTAGAGATATTTCCAGAAAACATGATAGCGGAAGTTAAGCTTGAACGAAGCATACACAATATATATGGGTGAATATTTATGATTATTTAGGATTCTCCCTTTAGAGTTATCCACCGTGGATCCTTTGCTTCGCCTCACCCTATCTTCTGTAACAACAGCCCTCTGTACATGCTCTTTCACTTCACATACATTTTATATATTATATTTAAAAAAAATTCTGTCATCTTCTACTTTTTTCTCACCTCTTCGGTATCCCTGCCCTGATCATGTACGAGCAAACTCGTCTTGTGTCTAATCCCTGATCCCTCTTACTTACTGTTTCTTGTACAAACTTCTGTAAATCCCAATAAAAATATTAGTTACCATCTACACCTTCATATCCTTTTGTTTTGTTTGAATATACAAAGGGATTAATTAAAGTGTGTTTAATTATTTCCTGTTCCTGCGACCTCACCATGAAATAATTTTACGTGTCAGATTCGGCAATCAGAGTCGACATGTGGGGCTACCACTGATTTATTGAACTCCATTAGCTTCATTCTTTGAAAATCATGGAGTCCCTAGTAATGTAGGATTTTTATAAGCTTTTCCTTGAGTTCATTGGATACATTTTACAAGTAACAGCCTCCCCTTTAAGGTCTGTTCAGGGGTGTTCTAGCCCAATTATATTTGAATGTTAATGGTATACTGTTAACTAAATAACTATTGCACTGCCTTGACATTGCAACTCATGTTTAAAGCATAAATACATTTTGGGGAAAAAAATAAATAAATAAAAAGATGAGTTGAAGCTGTCATAGCTGCAACATTAAATACCCCAGGGTTAAGAATGAGATGTCACATAATTACATATAGTGTATTGAATAAAAATATATAGTGGACCCACAATATATGTGAGAGTTAGAACACTGAGTTGCCTGTAAATGGTCAAAAGTCCAGATTACTTGAGATCCTCTCTAAAAACGCATAACTGGCCATTTTAATAGTTCAAACATTATACACACTTTAATAAGCATAAATACATGCAGTGGAAACAGGCTTAGCACCACCACAGTCGCTAATATCTACAGTATTCTCTATTTCCATTTTTGGGGGTACAGCCAATCAGCTAAAGGAAATTGAATGGCACACCTGGACTGGCTAGTTTGCAAGATAACCTTGGAGGAGACCCAATTGGAAGATCAGATCTGGGACGTTCTCCATCCTGGTTCCAGGACAACAGATTCCTTATTAGCATCCATTTATGTAACACTTCCAAGACTCTGAATCAAATCACCTATCTATCAATCTATCTGATAAAAAAAAATGATTTAAATTGTCTATGTAGATGTGTGGCTTATCAATGTGAGATAAATAAAAAACGTTTGCATTGTACTTAGAAAAGTCATGCTGATTTCTCTGTAGCACTGAGTTAATGTGGAATAAAAAAAATTAAAAAGGAAGAATATTGTGCTTCCTTGACCATCCAACAGGGGTCCCTAGAGTAATCTTCTTTGCTATTGCCTCATTATGTGCATTGGCCCAGCCAGCGTTTATACTTGTGAAGTCATTGTAACTTTTGAGTCACATGTTTCAAGCGGAGTATTTGTTAAGTTCTTCAAGGGTTCTGAAAAGCTGTGCTTTGACCTTTGAACTCTCATACGCCACTGCTGTCTCTAAACTCCTAGATGAGTTGCTGTCTCTCCTGGGAAGGATCAACGAGTGACATGTTTTCCCCACTTGTGAATGAAGGCTGTCACTTTTGGTACGCTGAATTCCCAGAATTAGACCTAATTTTTGTAACTCTTCCTAGAGTGGTGTATGTCGGTGACTTTGTCTCTCATCTGTACATGACTTTGGTTGCATCGGGGCATGGTGTGCTGGAGCTCCTGGATTGGATGAGAAGAGGAAGAGCCCAGAGGAGATTCATGGACTTAGTTGAAGAAGTACATGGAAATGGTTAGTGTAACAGCTGAGACATGTGACATGGAGACAGTTAAATCCACTGTGGCGACCCCTGAAGGATGCAGCGAAAAGAAGAAGTCATGTTTTCACATAGAGCCAGTTTGGTTTGGCTACATCTTGTCCCTTAATAAGCAAATGCATCATTTGAAGATTGCAAATTTTTATTTGATGCTTTAAAGTGTCAAATAAAGTATCTGTAAAGTATCCTTTACAGATACTTTGCTAGGAACACTGACCCACCTATATCCTATTTGTATTTTCTTGTACATTTGCTGCTAAAATAACTCACAGTATCAATTTAATCGCCCCCCCCCCCAAAAAAAAGACTGGAAATGTAATTCACTGGCCACAGCTGTCAACTGTCATCGACCGCAGTGCTTCGGAGCGGAGAGAAATCGGCAATGCTCCTGCAGCTCTGTGAAAATAATGTCTTCATGTCATATTTTTCATTATCAAAGGTAAAAGTAAGACAAAGAAGAGGATTCTTTTGGACTCTATTTGAAGAACTAAAACTTTTCCTCCACTGAAACACAGCGATGCTCTCGTCATCCTGGAGAGGTTCAGCAGCAGCACACACATAGAAACGAGCACAGCCAAATACAGAAAGGCCCTTGAGGAGAACTTACTGGAGAGAGCAGCAACCTGAGACTGGGAGGGAAGTTCAGCTTTCAGCATTGAAATGAGTAAAAGGAATCAGCCAAAGCCCCTAACTGCTCAGAGATATTCTGTAATAAACAGGACTCTTATTTTTATTTTTGTAAAAAAAAAAGTCAAATTTGAATGATGAAAAAACAGCAGCGATTTACCTTTTTCTGACTAGGACTTACTGGTCTATTTAAGGAGACATATTCATAAGTATTTTTTGTAAAATTAGACATGGTTCTCATTTGTTCAATTAAAAATATACATGATTCACTTAGCTATGCTTGGCAAGCCTATGGAAATCTGTTTGCTTTTGTTTCTTCACTTTATCAGCACAAAAATATTTCAAATAATATTCCAAGCAAGCCTCCACAAACATACCATTTTGAGAATGTACAGTAGTTTAAAAGCTGTTGCCTCTAATATTTTAAATTTTGCTCTTTTTACTTTTTTTTATCTGAAGCAATGGCTGGACCAACAGGCATGGCAAAAATACTTTTTAAAATTCATCTGTCCTTTTTCTCGGTTTATCTGTTGCTGAATATGGTCAGGTAGATGCCTATAAGCACAAATACATCTCTAAATAAAAGAAGAGTAGACGCTACATAGCTATAATTAGACTATACATCAGTTACATAAATCAGTACAATTCCCCCTGTAGAACAACACACAGTAATTGCATTTAAGGTTTTCATTTTAATATTTTAATGTTCATATTTTATTAATGCTTTTGTGAAACGCACTGGGAAAAAAAATTAGCAAAAGCTCCAATTTGAAGCAGTTTTTGCAAACCTCATCAATTTGAGTTTATTGTTATTACAATAAATCACAAGTGCTACTATTATGGTTATTGTTTTTTCCATGCCCACTTATCTAATATTTTCCAATATTGTTGATATTTGTTTCGTGTTTGCGTTTTGTTTTTCTTTCGTATTGACTCCAGACGAGTATTGATCCTAAACCTTGTTCTGCTGGAGGATTCCTCTCTACCTTCGCCTCCAGCTTTCCCAGTGTGAAGCAGGGCAATCCGCTGGTTCTTCTTAGAAAGGCAGCTGTTACAACCTGCCACGTTTATCTCCTAAAACTGATCGCATCATATAATAATTTGATAACTATACTGTCGCTAATCGGATTTGAATAGGACTGTGTTTGATTGAATTGGATGAATTTGGACTGCAATGCAAATGATTGGATCCCATCTGGACCGATATCATTCTGTGCTGAATTTAATTGAACTATTTGACTATAATTATAGTCCTACTTCTTAAGATTGACTTTGAGCTGCCTATAACGGGTTCGAGCAACCCGTTGATTAAAAGTTTTGGTTGTGTGCGTCCATTTATATTTTCAGAGATTTTAATATTTTCTTTGCTACAATAAACATGTGTTCTGTTGATAAGACTGATAACAATATTTCCTGATAGATTAAGTTTGCTAGCTGTTTCTTATTATAAATGATATAGTTACAAATCTGCAACTGTGACCGGATGCAGGAAATCAAAAAGAGCATAAAGAGTAGTTTAATTAATCTCTACCTGCTCATTAATGTGATGTGCTTTGAAGAAATTAGGTGTACAACGTCTGCTGAAAGGTAAAAGATAGCAGATAAAAGATAGTAGGTAAAAGATAAAAGACGTTTCGTTAATCGTCGTGGTTAACGGAACGCTTGGGTGCGAACCTTCACGGGGGGCGAGTATTAAAATGACGAGGGGTACGTGAAGGCAGCATTAATTGCGGTAACCTGCCTCCACAGAGGCGTCTCACCTCATTCCGGAGAGACGCCGCCGCTCGGCTGGCTCGGCTGCTTCCTCTGAGTTTCCAGTGAAGAATATCGGAGTGCTTTTTGAGGCATCATTCTGAGTAAAGAGTTTCACTCCAGCTTCAGTTATTTCTCTGCTTGAAGACCTCTTAGTCTTAAAGATGAGCAGTTTAATGGCGTGTAAGGAGCCGTTTGGTGAGTACCCGGCTTTGTTCATGTCACTTTACGCAGTCTGTTGCTTGCGAAGTTTCATATTGTATTTTTTAAGTAACAGTGATCCTTATCAGCACAAAACTCTCCGCACATATATCTTACTCATTATTTCCATCTTCTTAAAGTTGTGTGTCAAGCAATGCATTTAAGTTCAATTTACTATAGTCACAATATGTATGCGCGTTTTTTGTTTTTTTTTAACCACCCTAACAAACTGTTAATACTTATTAGTTATCATTTTTGTGAAATGTGGTCGGAAGCCAGCAGATGTGGAAGTAAATGAGCGGGCAGGGTTTGACTCACTCCAACCAAGAAAGTTTCCAGTTTGAATAAATTTCCTCCTTCAGAAAGTGGGAAAACCCACTGACCTTTGTCCAGGTATTACTGCTATCAGATTAGATGTCTGCTGAAGCTGTTCCCTCCCTGTGACCTTCTTGCATCCTGCTGAGTGGAAACAGATCTACGCAGTTCAACCACACACTAGTGATGCGGTGTCCAGCCACAGGAGGATGAACAAACTCACGCAGAATGAGTTGTCATCCTGTAGGCGTCCAGACACTATTACTTTCTGTTTTATTAGCTCATGCGGAAGGACTAGGGTGGCATCATCTGCACGCTGACCCCAGTTTTTGTTTATATATATATATATATATATATATATATATATATATATATATACAGTTGGTTCATATATATATATGAACCAACTGTAGTTGGTTCATATATATATGAACCAACTACCGTTAAGAAGAGCTCCCCTTTTCTGTTCTTCATTTGCATTATAAGTTGTTACTAACTGAAGCGATACTAAAGTTTATTTTACATTCCGAATCAATTTATTTATAGAACACTACATAAGTCACCTTAAGGCATTTAAAAAAAAGAGAAAGTCAGTTCATGTCATTCATGCAGACAAAGTCCAAATAAAGTGCATGCAATTCAAAACAATTCAGAGTTATCAAACAGCGCATTCAAATTCAGTTTATTATTTAGATCAGTTCATTAGTTTTCTGTCCTAAGACCCTGCAGATTCCACTGAGCCATTGACTTGCATCATTCACTCCTTATGGATCAACATGTTGTGACATTTTGTCGATGACTTTACAGCAGTCCTTCAACCTGAGCATGTATGTAATGACAACAGAAAGAAAAACGTTCCTTTAACAGGAAGAAACCTCCAGCAGAACCTGGCTCGGGGTGAGCCTAAATCAGCCACAGCTGACTGGGGACACAAAAAAAAACACAGAAGTTCTGATCCAGGAGTACTTTCCATTTTGAAGAAATGTAGAAAGCTGACAGTTATTACTTCTTTAGTGGCTTCATCTACGAGAGAAACTAAGATAAACGGAAAAGCTCTGAGCTGGTTTCCAACGTTGTAGGATCAAGGAGAGTACATACCGTTAGTCACAGTGAAGCCTTCTGTCTAAGAGAGAGACGAGGTTAACCACTGAAAAGTAGGGCAAAGTATGTCATTGAACATTAGGTTCTGCATCAGCTGATGTCTCGCTCTGGGAGGGTGTCACAATTAAGCAGGACATCAGACTAGGCATGAACGATATACATTCATTCAGTCTACGATGGAGATATGTAGTCTACTGGCTAACCACGGTAATGCTTGTTGATGACATAACCGGCTGGCATCAGAACAGAGCAAGTGGGAAGCACCATGGCTGAAGGCTTACGGAAGACCTCGTTGGAAAAATGTAAATTATCTGGACCCAGCGGTCTTAGCACGACGCTCATGACGAGCGCGGTAGATGTCACGGTCAGACAGTGGAAAACCAAGTGGTAAAAGCACAGATGAAGTCAGTGCAAGCACAGCGGGACGCGTGCAAGGTAAAGTTCGCTGGGTCCAATGGACCCCATTTCTTAACCCTCCGGTTCCTGCCATCTTAGTGTGATGCTCAGGAGGAGCAGGGAAAATGTCACGATCAGACAACGACTAAGCGCCATGGGGTGGGGTGACGGTCTGACAGTCTTTCAGAAACCACATAACGAAAACCTTGGAGAGGGTAAAAAACGTGTGTGGTTTTAATGGCTCTGTGTCTTAAGACCATGGGAGGGTTAAACAGTGAAACAGGAGCAGAAAAAAAGTCATCTGCAGTTCGTGGAAGAGGAAATACAAGCATTATGCTTTACCACCCTAAAACGAAGCATGTGCTTTAATTCCAGCAATGCCAAGCAAGCACAACTCTCTACAAGTTCCAGTAACAATGCTGAGAAGAAAAGGCAGGATTTCATGCAGACATCCATTACATTAAAGTTACTGTTTTCTGTATGGAGATACATTTTTCATGTATTTAACTTTGAACAATAAATATGTCTGCTGGGAATTGTATTTGGGAATTAGTTTAGTTCATACAAACTGACTATTATTGTTGTTACTCCTGCTGCTGCTGTTGTTTGATGGTGGTAGTAGTTGTAGATTTTTATTTTCATAAATACATTTGGAAAAAAATCTGTTGTGTGTTCTATCAACATCACATTGGTGTAATAAATTGTAGAAAAACAAAAGTAGAACTCCAGGCTGTTTAATAGTGAAAGTAAGCTAATTTTGCACATTGTGAAAGGAATTGAATGGATGGTGACTGAACATCTGTGTAGCCTTAAGAAAACTACTAATCAATGAGGCTAACCAAAGAAAAGGCTGCAATTTATTAGAGAGCATAAAAATTAAACTCCAGTGCAATGGAAGAAGGTCATGTGATCTGATGAATCTGGATTTACCTTATTCCAGAGTGATGGGCTGATGAAGTAATGTAGCCGTCATGTCTAATGTCTGCTGTAGCAGTCGGTGGGGGCAGCACCATGATCTGGGGTTGCTGCAGTTGATCAGGTTCAGCAGCATTGGGTCATTGAGGCCAGCTGACTACCTAAATATGTGTGACCAGGTGATGCTATCAATGGATTTCTTCTTCTCTGATGGAATGAGGATATTCCAGGATTCATCAGGGCTCAAATTGAGTGCATGGTTCAGGGTTCATCAGACATCAGCTTCATCACAAAGTTCAGACCTTAACCCCATTGAGAATCTTTGCGGTGTTCAGTGGAAGGGTCAGAGGTCGGACTCTCCCATTATCATTACAAAAGCTTAGAAAAAAAAAAAAAACAAATCCAATAATGGAGGGAAATGAATCTTGTGACTTAGATCTTTATTCATATCCCAATGAGCAATTAATATTACAACAAGTCTCAGTAAAAACACAACAAAAAAACACACAAACACCATATCAATGTCTCGTGTCAAAAGAACAAAAAGACAAAGCAAACAGACATGATTGCTGGTCACTGCATGAGCATGCGCCCAACTCCAGGGTCAATTACTCATTCATGGGTGGAGATAATGATGTATATCACGATACAATTTGTATAAAACTTGCAATAGAGTTAAAACTTGTTTTACACTCAGTTTTGTGCATGTTAGTTTGTAATGTTTAACTGTGTTTTTAATGATAGGCAGCAGCTTGATCTCAATGATGAGTCCCTGGTTAAATCAAACATAAGTAAATACATTAAATATATTTCTCTATATAGAAACACAACAACTTTAATATAATGGATGTCTGTGTGGAATCCTGCCTTTCCTGCCCAGTGTTGTGACTGGAAGTTGCAGTGAGTTGCACATGCTTTGTTTCAAAGTGGTAAAACAAAGTGCTTATTTTTCTCATCTTCAACACACTTTGCAAATATTTTTTTTTTTGCTCCTGGTCTGATGGTTTAATCCTTTTTCCGTCTTGAGAGACAGGGTCATTTAGACCTCACAAGTTTTTTACCATGTGCGGGTCGCACTGAGCCTATGTGCGCTTTTACAAGGTTTTCTTTTCGTTGTTTCGGAAAGACCATCAGACCGTCACCCCGCCTGACTGTGACATTTGCCATGCTCCTCCTGAGCATCATGATAAGACTGCTGGAGGTCTGATAGATGGGTTAAATTGGACCCAGCCTGCTTTACCCCGTGCTCGCACTGATCCTGCATGCGCTTTTATCCCTAGTTTCCTCGCTGTCTGACCGCGACATCGGTCAGACAGTGAGCCACAAGCTCTTCTGAGCGTTGTGCTAAGACAGCGGGAGGTTAAACCTGAACCAGATCCAGATAATTTATGTTTTGCATGTCTTTTTAATGAGCACTTCCTTTGCGCTTTCAGCAATGCTGCTTTCCGCTTCTTCTGTTCTGATGCATGCCGTCATCAGGCATTGTCACTGTTACCGTATAGACTACACTTCTATCATAAGCCAAATTTCTGTTTCTGTGGTATACTGTTTATATCTAGCAGTCCTACTTTTCACCTGATTGCTTGCGAGAAACGGTATGAATGAAAACCTTTCTTAACATTGTGTATTTGTGTCAAAGCCAGGTAATTGTCTGAAAGTCACTTGTACTATTTTCAGTTATCTGCATAACGAGGTTTATATTTACCAGCTGCTGTCTTCTCTTAAAAAAAAAAAAACCCAACAATTTCCTGCCCTGTGCTCTACCAGTATACCACAGAGGTTGATTATCTCCTATTGGTTGAGGCATCGCCAACTCTGTTTTCTTACCCATCGTTACCTGAGCAACTTGCAGTCTTGTGTTTGAAGTTGGATGATCACCATAATCACCATGTTCTTAATCATACTTCAGGTTAGCAGGTGTTGCAGGTGCAGTCCAATGCGATCCAAGCATGAACTGCAGCTCCTTCAACAATTACTGTATTAAATCTACAAGAGGACATGTATGCGTTTTTTTAACACCTATTTTTGCACGAAAACTGAGTGAAACCACACCTGCACTGACATGTCAGTTAGAACTCAGTGATGCTTTCACACCTTGCAGCTCTGTCTGTGGAATCATGGAGAGTCAACTCACACCTCTGTAGATGATAATCTGAGCATTTTGTCAACTTCTATTTTTTCTTTTCTTTTTTTTTGTTGCTGTAACTTGTACATCAGGAGTCATGATAGCAAATATTTTCAGGCCACCCATCTAGCATATGGTGACAAATAACGCCCACTGCAGAGAATGACTGCCTGTAATTCAACACAGAGGTAAAAAACCACCTGAAAGTGAACTTACAAGTCAGACGGGGGTTCAAGCACCAATATTATGGCTTATTTGAACTAAACAAGTCCTACATTTTCTCTGTCCTTGTAATAAAACCTCAAATTTCTTCACAAAGCAGTGCCCCAGCATTTTGGATTGGTCTATTTTGGTTCCAATTTTTTTCCAAAAAATTAGATTTGATTTGGAAAACATCCTTCCCACATATGTAGAAAGTGTCTCTGGAAATCTCTAAAGCCATAAGAGGCTTGGTGTTTATCAGTTTTATATGCCATTATAGGCGGCAATTGCTAGCAAACTGATATACAGGGTCATTGGTTGGAGAAAGAACCAAGGTCCTGTTTGGGCCAGTATGGAGCTAGTTGACAGTCCAATTACATTGTTGAGTTCATGTACATTGTAGGCCAACAGCCCCAAATTGTAAAACCTGTAGACAAACATTTTCTGGAAATTGGGTTCCAACTAAGAGAACATTTCTATTTCAAAAAGATAGGCATGTTTCCCTTGTGAATAACAGTCAACTTTCTCGACACAAACTAACAAAGAGTTCAAGGTTTAGCTTAAAATGTTCTAGTCTTAAGGGTTTGCTTACTAGCTTAGTATATCATTACTAGTGTAGTTTATGCCATTAAAATAAATACAAAAAGCATTCACATCTACAGGTCCTTCTAAAAAAATTAGCAAATTGTGATAAAGTTCATTATTTTCTCAAAAAATTAGCATATTGTGATAAAGTTTATTATTTTCCATAAAGTTTATTATTTCCATAAAATTAAACTGTCATATATTTTAGATTAATTGCACACAAACTGAAATATTTCAGGTCTTTTATTGATTTAATACTGATGATTTTGGCATACAGCTCATGAAAACCCAAAATTCCTATCTCAAAAAATTAGCATATCATGAAAAGGTTCTCTGAACGAGCAGTTAACCTCATCATCTGAATCAACAAAGTAACTCTAAACACCTGCAAAAGAGAAGGCCATCATTGACACCCTCAAGCAAGACACGGACATTTCTGAACGAATAGGCTGTTTGCAGAGTGCTGTATCAAGGCACCTCAGTGGGAAGGAAAAAGTGTGGCAGAAAACGCTGCACAACGAGAAGAGGTGACCGGACCCTGAGGGAGATTGTGGAGAAGGGCCGATTACAGACCTTGGGGGAAGCAGTGGACTGAGTCTGGAGTACAAACATCCAGAGCCGGCTACAGGTGTCGCATTCCCCAGGTCAAGCCACTTTTGAACCAGAAACAGCGGCAGAAGCCTCTGACCTGGGCTACAGAGAAGCAGCACTGGACTGTTGCTCAGTGGTACAAAGTACTTTTTTTGGATGAAAGCAAGTTTTGCATGTCATTCGGAAATCAAGGTGCCAGAGTCTGGAGGAAGATTGGAGAGAAGGAAATGCCAAAATGCCTGAAGTCCAGTGTCAAGTACCCACAGTCAATGATGATCTGGGTGCCACTGCCATGTCAGCTGCTGCTGTTGGTCCACTGTGTTTTATCAAGGGCAGGGTCAATGCAGCAGCTATCAGGAGGTTTTGGAGCACTTCATGCTTCCATCTGCTGAAAAGCTTTATGGATATGAAGATTTCATTCTTCAGCACAACCTGGCACCTGCTCACAGTGCCAAAACCACTGGTAACGGTTTACTAACCATGGTGTTACTGTGCCCAATTGGCCTGCCAACTCTCCTGACCTAAACCCCATAGAGAATCTGTGGGATATTGTGAAGAGAAAGTTGAGAGAAGCAAGACCCAAAACTCTGGATGAGCTTAAGGCTGCTATCGAAGCATCCTGGGCTCCATAACACCTCAGCAGTGCCACAGGCTGATTGCCTCCATGCCACGCCACCTTGAAGGCTGCTAAAGGATTCCTGACCAAGTATTGAGTGCATAACTGAACATAATTATTTGAAGGTTGACTTTTTTGATATAAAAACACTTTTCTTTTATTGGTCAGATGAAATATGCTAATTTTTTTAGATAGGAATTCTGGGTTTTCATGAGCTGTATGCCAAAATCATCAGTATTAAAACAATAAAAAAACCTGAAATATTTCAGTTAGTGTGCAATGAATCTAAAATATTTGACAGTTTAATTTTTATCATGACATTATGGAAAATAATTAACTATCACAATATGCAAATTTTTTGAGAAGGACCTGTATAATATAGTATAGTCACATTTGCTCCAGATCCTTGTGTAAAGGCAGTATATCAATTTTATTTATTTTCTTTTTATCGAGATTCAACATCAATTCCCATTTCTGGGGGAACTAAAACTAATTTGCAATGATGTAAGACGTTAACATTGAAATGCCCAGGGATTTCTGGCACCATAGGGTATTTTCACACCGGTTAAGTGCCCACAATTTTGGTCCCATTGGGGACCAAAATTGCAACATTTGTAAAATTTTCAGCTGGTATAGTTCTCTTTCACACTGCACTGTCAAACCAAACAGTATAGAAAAACTTGTTCACCCCCTCACCTGTGGGGGTGCTGCACCAAGATCCACTGCAGGAAACAACATGAAGACCTCAGAAGAAGACACTGAGCGTAACTTATTTCTTCACGAAATGTAAACGAATATGAACTGGTGTTAGATTTCAGTGGCTGTGGCTCAGGTACAGCTACCTTTAGCTGCTCTTCTGTCTTCCAGTTCTCTCAGTCCTTGGAAATGCCGCTTGTGATGCTTTTCTGCTCACTTGTTGGATTCCTCACCACAAGGTTTTCTGAGTTTTGTGGCAGCCTCGTCTCACTCTGCCTGGCTGCGGTTTTCTGAGCCTGGCTCCTCATCTCAATCCATGGTCGTTTCAGCCTAGAGGTTCACCTCGAATTGACCCCTCTGTTGCAGACTGACACTAACTGAGTCATTTGCTTTGTTCACAGCCAGTTGTTACCCACTAAATGTTAGGTCCTGCTGTGATAACTTCGGAAAAAGTAAAGTCACACAAAATGCAGATGTTCCTCATTTGTGGGTTAAATAAACATAAACAGGACAAAATATAAGTACAATGCACCTCTGTATTGTTTATCTTCTATGTTTCAATTTATTATCTATGTTTATGCTATTATAAATATTGGTTTAGGTTTAACCATACATGCTACGACATATTCTTATGTCAGTTCAGCCTGTGCAATAGCTTTTTTTAACATCACTGTTGTCAGTGGCATGAAAATTATGTTAGTTCGATACGGCTTTTTATTCAACTTTTAAAACAGTTTTTCTTTGTTTTGTACAGTTGGATGTAAAAATTCTTATTTAGTTGACAAAAATGACTCTGGTATATCATCAGGCGGCCATATACATTCTGATTCTCTGTAGAGTCAGTTTCAGATTGATGTTGTGATTACTTATATGTATCTTGATTTCTATTATGGAAGTCTTAAGCACATTTTTTTCCTTAAGGGTCAGTGTTCAGTTCTGTGAAAAACATCAGTAAAGGAAGGAGGAACACAGCTTGGTTGATTTGGGGTATTTGAGAAAAAGGGAAACTGAGACTAATACCAAGACAGGACAGAGAGCTGTGCTACCAGCAGCTGATTCAACATGATCAAAATATAAAGTGTCAAACTGTTTGACATCAGTGCACCATCAGACAGTCATCACAGAAGATTGTGATAAAAACCTAATCTCAGAATGTATAATAAATCACTAATACAACATACCACACCCTGTTTCACTGCTCTAGTTCTAAAAAGCCACTGAAATTCAATTTTGGCTACTAATACTTATATGTGGCTTATTCAAATTAGTAATGGCGGCCAATTCCTTTTGAACCAGGGATAGATTTTGGCAGCTATACCAAACTCTTCCCATTTGATGCTGGCAAAATCACAAACCTTTCTAAAATATTTTTGTGTTTTAATTCTTCATTAACTTTTGCAAAATTGTTTAAATGGACTATAAGTGGCTTACAAATGTCATTCATGTGAATGTGTGAGATATTATTGTGACACTGCTTCACAATGTTTACCTACCACTTTGAAAACTGATCAAAAACTCAACATCTCACTTTCGATCTGTGTAGTGCAACGGCAGGTGTCCTTTACAACCAGCCAAAATGTGCTGAAACAGAGGATTTGATCACCCCGCCCCGGCCCGTTGTCTTCTGATCCAACATGATTCAGACTGTGTTTCCATTGAAATGGCACAAATTAGAGTTTCATCCATCCATCCATTAAACACGCTTAGTCTCATATTGTTGCTAGGGGGGCTGTCTCCACAGGTCATCAATCGAAAGACAAGATACACCCTGGACAGGTTCACCAGACCTGGTATTACAAAAGTAAATTGTCTTAATGGAAACACTGCAATTTAAAAAAAATAAATAAATAAATAAAAAATGTGTTTTGATAAGGTTTTTGCGCCGTCATATTGTATTGAAACTGGTGTGTTTCACAAAACTTCAATGAAAAGGCTTTTTTTTTCACATCGCATGAGTCACTCCAGTTTGTATACAGCAGCAAAGCACTTAGTTCCTTGGGTGATGGGCAGCTGACTTCGCTCAGTTCATCAGAAGTTGAGTCATTCGAAAGTGTTGAATCCATAGCTCTTCTGTAAAACCACTGACTACAGTTTCCCCAAAACACCTGCCATCGTCTCCTCTGTTGGCTTCTATATGATGAGTGCTAGCGCCACTGCTGAAGTCTGAATATAATGTCATATATCTATTTACATCCGTCACCTCCATGATTATCAATGACTTATTGCATGAGCAAACTTGTTCACGTGTGATTTTCATTGCATTTCTTATTTAATTGATACACTGTAATTGCAAAATTAAGTTGTTGGGTTTTTTTTGTGGTTTTTTTACATTAGAAGAACATCAACAAACTGTTGCGCACATTTCTATTTTAAACACGGTTACTGTAAGAAAGCTACATCGTGCAGTTTACATAACCAGAGTTTAGTGGAACGATTCCTTTTGAACAGGAAGAAACTTCCAGCAGAACCAGGTTCAGATCAAAACATGCTAAGGATTATGCATGTGTACTGCATGCACATATCACAAACATTGAAAGTGTTTAGACAGCCACCATGAAGACTGTGGCAGAGCTTAGCCAGGGGTATCATTGACGCTCATTTTGCATAACGTTCATGTTAATGTTGCTGTTATAAGCCACTCCCCTTTTTTCCATTAACCTGCTGCATGTTCTGAAAGCACACATAGCCCACAATCAGAACGAGTCGGTGAAACACAGGAGGGCTTGCAGATGTGTTTTTATTGTGGGACCACGAAGTGAAAGGGGCTACAACCAAAGGAATCCATGTTATTCTTGGTTTCTTACACCAGATATGCAACAGGATTTGCATTTTGAATGAAATGAAATTGTTTTGAGCATTTTGGCAAAAACTTTCTGCCTCCAGCCCAAAACAGTGGAGCTAAGTGTCTGATGAAACCTGTGCTGCTCAACTAAAGTGTCAGATTGGATGAATGAGTGCAGGTCTTTGATTGTCATGTCTCTGCAGGCCTCGCGCTACCACACCTTACAACCCTCACTGTGATTAAAAGCATCAAGCCACTTCAAAACACCACTTACCATTTTTAATTCCTCCTTAGGAACATATTTGACAAATTGCATGTATTTACAAGTTTCGGTTTCTTAG
The DNA here is from genome assembly GCF_904066995.2 of Poecilia reticulata. NCBI lineage: Eukaryota > Metazoa > Chordata > Actinopteri > Cyprinodontiformes > Poeciliidae > Poecilia > Poecilia reticulata. Next base: position 5,970,368 of record NC_088844.1, on the reverse strand, counting down.
CTCTCGGAAAATAAAGAATGGCTAAAGAAAGTCTTTTAAAATGCATTCAGAAAATATCCATCTAAAGCCTCGGTATTACCAGCCGACCGCCTTGCAGATGGCAGAAACAAGTAGAGCTGCAGGGTGTTGACAAGTACCTTCTTGTTTTATTTTGCTTTGAATTTTTTTTAATGTATGTGATCTATTTTGATCAGGTGACATGTGACTAAAGAGATAGTATAAACATAAACACACTAGCAAATACTCTTGACTGTTAGAGGCACACTGCTGACTGACTTTGTGGAAGTGGTGTGTGTGTGCGGGTCCATGTGCGTGTGTGTGTGTGTGTGTGTTTATAGCTCCTTTCAGTCTAGACACTACCATGGTCTGGGTCAGGTATTGGCATGTCATTCACCTCCATTCATGTGTGGAAACAACCACATGTCAAGCAAGGGCCCACTTGGCTGCTCTTTCATAGCAGACTTGGGTGGTCAAAACTGAAAAGCTGGGTTCACCTGCATGGAATTACGGCCCTGAGCAATGAATTATGATGTGGTTTATATTTCATCTCTTGAACTGTATCCAAAGCGTGCAGGTACATGCTCTCGCATTCCCAGTAAAGCTGAACAATGCTCCACTGATCTTGGCTACAACATACATTTGATAACTAGGTGCCTTAAACTAGAAGAAAAGCAATGGCATGTAAGCCCGGCCTAAGTAAGTTTAGTTTGAGCTATTGAATTGAAGTTTTGGGATAGATTAGGACTGTTTTTTTTTTTGGTTTTTTTGGTTTTTTGTTCTCTTTTGAGTTTTGAAACCTGACTCTTCAAATGTCATGCAGTTGATTTTTAAAAATATATTTCAAGGATTTCAGGTTGCAAGTGTTATTGAATATATTCGTACAATTGAGTCAAACATCAAGAGAAGACAACTACAGTGGAGGAAAGAAGTATTTGATCCCCTCACTGATTTTGAAAGTTTTGTACTCGGTCTATGATTTTCTGGTAGCTTCATGTGAGAGGTGGAATATCAAAAAGAGAATCTAGAAAATTAAATGATATTTAAATAGTAAATAATTTGCATTTCGTTGAGGGGAATAAATATTTGAAAACAAGGGTTTTGCCACCAAGTATTAAATGATGTTTTACTTGGGTGCCAAATACTTATTTCCTTCAATGAAATTCAAATTCACTTTAATTTCTCATTTCATGTCATTTTCTCAGTTTTTCTTTTGATATTCTATGCCAAAAGAACATCAGGAGATATTATTTTAATATCTTTATTTCAACAAAAGAAGAATGTCATAAAATTATGACATTTTTAAAGTCGGTGGGGGATCAAATACTTATTTCCTTCACGGTACATAGTGAAACAAGTTAATCAAAGATGGACTTTATTTATATAGATAGGCTGGCCAAACCTTACTGTCATATAAAAGGTTTTACATGGTGGTTATGGTGATACAAAGTATCTTTGTTTGTGGCTCTCTGAGGATGTATGTATGTATGTACTACACATACACATACCTGTCAAGTCTTCCGTTTTGGCCGGGAAAGTACCGTACTTTACTCCTCTGTCTTGGCGTGCTCCCATATTAGTGTTTTCCTGTAAATTTTCTGTTTTACAGTAATTACGTCGCTCTGTCAATAGTCTCCTCTCACTCGTTTAGCAGTAGTCGGAAGTCTTCCGATTGTTTCCCATCTGCGCCGAAACCCTCTACGCTCCGATGGCGATATTCTCAAGTCTAAAACTTGACAGGTGTGTAACATAAAATGACCAAACAAAGCCATAGGGGAAACTTTGTTATAGAAGAATTGGTAACCATGTTACTAATGGTTAGGGTTAAGATATAAAGATTATGCAGAGGTGTGAGGAAGGTTGAAAGTCCAACAGAGAAATTCTCGAAAACAGAAACACAAATCTTTTCACAGATCAGAATGAAGCAAGTCATGAATTGTCTGATCTACACATGGTGCAGATTTCTAATCCTGGTTAGACTTGAAATCAGCCATCAAGTGTCATTCTCTGCAAAATCTGTTGTAACGTGAAAAAAGCAGCTTTTTCTGTTCTGCAGTTTAACGTGAACTACAGCTTAGTTTCTCTTTTGTCTTCAACCAACCAGCATCTTCTTTGGTGGAACCCGTTTATTTTTAAGCTGCTGAACTTCTATTCAAATTCAATTTGAAAATACTTAACTCTAAGAGAAATGAAATCACTGAGGATGTTGATGGTAGTGTGGATGGTTGTTGTGGATAGTGATGCTGTGAACAGGATGGATTTTCTGTAGCAATCAGTTTTGCAACAAATCTGAATTGTAAAAATCTAAGCTGTTGCTGTGTGACATGGTAACAGCTTCATATCTGAGCAGCAGAGACGATATTTCACAGTAATATGTCCCAAATGACACTATTAGTTTTTGACAGCTCTGCTATTCCATCTCTTTTGCTTTTTACATCTCTGTCTGGCCACATGGTTAGCAAGCCTCTCCAGGATTTTAAGTTGCCACAAAAATATTTACTGAAGACCTGAGTGGGCATTGTGTTTTCCACTGGTAGCATAAGTTCAATCGTCATCAACTACCAACTGCATTCTCATCTGCCCTGACCTTATTTTGCTCATGGATTTTTGTGCATATCTCTTGATTTTAGAAGCAGAACGAAATACAACTACCGCGAGCTAAAAAGAAACGTTAAAATGATGTCTTTACACAAGTATTTTATGAGCAAGTGTAGCTGATTTGATGGATCTTAATTATACAACACATAACATCTGAAACCTGACCTTCTCTCAGCAGGTTAGGACTTGTGGTATGGTGTTCTACCTAATCAAACTTCTTCACATGCTGTGGAGGAGGATGAATTTCATTTAATTAGCTTCCATTTGCCGTAAGGCTACTCTTTCTTCTCGATACACAGGTGTAGATTCTAAAGGGAGAGCTACGCAAAGATCAGAAAATGCTTCCAAATTCATTCATTTTCTCTTCGCAATGTCAATAGTGTTGAGTATATGCATTAGATTTTGATATTGCGACATGTATTCCAATCAATCAATTAATTTTATTTATGGAACACCCAGCAGTTCAAAGCGCATTACAGAATAATAAAGAATTGACCCACAAGATAAAAACAAACGGTATCCTCCCCTCTCCAATTTGGAAAAACACAATTGTGTGGAAAGTGCACAGAATGTATTCCACAGAATCATAAGATATTAACGCAATTATGCTATGATGACTGGATTGGAAAGTAAGACTTTTGTACACAGAATGGATGTATTATTTTTAAATAAGTGAAAACAAGTAAGGGTGTGGCTAATTTGAGCAATCTTTCAATTAGGCACAGGTCAAGAAGTACAATAAAGAACAAATTGCACTGTCAAGATAAGCCATAAAAACATTAAAACAGTTGTGTACAGGATTGCTTTTTCACTTGCACATTTCAAGACACAGTCGGTTTGTTTCTTTCTAGAGATGATAATAGTGAAAGTCGTGTGGAAGCAAACGGCATCATTACCAACATTTCCTAGTAGTGTGGGTTTGTCTAAAAAGGATGTGACCATGGGGATTTACCTTTTTTTTCTGTTTTGATGTGCTCTGGCAGTCACTTCCTGACATTTCTGCCATTAACAAATGTTACCAAATTTAGAAATGAACAGCAAGTGTGATTAATATATTTTAATTTGATTACCAGTAGGTGGCAAAAGCATTATCTTGCATACAAGAAGGTTGAACGGGTGATGCAACATTACTCCATACATGAATTATTTAGATGCTTTGTAATTAATTAAGACATTGTGATTTGACAAATTTCTATTTAGGAGCAAAAGTGAACTTTTTTTTTTTTTTTTTTACATTCTGAGAGCAGTTCTTATTGACTGAATCAATAAATCCACATACAATTTTTTATTATTATAATGTACAACAGTTTCTGCAAATTGGAGAGGTGTAGAAAAATAAAGTAGCAGAGAGTGGAGAATTTCAGTTTTTCTTCTGGTAGCGTAAGGCCGTGGCAGCATAACAAACAGGATGAATTAAGCCAGTCTAACTATAAAATTTATCAAAAAGGAAAGTTTTAAGCCTAGTATTAAAACTAGTCTTAAAGGGACAGGGAGCTGGTTCCACAGGAGAGGAGCCTGATAACTGAAGGATCTGCCTCCCACTCTGCTCCTGACCTGCCGATTTCAATTTTGGCCAATATCAATTTTTTTTTTGTCTGAAAAGTTGCTAAATATAGCAGCAAGTCGCTAATTTGGAAACTGCAAAGTGAATGTTGTTAACGGTGCGCATGCAGATAACTGGTGAGCGGATCTGCCAATCAGGGACAGCGGTTGATTATCAGACCTTACATAAGATTGGTTTTTAATTCAGGTATTGACTGAAGGTCAATCTCCAAAAATTAAGGAAATCTGGAGCTGATTCATTGACTAGTTTGTTTGATAATTAAATATTCCTCTTATGATGATTGAAGCTGAATGCAAAATTGATCTCCTAAGCAAAAAAAAGGCATCTGATGAACATATAACTTTGGATGAAACAACTACTGGTTGTAATGGTTTTCAAGACAATTTCCCAAGAACTTCTAATAAAAACATAATTCAGTTACCACTCTGGGTGCATTTTGTTGTTCAGCAGTCAAAGCAAACCCTGATTCAACAGAAGGCAAACAGCACAGCAGGGATGTGTTTCAGTCTCTAAAGAGCGTCAGTGTGGTCTTGTCTTGTACTTTAAATCTCCACAAGCAGTCATGATTTTTGATCTGCTGAAAGAACGTTCAGTACATGAGTTCACTGCTCTGCAATCAACCACTTGATGACTCATCTAAAACTATAGAGATATGGGGGTGCTGTGGTGGCGCAGGGGCAAAGCACAACCCACGTATTGAGGCCTTGGTCCTCGTGGCTGTGTTTGCAGGTTCTATTCCCGGCCTGTTGACATTTGCCGCATATCTTCCCCTTCTCTCATTACCCTATTTCCTGTCGAACTACTTTCAAATAAAGGCCACTAGAGCCAACAAAACCTTAAAAAAATAAAAAATAAAAGTATGGAGATGTTTTAAAATGATTGCTGCATCTTGTTAATCTTTCCATAAGGACCTGTGTATTTCTTAGTTTTTGGAAAAAATCAGTAATTATTCCAGCATTCAAAACAGGTCAGGACTTTGTGGAACTATGGCCCTTTATCAATATCATCAGGCTTATCTCAAGGATGTGAAAATGTAGTAGCACAACTGATAGTATTTAGGACCCAGACAGCTCCTCCACCTGCAGCAGGTTTGGTTCAGATCACGTTGTTTTACCGAAAACTGATCCCTGGATCATATTATTTGTTTCAAACTAATCAGAAACTACATACCAAGTCATCATATTGCCTGACAGCGTGGACACAGACCTCTCCTACTGTTACCAAATGCATAAAAGCATAGACAGAGTTGAAAACTCTGGGACTTACTACCATCTGGTTTTAAGACCAAAACTGACATTAAGATATTTATTTTCAGGCTTAGAAATTGGCTAAAAACGAACCAGAACTGCAGTCATTTATTGTGGTTGTTCTGAGTAAGAAGTCTGAAGACATTGTTTAATATCTCTTAAAATGAAAAGTTAAGATTAACAGTAAAAAAAAAAACAACAATAAACTGATCAGTATTTTATTGTTTTTGACCATTAATCTTTACTTTTCAGTTAGATGAAGTGTTTGAGGGCTGTCTAGGAGCAGCTGTTGTGAATTAGCCCTGGCTGGAAACACTGTGGTGCAGGTATTAGATTGTTTTGATCTGGTTATTTTATCTGCACCTGTCAAATAAACAATAAAATAAAAATAAATTGTGTAATTTTGCTTCAGACTGTCATCGGCTCCTAACAGATATGTCCATGTCATGAAACCTCGTAGTCAAAACTTAGCTAAAAACACCTGCAGATACTGGAATTGCATGAATATGTAGCAGTTTATATTATATCACTTTAGCTGATCTGACTGGTGTTCAGCTTGTTCTTTTTTTTCCTCTGTAGCTGGAAAGCTGAAGGTAGGAAACATTTGATAACTTAATCCTAATTGAAGGTTTCTGTTCAAATGAGCTTTTTCTTGCTCAATGAGTGTAACTCAAGAAAGGCCAAGGCTGGTCTTTATTTTGGAGCTCTTTGGATACAATGACTTACAGTGACGTAGAGTGATGAAGGCCCACATTGCCCCTTCCAGGTATTTTCTGCTGATGAAAAGGTTCCTTTGTGCTTCTCTCCCAATACCTGCCCAAATGTCGCTGGTAAAATTTCTCTTAAGTACCAAGGTTACCTGATTTTAATTTTTTATTTTTTTTTGTAGTAATTTTTGTGCTGAAGAGTATTTTTATTTATTTATTTTTAAATCCAGGGAATTTTTATATTCGCCTTTTAGATTAAATCCACCCTCACAGGTTGTACACATGTACGATGTCTGTGCTTTTACAATATAAGAAAGCAACATGGAACAAACCGGTATGTCATTCAAATCGGTGCTTTTCGATCATCTGGAATGGAAATGTGACACCTCTGGGTTTTTGAAAATTCCCCAGGGTTTTTTTTTTTTTTTTTTGCTTTGGATCTCTTACATTTCTGAAGTCCAAGGCACTTGGTGGATTAAGCAAACGAGGTTTGCTGACGTGTGTACAGTAACTCCCACTGTTCATCTTGCCAATAATTGTTGTTTAGTTCTGCTGCCTTCAGAACTACATTAAGCTCGCATCATGTATGGTCCTCCACTGCAGGAAGTGGTTTTCCTGTGTTTTGAGCAAGTAATGCTTTGACATTTCGTAGAAAGTTATTGAAATAACTAGAGATTAAATGAACATGGTTCTTTTCTTTTTTTTTTTTCTTAGTTGTTCCAGACCGAGTCATTTCTGAGCCTGTTGAGGATACGGACACCACCACCTTTGTGGCAAAGTTTGTAAGGAGTATTTTTTTTTTCTCATCTCTTCCTGCCATCAGTAAACCATACCACTGTTGCAACTTGCTCCCTGTCCAGTTTGTTTTTGTGATGATTATGCATTGTTCTCAATTGGAAAGCTTTGCAAAGTCTTGCAGTAATCTGCTAAGAAATGTACCAGAACTGAACACACTGTGCTGTGACTGCCAGTGCCAGAGGGCTCATCGCAGAGCAAGTCATGGCAGGCTGCTCTGCGTCTCTGCGTACAAGAGAGTCGTTTTGTTCGGCCTTGGCAGAGGCAGAGCTTCTCTTCCTTAATTAGTCTCGGCTTTGTTCACATGTAATGTGGTCGTGTTTGTCCTTGTCTCTCCTGCAGTCCTTGGAGGCCAATTATCCTGTCCAAGTCACAGATCCTCACGGTAATAAATGCTCTTACAAATTTGATGTGTTATGCCAGTTTTAGTCAGGAATACAATGTGCTGCACCAAAAACCCTAAAGAGTCATTCAATAAATTTAAATATTACTGACAATTTATTTATTTCAAGAACGTTATGACCAAGTGACACACATTAAGTGGATTAATTACACTTAGGTGGAAATGTGAAAGCCTTTGTTTTTGTTAATCAATGCTTTTCCACTCAGTTAATGAAGAAATCACTTTAAAATTAGGATTTTACATCAGATCAATAAAAAAATAATTTTTTAAAAACAGAAGCATATGTTCTTAAATGTTATTTTTCAAAAGGTCCTTTTAATTCGACAAAAGGGTCTCAAATTATTATATAATCTAATTTATTGAATATGACTGTAAGGAATTACAAAGCAAAAAAAAGTGTTTTGGAAATAGGCAGTTGGAAGTAAAATTTGTTGCACCAAACAGCCTACTTAGTAAATTCAGCTGACTTCTAGATGAGAGTCATCTAATTCTCAGTTAAATTATTTTTTTCCCACATCATTAAAAATAAAACGGATATATTTGTTTGTTAATAATTTATTTGTCTTTCTACATATTTGAGAAGTGAGTATAAAGCAGATGCTGCACTTTCATTCAACATGGAAGGATGTAAAAAAAAAAAAAGTAAAAAAAAAAAAAGAAGAAAAGAGCCCTCGTGTCCACCATCTACCTCCAAAAACCCGTTTGTTAGTCAGTTATAGACACATTTAGAGATGAAGTGTATGTTCTGCAAATCTAAAGTGGGTTCCCTACAATAACCAGCAGCCAGAGTGTTCCCTGTTTGGAGAATTAGATGAAATTTCACACGAAGGGAGTTGAGCTTTTATTGCTTCTCAGAGTTAAAACAACTCAAAAGTTTCATGTTGCATTTGCAAAGATGCAGACATTGTATTTTATAATGGAAAAATTTTGTACATTTGCTTTCACTTTTAGCCCTCTTACTACCATCATCTCCACATTTTTAACTGATTCAACCCTGCCTCCGTGTGATTTTTTAAATTTTTTTAGTTCTTTGTTCAAACAGCCTCAAACGTGTCATACATAACAACAACGGCTGATCACATGTCACATGGTGATGCTGCAGCTCCACATTAAGGATTCTCAAAACATTTCTGAAAAACATTCCATGTGGACACGAGCGTTTCTGAAAATGACAACCTATCTTAAAAAATAAGATCACTCCCAGGTGGGCAGAGCCTCAATGCAGACAAGATTTGCAAGAAATTACCTTTTTCTGACCTTGAAACTGTTATTGCAAAGTCAAAAACCAACAGTAATACCCACAGAAGCTCTTTAGTAAGATACTGACTGTTCTTGAGAAGCTCACAGAACCCCACTTGAGCTAAAGCTTATGTGCAGGATCTTTTAGGGTAAATAAAACTCAGACATTAGAAGAATGAGCTTTGACATTTAATGCTGGGCGGTTTGATATTTGTGGTAAAAATCTCTACCAAAAGGTTCCAGATAGAATTCTCTTAAGCCTAAATTTTTGTCTCCCAATCAGTCAATCAAAACATGTATATGAGATGCTATTTTAGATCCACAATCTGCCAGAACAGAAATTACAAACTGAAAAAGAGATTCCATATAGAGCCTTGAAGGTAAAGTAAAAACATTCTTTGTTGTTAGCCAGTTTTAGAAGTGGCCACTGTTTACATGTCTCTCTTCTAATACGAGGAAAACATCTAATCCTGTGAATCCTGTAATATTTGCCTGGCAGATGCTGTGACACTACATCTTAGCTCCATGGCCTCTGGGTACCTGCACCCCTCCTCTCAAGACAAGATCAGACAGGTCAGTTGAACCATGGTGTTCTTTTTCTAAGCTGTATTTGCCTTAATTTGCTAGGACGGCATCATGTTACCATTTGAAATATTATCTTTAGGTTACGGTCAATTTGCACTGGGGATTAGCACACAAGAAGAGCACATTGTAAAAAAAAATCTCAATTATTCAAAAGGCATAAGGACAGATACAGGAAAAGGATAACTAACCGAATGTCCTAAGGAAAAAACATGCAAAACTGCTGTTGTACTAGAAAAGAGGTTGTCATGAAATGAATTTCAGGAATCATATAACCAGCAAACTGAGTGCTGTTTTAAGTTCTACGTTTGAGTGGGTGCAAGAAAAAACGTTGCTTCGGCCGTGAGATTAAAAAGTGCAGCGGTGCTTTGTTCATGTTGAGAGAGTTCTCAGTGCTGTTTGATTAGCTAGTTGGCTTAGCAAAAATAAAAATCTATATAAAGCACCATGCAGTGTCAATATGATCACATAACCACAACAAAACACAATCAACCAGCCTGTCAAATGCTGGGAGGTCTTGGTCTGAACTCTTTGGATGCCAAACCCATGTTCAGAGGTCAGAAGGTCATTCTTATCCCAAAATCACTAACAGTGAAGATGAAGGTGGGAAAATCATGGTGCTGGGATTTTTTTTTCAGTTAAAATAATGGAATATTGTGAAAAAGATTACTTTTTTTTGTCACTCATTTCATAAAATTTAACTCATTACATAGACTCATTACACATGGAGTAAAAATATTTTTGTAATTTTGAGGATAATGGCTTATGCATAACAAAAACCCAAATTTCACAATCCCAGAGATTTTGAATGTTGATTTTCTGAAAAGAAGGTTCATTTCAAAACTTTGACGGGGTTAAAGGTCAGGGGAGCTCGCTTTGCCAGTCAGGCTCAGTTCCACCATGGTCACTGCAGCAGCTGTTGGTATCTTTTGGAGTTTGGGTCAGAACCAAGTTCTGCTGGAAAATCAAATTTGTCAGCAGAGGGAAGCATGAAGTTTTCTAAAATGTGCTGGACGATGTGCTGAGTCGACTAGACTTCATAAAAGTGGACCAGAACCAGCAGATGACATGGCAGCTCAAACTGTCACTGACTGTTCAATACAAGTAACAAAGTTATTTTTTTTTACAATTTTTGAGAAAAATCTGCAATAAACTCCTAATTATGTATTAATGCAAAAAAAGATCAGAGATTTGTTGATTTTGTGTGAACATCCACAATAATTCTCAAGAAACTGGAAAAACTGATTGACATAATTTGGCAGAAAACGGATAAAAACTGAATTCATTTGATTGATTAAAATAATATTTAAGCACACGTAGTGTTTAGTCTAGAATCTAGAGGGCCACATAAAAAGCTATGGCGGGCCGGATTTGGCCCACGAGGCTTGAGTTTGACACGTGGTTTAAATGAAAACTATCCAATCTTTCTCATCTATATGCAACGAGTGTATTTTGCTGTTGTGATATTTTCTTCATAATGAGAACATCTGACTGTGGTTTTGAACTAAGGAATCTACAAGCGTCACCGTCTTTTTTTTTTTTTTTTTTTTATCACGTTGAACCGTCAATATTTAGACAAATTCGGATTGTTGGTGGAAAGTTTTTCTCCCCCCCCTAAAGAACACTCCTACCACACCTTCCTCTTTAGGTCTGAGAACGATGCACAGCGTTTAATTCCTCTTTAATCTGTGCTGTGAGCAAACAGGTTGTGGTTTTGTTTCGCTGCGCAGCTGCAAGCTCCTCTAATAACAGAGCAGCCGCTCTGAGGATAGAAAGACGGCTTCCATCAGTCTGTGGTATGCAACTTTCTCAAAGAGAGCTTTGATGGTAAGACGCTTTTAGAAGAAGAAGAAGAAGAAGTCATCAGCTGAAAGTGGGGAAGGAAATCTGACCGTTCACAAATGTGTATTGATGAAATATCGACCCCGGGGACATGGAAGCAGAACCTTGATGTACTAAAAATGCACTGCTGGGTTTCTGTTTTAACACGTTTCACTGTAGGAGCATCCAGGTAGTGTCTGCAACATGAAACAATAGATGTACAGCTCTGAATGTTGTCACTTAGACGTAACCACACTTAATTTATCTTAAGACTCTGCATTTCTGATTTCTGATTTTTCATCATGAGGGATTATTGATATTAGTTTTAAATAATTGTTTACGTGCACCTAAATAATGCCAAAGGCTTTCCGTTATTAGTTCCCCTGTCAGATGGCGCAGTCTAGAAAGAACAATGTAGAGGAGCAGAGGAAGAAACGTCGTCCAGGCAACTTTCAAAGTGGGGGAGGTGTTGGCGTTGTGGTGTTGCACGTCATCCACATCAGATAAAATCTTCTCAACACTGTTTCACACAAATCATGTTTTACATTAAGATGCATCATATGTACAGTTCCTATTAAATGTATACAGTCCCCTGGAAGTTTTATGATTTTTGTTGATTTTTCAAATCAATCATCATCAACAAAATGTCTTTTTTTTTAAATACAAAAAGAACTGATTTTTGTGAAATTAGTTAAATAAAAATATTTGACAAAAATAAGTAATATAAATAAGTGATATATATTATTAATTATTGATATATATTATTAATGCAATATAAATTGCATTAATTGAAATGGGTTAATTTAGAATTGGATGAAACAGCTGGTAATATCTGCTGAAGACACTAGTGCAGGATTTCTCTTAATGGATTCAGAGATAATTAGCACCCTGTAATTATCTTGTATAAATTGTTATTATCCAAAATGATAACTACCTCTTTTTCAGGGAGGAGTGAATTCATATATATATAATTATTTTAACCTTTTGTTCTTGCCAAGTGTGTAAGATCCCTGTAGAAATGACTATATGAATAAATGTAACTGTTTATTCTGTGCTTGTAGCCAGTTGAAGATGTGGAGGACTGCACTTGCCCAACATCTACTTCAGCAGGTAAAGTTTGTTGGGTTTTTTTTTACTCAATTCAGTTCAGTTTGTTTTTTTCACACTAATTCACAACATGTCATCTTAAGCCACTTTACACAAAATGTCAATTCAAATTAGTTTTACGCCCCTTCATATAGACCCAAGTTATTATTTCATACAGTGAAGTTTGGTTCAGTATTCACACCGGCTAAAAAGCTTATCAACAGTTTTTAGGGTTGGAAAAGTAAAGTGAAGTAAATAGTTAACGACAACAATAGCTCCATTTGAGGCTTCATGTGGAAGAGAAACACAGATAAACTGTGTGTGGGTTTTGAAGTCTACACTTTGAAAGACGGCACAGGAAGTTAGTAAGACCTCAACCAGTGACTGCGTAAGATAGAGACGAGATTAAACACTGAAAGAAAGTATCAACCGATTCATCTATAGCAGGAGAGAGTTAAGTCGGAGTCTAATAACTAAAGGATCTGCTTCCCATTCTACTTTTCGAAGCTCTTTGAATCACAAGTGAACCTACAGTCTGAGAGCAAAGTGCTCTGTTTGACACATATTAAACATTATGTGTCATATGTAATTATTGCAGAATCATTTAAGCATGAAAACTGCCATTTTTGTCTGAAGTGTTTATTTCAAAATGCTACATGGAATTCCAACTTCCATAATCTGGATGGTAATCTCTGTCAACTTATTCTAAAATCTCTCCAACGAGCACACAGGAAAACTAGTGTAACTCTTTTACATATTTGTTAAAACTCTCACTATGTCCTTAAAGTGGGACATGATGCAGATAATCTGGAGAGGAAAAAAATCAAGCTCCTCTTTTCCCTTACTGCACACCTCGGTCAGAAACAACCAATCAGAGCCAGGAGGAGGATCTTAGCACTGTCAATCATGTTCATCTACACGCTGCTCACAGCCTCCCCCTCCTTCACCACGCCAGAGCCTGGCGTGATAGCTCAGGCTAGTTAACATGGCCACCGATGACCGTGGATAAAGTTTTCCTGTAACAAGAAGCTGCTACTCTGCCATTATACTCGCAAACTGGCAGTGTTGAGCAGTTCGTACACTCACAAGAAATGTTTTCTTGTTTCCATTATTTTAATGCAATCCAGAGAAAAATACATCAAACTTTAAGATAAATATGTACTTTTGTGGAGGCATCCCCTTTATTGGTAATCATTTATTTGCACCTGCTGCTCCTTACAGTAATGCCTATGGAAACTGGCTGCTTGAATTGATTTTAGTGAATGAATTTATAACTACAATATATATATATATATATATATATATATATATATATATATATATATATATATATATATATATATATATATATATATATATATATATATATATATATATATATATGTCTTGCTGATATTCTGAAGTTGTACTTAAATGACCCAAAGATCTAAGGAGGACCAGGAGGTTTTGTTGTTTTTTGTCCTCTTATGACTCATTTTTTTGGCAGTGATGATGAATGAAATGATTACTATATCAGTTAGCTTGATGTTAGAGACAGGCTGGGTTCCAAATAGTCTCTGAAGTGAGCTCCTCTTTTTGTCCCTTTTGTGCTCAGACTGTCCCAAACAACTGCAGATTCTCGCCAGCCCTTGTGAAAAATGCTGCTGCCCGGCGCCCCCACCCAAGATCAGCGACCTCATGAACGACAAAGACCTGCTGGACTCGCTGCGACTGAAGCTGGACCCAAACCACTGCACCATCAAAAACTGGAAGAACTTTGCAAGCCGCTGGGGAATGAGCTATGACGAACTCACCCTGCTGGAGCATCGGACCCAGGGCTCCTTGTCTCACAGCCCCACCCAGGAGTTCCTGTTGCGCTACAACCAGAAGACGGTCACCGAGCTCACCGAACTGTGCCGCATCTATCAGCGCATCGACGTGCTGCGGCTGCTGCAAAGCTGGATAGAAAAGGACTGGCCGTCACGTTGGCAGCAGACTCACTAATAAGTTGAAGAATGTATATTTATCTGTTTGTTTCTTCTCCCAGGGTGTACAAGTTTTGGAGTTCTTTTATATTTTTTGGATCCAAGCTACAAGTGTTTTTGTTGTTGTTGTTTTTTTTTTTGTTTTTTTTAGGCAAATACTTAGAAAACGAACCTTTGAAAAGAAAACAGGTAATGGACAGAAAAAGGAAGAAGAATGTCAGTGTTCTGGTCACTAACGCTGATTATAATAAATATGTGACTGAAACACCGATGTATAGGTAACAGAATGATTCATATCCTTCAGCTCTCCACCTGTGGTGTCGGTGCTTTTGTAGAGCTGTCTGACGGTTCACATCTCTTCCAATATAGAGTTAGAACAAACACATGATGCAGCTCACCAAAGGTACTGTTGTGTAGTTGAAAACAACAATAAATGAGATGTTGAGTTCACTTGATTTGTATCGCAACACTTGCTTTAACCATAACGTAGCCAATTCACTTAAATTTAAAAATACTGTTTGTGTCCCAAAGGGAAGCTAAATGTTGCTGTAACTTATATCATCCATGTATCTTCAAAGAGCTGCAGCCGGTGGTGATGCTGTGGGCAGGAAGGTCTGCTGCTAGCCATCAGTGAAGCAAGGGTTGGAGAAGTACAAAACTGTCGTTTTTACAGATTTAACACAAGTGTTTGGTTTTTGTAGTGGTTTGCATTGTCACCTCACAGCAACATGTTCTATAATAAAAAAAAACTTCAGCTGTGCAGCCCATTCTCTCTTTGTGAATGCGTGGATTTTCTCTGAGCCTTCCTCTGAGACCCCTAAAATACTACTTTTTACATGAATGATTGATGTTGAATTCCTCTTAGGACTGAGTGTAAACTGCTGGCTGTTTGACATACTGGTTCCCAGACAAGGAAATACCTGATACTCTCTTGTTGCTTGCTTTGATAAACCTCTCCTCATGTTGTAAAACTAAATTTAATAGGGTATAGCTGCACAAAAATCACAGCTCCATACTTATTCTAATTTTAAAATCACAGTTCAGTACTTTACTTTTCAGTAGCTTCAATCAAGACAGATTTCTGAAATTAATTTGATGTTATGTTCCAAACATTAAAAAAGTAAAAAGTTAAGAACTGACTGGAGATTTGATTGGATTTTTTTCCCAGTGAATGAAGTACACGCAGGCATAGCCAATGCCTGAATACAACAATATAACAATATAGCCACTTGAAAATGGTCAGTGTTCATGTTTAATACGTTTTAAATGACATTGTGCCCATATTTGAGAATAAAACATGTTTAAATCACTTTGGAGTCGTTTCGCTATTTCAACAACCTAATGTCCGAGCTGGGATCAGGTCAGTACTCCACACAAGTCAGGTATGATTGTTCTTAAGGTGGACAGATCACAAAAGCCCATTAACAGCTGTGCAAAGATGCACATAATTGTGGAATAATGGCAGCTTTTGCACTGCTGGAGGACATGACCAGTGGAAGGGGTCAGAGGGAGCCTGTGCTCAGAAATGCTGCCATGTGATGATTGACTGGCTTATTAGCCACTTCAGATGCCCAAGGGAATCATCCTGGAACTCTGTGACCCCAGCATTACAGCGTTCTCTAATTCTTGCAAATTGGGATGTACAAAGGATCGATGTGCAGCCACATGCGTGCTCACAGTTCTATGCATCAGAATTATTTTTCGTGCTGCACTTTTCAATATTTGTCTCTTCTCCCAACGTTTTGTATTAAAGCTGCATACTCTATGCAAGAGCCCCTAACCCCTAGAGCCCCTTGTATCTGTAATGTTTGAATTCACCTTGACATTGTTTCATGTGAGCAATTTAGGTAAATGCAGATCTAACTGGCATAAAGGTTACGACACATTTATAAATGTGTCGAAAGCACGAACCTGAAACAGGCGTACGACACTTTCCATACCAAGATTGTGATCTACAAAAAACAAACTTGATGGTGGGAGAATATGCTGATGTGCTGACTCATCACTGTAAACATTTATGTATAGAGGTGACACTTGTGTGAAATGCTGCACAGTGGATGCAGTGGCACTGCTGGAAGACCTCGCAAACAGGAGAAATAGGACGCATTTTTAAGAATCTCTAATATTTTCTGGCCATTAATGTGGAAGTCAAATGTGATGTTTAGTGGCACAATGGTCTGGCTCAACACATGACTCTTTCATTATGGCACAAAGCAATTGTTGAGTCTATATTTCATGGGTGGATAATCTGTGTTTGGCCATCGTTTTGTAGAATTGGTAACATTGGCTCTTTATTTCCCAAAGTTATGAGGAAGAAACCAAATATTTCAAGCTGCCTGAAATAATCTGTTCCCCCTCCATAACACAGAAACAAATTAATTTACCAGCATGTCTAATCTTCTCATCACCAACAATAAATCCTGTGAATTTGGTATCATTTGTTCTTTATTTGCCAAAATTATGAGGGGGGAACCAAATATTTCAGGTGCCTGAAATAATATATTCCCCTGTTCAACTCTCTTTGGCAGGGCCGAACCAGGCATTAGCAAACTAAGCAGCCACTTAGGGCCCCAGGGCCACTAAGGGCCCCCTCAGTGGAGCTGATTTATTTTTTGTAATAATTTCTATGTCATAATATCAAAGACACACAATTTCACTGTGAAGTGATTTGTTTTTACAATAATATTTGATCATGTATGTAGAGATTATTTTATTGATAAAAAGAAACAAAAATAAATTGCTCTTCGGGGGCAGCTGGTGGCCGCGGTAGGTACCGCACCCTTCGCCGGTAATATGAGCTGCCGTGCAGCATACAGAGCATCCAAACGTCCAAAGCTCCGGTCAGAATTTAAGTAAGCAAAACAATGTCTCAAAAACATTGTTTTGGGAAGGAGAAAAGAAAGAGGAAGATTAGAAAAAAGCCAAGATAAAGGTTTGTTTTAATGTGCCTTGGCAATGTAATGTAAAAGATTTGTAAAGCTGCCAATAGAAAATTAGCTTGATATCGTCCAGTTCGACAGCCAAACATTTATCCTAGCGTCTTTGTTTGTGTGAAACTGAGTTTTAACTTTAAATGAGTTTATTCTCATATTTCTGAGGTATTTTTGGCTTCAAAATGCCGTGTTTGATAACGTTTGATAACAGTAATTAAAACTTCTCAATGTTTGACATTGTCTGGCAAAATGTTTTTACGTTAGGCTACATAGCTGCTACATCGATTAGCTACTCTATGCTGTAGTTGGGGATATGTCGTTTGTTGCTGAGAATAATCATTTTGTGGCTAAAACAAACATTATTTTTACATCAACTTCTAAGTTATGTGAAACTTCTGTTAAAATCATTTGAAGGCTCAGAATCAACCCGGTACTAGTGCCAGTCCACATTCCAGGGGAAAAAGACTCACCTGGTATAAATAAAAATTTTAGCTATTGGAGTTACACTTAAGAGAAATTAATTTAATCAAAGAATGTCATAAATATGTGTGTAGGGCTGCACGGATTGCAGTTTTCTGGCCGATCCCTAGTTACTGATCTTTAAAAAGCCCGACCTGCCGATTTTGATTTTGGCTGATATGTCAGTAAATATAGCAAGAAAGTCACTGAGTTGGCAACAGTGGGGTGAATATTGTTAACTGTAAATTTGTAGACCTGACTTGGTGGTCCAGTCTGTCAGTAAAACCTATCACTGCAGAGCAGAAGAGATCAGAGGCTGATTTATAAACCTTTGCTGACAAAGATAAGATTAGGGGATAAGATGGGCTTTAGATATATGTATCGGCCAATCACGATCCCCCAAAATTAAGGAAATTGGCACCCAGAAATCAACTGGTCAATAAATCAGTTGGCCAATAAATGTGTCCTACACATACAAACATGTAAATAATGTAAACAGCACTGCCTGAGATGCAATAAGTTTATAGCTGAATGATCTAATGATCGGACTGCTGATTGCAGCCAGTCTAATTTGTTTGCAGAACTAGAGGGCCCCAAAACCAAATTTCGCTTAGGGCCCCATGGAGGCTTGGGCTGGCCCTGCTTTTTGGAGGTCAACTTACTTACCCAAGTAACTTTAGCAAATAAGCAGAAAGTGTTACCAAATTCACAGGATTTGTTGTTGATGAAGAGAGGATTAAACACAGTTAAATACTTGCCGGTAAATTAATTTGTTCCCATGTTATGGAGGGGGAACAGATTATTTCAGATAGCTAAAATATTTGGTTCTCCCCCAAGTAACTTTGGCAAATAATGAGCTTAGGCAAATAAAGTTGGTACTTTGTAATAAAGTCTAGCTTTTAATTTGCCAAATCCCTTTTGAAAAAGAGATTGTACAACTCAGCAAGGTTTCTAATCTCATTAAATGATTATAAGTTTATATTTCAATGAAATTCACATCAACATACTAATTTTAACAGCTGAGATTTCTAGAAACAAAATTAAACTGCAAGTACTCTATCTGTCCATTGTAGCTCTTTGAAAATAAACCATCTGGTTCTCCTAAAACAAAGGAATCAGACTTGAGGATGTTTCAGTGATTTATTAAGCAACAACAATTACATTTACAAATTGATCTTAAAATGTTAAATGGCAAAAAACGTACTCAGAGTTCTGTTGTTTACTTTGATAACATGCAGTTTACTAGGTAAAATGTACTCAAATGAAAAAGTTTAGAAAAAAGCTTGCATAAATAACAGGAATATCAACATAGCTCATTAAAAAAAATTGATTCTATTACCATAATACAAACAGATGTGAATTTGATTTAAGTACATGTATGTACAGACAGCATTTCAGATTTGAGTCCTAGTTTTTAAGAGTCAGACAGCATCGGAATCATCAGAGCCAAGACAAAGCATATTGGCAAGACTCTGGGATAGTCTCTGATTTTCATCTGCTGAACCCTCTACAGACCCAGGCTTTTCTATTTTTAAAGTACCTAGAGAGGAATCTTCTGCTTCTGCAGAGGCACTGACATCTAGACTAGGAGCAGCAAGTCTCAGATTAGCATCTTCCGTTTGTAAGACACTGAAGGGTTTTTCCTTTGACAATTTCAATATCTGCATAAGATCAATTTTGCCCGCTGCTGTTGCTGTATTACTTACTGGCAGTTTTATCCCTTTCCTTACAACAAAGTCCTGTTCTTCATTGTCACGTTTTGATAAGCCAAATGGATCAGAAAAATCACCAAAGCCCTCAATGGTTGATTTGGGTAGTGAATGTAATCTGAATATAGGAACATCAGTTTCAATATCTGAAGCATCATCATCATCGTCATTATCATCACTTGCACCTGCATTGACCTCTCCAGGTTTCAGCTTTGACCCTAAAAAGCTCAACTTTGGTATTTTGATATGTGGGAATCTGGACTTCTCAACATTGGCATCTACATCTGGAGCGTTAATGTCAACTTTGGGTCCTTCCACCTTTCGTCCATTCAGTTCCACAGCAGGAACAGAAATCCTGGCATCAGCTGTAGGACTGCTCAAGTTAACTTTGGGTGCCTCAATTCCTGCATTTGGACTTGAAAGATCAAGTGCTGGGACCTTGTAATGAGGCATTTTAAAGTCTCCGAGACGTGAATCTAACTCTAGATCTGGTGTTTTGATCTGTCCATCAGGTGCTGTAAGGGCTAGTTTTGATGGGTTGGTCTCCAAATTTGGAGATTTTATTGTGACATCAGGCGCTTCCAGTTCAGCGTTTGGCAACTTGGCATTGAGATCTAACTTTTGGCTTTGCAGTTGTGTTTTGGGTGCCTCTAGATTCAGATTTGGTGTGTGTATTTCACCTTCAATCTTGGGAACTGAGAGATCAAGATCAGGACCGGAGAGATCAGCATCCAAATCGACATCAGGACCATTTACCTTCGGTTGAGAAACTGTCCACTTTGGTTTTTTAAAAATGGGCCTTTTGATTTTTCCAGATGGAGAATCAATGTCCATCTCTGGTTTCTTAATATCAACATCAGCTTTAGGTAAATTCAGATCAATGTCTGGTGAGTTAATTTTACCATCGATCTTGGGAGCTGAGAGATTAAGATCAGGACCAGAGAGATCAGCATCTAAATCAAAATCAGGACCATTAACCTTCGTTTGAGAGATTGTCCCCTTTGGTTTTTTAAAGGTGGGCCATTTGAACTTTCCAGATGGAGAATCAATGTCCATCTCTGGTTTCTTAATATCAACATCAGCTTTAGGTAAATTCAGATCAATGTCTGGTGAGTTAATTTTACCATCGATCTTGGGAGCTGAGAGATTAAGATCAGGACCAGAGAGATCAGCATCTAAATCAAAATCAGGACCATTAACCTTCGTTTGAGAGATTGTCCCCTTTGGTTTTTTAAAGGTGGGCCATTTGAACTTTCCAGATGGAGGATCAATGTCCATATCTGGTTTCTTAATATCAACGTCAGCTTTAGGTAAATTCAGATCAATGTCTGGTGAGTTAATTTTACCATCGATTTTAGGAGCTGAGAGATTAAGATCAGGGCCAGAGAGATCAGCATCTAAATCAACATCAGGACCATTTACCTTTGGTTGAGAGATTGTCCACTTTGGTTTTTTGAAGGTGGGAAATTTGACCTTTCCAGATGGAGGAGCAATGTCCATCTCTGGTTTCTTAATATCAACATCAGCTTTAGGTAAATTCAGATCAACATCTGGTGAGTTAATTTTACCATCAATCTTGGGAGCGGAGAGATTAAGATCAGGACTAGAGAGATCAGCATCTAAATCAACATCAGGACCATTTACCTTCGGTTGAGAGATTGTCCACTTTGGTTTTTTGAAGGTGGGAAATTTGACCTTTCCAGATGGAGGAGCAATGTCCATCTCTGGTTTCTTAATGTCAATATCAGCTTTAGGTAAATTCAGATCAACATCTGGTGAGTTAATTTTACCATCAATCTTGGGAGCGGAGAGATTAAGATCAGGACCAGAGAGATCAGCATCTAAATCAACATCAGGACCATTTACCTTCGGTTGAGAGATTGTCCACTTTGGTTTTTTGAAGGTGGGAAATTTGACCTTTCCAGATGGAGGAGCAATGTCCATCTCTGGTTTCTTAATGTCAACATCAGCTTTAGGTAAATTCAGATCAACATCTGGTGAGTTAATTTTACCATCAATCTTGGGAGCGGAGAGATTAAGATCAGGACCAGAGAGATCAGCATCTAAATCAACATCAGGACCATTTACCTTCGGTTGAGAGATTGTCCACTTTGGTTTTTTAAAGGTGGGAAATTTGACCTTTCCAGATGGAGGAGCAATGTCCATCTCTGGTTTCTCAATGTTAACATCAGCTTTAGGTAAATTCAGATCAATGTCTGGTGAGTTAATTTTACCATCGATCTTAGGAGCTGAGAGATTAAGATCAGGGCCAGAGAGATCAGCATCTAAATCAACATCAGGACCATTTACCTTTGGTTGAGAGATTGTCCACTTTGGTTTTTTAAAGGTGGGAAATTTGACCTTTCCAGATGGAGGAGCAATGTCCATCTCTGGTTTCTCAATGTTAACATCAGCTTTAGGTAAATTCAGATCAATGTCTGGTGAGTTAATGTTACCATCGATCTTGGGAGCTGAGAGATTAAGATCAGGACCAGAGAGATCAGCATCTAAATCAACATCAGGACCATTTACCTTCGGTTGAGAGAGTGACCACTTTGGCTTTTTAAAAGTGGGCCATTTGACCTTTCCAGATGGAGGATCAATGTCCATCTCTGGTTTCTCAATGTCAACATCAGCTTTAGGTAAATTCAGATCAATGTCTGGTGAGTTAATTTTACCATCAATCTTTGAAGTTGAGAGATTAACATCTGGTGTATTCCAATCTCCGTCCACTTCAGCTTTTGGGCCATGAACTTTATGTTTTTTCCATTTCAGATGAGGCCAGTTGATTTTTCCTGAGGGAGCATCAACATCTGGAGCTGTGAGGTCAGCTTTGTGGAGATTCAGTTCAGCTTTGGGAGCATCAATGTCACCCTCGATTTTTGGAGATGCAAGATTTACATCTGGTGCGTTTAGGTCTCCATCTATTGCCAAGCCTTGAACTTTGGGTTTCTTCCATTTCAAATGAGGCCAGTTGATTTTACCAGATGGAGGATCAATATCAATGTCTGGGGTTTGCACATCAAGGTCTTTGTCTTTAATATCCACCTTTGGCAGGTTCATATCAACATCTGGGGGATCAAGTTCCCCCTTCACATTTGGAAGAGAAAGGTCAAGATCTGCAGGATCAATATTTGCATCTATATCCAAACTATCCTTTGAGCCATGAAATTTTGGTTTCTTCCACTTTGTGTGGGGCCAGTTGATTTTACCAGATGGGGAATCAACATCTACCTCAGGGCCTTTGATGTCTGCTTTGGGAAAGTCAATATCAACATCTAAATCCCTATCAGCCTTTGCCGTGGGCATATTGGCATCAGGTATTGAAATTCCAGCATCTAGATCAGTATCTGGTCCTTTAACTTTGGCGCTCTTCCATTTTAAATGTGGCCATTTGATTTTGCCTGAAGGTGCCTCAATATCAGCATTGGGGGATTCTAATTTTAGATCAGGGTCATTCAAATTTCCTTTTGGCTCATTGAATTCCAAATTTGGCTTCTTAAAATGTGACTTTGGAGTCGATAAATTGAGATTTGGTGCATCTACCTTTCCACTTACAGATGGAAGATCCATGTCACCAGAAACATCCATTTCTGTTTTTGGCAGTTTGAAGTTTGGGCCCTGGTATTCACCTGATTTCAAATCTGGTTTATCAATTTTCAAGGATGCATTTGGCATCTTGACTTGTGGAGCTGACACACTGACAGGCGTTTTAAGCAAGCCGTCTATATCTGTTTTTACATCTGATCCTGGTAGTTCTATAGATGGCGTTGTGACTGCAGCATCAACATCGGCTGATGGCTTATTAAGGTTGAGTTTGGGGAGGTCTCCTTTGATAGTGGGGCCAGTTATTCTACCATCCACTCCATGTTCAACATTTAGCCCTCCACTAAAACCTGACTTTGGAGCTGATAAGTTGAGATTTGGTGCGTCTACCTTTCCACTTACAGATGGAAGATCCATGTCACCAGAAACATCCATTTCTGTTTTTGTCAGTTTTAAGCTTGGCAACTTGAAGTTTGGGGCCTGGTATTCACCTGATTTCAAATCTGGTTTATCAAGTTTCAAGGATGCATTTGGCATCTTGACTTGTGGAGCTGACACACTGATATCAGGCGTTTTAAGCGAGCCGTCTATATCTGATCGTGGTAGTCCTACAGATGGCATTGTGACTGCAGCACCAGTATTGGCCGATGGATTATTAAAACTGAGTTTGGGGAGGTCTCCGTTGATAGTGGGGCCAGTTATTTTACCACCCACTCCATGATCAGCATTCAGCCCTTCACTAAGGCCGTTGAAGGAAATCGTTGGCAGGTCAGCAGATGAATCCAGTGAAAGATCTGACTTTAACAGCCCCTATAAAATGGCAATTAAAAAAAACCTAGGTTAAGATATGACTTGCCAAAAAAAAAAAGTAAATTTCAACTTTACTATTAGTCACGCATTGGCTCCACACACTACAGTACTACCTGTGCTAAAGAATTATTTTGATTTCAGTTTTATTTTTGGTGATAGAACTGAATCAATCCGGTTGCTTTGCTCCTAAACACTAATATTTACCTCTGTAGAGTTTTTGAAACCCAATCCAAACGAGTCAAGCCCAACACCAGCACTCAGGTCCTTTTTCGTCAGAACCTTCATATTGTGTTCATATGGCTTTAGGGTCTCCAGGATGGTACGCACATCACTTTCATCAAGGTTGCTTAGATTTATCGTGGCTCCGACAATATCGTCCTCTGGAACAACGAGTAAAGAAACTGATTAGAGATACAGTTTTAAGTTTGTAAAACACACACTGTACAGAATATTTATCTTTTAGTTTGCAAGTCTGTAGCTTACCTGCTTTTATGTCACTTTTTGCAGCGATAGTGTTATCTGCATTCCCTTTAATGGAGAGTCCTTCCGCGGAGCCATCCAGAGCCAGGCTTCCTGAAATGCTGGCACTCTTGCTTTCCCCGCTCTGTGAACAGTAAGGGGGGGAAAAAAAGTGAGGCGTGTTTATAGCCACATATTTATCATCATTATATATTTCTTTACTTACCATTTTTTGTATTTATGCCCTCATGTCACGGAATGAACGACAAAATGTAGTAGAATCAAAGAAATCTCACCTTAAAAGAAAGCAAAGAAAAACCTTTGTTGGATAAACTCTGACATAGAAGCACAACAACAAAAGCTGAATTCAGATCTATTCTAGTCAACATTTAAATCTGAGCATGCTGCTTAGATTATAAAACATAGTTTCTAATCTGGTTTTATATTCCAAAATTGCTGAGCTTCTGTGTGAAGCTCTGTTGAACATGACCAGGAGGAGCTATGTATTGGTTTAACAATTTAGTTAGAGCTATAACTTATTTCATGTTAAATGGAAATTATGAAAATCTTGAACCCGCTACCAGTGACTGATGAAGGCAAACAATCAGTTTGCACTGTTTGCATCAACCTTCATCAGTCACATAATAAGTTGATGAACTTATTTTCATCAAGTTGATAGAGATTCTGAAGGCAATCGGTCCAAAAACAATGTAAAAATCCAGCAAGTTACAGATATTTCAGGTAACTACATCCTGCTTAAGTTAATTCTTTGTGGGTTTTTTTTGAGAAGCTGACAGAGAAACACCCACGTTCAGACTGTCTCACGCTTCAGGAATCCAAACACAGGAATCCAAGCCTGATTTGATGAAGGGAATGTGTCCATCCAAACCTGTCGGTTCAGATGCATTCTGGCTGACACACACAAGCAGCCCTTCTGCCAACCACGCCTCAGTGTTTTCACACGTAAACACAGATTCCTTGCAAAGGTGCATTAACAACAACAGCCCAGGCCTCAAGTGTAGCCATTGCAAAAGAAATTTCAAACATGAAAAAATAAAATAAAATCAAGGCTGATTCATAGTTCTGTAACATTAAAAAACAAAAACTTTCCTTTGACTAACATGAATCTAAACTGATATAAACTGAATGAAATATAAAGACATTGAAGAAATTAACTATGGTTATAATCGCTACAGCTTTAGAGATTTTCATTTTCTCCTCAGCTGCATTGGCATCATTCATTTCCAATGACATGTTCAAATAGAGTAGGATTTACTGGAGCCTATGCTTCTTATCATTTCAAACCACCAGAAGTTGCAAGAAATTAGGAAAAGGAATTTACTAAATCCACAAAACACATAAAGGCAAATGTCCCCACATTAACCACAGTTAATGTGGGGACATTAACCACAGTTAATGGGGACGTCTTCTAAAACAACTCTGACTTGAAAGCCACTGCGTGTGAGTCTGATCTGCAGAGTCATCTGCCCCGTCACTAGTTACCCTGACAGCAAAACAAATTAAAGCATAATCCAAGATGCAACGCAGCACACAAGATAGCTGAAGAGTCGGATTTTAACCAGAAACTGCAAAATGAAAACGACCACAATGAAAACCTCAAATGAGTGTGTGGACCAAATCCGTGTTTTGAGCTACAAGTGAAGACAGTACATCTTTCTAATTCCTCCAAATTAGAAAATTAAATTCCTGGTGTAAAATAAGTGAGGCCTCGTAGCTGCATAATTTAACCCAAAACGACAAAAGAAGCTTTTAAAATAGATGCATTTACCATAAATTCCATCCATTTAAACCAAACTACAGGCCAGTTTTATACATAATTGTACACTTTTTTTATCTTATCATCCTGATTTAATCACCATCCCTTAAGTAAAGGCAACATACTATAGGGACTCACCTCGCAGCCCTGCCAGAGATGTCCACTCTTCAAGGTATCACTGCTGCTTTGTTAGGATGAGAGGAACTAGCCTGTTAAATGCCTGTAATCATCTGGAAGAACAGGTCGGACAGCATCAGGACCGCCCTGTTCTTGCGCCCTCTTTCATTTGCAAAAAGCACACTTTCCTACACACACACCTTCTAGGTTGGTCTCTTAAGCAGCCCGAAACCTAAGCTAGAAAGTGCGCCTCAGAAGGAGAGAAACATACCACTCCTTTTTAAAGAGAGCAAGGTTTACAGATAGGAACAAATACACTGTTTTAAAACAAGCAGTGCAGAGTTTCTTGTTTTTTTTTGTTGTTTTTTTTTTTCACTTTTATTGGACAAACAGTGGCGTATAAATTTGCCAAATCCTTCCTGTTTAGAATTTATCTCTCACGGTTTAAAAATTATACATTATACTAAATCACTCTCTTCCCTACAGAACTAAAAGCTGTTTGAGTGTACTTTCAGTGTCATTCATTTCAAATTACCACATTATAACACCTGAATGGCAAAGCCTGTACGCCTGTTCCTCCTACTGAAATGATCAGCATCTATCACAACAGTAAAGGAGACATTGTTTGATGGCTTCAAGCATGCAGTCTGAAATCTTCACACCACTTAAAGCCATGTAAACAATTCAGTGCCGTGCTAAACTTTTAACAGATATACTTGTCATAGCGATCCATCCATCCATCCATTTTCTGCCGCTTATCCGGGGTCGGGTCGCGGGGCCAGCAGCTTCAGAAGAGACGCTCAGACTTCCCTCTCCCCAGCCACTTCTTCCAGCTCCTCCGGGGGAACCCCAAGGCGTTCCCAGGCCAGCCGAGAGACATAGTCCCTCCAGCATGTCCTGGGTCTTCCCCGAGGCCTCCTCCCAGTGGGACGTGCCCGGAACACCTCACCAGGGAGGCGTCCAGGAGGCATCCTGACCAGATGCCCGAGCCACCTCAACCAGTTGAGGTGGCCCAGTTGAGGTGGCCAACTGGGCCACCTCAACTGGGTGGCCCGCTGCTCCTCCTCGACGTGGAGGAGCAGCGGCTCTACTCTGAGTCCCTCCCGGATGACCGAGCTTCTCACCCTCTCTCTAAGGGAGAGCCCAGCCACCCTGCGGAGGAAACCCATTTTGGCCGCTTGTATCCATAATCTCATTCTTTCAGTCATGACCCAAAGCTCATGTCCATAGATGAGGGTGGGAACGTAGATCGACCGGTAAATCGAGAGCTTCGCTTTTTGACTCAGCTCTCTCTTCACCACAACGGACCGGTACAGCGCCCACTTCACGGCAGACGCTGCCCTGTCATAGAGATGTCATTTATAAAAGTATGCATTTGGTTCACGATTTGAAAAATGCTATATGCTTGAATTATAAACGTAGAAAAAAAATTTAACATTTCTTGACTGATGTGAGGATGAGTTAGGACACCTGGATCATTTTAAACTACGCCAAGTGATGCTGAAACATCAGAACTGAAGGGGGAATATTCTGATCTGGTTTAGGATTTCATGAAAAAGAAGAAAAATCTACAACTTTTTTTTTGCCCATCTTGGACCAGTCCATAATCCAAGATGGTTATCTTGGAAGCATACCGTTTCTCCGTCTCTGTAACTGCGTAAAGTAAACATATACAACATCAGCTCAACATGCATCGCTTTCCCCATGTGAGCCAACTCAGTTCTGAGAACATTTACTGCACAATTCTCTGAGGGAATGGAGTTTAGAATCCCAGTTTTATATCAGAATCTCCATCTGACCATTTAGAATTATGTTAAAGGCTATAATGAAGTGATCCTCAGTGCAGTCCAGTGGAATCTAGAATGTTGGCAATAAATCTGAGCTCATGTAGTGAAGAAAACCCATCATGTACAAGTTGGACATTTTTTTTTAGCCATTTTTGTTTTAGCAGTTGATCAAGAGAGCCATCTAAAATTCTTGGCAATTTAGATATCAAAACTAAATGAGTCACTACCCAGTCCATCCAGTAGAAAAGTACAATGTGATGACTGTTGGCAAGAGAAACTAACTAGGGTGTTGTCTGTTCTAGATCATAACTGAAGGATGAGCAATTGTAGCTAGAATTCCTAATAGGGAGAGGTGGACAGAGTGAACCAGAGCCTGTTAATCTGCTGCCATTCAGAAGAGTGGAAATAAAAGCTCGCCGCTTCATTAGTTCTGACTTTAGGTTCATCATTCTGACACCAGCACAACAAGCTTCATATAACAATAACTTATGTTACAGCAGCAGCGCTTAAAAATAATCTGTGATTTTGAATCCACTTCAAAAGTAACCATAATGACACAACAACTTGCTCAGCTGACCTTCTTAAAAGATCAATAGTTATGTCTGCAAATCTGAGAAATTTAAACTTAAGAGAAAATTTTCTCTCAACTTTTTTATTTTTTTTAACTCATTCTACTTTGATCCCTGTTGAACTAATTACATTTCAGAGATGGTGATGCTTTTCTCCAAACAAAGCACAGGCAGGAGCCTGTTAGCAGAGAACGTCTTTACAAAGCAAATCACTCAGAAGAAGAAGCTGCACCATGATGAGATGCTACTTAGGTCTGCCCTGACGTATTCTCTGAAAGTCCAAAACTAATGCATCTGTTGATCCAAATCCAGACCTGTTTGGGGTGGGGGTTGAGAGGTGATGTGGGGAGAGTGGGTGGTAACAGGAAGGTAAGATTTGGGAGTGAGGTTTTTTATAAGTCTGTTCTTGTCTGTCTGACAAGAACAGACTTACAAAACCTGCAGAGGACCTCAGCAAGGTGCAAACCTGGGAGACAGGTGGGTGTCACAAAGACTGAAATATCAAAAATCAGCTGCATAAATTACAACACTACAGGCAGGAACTCATTACTGGAGTAGAAACAGGTGAGTGATTGCATTGTTGAATTACAGCTGGGAGAGAGCATGAACAAGTGACAACAAAACTCAGTCCAACTAATCATAAAAATGTTACAAAATGAACAGTAACCTCCAAACTGAAACATCCCGTCTGTGCTTCCCACCAGAACATCAGCTTGCGTGGTCCAACTATGGTCACGCACTGCCTGGCTGAGAGCTAGCTCATTGTTTTCAAGGCTCGTGAAAAGCAGCATACAAATACCAACAAACCCAAGATATAAATCAAAGCAGTCATTCCGTACCTGCCTGAAGAATCTCAGTGGGGTATTTTGGTCCAAAAACAACAACCTGAGCCGGTTCAATCCAGAACCTTGGAGAGACAGACCTTCTAGGAGAAAAATAAATGCTGCTGCTGTGAGCACAGAGTTCAACACAGCAGCCGTCAAACAAGGTATGTCCATTATCTGCAGCTACAGAAGAAGCGCATGGTGTGGACATGACCTGAGCAGGTCTGTCTTTCACTTCTGACAAATTCAGCCAATATCAGCTGCTGATTCATATTAAATACTGATAAAAAAAAATATTAGTATTTAATATGAAAAAGTGCCTGCGATGGAGTGGCGACCTGTCCAGGGTGTACCCCGCATTTCGCCCGAAGTGTCTCGCTGGACATAGACACCAGCAGGCCTCCTGACCCCACCAGGGACAAGGGTGTGCAGAAGATAGATGGATAGATGAAAAAGTGTAAAAACAACAAAAAAATAAAGAATTTTATTTTTTTGGTCTTTCACTTTGGCACTTGTGTAAGCTATAAAACCCTCATGGTAAAAGAGTTTCACAATCACACCACAAAGACACTAGAAACAAAAACCAGAAGGGTCAGCCACCTCAAAGCTGCGGCTGCTGGGCGTAATGCAAATGATCAACCATATGCCTTTGAAATGCAACAGGAAATTCAGCTATTTGTATAGCCAGTTTCTGTCCTCCCGTTCCCTCAGGTCTTGCCTTTTTTTTGGAAGCATCACCCACAGCATGATGCAACCGCCACCGTGATTCAGTGATATGACCCAGACCGTTTATAACATCTAGTGGTTTATCTGACCGGTGAACGTTGTGGGTGGACACCCATGTCTTCACAGCAGTGGCATCGGTGTTGGACATGCCTGAACTTTGTGTTTCACCACAGTTTAACAGAAGTTAAAAACAAAACAGTAAGGTGAGTTTTGTCCTACAGAGAAATCACTTTCTTTTGACTGGACAACATAAAAACACAAAAACTGAAGCTTAACTTCTTAAATCTGACCCAATAAAAAAAAAAGGAAAATTAACACAAACAAACCGAAGCAATTAAACAGACTGTTATAATTTCACACGTCTTAAAATCGATTTGTGAGAAGTAAAAGTTTTGTATGAATTTGTGATGAGCAAACCGAGAGGCGCAGAGACTGCAGGTGCTGGTGGGGATTCTGTTTGCACACGTCTCAGCTGCCGGTTGCTTTTTCTAGAATCAAACAGAAAAAAAAAAAAAAAAAGTGGTTTTATGATCCACATTTCCTTCGCTAGCTTCTCTTCAGGTCTTAACTTGTGGCCTTTAATGAATACCTGTGGAGCAGCATGAAGCAGGCTGGGGTCTGTGAAACAAAACACTTGCAGTCACACACAGTGATCAACCATATGCCTTATAGAGCTACATTTTCAATAGCTCTCTAAGCTGCTTGCAGGTTTTCCTGTCCGTTCACAATGCAGCGCTCTAATTCAGACTTGGCCTTCTACTTGGTACAAAGTAAAATTCCTGCATTATCACTGCCCTGTTGCAATACTGCTCCACGGCGGGGAGGTTGGGGGAGGTGTGCTGCATACTTGTTGATAGCTCACTGCGAGCAGCACATTGTCATTCCGGTACAACAAAGTATGAGGAGAATGTGCAGAAATGCGAGTGCCATACATGCCACAAAGCAGCTCTGAAACCAACTCTGACACAGAAGTGAAATATGCCAAAACTTCTATATTAGTTAACTCGTCAGAGGCTGCTCCTAAAGACGAGTTCTTTACCGTCCTGTGGAGAAAGGAAACACATTTCATTGAGTTTTATTAGCACCGCAAAGTTAAACAACAATTAGGGAAGCAATTTGCAATATCATAATGTGCATAACAGCGAGCTGTGTAAAAACAATATTGGTGAATGAAAAGCAAATCAAATATCAGCAGATAAAGACAAAACTTAACTCTTCATTTTATTTAAATCATCTTTCACAGATAAAAAAAAAAAATCAGCATTTCACACAGAGTGAGCAGAAACACAAACAAATAAAATGTGAGTAAACAGACCCAACTCTCGTAGTAACAACTTCCTCAGCGTCCCAGTGGTCTGCAGAGGTATTGGAAGAAGAGTTTCCGGCACAGACCTCTTTCGTTCAGTCCACAAATGTTCAATAAGGCTGTTGCACTGGAACGGGAGCCACGGGAACCCATTCCAGAGCCTTCGGGTATTCTTCTCTACTCGCTCCAAAGGCAGCTTTGATGCGTTTCGGATTATTGCTTTGTTGGAACAAGTCTTAACCTGCTGAAGCGGACATGCTGACATTAAGGAGAAGGTGATGATTTTGGAGGCATTACTTTGTTATTCTTGTCTCCTTTGTGCAGCACACACTAGTCTGACTTAGCAAAGAAACAATACCACAGCATGATGCTACTCCTACCATGCTTGACAGCTGGTGTTCTTAAGCTCGAAATCTTCAAACAGCCAGATTGTGGAGCTTTTCTCTAGAAAGCGATAGACTTGTTGGTGCCAACTGCTTGAATAAGGCTGGTGTTGATTTCAGAGGTCTTCCTTTCTCAATGAGTCGAGCATAATGGAAAACGTTCATCTCTGTGATCGGTAATCTTGTGTTCAGTAACCGAGTGATCACTAAACCTCTGTTCAGCAACCCAGTGTTCAGCATCCCAGTGTTCGGTAACCAAGAGTTCAGTAACCCCGTTTCACTAACTCTGTTGGTCAAACAGCTTCCAGTTCATGGCAGATTTGAGTTTTAGTGATCCATGAATATCCTGGCTTCCTCTCATCTCAAAAGTGACAGTTTAGGTTCCAGGGCTTAAGTTTGGCAAAGTGATGAGAGCTGGGGGGTTTATGTTGGATTTGACAATTATTTAGGAAAAAAGCTCCAAAAATCTTTCCCAGCTTATCTACATCTACATGTATCCTTAGACCTGAGAGCCATGTAGGGAAAAAAATCTATGTATTGCTGAACTCCATGACACTTTGACATTAACGAGAAATTCTTTCATAAGACTGAAAGAATTTCCACAACCTTCAGTCCAGGTCAGTGAAGAATTAGGTAAATATATGCACAATTGGAATCTAATCTGTGTGGATTATATCAAATCTGAAATATTTTGACACTCGTTTTTAAAAGTTGCATGTTACATCCCAACAGTTGCAAGAAAAAACTTAAAAGTCCAAATTAAAATCAAATATCTATGTTGGAGGATGTAAACTTTTGACCTCAGTTGTACATGAAGACAGAAGACGACTGCCTGGAGGGACGCAGAAGAGGGGAAACCCCCACTCACGTTATTTACACTCAAATCCATTGAAATAGATCAATGAAGAAAACCAGTCATGAGTTGTTTTAATAGTTTGCAGCTCGAGTGACTGAATGCAACAGTGTCACATCATCTACCTCCTACTTTCTGATGGAGGATGTGGTGAAACTGTGGTAGACTTCCTTAACGCAATGTGCCACTCAGAGGTGGAACAAAAACCATGTGTCTAAGTAGTTGAGACCACTCACTGCAGACAGCTGAGCTTGCTCCATTTTTTATTTTCTTTTAACTGAAACGTAAGTTTTATGTAGGTTGCGGCAGCAAAGAAAGTATAAAATATTTAATGGAAATGATTACAAAGTATAATAAAAACATAAAACGGAAAGATTTGTTCAGTAGCCCAGTCAACTGGAAACATATAAACCTAACTCAATAAAACCACAGACAGCTCTCTGACAAGTTACTGACACATACTGAAGAAGTTACAATTTTTAATTGCTGCTCTCTATGAATTCAGAAAATGTCAGAGTGGCAACACCTGTTAAAGGCAGCTCAGATCATGTGGCTTAAAGGGAATGTGGTAAACCTGCATTCTGAGCGTTCTGAGGTGCTGGGTGAGAAACAAGGTGAAACTTTAGCCGACAGCCTCAGAGACAAGAACTCATACAGAAAAGCTTCAGCATAGAGCATAATCAGAATATATACCCAGTTATCTCTGCTTATTATTTGGCTGTACTCCATTCTTCCAGCTGTTAAGGGAACCAATATCTATACATCTGTTTTGTTCAGTGAACTGGAAGCAAAACACATTCCTACCGTTCTGCAACAGTTACATACCGGGACTTCCGGAAGGTTTCCTAAAGAAACTTTTGGGGAGTTTCCTCATAACTTACAACAACATGCTGTTCTTTTTAAGTTACATTTTAATACCGAGTTGCCAATAGAGGAGAAAAAAAGCACCTTTTTGAACTGCTGTGACATCAAATCTTTTGTTTTCCTAAGTATCTTCATGATGAAGCTGAAAGCTCTTTCAGTTTTTCAATGTTTCATAAAAATCACCCTTGAAGTTCCATTTACAACCAGCTGTACAGATAAAAGAGCCCAAGATCCAAAAAATAAATAAATAAAAAAAAGCTCATTTAATAAAATGAACTGGCTTTACACCATGTTACAGGAGCACAAAGAGACGTTCTGCCGTCACTAATCATGCTCAGACCGGTATCTGGATCAGCTCAGGTATTCTGTCCCACAAGACTGGAGTGACTTATGGCAGAAATCGTGATAATCTATCTAATGGAGGCTCTAATAGTCAACTAGAAAGAATAAAAACCATTTCAAGGGGAAGGTCTCCATTTCACCTGCTTGGCAGACAAATACAAACTCCAGCTTTCTAAGTGATGAAGGACACCTACTCAGGAATCCAGCAATCAATGTCTTTCTTAGTCACAGTTTTAGACTGTTGCGGGAAAGAGAAGTGGCAATTTGCGCAAAGAAACACACATTGAATGAAAAGTTTAGACATTTAGACACACCTGGCTGAAAATAAACACCCTTCAGATAAAATCAGCACACAGAATTTTAAATCTGTCATCTCTGGTTCGGAGCACGAGAACAGAATCGTGTTAGGAGACATACCAAAGGTCTGATGCCTCAGATGAACAAATACCAAGAACAAAACCAACTGCAGAAATGAAAGAAATTTCACATCCAGGCATCTTTTTCACTCAGGAAGAAATACGAGGCCAATGATTACTGTGGCTTGATTTTAAGTAACAGAATCCATGGAATGGATATGAAAACGGCTCAAGGCATTTTATCAGATGTACACACATGCACACACACACCCACGCAGACAGGCATGCCCTGTGTGTTTTACAGTAACCTTACCTCAGGGCCTGTAAAGCAGCCGCAGCAGCTACAGCCCACATCACCATGCTCCATGAAAAACTCCACATGGGACATGTTTGGATGCTGAAGAGGTTTTTATTTATTTAAAACTACAGTTTACAAGTTGATGAGAAATTATTGACAACATACATGGTATGTGTAAAAGCTTTGCTTTCAGAGCAGCAAGCAAAGCGGTGCCCTCTGACCTCTGAGCTCATGTAGACTGAGGAAGCAGCAGGTTGTCTTTCACTGGAGACATCGGCTCTCCTTTCTTAGAGGAGCTGACCTTCACAGTTTCCCTGAAAACACACACACACACACACACACACACACACACACACACACACACACACACACACGCACACACACACACACACACACACACACACACACACACACACACACACACACGTATGAGATCTGGTGGGTTAACACCTTTAATGTCAACACTCGCTTCATTCTCATATTTTGTCACGTTACAACCGCAAACATATTTCATTGTAATTTTCTGTGAAAAACCAACGTAAAGTGGTGCACAATTGTGAAGTAGAAAGAAAACGATACACAATTCAAAACAATTTTTACAAATAAACCGAAAGGTGCAGTGTGCACAAGTATTCATCCCCTTATTCTGAGAGCAACAAATTGCCTTCAGAAGTTGTCTGATGACTTCTAATGACTAAATAGAGACCACCTGTGTGTAATCTAATCTCAATAAAACAATACAGCTGCTCTGTGACAGGGAGGGGGCAACATTCCAATTACAGGGCTTCCCCCGGTATATTATAAGCCTGGCGGGCCACCAGGCTTTACTTGTGTCCCCACCAGGCAAAGCATTGTTTTTCTTTTTTTTTAAGTCTTTATAAAGTGTTAGCATTTTTTAAAGACTTTTTAGTTGGTGTTCAATTATGTGCTATCTCTGAATAGCACATAATTATCAAGTGATATTTTCAAATTTCTTGTCAACTTTAAATATTGTTTTAACTCAAAAACACGACGGACCGCTGGATGAATGACCCAACCCAACCACAGGGTTTAGCCAGTTTTCTGGGGGGAAACCTTGAATTCTGTCAAGTATTCAATACGACATCTGAAAATGTACATTATCACAATGGAAAACATCTTGCCTCACTGCAAAATGTCCATTATTCCCTTACTTTTTATAGCTAAAGTTCTTCCAGAGGCTGCTTATAGTGGCCTGCACTCCGGGGTTGTTCTCGTTATTGGCTGAGGAACATTTCTTCCCAGAACCTGCAGTCTTCTTCCTCAGACCGCTGGCTCTGGCTGGACCCAACGTCGACATGTTCACCGCCTGTTTCTGCATGCTGGATTTCGGCTTGGACAGTCCGGAGACCTGAACACAGCATGTTCACGTCACAGAAAGAAGATCCGGCTATTCTAAACACTTACCAGGCAAGTCTAACCTTAACAACAAACGGCAACATTTCCTATGAACTGCAGCAGCTTAGAGAATATTAGCACATTAGTTCTCTACAGTTTCCGTCCAAGTTTAGATTTCTTTGTAAAGGAACCAACTCTGTCAGATGGCCCAAAACCCGGTCACATGTTCACCACTTCCACTTCTAAGAATGCCCGTTCAGTGAAGGGCCACATATACAGCGAGGTGAGGAAGCTTGTGACAGATGGGTTCCCACTACTACTACATGCAGTAAAGTCTGGCAGCTTCTCTCATAGTTCATTCTGAAAAATTCTGTTTACTTGATCATATGTTCCGTAATGATTTAAGACACTGCCAATCCAGATCTCATAACATTCTTGTTACTTGTATAAGGGATTTGCTAAGGTCTGAATAGTTCATTAAATCAGCTGTTCACTTCAACAAACTTACACAGAACTCTCTAAACTGAAAGTAAAAATAAATATACTTGCAGTGACGCACTGTCCCTTTAAAAAAACAAATGAAACAAAAGTGTAAACCCACCTTTGACCCCAGCATGCCAGGTTTCCTACAGGTCTCCGTGAAGGAAGCAGGGCTTTCTGTCACTGGTTCTGAATCAGTGCTTGAATTCATCTCCTGACAAAAAAACAACAAAAAACACACAAACGGAAACCCATGAGAACATGAACCTGAGATTCCCAGA
This sequence comes from Poecilia reticulata, assembly GCF_904066995.2. Taxonomy (NCBI): domain Eukaryota; kingdom Metazoa; phylum Chordata; class Actinopteri; order Cyprinodontiformes; family Poeciliidae; genus Poecilia; species Poecilia reticulata. The sequence goes on along the minus strand of NC_088844.1, from coordinate 5,934,130 downwards.
AAATGTCTACATTTCAGCCCAGTGTGTGTGAGACAGGCTGGGAAATCAAGACTTTCCAGGTTGTTACTATTTTTCTACCACTGCAGATGAACAGCATCAAGATTCGGTTGATCCGTTAAACGTAGGGCTGGACAGAATGACAAAATAAGTGTTTTATATCAGTCATATTGATAATTATCAGTAACTATTGATTAGGTTTTTTTATTTTAAATATCTAAAATACTGTCAAACAGACTTTTTCTATTTAATCCAGTTTTCACGCTACACCGTTTTGCATTTTAAAATTTGATTTGATTTTTTTTTTATGAGACACGGTGGCGAAACCTGACACTGCTGCTGCATGAGTTACTCTACAGGTTGTTGCTAGGTAACAACTTACTCAACCAGTTGTTTAGGCTGCTTGTAAAATGGCATCTAATAGACATTTAACTAATTGTCAGTGACACAACACTGGTTAATCGCTCCAGTTTTGATTAACTTGCATAATGAGGGAAAAAAAAAGCAATGTTGAAAGATGAAATGTGAAAGTCTGCACAAATATTACTTGAAACAAATCCAGAAACACAAACAAATCCCTGCTTCTCTAAAGCAAAACCAAGAACTGAGAGTTCGATTGAGACTCCAATCGAACTCCCAGTTCGTCTGCAGACCAAAGTTCGTTTTACTTTGGTCTGCATCGGATGATGAGAATCTGAATTTGAAACCGTCTCTGGTGGTTTCTCTATGTTTCTTTTCACATAGAGAAAACTCAAACTGGAAGCCGTCACTGAAAACCACCAAGAATGTTCAAGAAGAAGAAGAAGACACTGTGTTCAAACCTATTTGAAAACAAAGTGAATGTTCTCTTGTTGGTCATTTTCTGGGAATCATTTCAGACTAAAGTATTTGACAGTTGCACAGTGCTTTATGCTTTATGAAACAGTAGTTACCAACAGAGCTATTAACACTGGTAAAGGCAGTAGAAAATTCTGGAACTTACTGTCTCCTCCTGGGAGGAGAAGGAGCAGCTGAAGGGGACAACTTCCTCTTTGTGAAAGGAAGTGGACAGGGACTGGGAAAAGTAAGCACTGTCCTGGGAGGGAGGAGAGTCTGCGGGAGGAGAGTCTGCGGGAGGATCCTCGTTCTCAGTTTTTCTCTCAGGGGAAGAAGAGCCTGCGGAAAGCTGACAAGTTGTCTGAAGAGCTGAGGAAGTATCTCTCTTGTAGTGGAACTGCTGCAGGGCGAGCAGGCCTGAGGGGGTCTTCGCCGCTCTGCAGAGCCCAGCACTGGAGGAGGCGGAGGAGCCTGACCACTGGAACAGCTTCTGCCCCTCACTGGATGAGGTGGGGGGGGATTTGGCAGGGGACGTAGGAGGGCTGGGGGTCTCTACAGGTGGAACATCAGGACCGTCGCTTTCACTGAGTGAAGACTGGTCCTGAGACGGGTCCCCAACCGTCCGCTCCGGCTCCCCAGCGGATTCCTCGCTGCCCTCGGTAATTACTGAACTTGATTTGCTGAAGAATCTGCAAAGGAGGATACGCTGAGGTTACGCTGAGAATTCAGGCTTTGGACAACATGCCTTGAAACATATATTGGTGGAAATGTGTGAATGGAACCACAATTGGTAAAACAAAACAAAAAAGAAAAAAATAGTCTGAGTAGTGAGCTGAACCTGTGGAGGAATTAGGAAAGAAAATCTATCAAAAGGTCATTGAACACAGACTGTGGCCAAACATGCTGGCTGTCTGCAGTCAGCTGTGACCTGCTATTGGAGCACAAATAAACAAAACAGGGAAACACACCAACAAGGGTGTAAATGCTTAATTTTTCTCTAAAACGATTTAAAAAAAAAATCAATTAAGAAGTGTTTGACTAAGCATAAACCATAGCTGTCCTTTTAATGAAAAAACAATCCATATTCAGTCAAAAAGACTAATGAACAAACACCATCAATTTAGCCCCATGTGGTTTGTTTGCCGACTACCAGCAGCATTCCTCTGGGGGAATTCAGCACTATTTGTCTCTTCTGCACCTAAACACAGTTGGGACGGGTCATTAGTCCGTCTATCAGTTGCCTGAACCCGTCTCACTGGCTCTTTCTACAGAGAAAACACTTACTCCAACAACACGGAGACAATTTTAAGAACATATTTTTGTAAAGTTGCACGCTGTTGCTTCCAACCCCAAATGTAATTGTTGAGATTTCATTCAACTAAAATCTACCAGGGATAGACATAATTTTGGGCTCAACTGCAACTGAACACATTGATATTAAAATGAGAGTTTTGTTTGTCATGAAAGTCATTAAGGAGCCTAGATGAAATATAAACAACGTGAGAAACCTGAGCAGCAGTGAGAAAAGGGTGTGGATTTCCATGAACACATTGTGGTTTTTCTGTTTGTAGCCTGCCAACCAACTGATGGTGTCACATGCAGCGCTAAACATGGATACATTTTCCGGTAAACAATGAGAAATGCTTCAGCTGGCAGTTCATTATGTGGGCTCTTTCTCACAAACCTCTAAAGGATTACAGCATCAGATGAACTGTAGTCTAGCTGCATACAGCACAGTTTAACCAACATAAAAACCAAGGCAAATCGCTCTGCGTGGAGTGGAGGAGTTTAAGTCGGGATCTTGTTCATGAATGAGGGACAAATGAAGCAGGAGATTGGTAAACAGATTGGCGCAGCGTCTGCAGAGAAGCCAGTCTGTTGTGGTGAAGAGAGACGAGTCAAAAAGCAAAGCTCTCGATTTACTGGTCGATCTACGTTCCTACCCTCATCTATGGTCACGATCTTTGGGGCATGACCGAAGGAATGAGGTCACGGATACAAGCGGCCGAAATGAGTTTTCCCCATAGGGTGTCTGGGCTCTTCCTCAGAAATAAGGTGAGAAGCTCAGAGTAGACTCAGAGTAGAGCCGCTGCTTCTTCATGTCAAGAGGAGCCAGTTGAGGCTCACCCACATTTATTTTTTGGGGTCACTGATCATTACAAATGACAAGCGTTTGAAATCATACCTGGTCCTTGGAAAAAATGTGAAGTCATGCTTGTACATTCATGGCAAGCATTTAAAATCCTTCAAGTGAGCAAAATGAAATAAAACACAAGTAAATCAAATTTCAAATTACACAATTTATAGATTATAGAGATCATCTATACAGTTGCTAAAACAAGCAAGTAAAATGGTTTAATGCTTCAAAGCTCATTTAATTTTAATTCCTTCTCGCTGAACCGTTTGGGATTTTTTGGTTTGTTTTTCTCTGAGATTTTTCTGTCAGCTTGTTTCATCTGCATGGAGAGCTCCTTTGACTGCATGTCATCCGTTTACAGCAAAAATCTGTATCTAAATGAACAGATTTCCCACATCTAGAAACAGCCTTTGAGTCAATTGTCCATTTACGTTTTGTCCTTTTAAGAAGGAAGACAGCACAAGGAGCTGACACTCCTAATCCCTTCATCCAGTTTGACTGGAATACCATCAAATGAAAGCTGAAAGTTTGCATGTTGTGTCCATCAAATAACTATAGTTGGAAAGTGTTTCAGTAAAAACAAAAAAACTAGTGTCGGTGTGTGAACATAACTGGACCTCACTGCATGCGCCTGTGACGGCTGGTGCCAGAGGATACTGAGAGTCATGGCTGAAGATCTTCTTCGGAGAAGTTTTAAAAGACATATCAGAGTATTCTAGTTAAAAACAAACAAAAAAAATCGTCTGTAATGATTCAGAGAACTGAAGAGTCATCTGCATTAAGATTCGTACAGCGTACAGCCAGTTAGATGACGTGGTTTAACAGTGACATCACCTGCTGTGGGTGGCCTGCCTGCCTTCGTCCTGGGACTCGTGGTTTCTCCGCTGCAGCAGGGTGATGAAGGCGAAGCAGTTCCGCGGTCGAGGCTGGCTGCTGGAGGCCGGCTTGTCTTGTCGCTGCTCTAACTTGGAGCGTTTCAGCCCTGAACTGGAATACTGCTGCAATACTTCTTGATCCGATACACAAGAATCTTACAAGGAGACAAAAAAAAGATACATTTGTATAGACTAGAGTCCTGCAAATAACAAACATGTGTTTATTTATTCATCTTTTCTTTTATATTTGGATTATTTATTTATTAAACGGACTGTAATGAAAATCACGACAAGGGCAGACCAACTACAGAGTTCTAGTTTTGCATAAAATATATATTATGCTTCGATTATTATGAAATATATATTTTATTTTTAAAGATAAATAGCAATAAAATGTTTCATTCCAAAGTGAAGAGCATCCATCAACACCCATCCCAGTATATTATGCAATCAGGGCAGAGCCAAATTTAACCCCATCTTGACTGAGTCTTTGACTCCATCTCCAGCTTTGTTCTTTACGGTGGATGCAGCACCTGATCCTGGTGGACTTCATGTGTCAAACATCCTACTGCGCCGTTTCACTTCAGGTAACTTAAAAACATCTGAGTTCAATAAAGTCATCTCCACTGCGTTTTTCATGTAGAGGTAAACACGTGACCCCACCCATCCGAACTACATTATATGCTTTAAGGTGGAGTCAAAACACTGAACTTCAACCCAGTCAGACATTTGAGTCAGACGTTTGAGCTCGCTGCCTCCTGTTGCATAATGAGCTTCATTTCACCCCTAGCAACCCGCTTCCCCGCGTATTATGTTGTTGTGGGCGGAGCCCAACAAAGCCCCACCTCTGAGCGTTTGACCCCACTGATCACCAAAAATTTTAATTGTTTCAGGACGGAGGCAAACGTTCCACTTTCTGTGTCTGAGGCTACGTTCACACAGCAGGTCAATTTAGGAGTTTTTTTGGGGTTTTTTTCCGGCATAGCCATTCACTCCACTAATTAAAGGCGACTTCTGACAGACTTGTATGTGAACGGTTTACAACCCCAAAGCCGCCCGCATCACAGAAGAATGAAGTGACCCCACATCAACGCTTACGTCCAGATTTACCACGTCTAGCGTCTTCTGATGCAGATTTATGATGTAAAAGTCATACAATGTGACATGACCGTTCAGACTGCAGACGCACTTCGTATTCAATTTAGATATGGAAGTGGCCAAAGTCAGATATTTTGGTGTGATTAAAAAGATCAGAATAGGGCCCTTCAGACCACCATGAAGAAGTTGAATATGGGTCACATCTGGGTAAAACCAACATTGGATTTGGGTTGTTAGTCTGCTGTGTGGCCTCATGCTCTTCAAACCTGACTGCATTCCTGCCAGAGCCTTTGAACTCTCCCATCCCTACTCAACCTTAATTCCACCTATAAGTGAGTCTTTGACTCCACCCATTCTTACTACTTTATGCATTTCAGGGCTGAGACAAATTTGGCAACATCCGGCCCCAGTGGAGTCAATCTTGTCCCCGCTCCTTTATGAATTTTCAAACCCAACCGGATTTTCTCAATTATACACTTAAAGGTATAATTAAACATTTGACACCCCCAGTGGATTTTCATTTCAAACATTAAATTCTACAATCCTTCACTCCACCTGTCTCTACAGCACCATACATTTGACTGAAATATTTCAACCTCACCATCCTTCAACCATTTCACATTTGTGGGGCATTAAACCCCCCCAGTCCGTCTCTATCGCATCATAATACTCTGACTGAGCCAAATACAAAATCCTGACATTCCATCTTAAACATCTGACTCCAGCCCACCCCCCTTCATTATTTGACCTGCCCCACCCTTACTGCAAGATGCATTTAAGGGTGAAGCCAAACATTTACCAAGCCGCTCTCCATTAGAAGCTTTAGGGTGGCGTCAAACAATTAATTAGGTCTATCCTTGTTGTATTATAACCCTCTAGGTGAAGACAAATATTTAGCCCCACCCATCTCTATTGCATTATAAATCTCAGTACAGAGCTGAACTTTAACAGCGGCCATGTTCTTGGCCCATCCATGTAGCAGTGGGTCCCACTGCTGGGGGCTCTAGCAGTTTCATGGGGCGGAGCCTAATCCTTTGGCCTCAGATTCTCAGGTCTGGGGGGCATGCCATGTGTCCTGCTGCAACACGGGGTGCTCCATGCTGCCTACCCTGCAGCACTGTACACTTCTTACCACAATAACTCTTATTTATGCACAGCTAGATGATTAATTTGGTCTATCTTCCAGCAGCTCAGTGTGTATGCCAGACCATTTTCTCCCCGACTCAGCACAATGAGACCATACAGCGCAGGTACGGACCAGCTTACCTTCTCTCAGCCTCTTCAGCGGCTGCTCTCTGTGTTGCAGTCTCAGGTGGTCCAGGCTGATGACTCTCTCCTGCCCCCTGGTGGAGGGTGGCTTCTCTGTGGAAACGTCAGGGCAGGGAGGAGCAGCAGAACCTGGCGTGAAGCTCTTGCTCCAGATGCTGAGTCCTGCCACAGCCGGGCAGCTGCTCCAGCTGTTGCTGCGAGCTTTGCACACCTAGAAAGATATTTCCCAAAGCAAAATTAAATGTGAGGATTTAGTTTTTTTTTTGCACTGGGACAATCATTCGCTGTAGGAAAGCTACCGGTGGACGGGGGCTGTCTGGACTGAAGTCATCCATCCTCTCCATGGTGTTGATGTCAACGTTTCCCAAGGCCATATCCAAGCCTTTGTCATCTCCTAGATTTCTGAATTCATTGTCATTAAGGAATAAATACTATCCAACAAAAAGAAGAAGAAAGTTAAAATGGCTTATATATCCAGACGAAACTAAAGGGGAAACGTTTCGAGGTGCGATGTAGGACTAAAGGGTACGTTCCAGCGTAGTTGAGGGAGGCTGGGTCGATGTGTTGAGGGTAAGGATTAAGGGGCACCACCTTCCTCATGCCAGGATCAAACACCAGCTGGTAGAGGAAAGTGTTATTGGCTCTGACGAATCCTTCAACGTAGTGCTCAGGAACGACCACGTTCATTTTCAGGTACTGGCCCATCTTTCTGATCACCTGGTAGGAAGAGAAGAACTCGCACTCAAATCTACTCCAGAAATCATTCATTTAGATTGTAGGCTTCAGTTTTGCTGCTGCTTCCTGCATCTTTTTTTTGCATTCATTACTCCACAAACAAACAGCTATCTCGTCTGCTTGATAACTTACGATGACACGCCAAAAGATTATGGTTCAAAACAACACAAAAGTCCCCGTTATGATTTGCCATCTTGTGGTTGGATGGATCAGAAGAAGATCTCCCCCTCCCCCCCACTTTCCTATCATGTTTATTTCTTGCTATGAAAATGATTCATAACAAAAATCACAATGAAACAAAATTCACTACTTACACTTACTTATTTATTTCTGCTGGATTTAAAGACGGAGAAGTGGGAACTTGGGGAAAACTGTTCTTTTTCTTGTTGGACTTTTGGTTAGTGTCTACTTTAACATCTTGTGAAACTGAAGATTAAGCTAGAAAAGCTACATGTGCTTTCAGATGGGGAAAATCTGGATAAAATAAGTGGATAATATACCAGGCAGATGTGTAGATATGTAGCACACAAACCTGGCTAGATTCTTCCTGCAGTCTTGCGACACATTTCATTAAATTAATGAATAAAGTGAGTCAACAGATGTTCTTGGTATTTTAACACATACTTATATCACCTAAGACTGAGATTTATAGTTAACTGTAGTCAAGTCTAAAAACCATCAGGGTTTAAGATTGTATTGGAACAATAATCACCAACCAGCTTGACAAACTGCATCTAAAAATTCATTATTGTCTATAATTAATACCAAGTTCAGATTTTTGAATTTGGGGTTTCTGAAACACTTTTACGAACTGTAGGAGAGTCATAGTAATCATTAAAATGGTAATCACCTCATCCCTAATTACCACATTTTACATTTACAAAAGTTTCCAGTTTTACCCAGTTTCTAGAACCGTGAGAAACATAAAAGAAGTTATCAGCTTGTGCACACACCTTCAGAATGTCAGGGTCTTTGGCAAGCCGGAGCAGCTTGCAGGCCTTTCCGAGGCCGATTCCATGCAGGGAGGGCAGGTAATCACAGCCAGCGAGGATGCACATATGGCGAAACTTCTCCTCGGTGAAAACGTCCCCCAGGGAGCGACAGCGGCCCAAGTTCTTCTGATCTATCTCTATTCCGTTGCCCTGCTTGTCCATTTTGAGAATCACCTACAAAATATTAGGGGAGAAGACAAAGTTGGTCAGCCGTTGTTCCTGCCAGGCAGCTAATGCCAGGCAGCGGATTTTAGAATATTCTCATCCATCAAATTACAAATGATACAAGGAAATTGCCTTTACTGGAAAATATCAAGCAGTCGTTCAACACAAAAAGCTTTCTTCAGCCACTGACAATCTTTCCAAAGTGTAAAAATGTACAGCTTAGTTTTATACATCAGTATTAACATTTATTAGCATATTTCTCCTATCAGAATATCTGGTGGCAGACTTACACATCTTACTCTTTCCAAGTTGACAGATGAATCTGATTCTGTTGCTTTCATGAGGCAAAAATAGTACAGCGGAGAAATCTGTGGTGATGGAACAAGGGCCTCTGGGACAGAGGAAGTGCTATTTATACTGATGCTAGAGACACAATCATAAACAGAACGCATAGCTACAGAGACGACAGCGAGAAAACGTTTCTACAGAGCTGCAGCGATTCCAGTATCATGGACTAACTCACCTCTACATGTCTGCAGTGCTCAGACCACAATCATTTAAACTCCTGTTGAAAACTCAGCTCTTCCTCTGGCCTGTGCCTGAGCAGAGCATGGAGGTCTTGGCTATTAAAGGATGAAGCGTGTTCGGGCGGTCACGCAGCCGGGTGATGCAGGTGGGGGCTTTGTTTAATTAGGGCAAAATTATTACTGGCAATTTAAGTCGACCACACACACTGTTTGTTTTCGCTTTAACGTGAATGAAGGTTTGCCAAGTCCTCATCAAAAAAGTATAATTATTACATTAACTATGTCACAAAAAACAACGACAAGGAAAGACATCCAATAGGTAATAGGGGTGGACAATATGGACTTAAAGTTTTATCACAATATTTTGTGGTAGTAATGTGATAACAATAAAAGTGATGACAAACTATTTATTCCTTTTTTTCACGTAACTGTATGACTGTGACTGCGTGTCACAGAATGTCGATGGACTGGTAAACTGGGAACAATCTTAGTCAAACAGACCAAGGCCCTGCCTGGATACAGCTGAGGCTCCTGTCCATCCAGCCATCCATCCATCCATCCATCCATCCATCCATCCATCCCCTGCTCCATCTTCATCCTACCATCAACGTCCACTTCTTAAAATGGAAGACAGTCAAAATAAGAAGTAAATATACAAAAACGAGAAGGGTGACAGCCCAGGCTGGACCAAGTTCCATATCGCCATCATGCACAGTCCAAAGTAAAAATCGACAGACTGCTGTTAAGAGGACTCCAACAAGTCTTTAATGTGAGAATATTTCACTTAAAGCTTAATGTATCTTAAGCCTTAAAACATTAAGTGCACCAGTTACTGTGTTAGTTGCTGAGTGTGTACAGAAGGGGTGGGCATTTATAATATGTTTCATCATTTATCAAGATAAATTTCTTATAAGAATTTTGATTTATTGTTGCCACATAAAGTTTGGAAGTCTGTACTGACTGACATCTTCACATTATGCACTTCAGCATCCGCTGACCATGTTCCTTCAGTTTACGTGAGATGCTGTCATTCCCAAACACTTCCATTTTCTTATAATACAGCTGACAGTTGACTGTGGAATATTTAGGAGCGAGGAAATTTCACGACTGGATTTGTTGCATCCTATCACAGTTCCACGCTGGAATTCACTGAGCTCCAGAGAGCGAGCCATTCTTTCACAAATGTTTGTTGAAATAGTCTGCATTCCCAGGTGCTTCATTTTATACGCCTGTGGCCATGGAAGTGTTTGGAACACCTGATTCCGATAATTTGGATAGGTGAGCAAATACTTCTGTGTATCATGATAAAACTTGAAGACCATATTGCCCACCCATAGTGTTAAGAACTCATTGCTTAAGTTCTACTTACAGTTTTGCAGCCAAATGCCAACAGGTCAGAGTCCTCAGTGATGACAGCCTGAGCGAACCCAGTTTTAGTCAGATAGGCTAGCTGAGCATCGGCTTCATAAGGGGCCACAATGCAGTCCACCCCCCTCTGCCTCGCAGCCTGGACCAGGAAAGCATCTCATGTTAAAGCACATCTACATTCCTGTACAAAGACATAGAGTCTGCAATACCTAAGAGTCAGGTGTATAATAGAAATAATAGAAAATTTTATGAAACAATTTCATGTGTTCAGGGTTGACTATCCTTCATTTCTATGTCATCTGGGTTGCACATTCACTTTGCCGGTGCAAGCAATAAAAATGTTATTTGCCACATCAAGACAGAAGTCAGACCTTAATAAGGTTATGAGCCATGGCGGGGGTGATGTTAACACAACGTCCGAAGCAGTCTCTGGCCTCTGACAGTTTACCTTCACGCAGCAGCTGTCGTCCTTTTTGAAGGTTGGCTTCTCTGCGCCTGTAAGACACGTGAGTAAACAGGATGGTCAGTGAACGCAATGCTGTAAAAAAAACAGCTTTGGCCAGTTGGGTTGAGTTTAACTGCACTTGCTGCAGACAGAGGACTTTAGACTTTAGAGGTTGAAAGGAGAGAACTGGGGATATTATGGAATGACAGGAAACGGGGATCATGTATATTAATCATAACTCAGATACTGTGAAATTAAACAATATTGCAATTGCATATTGCAGCCCTGGTCAGAATGTGTTTTTAATGTACAGAAAACTACTGCTGAGTTTGGGTGAATACTCACTCTCTACGAGTCTTTTCCACTTCCTGTTTAGAAGGCAGATTGCGTCCATCAAACACCAGGATGGGTCTAACTGAGAAATTCAACAGCATATCCACAAACTTCATGCAGTACCACACATATCTAGAAAGACAAACAATAAGAGGGAAGACATAGTACAATGGTACGTTTCATGTAGTTTGAATATGTGTTGTTTCCCTGAAAATGATAGAAGAGCTTACTGATCAGTCGGTTCCCCTTTAGCCAGCTTCTCAGCACAGGAAAAAGCTCCTTTATGAAGCCAGCAGTACGTGTCTACAGCCACTGTCTGGCCTTTATATTTTTTAACGTTGACGGGCTCTGCTGCATCTTTGAGGAACTGCAACAGTCCAGAGATTCCCATTCTCAGTTTCACCACACTGATCACAAACCTGGGGGAAGGCAGGAATTCACAGTCAGACTCTTCCAGAGGGCAAACACACTGTAATAACTACCAACTACACCACTGTTGCGTAGTCCATGATGCAAATAATGGAGAAAATGATCTTGAACTAGAAGTCAACAACGCAGATTCAGGGTAAAATGGTTAGCTTTACTCGCCATCTCCTTATACAGTAAAGTAATTGGAGGTCAAACTAACACTAAGCATATGTCAGAGAAGTGACTGTCTGTCTGGAAAACACCTGCGGAGCAACCTAATCACAGAAGCTCAAATATTTTGCAGTATTTGTCAGGTTAGAAGTGAACTCGATTGTGGTTGAAAGTTTGACGACACATTGCGCAGCGGTTACAACAGTTGTTTAAGTAGGACACCAAGCATTAATATTCCTAAATAAAACCTTTTTAGAAGTCAGACTTACCTTAAACACGCAGATATGATCGGGTCAACAGTGCAAAACTGGAGCGAGTTTTAGTTTTAGCGGTAAAAAGACGGAGTCAGTAACAGCTACTACAATTGGCTGTTACAAAGACAAAGTGGGCGTGTCAAACTGAAAATCATCCAATAGAAAGTACAAAGGTAACGGAAGTGGAAAAAGAAGCTTGACCGTCACGCGCACGCGCTGTTGTGCCGCCGCCCAACATTGACGTTGTTGTCGTTCAGTATGTTTGTCCGCAGCCTCAAAGATCAGATACCCGATTTTCAGCGGATCTACCTTCGCCTTCTTCGGTGTTCCATTATCGATCAGTCAATCAAATATTATCTATAAATCACTTTTCATAGTCAAATGTAACGCAAAATACTTGAGTTGTTGACATACAAAGAAGTGACCGAAATGATCAAAACAAGCAAACAGATTAGATTATTGGTAATAAAACACAGCTCTCCTCATATAGTTATCAATTTTCTATAGGCTTTAATTATGTGTTGGTATGTAACCAATACATTTTTGTCACAGGTTCACCTGCTTTCTGGAAGCTGAATTAGAAACTGGACTAAAATATGAAGGACTAGTGGGAAGGTGTTTACTGAATGTGTAGCACTGGGGATATTCCAGACAGGAAAGTTAATCCTTTTCAATTTATATTCAACTGAATGCTCTACAAGCCAAGTCAAGATATTCAAGGTTCAAATGGATAAACTACATAGTAGTTTTGCAAATATTCACTCATTTGGAATTTGATGCCTGAAACGCATTCCAAAAATGTTGAGACAGGGACAGCAAAAGACTGGGAAAGTTGTGGAATCCTCAAAAACACTTTCTTGAAACATTTTACAGATTAACTGGAACCAGGTGTGTGTCATGATTGGGTATGCAGTGGTATTAAACTACATTTCTCAATGACCACTGTCCTGCAACTATTATAAGTTGACTGTCAACACAATTAATTGCTACATCTAGAAGTGCAAGTTAAAACTCTACTATGTAAAGTGAAAGCCATCCATTAACAACATTCAGAAAAGCCACCATCTTTTCTGGGCTAGAACTTATCTGATATGGACTGATGTAAAGTGGAAAGTGGACAATCATATTGTAGATTTTTTTTTTTTACTTTGTTCCACAGCAAACACATTTCTCTTAGACATAAAAAAAGATGTTTGCATCAAATCGGGCATCAACTCTTCACACTATTGGATATGGAATGGAGAACATGGGGTAAGGTTAGGCTGGATGAAGTGGTCTGCAAAACATGACCACAAACCACATTATCTGTTTGCTCAGTGATATAACATGATGTATCCCAGATCTGCAGCCAAGGATTTTCAATAAAGTAAACATAAGATTTGAAAAGAATTCTTTCCAAACTTTCCCAAAACAGAAATGGACACCAAAGACATATTATTTCAGAAGACAGAAACACAGATTATTCTAGACAAAAATAAGAACTGACACTTTAAAAGTTATTATTATAACAGAAAATATTATGGAAAGATTGCAAACTTAGGAAAACTGAGGATTCGCTGACCCACAGAGAGTGGAGTACTTTAGGAGGAAATTCAGAGATGGGGAGCAGACAATCACTCATTGGGAGTCATCATCAAACTGTAAACAAGTGATTGATGACTGCAGCTGGATTGTGTTTGTTCTTCCTGTTAGATTCCTGTGAACTCACCATCAATACAAATACAGTGAACAGAAAACTCAAACTGTCTGACAACAACAGGAAGATAATATTCGTGGAAGAGCTCCTGTCATATCCGGGTCACGCAGATATATTTGATTACTGGCCTCAGCTGCTGTGCAGAACTGGCCTGACTGGTTGCTGTTACTGGGGGTGGAGTGGAGAAGATACATTTGTATTTCAGTGAGCTATGGAGGAATCAGTCGGAAAGGAGACGGTCATGATTGTGTGCTTGGGTTGAACACTCAAACCTGGAGTCTGGAGTGTTCTGATGTTAGTTATGCTTTCTGTCACAATAACAGAAAAGGACTTATCTCCTCCTCAGTTTCTAACAGATCAGGAGTGTATATGGACTGTCTTGCTGGCATACTGTCCTTCTACAGAGTCTCTGACTCACTGTTCCATCTGCACACATTTAACACTACATTCACTGAATCTCTGTATCCTGGATTTAAAATCTGGTCCTGTGGTTGCAACAGCACCAACAAGTGGCCACATTTGAATACTGCGAGTTTAGTCAACAGATTACAATGGATGAGTGTTTAAGAAAAAAACCAAACAAAACAAACAAACAAACCCCTCCCAATCCCTCCACCCCCCCTCCCCCAAATAAAAATTATTACTAGCAAGAAAAAAATCAAGAAAAAAATCCGGTGTTGTAGTTTAGTTGGCATGGTGAACAAGTTTTCATTGGCACAATTTTATCACTGTGTCATCTTTTCTAACTTCCAAGCAAATTAAGCAATATTTATTTTAATTTTAACAGTGATAGTTTGCATTAAAAAAAAAAAATCTCCATTCAATGTAAAATTATATTGGTGTAGACTGTCCATTTTTTTCTATAGACAGACTGTCACATGAAGCATGAATTTGTCACCATCTAAGTTTTCTCCAACCTTCAATTTGTCAGCAAAATTTTTAAAAGAAAAAAAAAACAGTGTTTCAACAGTTAAATATCTTCCTTACAGCAACCAATCACTTTGACACCTTTCAGTCTGGTTTCCATGCTCACTATAATACTGAGACTGTTTCCGTCAAAGTGTTCAATAACATCCACATAAATACAGACTGTGGAAGAACCACAGTGCTGGTTTTGTTGAACCTCAGTGGAGCGTTTGACAATGTTCACCACAACATATTGTTGAAACAATTGGAGAGTTGGGTAGGACTCTCTGGTCCAGTACTTGGTTGGTAAAAGGTTTGAATCTTACATAAAGAACAGGGATTTCTTTGTTTCAATAGGTAACTTTTCATCGAAGCAGACAGAGAGCTTAATCCTCCTATTAAATATATGTAATGCTCCCACTAGTTTAGGTCATAACAGTTAAAGACTAGCTATCATAACTACACAGATGATCACAACTCTACATCGTGGTGTCACCAGGTGATTCTTAGCCCATCCATACACTGTACAGATTTTTAGAACAAATCAATGCATGGATGTGTTATAACTTTCTCCAGCTGAAAGAGAAACACAAGTTATCTTTGGACCTAAAGAGGAATGGTCTTGACTAGAGCAAGCACAGTGATGGGCTCAGACCTGAAACTCCAGAGCCACTTAAACACAGTTACAAAGTCAGCCTTCTATTACCTGAAGAACATTTCCAGGATTAAATGACTAATGTCCCAGCACGATACAGAGAAACTAATCCATGTGTTTATGTTTAGCCACTTTTATTACTGCAACAGTTTCCTCACGTTTGTCTAAAAAAATCAATTATAGCTGATCCGCTGCTCACGTTCTCACAAAAACCAGGAAGGTAGAGCACATCACCCCAGTTCTAAAGTCATACACTGGCTCCCTGGAACTCAGAAAATAGACTTTAAAATACTGCTGTTAGTTTATAAATCTTGGGTTTTCATGCTGCATTTCGCATTTCCCAGCACGAGAAGATGACGTGAACGCATCGTACGACGTGTCTGGTTTACAGCTTCCTTCGCACTTCCGGTTTCTTTCCCCACAGTGAAGACAGAAAGCAAACAAAATGCATTAGTTAAACTTTACAGTTGAGCTGTGGCTAGTGACAGCTTTATTTCCGTGACCCAGTATATTTTACCTACCGCTTAATTAAATGTCTTTGTCCTGGACTTCATAGGTGAGGCTTTAATAGGATAGCAACCATGCAGTTCTCTCCCACCAACGGAGATTTCACGTTCGTCTCCTCTTCAGAAGCTGAAGGTATGCTAATTGCTGCAGCGCAAAGCTAGCAGGCCCCAAAGAGTGATACAGTACATGTCCAGCAGCAGTCTACTTATTTCGCTCTGTTTTATGTAGACTATTGCAGCGAAAATCATACGCTGGTTTCCTCTGCTACTTGTTTTAGCTTTGTTAGACACATATAGGACGGAAGGAAAACATGTAGGTAACAAAGAGCCTGATATGATATTTAGTTGTATATTGTTTATGTTAACATTCCATTAAAAGGGGGCTTTTTGTGGCTGCTTTGAGCCATATAGTTCTGGCTCTGTCGACTCAAATCTAACTTCCACTTGTTTACCTATCGCTTCATAGTGACGGGATGAATTTCCGGTTTAGTTAGCGTCTTATATTAGGGTTCAGGAGTCAAATAAATTACTGTTCTTTAAAAATAAATCTTGAAAACATGTGTAAAAGCAGAAAAAATACATGAAAGACAAATGAGAACCAAATAAATTTTCTGTGCGCAGATTTAATTTATTTAAGCAATTTCTTTTGTAATGCCTGTTTCCGTGTTTATTTTTCCTTCAGTAGTTGTTTCAGCTAATGGAAGCAACTAAATTTGTGCGCACTGCGCAGATCTAATTTGTATAAGCAATTTCTCTTGTAATGCTGCATATTTCCGTGTTTATTTTCCTCCATTAGTTGTTTCAGCAAAGTGGCGTTTCACAGAGCGCCATTCTGAAGAAACCCTAGATAAGATTTTTCCACAATTCCACGTTCCTCCTTCAGTCCCAGTTCATTCCATACTGTGACTCAGGCACAAATGAGAGAGATGGTGTAAAACAGACCGTCTTAATGTAAGGACACTAGCACATGGATCTTCAGTATTGCCCAGTAAAACTAAGTAATAAGCTAAACTGATCGTAGCTTGTCTATGTGGATTAAAAGCATCTTTGTCTTTTCCAGTTTGACATACATCTTTGCAAAGGATCTGAAATGGTAGATTAAAAAAACAAATCCACTAAACAAAAGCGGTATTATAACCTAAATTATATTTTGAATACTTTAGAATTTTTTTGAATAGAAAACAAATTCACAGTAAAAGCCAACTACTGGACTTTATAGTAATAATATGTTATATTATCATCTGAACACTTGATTGTTTAGCTTTTGCTTCCTACCCATTTATGTTGATTGTGTTTAATTTAGAAATATCACGTTTTTGTTCTGCATTCTGCTGCTGCTTTTATTGTTTATAAAAAGGTACCATTAGTCTGAAATCATCCATGTGATCCACAGACCTCAGTGGAACCATCAGCGCCCCTGATGTTAAACTGAACATGGCCAGTGAGGGAGGCAGGGATCCATACGCCACCACCTTCCTGAGGCAGCGAGGCTACGGCTGGCTGCTAGAAGTGGAAGAAGATGACAATGAGGAGAGCAAGCCTCTTCTGTAAGAGTGTGTTTTAGGTAGTCTTAGAATTTGTGGCAAATAAGTTTGGGGGGAAAAGACAAATCTGTTATTTCAAGAAGTGTCGATGCTGCCTTGGTATAAGTAGGCCATTCCTTTTTTATCGAGCTTGGTTGGATGTTCTTTTAGAAATCTTTTTTATTTTTAAAGGTTTTGTTGGCTCTAGTGGCCTTTATTTGAAGGTAGTTTGACAGGAAGGATGGTAATGAGGGAGGAGGAGGACATGCGGCGAATGTCACCAGGCCGGGAATCGAGCCTGCGACCACCGGCATGGGGACTAAGGCCTCAATGCATGGGTTGTGCTTTGCCCCTGCGCCACCACAGCACCCCCTTTTAGAAATCTTTTGTTATTTGACTTTTACATTCTGAAGGAAAGAGCTGCTTGTATTAGTTTCTTTTATTATTCATTCAACAATGAACAGATTGTTTACATCTGACGCCATGCATCAGGTACCAGAAGGAAGGGATTATTGATGTATTGTTGAGTTATTTTCCCTACTTTACACCTCAGTGTGAGAAAGATCAGGTAATGCCAATTTAAATTTGACAGAAGCACAGTTATTTATAATGTATTCCTGTTTCTTACATGAATCTGACCTTTAGCCAATGTCAGGGTAAATATCCAATTATCCTTGTCTCATCTCCTGTGTGAGCAGGGAGGAGCTGGACATTGACCTGAAGGACATCTACTATAAGGTCCGCTGCGTGCTGATGCCCATGCCGTCTCTGGGTTACAACCGACAAGTAGTTCGAGACAACCCAGATTTCTGGGGCCCTCTGGCTGTTGTGCTCCTTTTCTCCATGATCTCAATCTACGGGCAGTTCAGGGTGAGCAGAATACGGATGAACACAACTGGTTGCTCGGGATGATTACTTGAAGCATCATCTGTTTACTCTAGTGATAATTCCCTGTGATCAGTGGGGTAAACCCTAGACCACTGCTACATAGGCACAAGGCAAGCAAAAGAAATAGCCAGTTATCATATTGTAATGTTCTGTTCTTTTAAATAAAGTCACTGTCTAGTGACTTTATTTAACCCACCTGTTTAGAGTTGCTTTTGAACCCTAATATGTGGAACGTTGACCAATATATTAGACGTTATTGATGATTTTGATGATGGCACTAATAAAAATTTAATGTTTGTCACTGGTTTCTCAACTGTTGAGCATATGTTGTTTTATAACTTTGTATTTTTATGTTTTTATTATGTAAAGCACTTTTAACTGCCTTGCTGCTGAGATTAAGAGGGCAATGGGAATGCACATGGGAAAAAACTTTGTCATGCAGGATTCACATGGGTGATTCCCTAGTTTTTGAAAGCAAGATCAAAACAAAGCATTCTGGGGTCAAAGGTCATTGTCCAAGCTTTAACTTTGGACTGCGTTGTCTTTTACACATGTAGGTTGTATCTTGGATCATCACCATCTGGATATTCGGATCACTTACCATCTTCCTGCTTGCTCGTGTCCTTGGTGGTGAGGTAGGTCCCGCCTCCATCACAACACAACCGCAACCAATCAGCGAGTTTTAAGTTTTCTTTATTTGCCAAAATAAGGTTGTTGTTTTTCTGAGTGCTCTTTTTGTCTCCTATGTAGGTTTCTTATGGCCAAGTTCTTGGAGTGATTGGATATTCTCTTCTTCCTCTCATTGTCATAACCCCTCTGCTTTTAGTGATTGGAGGGTTTGAAGTGGTGTCCACGTTAGCCAAAGTAAGTTCTATTTTATTAAAGACTCTTAATCAGACAGTTAATTGGATTTTTTTTTCTCACTATTTTAATCTACATTTGTGTAATTTAGACGTATTAGTGGATCAATTTTCTTCTATTTAACTTGGGGTATTTCTCCACTTCAGAAACCATTCTTTAATTGAAGAATGTAAATCTAGCCCCACAGATGGGCTATTTAAACAGTTTAAACATCAATCTCGAGAAAATACTGTGAGGATTGAGGATTATTTTAGACTGACAATTATAATGCAATACTTAAAGAAGTCCTATCCATCAAAGGAAGGTTGTTAAATCCTTCATTGTCTTGTGCCACTGCTGTTGTAGCTTTAAATGGTGAAACAAACCATTTAGAGGTTTTCATTTTGAGTAAGAACATTTGATTCCATGCTGGGCTTATTCAACACTGTATAGGCAAACTTATGTTTTACATAAATAGGATTTGGGATATTTGCACCATAAATGGGATGTTTGATGTCAGTTAAGGAAGAGGCCAACTTTTTTCCATGAATAGAATCTTTACACATATTGTTTATATGTGTAAACAATATGTTTACACATATAAACATATTTTGATCAGTGTTTGATCAAAAGCACTGTAGAAACTGTTATATTATTGGGTTCTTAATCTGGTGGTGATTACTTCAAAGTGATGATGTTGTCATGTGTTTCCTTTCCAGCTCTTTGGCGTGTTCTGGGCTGCCTACAGTGCTGCTTCACTCCTCGTCGGAGATGAATTTAAAACAAAGAAGCCCCTTCTCATATATCCCATTTTCCTATTGTATATCTACTTCCTGTCACTGTATACTGGTGTGTGACTGGATAAGTCAAAACTACAGACCTTATGGCCATGGACAGTGACCCTGAGTCATGTTGGGGGCATCAAACAACTAAACCCAGGAGGTCTTTTTTTTAAAGACATATTTGTTTTTTTGTTTGTTTTTTTAACTCTGGACAATTCTAGGCAGTGAGGACATTGGGAATATGACTGTAAATAGTTTTGCCCTTTTCTTTGTTCAATAAATGAATCAGATTTTGCAGCTTGTACCTTATTCTGCAGGTGTCTATATCATAGGTGCTTTACTGTCCCCATATGCCTGGTGTTAGTTGTAGTTTGTGAATCTGGACATCATTTGCTGGATTATAACCTTTTTAGTCAATCCACTCAATGTTTAACAAATATTTTTGTGCATACAGTGCGGTGGAGGAAAAGACGAGTAAGAGACTGCAACACTGTAGATTCCTCAAGATAATACACTCTGTTCTGTTATGGCAAACGTCCATTAATGAGGTGCCTTGTTTTTCCTTTGTCAACTCTATCAAAATAGAAAATCACCTTACAAATAGTTAAAGAAAAGAAATGGGTACTTTGTAAATTAATCATGTATTTGTTGACTGGTCACCAAGTTATTTATGCTAAATAACTAACATTCCTTTCAGAAATTAAAGAAAAATTTTAAATAAATGAATGAAATTGTTGTAAAATATGGCAGTTCTGTAGTTATTAAATAAAATAGAAAATGATCACTGAAGCATATGATGTTTCTAAAACATACTTTGTGATATGGAGGAAACAGTTTAAGAGATTGTCAGTTCCCTACTATATCAATTTGTTCATATTGTAGTAAAATGTGCTCCATGTTAGACTGGTTTGTAATGAAATGTACTTTAAAATAGATGAAAGACACTGTTAGCACACAACAATGCGCTAATAATTATTAGATTATGAGTCAGTTTTTGGGGACACGGCATAAGTAGATAGAAAAATGAAGTAATGTTTGAGGGAATTATAAAAAAAATGGGATTTCCAAGAACTAAATGTAGAGATGCAAATTAATTTTGTGAGCTTTCATGATTCACAAAGTTGAAAATGTCACCTCACCTGTAATAGCTCCAACTTTTCTTGGAATACTTTGCACCAGGGGAAAACAGGTTTATGTCATGGGGTTAGTTCAGGGTATGTGTATTTCATGTTGCTGAGAGTTTTCACATGTAATAAAAACAAATAAGTATGGCAAAAAAAGATGTTCTATCAGTTTTGCTAAGATACAATTATGATCCATGAACACATTAGTATATAGATAAAAGTATAAGTTATGTGATATAACAGTGAAAATACACAATGACTAGTGTTAAATGCAATTAAAAAAAATTAGATTATGCATGGAGGTAATAATTATTTACTTGCGCAGTAATAAAAATTTACAAGCAAAAATGTTCATCAGCTGTTCTCTCTATGGCTGTTCTCGTTTACTCTTGATGTTCTCGCGAGATGTATTCAAGCGGTACGCTAGCTCCGTGTTCCTATGGTGTAAGTGACAGAGCCTAGCCTGGAGTTCCTCAGCGCTGATGGTGAATAGCCACCGTGGCTGTGACGGGCGGAGAAGAAGCCGCAGAAGGCTGGGGAGTGGCAATTCGGAATCTGCCCCTTAGATGAATTCAATTTAAGTTTATCGTCAGGTTCTAACAAACCAAAAAGAGGAGGAAGGGGAAAAATAGGAAAGATGGCGGCCGCGGCCTCGCCGGGCTCGTCCACCTCCTCAGACTGGATTGTAGTGAGAGACGGTTGCCTGCGTTGCGACGAGGAAGGCCTGCGAAGTCTTTCCTACCACCCGGCCCTCAACGCTATCTTAGCCGTTACCAGCCGGGGAAGCATTAAAGTGATAGACGGAACTTCAGGGGCAATTCTTCAGGCTTCAGCACTGCACGGTAAGTACCGGAGTTCTCTGTCAAGCCCTGACAACAACACTTTCAGTTTTGACAAGCCAAATACAGTTTGTCAACAGACTGTGTAGGGACCAGCACCCTGATGTGTTAGCTGCTCCCGGCAGCCATACAAGTGGCCTGTTGGGTTTTTGACAGCTGGGATTGTTGCACACTGTTCTGGCTGCGTAAAACAAAGCATCCTCAGCATCTTGACATAGGAACGATTCTGTTATCATTAACGTCTGTATTTGGTGAATGGCATTCACTATTTGTCTCTATAGACTCAACATGACACCTCTGACTGTAGCTAATGGCTAGCTGTAGGACTTTGCACAGCGCTAACTAACCGGGCAATCTTCTAAAGTTCTGCCCGTCACACGCGGCCTGTGGTTAGGAAAATGGGTCCAGACGTAAACATTGGCAGTCGCTTAATAATGAATAAATGAAAACTGTAGGCTGTCTGAATTTGGTCTAGTTTAGGAAAGTGGTAATGCTTTTAGCCGCTAATGTATTTTGCTACTCGTCAGCCGCATAACTTCACAACTCACCGGCGAAAGTCAGTAGAAGCTACCAGCGTGATCCTGATGTTACAGTCACACAATGGTGGACTGTAACATCCCTGTAAAATGATAAAGGGGAAGCTGTTCCTGCTATAACTTAGCATTTAACCCTGTGACCGATCGAAGACTGAATGCCAGCACTGAGAGTACCAACACTTCATGTTAACACGTTTCTGTTGAGATCCGGTCAGATCAGAAACCGTGTCCATCATTTTTTGTTTTCTGTAGTTACTGTCTGTAATAATGCCCGATAGCATTTTATCAAGTTATGAACTCCTATAGTAAAATACAGGGACTTTATTTAATCAGACCGCATTATGGATTTGGTGTAGCTTTTAAAACTATATTTCATAAATCATATGTCATCTGATTGGTCATTCCTGCGAAAGCAAATGTTTGGTATATCTAGTCTTTTATTTCATATATGTTTGAAGTGTGATGAAAAGCGTTATTGACAAGTTGATTTCTCAGTTTGATAAGACAACCATGTTTACATGTTCATAAACCTGCAAATGGTTTTTAACTGTAAAAGTAGGACATGTTTTTTTAAGTTAAGTTCTGTATCTGGTGAATGTCTATGAAAAGCTGTGTGAGGTGGAAATATGGCAGACAAATCAAAACTTGAGTGTTTCAATGACAGGGCACCCTTGAATGATTGCAAAGGTGACAAAAAATTATTTCATGTTATGGTTTCTTGTCCAAGACAGCAATAATAATAACGTTCTACAGCATTAGATTAAACTTTCCTGGATGCTTTCTCTCACAAAATGTTGCTTACTTTAGTAACATGAACCTAAAACAGATTTTAGATTCATATCCTAATTTTAAGAGGCAAATTCTTTATTAACAAAGTCTTTAAATGAAAATGTTAAACTATGTAATAAGTGATATATTCAAAACTTTCAGCATATTCATCAGCTGATGTCTTCCAGGCAGTCAGTGCCTACTTTCAGCGGCAGAGTTAATTCCAGTTTAAGATGTTAGAATACAGTCAAGCATTGAGAATTAGTGTTGAAATTATATGCTGAACATTAACTCTGTGGTTTAATTGGGTCAAAAACTGCTCTGTGTTGACCTTAAATATTGTGTTCACAAATATTATTAAATAAAATAGTTTGAGAAGGGGGGGAAACATGGAATAGGAACTTTTCCTATGTTTTAAGAAAAAACACACATGTTGATGTATTCTTAGAGGGATAATTCAGTGAAAAATCCATTTAGCTCTATTTGACAATGTTCCATCCAGAGTTCTCTCTATGTTCCAGTTTTACAAAATAATATCCGCAGTTGTTTTACAAAGCATTTCCACCAACTGTTGATATTTTACTTTTTTTTCTTCTTCTTCTAATAGATACATGCAGTTGTAAATCAGATAAAAGAAAAACCTGCCTCGATGTTCATCCGGAGTATTTCATGTAAATTTGCTCATTGGTCAGAACCTGTTTCTGTTCATGTTAATTGGATCATTGAAAAAGCTGATGTTATTAACAGTTGTATAACCTGTTAACGAGCCTGCAGACTGCCTCTACTCTTTCCACTGGAAACTTTTATGTGCTGTTTGCAGCAACAGGTGGAGGAGGAAAGGCACTACTGTATGCACTTTATTAAAACAACTCTGGGATCTCATTAAAGACATTTAAAATGTTACAATAAAGTTTTAACAGTTTAGGCTGACAGTTTTTATTTTGGATTTAAAACGCTGACGTTTTCAGATCATACCTCATCATTAGCTTAGTTTGGTTTTTGATCTGTCAAACATTAAACAAACGGTAAAAATGGCACACTTCAACGAGAATAAAATGTCTAATTAGCATCAGACTAACAGAAGCTGACTTTCTTTTGAAATTACCTTCAGTCAGTGCTGCTTACAGCTGAACTCATTGTCCACTGAAAACGTAGATGTTATGTCTTTATACACTTGGCCTTTTTATATCTCCGATGGCTTTAATAAATCTTCTTTAACTCTGGTTTTCCAGAGTGATCAGCTTATCAGGGTTATGAAGTAAGGTAAAATGTAGTCAATAGCACGTGGAGAATCATAAGCATTTTGACTAATACGGACTTACTCCACTTAGTATGTTAATGGAGTAAGTAATGGTGCACTAAGGCTTTTATGAGGCTTTTATTTTGAAATTTTCAGTAAGCTTCATTTTAATTGACCACACTAATCCCATGTTTAACAGTAGCTTGGTTAAGCCAGTTACATAATGCCCAAAACACCAATTACCTGTTGTGAAAAATGTGAAGGCTTTTATTTTGTAGGGTATGTGTTGCTCTGATTTTGACAGTCCAAAGTGATTGTCTGTAGTTCTAAATGCCAACTCAGCCCTCTTCTGTAGTAAGTGAGAGTTCCGCCATCACTTAAGTTCTAAAGAGGAGCTCAAGGTGGAGAAAGTGTTCTGTCTTTGTGAGACACCCAGTCAGTTTTTCTGAATAAAGCAGTCCGAACAACCGGCTCCCGTTCAGGAACCGTGAGAAGTATTCAAAAACCGTTTGACGCGTGTAAGAGGGCCATTTCTCATCTCTGATAGTACCACGATTCATATCTGTACCTCTCTCATAGTAATGGCACGGATGAGAGGGAGACGGTGTGCGCTGAGCTCTGAAATTTTTGAGAAAAGGATGAAAATAAATGGCTGGGAGCCTGAAGTTACCCTCTGATGCCAGTTCACTCTGAAGCACGTTGGCAGAAAACCGTAAGCCCTAGAGAAATGTTGCACTGGGGGAAACCCTGATGTGTCTCATAACATACTGCCACACAACATGGTGGCAGTTTTAATAAAGATGGTAAGAACATATTTTTGTGAAAGTCTATCTATAAAGCAAAACAGCCCCTCTAGCTGACTCGGTTAATCTCTGTTCCAGTAGAGGTGACGGATCGGAGCTTCCAGTTGGATCTGACAGCTAACTGATTAATGTTATCCTGTCGTTATGTGCTAGCTAAACCAGGCGGCCGCGTCAGGTGCCAGTACTTCCCTGCAGTCGACAAGGTGCTTTTTGTGGACGACTACGCCGTCGGGTGCAGGAAGGACCTGAATGGCATTCTGCTCTTGGACACGGCCCTACAGCCGCCGGTGGCCAAGCCGGAGGACGTGGTTCAGCTGGAGCTGCCGGTGACAGAGGTGAGGCTGCACTGTCGCGTTCAGACAGGAAGTACTTGATGTTGTTGTAGTTGTTGTACGTGGAAGTTTGACGCTTATCATGTGTTTGTAAACACGTTGATCTTGGAGTTCTGTCTTTTGAAGTAAGAAATGTTTTACCTGATAAATTTATTAAATTATTGGGCTTAACTGATGCCTGATTATCAAGAAATATGAACGATTGAAGGTTAGCATTGTTCAGAGTAATTGTAGGAGAAACATTGAATCTCGGAGCAGAAACATCCTTCAGAAGGGAAGCAGACTACATCTGCATTCTAGTAGCATTTTTTTTAAAGAACAGAGATTCAAGAGGAAGTTGTTTTTTTTTTTTACCCTCACTGAAAGAGGCTGAAAATAAGTCGTCTCTGGTAATTACATCCAATATGTAATTTATTGTATTCCGTTAGGATTTTGGAAACATATTCACCTCTTTTAAGGCCTTTTAGCTGAATATCGTTTATTGGCCTAACATGCAGTGACAGTCCATTATGATGCATCAATACTGGAAGAGCAAGAAGCTCAGATTATAACCGGAACAAATTGAAGTAAAATTCTTAGATAATTTCACACGATTTATTTAGATGTGTTTACTCCTTGGTGAAGGAGGAGGAGGTGACTGATTTCAGTTCCCAACCAGAACTTGGACTTCATGAGAAAACAGGGCAGGGTTTTTTCCTAACAGAAATGTTTTTGTTTATTTAGGCGCAGCAAATGCTGTCAGCATGTCAGGAGAAGATCGATGTGTCCAGCACTGAGGGGTATGAACTCTTCATCAGCCAGCTCAGAGAAGGTCTGAAGAATACCTCACATGAGACTGCGGCCAATCATAAAGTAGCTAAGGTAAGCTAATGAGAACAGAATGTGGCATAAAGAGAGAATGCAGCAAATTTCTACTTAACATGTTGCAGTGTTGGTCAGATTTATTGGCATCTCAGATAAAGACTTGTGAAAATCCTTCATATAAAAGTGCATATAAAACTATGAGTTCAACAATTTATTTCCCATGTAACTTGAAGGCCTTTTCTCGAACCTCTTTCAAGACCTTTTGTGTTTTTGACAAACGAATGAGACTATGACACCAGCTAAACTGCGAGTGGGCTGGTTTTGAAGAAAAATGAAACAAATAAATGAAGGGAAACCAAAGTGGTTTAAAACTCCTCTTATCGTCACCACTGGGGGGCAGAATAGCAGAAGGAGGAGAGCTCAAATGTAGCATATCAGCAGTATAACTTTTTGCTTATATATATATATATATATATATATAAGAGGTAGAGGTATATATATATATATATATATATATATATATATATAAATAAATAAGCAATGAGGTTAACTACAGCTAGAGTAATGCAAGGTTTGTTGGAGGAGACAGACCAGAGCAGTCTGGGTTGCCAGGAGACAGCTGACTGGTGGGTCATCACTTGAGGGAAGTTTGATTGTAAATGAGAGAGAAGGATTTTGCAAAGAAACTACATTTTTGTGGGATCTTTAAAACAAAAAACAACCAACCAACCAACCAACTCAAATATTGTTTGAGTTGGTTGTTTTACAGATGAATGCTGATGTGACAAAACACTGTAGCTGATTCACCTGTAGCAGCAGCAGCAGTGATGGTAGGAGCATGCTCTGAAACAAAGCGTCTATCCTGATGTGTTGGCTTTTGAAAAATGAAAGTTGTCTGTATTGATGAACATTGCAGTTTGTTGGAAGAACAGAGAACTAAAATACTGTGTAGTTTCACACATAGAGCAACAATTGGGAAATTTTCAGGTGGGGATGCTCTGATTAGGTTTTTTGCTGCCGATTGCGATCACTCATGAGAGCCGATTACTGCCGATCACCAATACCAATCACATGGATTGGCTGTCAAGTTTTCTCTTTAGGTATAAATGCTGCTATGTGATTTGTCAAAATAGATCCATACAATCGCCTAATTAAGGCAAAAATACGCAAAAAGCATGCAGTATTCAGTCAAAAAGACAACTGTAAATCCTGCAGTCAGTAGTACAATAATTAATAGCAAGTCTCTCAACATCCTAAATTATACGCAGTCAGATGAGTCTCACAACACCGCCTATATCAAATAACATCTAGTGAAAAAGGAAACATTCATTCAAAATCAAATGTAAAATGTAAATTAAAATAAACAATCCTAAGTTACTAAATCCAAACTGCCTGTAAAGCATGGCTAATTACACTGGTTGGTTGTTTCTGTCAGTGGTGTTAGTCTGCAGAATACAGTGAGGAGGAGGAGGAGGAGAAGTAGCTCGATTTACCCCCCCCCCCACACACACACACAAATTATTTGTCTCACGTAGGACAGCAAAAGTTTTAGTACATATGTTAAAACCTTTTTAAAGCTACATGCAAAGTATGAGATACAAGTGTTTTTTGTGATCGGCAACTAAAGAGTTTGTTTGATTGGTCATCACCGATCATATTTTTTCACGGAAATCAGCTGAGTATGATCGGTGGCTGATCGAGTGGTACACCACTATTTTCAGTTTATGATCAGAAAATATGAAAGAAAAACTCCTGATGGTTTTAAATTAAGTGGGCATAAACTTAATTTATACACAGGTAGTATGTTTTAATCCTATACATTTTGGGTCATAAACTGTCCGATATAATGGTGAACATGTTTATTTAGCAAAAAATTGGCCAGTGGTGTCTGACATTCTTTGGTATTGAATGAATATTCTCATAAAATAAGGGAATAAGAATCACTGAGTCTAATTTGGGTGTTAAGTTTTTCGGTCTAGTCAAAGGCCAAAAGGTCAAAGAACAATGCTAGTTTTTACAATCCCAGATTGTAAAAAGTAGCCAGATTGGCTACTTCATGTGTTTGAAAGATCATGGTGCTAAATAATGATGAAAGGCTATGGACTCTGCAGCAGGCACTCTTCTTCTTATTTAAACTAAATTTTGATAGTTTGTGCACATAAAACAAGAATCAAACTTGTTGAATAAATCAAACTTTGATCCCATTGCAGTTGTAACTTTGTTTTATGAACACTGTTATTGTTCACCTTGTTTATCTTCCTCTATCTTCTTCTCTATTGCTTTTTTACAGTGGGCAACGGTCACTTTCCATCTCCCCCATCATGTACTGAAGTTAGTGGCTGGAGCCATCGTCAGCGAGCTGAAGAAGATAAACCAGAACGTAGCTGCCTTGTCTGTAGCCTCCTCCATCATGGACAGGCTCTCCTACCTCTTGTCAAGCGCCAGGCCTGAGCTCGGGGTGGGCCCTGGACGCTCTGTAGATAGGTTAGACCACTACGTTTATACCTTATGAGTCTAGGAATTAGCTTATTTTGGGGGTTAAACGCTCAACTTTTCATAGAATTCCATTTTGCACATAAGCATCGATTAAAAATGTCAGTTTCTGTAATCTTTTGATGCAACACATATTTTTTGTTTACTTTAATGTTAATGGCCAAACCTTTTAGATCAACTTAGATAAAGGAACTTTTATAAATAATGTTTTTTTTTATTTTTATTTTACATATTTGTTAAAACTGTCACATCATTGTGACAGTTTGTTACCAGAAAGAGAATCTGTGAAGCAATCCATCTCCTCAACCTCCATCCTGACCTATTGTTGCTGCCTGAAGAAATGCACCGCTCCCAACCAAAAACCACAAATCAGAGCCAGGAGGAGGGTCTTAGCGCTGTCAATCAACCTTGTGTAGTCACTGCTCACGATGGGGAAGCAACTTACAGTTACAGAGAAACTGTTTATCTGCCGTCATTGTTGGCTATGCTAACTAGCCTGAGCATTTACAACAGGATCTGTTGTCAGGAAAAAACTGGCAGCACCACATGAGATTATGATCGACTGTGTTAAGTCCGGGCTCTGATTGGTTGTTTCTAGTTGGCATTAAGAGAACCCCGCCCCCCCCGCCCAGATAATCTGTCTTGTCACAACTTGGTGACAGCATCAACAAACGTGTGGGAAAAAAAAAAAAAATTATCTAAAAGTTGCATACTGCAACTTTAAGATTCCAACTTGCAGAGGATTTCAGGCAGCGTTGAACATATGAAGAAAACGCTTTTTCTGCAAATAAAACCGATGCACTGGTCATTTCCAGACCAGCAGTCAAAACATGGTTTGCTTCTAAAAAACGTTGCTTTCTGCAGATCCCTGATGTACAGCGAGGCCAACAGGCGGGAGACGTTTACATCATGGCCACACGCTGGTTACAGATGGGCTCAGCCTGATCCGATGGCTCAAGCAGGGTTTTATCACCAGGTAACGGGGAGACACATTTTACTATACTAACATATCTAAACACCAGCATGTAGTGAAGCGACTGGTTGCCTAAATGACAATGCAAAGCATCAAGGTGGTATTTGAGATGATGAGTCTATATATCTACACTAAGGCTGGACAATATGACTGAAACGTATTGTCCAGCCTTATGGTAAATGGACTGAACTTATATAGCGCTTTTCCGCTAACTACTCTGTATATTAAACTTGTGAGCTACTGAAATACATCAACTTTTTATAAATATTAACATTTATTGAAAATGACTGTAGTTAAGGACTGCTACAGTGACGCAGGTCATCCCTGAAATTCTGATTTATAGAATCTCAAATCTAAATCTGCACTGTGTTACAGAGAGTAAACACAATTAAAACATGCTTTATCTGCAACATCAGTCATTAAAATGGCACATTACTGAAGTATTAAAATTTAATAAGATGGGTACATTAATGATATTATATCAGCCATTAGGTAATGCATACATTTGTGTTTAGGTCAGGGGTAGTTATCAAGGAAAGGATATTTATCAGGGCGAAATGACATAATTAGAGTAGCCATACTGTTGCAGAAGTATGTAGTCAGGTTTGTAGCTTTTCTACTAGTGAAGCAAATTTGGGGCAGTTTTATTTTGGTTCTTGGTTGTTCAGTTAGATCCATGGCCTCACTTCTCCCACTCTTTGCATGTTGGACGTCGGTAGCAGTACTAAATTCAACCATCAGTCAGCAGTAAATATACTTTCTGTTTTTTATATTTACAAGTTTTATTGCCATTCTATCTTTCTGTCCACAGCCTGCCTCAACAGGGGATGACAGAGCTATGTGTTTCACCTGCAGTGTGTGTCTAGTCTGCTGGGAGCCGACGGATGAACCCTGGTGAGTGGAGTACAAATATTAATAGCAGTTAGCCGCCAGCTACAGTATCGACATCAACGTTTATGGATGCGTCACTTGCTAACAGCGCTTCCTTGTGTCCCCCAGGTCTGAACATGAGAGACATTCTCCCAACTGTCCATTCGTGAAAGGAGAGCACACTCAAAATGTTCCTCTGTCAGTAACCCTGGCGACCAGTCCAGCTCAGTTCCCCAATAGTCCTGACAGCTCAGACAAGATCGCCTGCTATGGGTTTGGCAGCTGCCCACAGTTCCTAGCTGCTGCCACAAAGAGGGGCAAGATCTGTATCTGGGATGTTTCTAAAATGATGAAGGTAAGAGCTGTTAATGCACGAATCTGAAGTCTGACCTATTTTCACTGTGTTAAGCCTTTGGTTAAGACAGCAATTTTGTGCTCAACAGGTGCACCTAAAGTTTGATGTGAACCCATACGACCCGGCCATCCTCCGGCAGCTGATCCTGTGCAGTGGTGAGCAGGGCCAGCAGGCACTGACCGAGTCTCGAAGGCCCACTCTCACTTGGTTGGAGGAGTCCTCTTCCTGCTCTGACCTGCCCAAGCTAGAGGGGGATAGGTAAGGCATAAGACAGTCTATAATGTCAAACTGGCTCTATTTCGTGTTAGACACAGGAAATCATTTCTGCCTGTAGCCATTAGACTTTATTATGCCTATGCCTGAGTACCTTAAATCAAATTTTTTCTGCACTCATTTATAGATTAACATATTTGCATGTGTTTGTTTATTTATTTATATTCTATAAATCTATTACTCAGGCAGTTCTGTCATAGAAATCTTAACTGCAGTAAATAAAACAGATAAATAAAACAAAATGACGAAGCATTTCAAACACTGAGACCTCAGAGGAAAAACAACATTCATCCTTTGCATTTTTAACTCATAAAACCAATAATGGTTATTAGTGTTTTGAATTTCCAAATAGTTTTTTAGTTCATCTCATGTTCAAGGTTCATGGTGAGAAAATATTTTTTCTAAAATCGGTGACTCTACTAAGCCACATATATTGAAGTTTGTAGATAAAAGTTGTGTGCTTAAATTTTAAAAATCAAATCAAATATACTTTTTTATTCTGACAAACTACAGCAATGTGAAAACATTTTCAATATTTAATTTCAAGATGTATTCATAAAATGTATTAATAAACATGCAGTAGCTGTTTATTAAATGTTTTGACAATTTATTAATAGTTTTTTTCATCAATACATTGTGCCACAATTGGCACTTTGGGGACATTTGTGATCTTTATGTGGCTCAAAATTAAAATGAGTTTAAGACTCCTGATTTAGATTCACCAACTGAGAACTTCCAGAGCATGAATAACACAGTCACCAACCAGAGGCAAACAAATGCCGCCAGATTGAATACTTGTTGATAAATTAAACATTTAAATGGTAATATGTCAAGTCGAGGAGGTCATAACAAATGTTATTTAAAAGGCTGTAGCCTGGGGATCTGCAAGCTATTTAATTACAACCCGTTGGTGTTGAGCCCAGTCAGAGTATAATCAGTCATAATAGTACATTCAAATTAAAAAATACTTTATTGGTCTCAAATTGTAATTCAAAATACTGAACCTTTAGTAACATTCGGGTAATTGTTGTCATGTTTGCACTAGTTCTGACCAGCACAGTTAATCTAATATGGACGTTTAGTCACTAGCGTTGCTTTTTCCTATGTTAATAGTACTTTTTTTTTTTTTAATTAATAAACAGCGGTTCTAATGACACGGTATGAAATTGTTCAACAAAACACAGGAAGAGCTAAAAGTTAAAATGACTGTAAAAAAAACAAAAAAACCTGCATGCGCACGCACGCACGCACACACACACACACACACACATACATACACACACAGTGACAACTGGTATGAATTTATTGTCTCTTTTGTTCTGAGGTTTTTGATCACTTTTTCAGTGATGACCAGCTGGAGGACTCTGACAGCGAGGAGCCTTCACGATCAGAATCGATAACAGGTAAGTAACCGTTGTTAAGGTACTGCTTACCGTTAATGAAATACATCTATGTTTTTCCAGAGTCTGAGCAAAAACATTTTAAATTATCAAACGTCATAGGTCTCACAATACAGTTTAAACAACCTCCTAACTGTATTGATCATGTTGCAGGTCAGCCATCCCAGTGGGAGAGCATGGACTTGAGTCTCAGTGTGACAGCGCTCAGTGTGCTACAGCAACCAGAGAAACTTCAGTGGGAAGTAGTTGCCAGTGTTTTGGAGGATACTGTCAAGGACTTGGAGGAGCTTGGTGCAAACCCCTCATTAAACCAAACAAAGGCCAACAGCCAGGCCAAACCAAAAGACAAGGTGCCTGAACACCACAACATTCCCTTTCCCTGCTTGCTAGCTGGAGGGCTTTTAAGCTACCGCTCAGCCTCCATTACCCCCATGGATGTTCCACCATCTCCCTCAACTTCAACACGCAGGACCACTGATGGTCCACTAAGGACTCAGGCTGCTGAGCCACATGCTGCATCTCTACAGGAACATGGTCCAATGGAGATAGATCCTTGCCACCCTCAGTCTGGTACCCAAGAGCAAGGCTTCTCTAACTTGGCAGGTTCTCAGCTGCTGAGTCCCTCCTCTATGCCAGCTGTGCGCAGGACTGTACCTGTGCTACTGCTATATAGTATTAGAGAGGTGGATGACAAATCCTCAGGGCAGGTATTTGCTCAGATGAACAATTTAATGAGCAAGGGTCTACATGAGGAAGGCTTTACTGTGCCACAAATCATTGAAATGGAGTTTGATACACATGAGCAACTACTTCTTCAAGACCCTCCCATCACATACATCCAGCAGTTTGCTGATGCAGCTAATCTAGCAGGGATAGATGGGCATGTGGACAAATGGAACACACTGGCAGCAGCAACTGTCTCCAACCCCCCTCGACCCGGAACCCTGGTACAGTGCTTAAGGCTTCCGAAGCAGCTGGAAGAAGAGAATCTTTTTGTGGACTCCATAATGCCGTGTTGGGACGGGGTGCACCTTTTGGTTGGTCTGAAGCCTTGCGGTTTTGAGTCTCTAAGTGCTTCAAACCAAGTTGAGGCTCTTAACAATCTAAACCGCCTCCACTCAGCCCTTTGCAACCAGCGCGAAACAGACTCCCTTCGCCCGTTGGCCAATGGAATGGAAGGCCATCTCCCAGGGGGGTCTCCACCTCAGACCCCCTTCATAGTACCTCCAGGAAACCACCAGCAGCAGCAGGAGAGGTCCCAGAGTCGTGGGAGTGGAGGGGGCTATCTCGCACTTTACAAGCTCAATTACTCCACCCGGATTGTCACTCTGGAAGAGGAGCCGATCAAAGTACAACAGATTTGGGACCCTTGTGATGCCATTACTTCTCTAATTTTGCTCCCCCCAGATGTGCTTGACAGTAGAGAAGATGAGAGTGAAGAGGCCTCCGAAGAATCAGTTCTTTCAGCTTCAAAAAACGGTTTTTCTGGGCCCGGGGCAGAAATTGAGACTGCATGTGAAGCGGGCACAACTGGGAGTGCTGGTAACATCACCAGTCCTTCCACCTCTGCCTACAGCCACAAGGAATGCAAGAAGGCAGAAATGACAGGTCTAGGACACCTGGTGGTCACCACACAGGCTGGCTTTATCATGATATTGGACCTATCCACTTTGGAAGTTCTAGCGAAGGTGGAACCACCCAAAAAGGATGGGTCAGTTGAGGAAACTGACCCATTTGTCTCAGTGACATACTGTTCTGGAACGGACCGCCTTTGTGCCTGCACTAAAGGTAAGGACTGTTTTCTGTTCTTGAATATTTCTGCAAGCACAGTTTTTACTTTTAAGATGGAGTGAAAGTTTGGAGAGTGATTTTGACTGCAGAACTTCTACAAGTTCAATTTAAGGGTGAAAAAAAGAGACATTCACACTTTCATAATAGGTCAATCATTCACACATGTCTGAAGCAGAGCTGTGGCTGAGAAATAGCAAGGACATATACACACAACTTAAAAAATTTTGTGGTTTTATCAAATCAGTGTATAGGTAGAAGACCTTATGTAAAGCTTTGTGTTGCTTGTATACTATGAGAAAGTCTTCGGTTGGGTTTCAACACACCAAAATCATTCATTCCTAACCACAAAAATAACCAAGTTTCAGACAGAGGTATGCTGTAACACCTTAATTCTTCTTTTGCGTTGAAAACCAATTTTCACTATCCTGATAGGAAACCAGCCCCTTGATCTCTGCTTTGCTTCATGTCCATGTCGGATTTTACCCATTTGCTAATGTTTGGTTGAGAGTTGTGTGTGTGTGTGTGTGTGTGTGTGTGTGTGTGTGTGTGTGTGTGTGTGTGTGTGTGTATGTATATATATATATGTGTGTGTATAGCGCACCAGCTCTGTGAAATTGTGTGTGCTGTAATGCTGTAAACAACTATTCCCCACTGCGAAGAGAGAAGTATTGAGTCAAACTATATATTTTGCCAGTAATAAAATGCCTTCAACATTCATATTGGTCCAACTTTAATTGTTCAATATTTGCAAGTGTGACTAACATGGACTGAATGGCTTCTTTCACTTCCTCTGCTGCGATTACTAAAACTCAACACAGACTACAATTCTAAAACATGTACGTAATCATTCACAACCCCTCCTTTTGTTCACTGATCGTCCCGGTTGAAATTCTACCAGAGGAATCAAATTCAGTGTGAGAAATCCCAGATGGAGCACTGAAGGGAGATGAGAATTGAGCAGAATTGTGTATGCAGTGGCCAGGCTGTTTTCACAGGCCTTTGTTCTTAAAGACCCAATAATTTGATTGTTAGTTTCTCATTTTAGAGTGAAGGGGAAGAAAATGTTTCTCTTCTGCTCTAGCTCCAAAACCGAACTTCAATATTGCAGTGTAGACCAGATTTAGCCTTGAAAAATCCAATCTATGCATTTTTTTAAGCTTCAAATTTGTGTGGATTTCTCGAAGCTATGTTTTCCACATGTTGCAGAGTCTTCCGGTCTGTTCCACTGCAATCTGTACAAAAATTGTGGGGGAGTTTGTGAAAATACTCTCACTAGTACCTTGGTAGATTTTTGAGAATCAATAGAGAATGTGCATCCTTTGCTGACTCTTCTTGGACAGGTGTGTCTAGTCTTATAACTCCAGAGGAAAATCTTAGGGGTGTGGACTGAAAAGACGGTAGTGTTCCTGATCCACCTCATGAGGTTGAAGTGGTTGCTCTGACTCAGGCTAAAATTATGTAGTTAGTAACTCATCTCTCATTATTCTGGAATGTTTACTTGATGCTAATAAATCATTTTTTTCTTTTCTCATTGGTTAAATAATTTAGCTAGTTTTAATTAAGTTAGTAGGGATGTAATATCTTGTCATATAAAAATGTCAAATATTTCCCACTGAGGGGACTGTTAGTCAGTGTGTCTTTGCCTGAGCAAGTTGTAGAAGATTCCCTGACTACTTTGTGTCTGAAAGAAAGACCGAACTCCAGGGCCAATCTGTTAGAATCTTCATTGTATCTGTATAGGCTTTTTTTTCACTGTGAGATGAATACATGGACTTCTGTAGAAGCATAGTTGAATGGGGTACAACCTGAGACTCCCTCTTTGGTATGTCAAAGTACAATACTGTATTTTAAGGTTCAAATCTTCCAAAGCTTCAAATCCGTCTGTCCGTCCACCCACCCATTCAGTCATCCCTAGTGGGGACGCGAAGGGTGCTGCTGCCTATCTCCAACAAGCGAGAAACTTCAAACTATTTTCCCAAATCTTTTATTTTTAATCCCAGCAGAGCTATAGTGAATTGGTGTACTAACATATTTTATATGTAAATGTAAAATTTTTCCAGTTTTACCAGAGATTAATTCAGGATGTTGCAATTGTTTTCTGAGTAAAAAAAAAAAAAGACAATATATAACCATTTACTTTTATCCGAAAATCATTAAAAAAAAATTGTATTCCATAAATGCTCGCTCAGCTGTGAAAAACACTTCTGCTTATTTTGCGAGACCTGGAATTTGAAATATTTAAGTATGTCATGTTAGCATAACTTCAGTTTCTGAAAAGTTCCAGGATGTCATCTGTTGTTACTTTGTGACTGATTTTGAGCAACATTACACATCAAGCTCCAAAACATAAACTATACCTTTCTACATAGTTACTGCTTACATCCTGGGGTATGGTTAACAGAACTGAATAGGTCAGCAGTACTATGTCATAAATGGACAAGTAGGATTGTTATGCTGTTGTTTTGTAACCATTTAGTTCATTAGTTCCTTGTTGGCTAAAGTCAACAGAAATTATTTAATTGGTAAGTTTAACAGTCTTGGTAGATTGTTTTTTCATTCCTTCAGATATTTTTATGTCATGGTCACTGTTTGTCTCTAAAGGTGGAGAACTTCATTTCCTTCAAATTGGAGGAGTTTGTGATGATGGGGATGATGGAGATATGTTTATAGATGGCCCCCTTTCTAAAGGGGCTGAGCCGCTGCTTGAGGGGGCCAAGCCCTCCTCCAACCCGTCCAGCCCTGGAATCACAGGTAGGAGAGGGACAATAAAACACTCCGTCAGTTTTTAAACAAAAGCATGTCATTTATTATTATTATTATTATAAAATGGCCTTTGTGCAGGAGTGGACCTCCTAGTGGACCAACCTCTGACCACTGAGAGTCTGGCGTCATTGATGGAGTTGACCCGGTTTGAAACGTTGACGCCGCGTTTCTCGGCCACCGTTCCACCGTGCTGGGTGGAGGTGCAGCAGGAGCAGCAGCAGCGGCGCCACCCACAGCACCTTCATCAGCAGCACCATGGCGATGCGGCCCAACACACCCGCACGTGGAAGCTCCAGAGTTACAGGTGATACTTCAGGCAACTTTTTCACTAACCTCCCATGTCAGTCAGGGCTGCCACCAACAAATGTTTTTAAACTGAACGGTCTAATATAGTGGAGAACTGTAGCAACAGATGTTCTTCCAAAAATCTAAAGCTATGTCATTTTTTGTAGTAAACTTTGGCTTTTATTTTATTTTATTGTATTGCACTGGTTGTGAAACTGATTTAACATATTGAAGGAACCACAAATGAATCCGTTAGAACAAAATGCTCTTTTTAAGAAACTTCAAAAATTTCATAAAGTTTAAAACAATTAAGGAAGCCGACTTCCTGTTTCTAATGATGACGTTGTGTTTTTCAGCTCCAGCTGGGACGAGCATGTGTTTGAACTGGTGCTGCCTAAAGCATGCATGGTGGGCCATGTGGACTTCAAATTTGTCCTGAATCCCAACATTGTCAACATTCCTCAGATCCAAGTCACTTTACTGAAGAACAAAGCACCAGGGCTGGGAAAAGTCAGCGGTGAGAGCCAGTTTCTTTCCCAGCACACATTCCCCGTAAATGTCTTTACTGTGTGGAAGGATAGGGACAATCAATAATGAAAAAAATGACAATCATCATTATTTGGTGAAAAAAGAGGGCATAGGTTATTAGTTTACACTTCTTTCTGCTACTTTTCTGAACAGTCTAATATTTTGGTAACCGTTTATATTTCTTTTAGTTGTTGCAAGAACGGTTTGTGTTGTAGTGAATTATTAATAAAGTGAAATAAAAGTATTTCATGCACTCATTTATAAAGTCACTAATTGTATGTAGTGACTATTATTTGTTAAGGGATTACTCCACATCAAAATAGTGACAAGCTGTTCAGATCAACACTGCTGAGCAATGCAAGTCTGCACATTATGTGTTTCTGATGCATGATTTTGTCTTGGAATGTAAAGTGTTTCCATACCAGTGAATTGACTGTAATTGTTGTCTGTAGTCAGCTCAAGACTTCACAGTCTCATTGCTGGAGTTCTTTTCCTTGTCTGAATAGGTGCCGTCTACCCGGGGATGCTTTATAGCAACATCTGTTGCTTTTCTTGTCCTTCTGCTGTCTTGACAAAACACTGCAAAACCAATGTGGATCCTTCACTGTTAGGACTCTGATAGACTTTTCCTTCCGACTGAAAGACAAGACTTCCTGCTGCTCAGGAGCCTTAGATCAACTTTTCAGCCTATCACATTGTTTCTTTGAACAGCCAGCACAGGAAAACCTAACACAACACCATTGCTATGTTTACTCAAAAAGCTTTGAGAACATAAATATGGACAAAAGTTGGACTTGACCAACCTTAAAGCCTACCGTGCCATATGAGGATGAGCACTCCGTACAGTAGGATTAAACCAGTGAATTTATTATTTACTTTGTTCTGCAGATACAGCGGTGGACAGACAGATTGCTTTTCCTCTCTCAAACGTCTTGCAGACCAACGGGGACAAGACCAGCCAGCCTCTTCTGCAGGACTTCACAGAAGACATCCACTTCATGGACATTGAGGAGACATCAGGTGAGAAACGACTGTAAAATTCAAGATGAATAAGTTCATTATCTGCCTACGGTTCACACTTCAGGAAAATATCAGTCCTCTGAACTTTTCCCACTTGTTCATAAGGTTTTAAAGTAACCAGGTGGAGCCTCATTAAGGTGTGTTTTAATCCAGTTGGGTCTAGTGAGTAAATCTTGTTCTTTAAACTCTGCAGAACCGAAGACCAAACTCTGTTTTCCTTCTCTTGTCTCTCGGCTGGAGTTCAGGTTGCTGAAGCCGTTGAAGCCTCTGAGTGATTCAGCGGTTCTGTGTGTCTTTTGCAGGATCGGTGCTGTGTCCATTCCTTGAGGACCATAAGGAGGATATTTTGTGTGGGCCGGTGTGGTTGGCCAGTGGGCTGGATCTTTCTGGTCACTCTGGCATGCTGAGCCTCACCAGCCCCAAGCTGGTCAGAGGTAAACACAATCTGCTGCTTTCAACTGAAACCTGCCTTTCCAGTTCTGTGAGATAAACAGCTGATAGATGCTAAAGATAGCAACCGCAAAGCAAACACTGGTTAGATTTTTGAAGTGTTTTCTCTGCTATGTTTGCTTGGTCTCTCCTGCAGTGTAGTCGCAGTATGTTTCTATGTGTTTTTGTTGGAAGTGTTAAGTTATCTCCACATCTACGGAATGTCTTCTAACTAAACGCGATGTCACCCTGAGGCGTCGCGCCATTAAAATATGTGCTTGTGCTGCAGGCATGGCGGGAGGGAAGTACCGCTCCTTCCTGGTTCACATCAAAGCGGTGAGCGACAGTAGCATGGAGGAGAGCCCGAGGCCAGTAGTGAGGTTGCCCAGCGCCAAGCCTCAGAGCTCCAAAGCTCACTCATTGTCCTCCCTGCTGCAGCAGACCCAGGCCTCCAAGGTGAGACTCTCTATGCTGGTAGTTAAACTCCTGGGCGATTTGGTTCAGTTTTAAGAATATCTTACAAACTTTAGTAACGGCTTGCTTGAGGAATTATTCTGTTTTAAAGTATTTCATGGAACTGGTGCAAAGCTCTGTTATGAGATGGGCAGATCTCACAAAAGCTGCCATGTCAGAACTGTTAAGTTTTTAAAACTGCAGCGCGTGACTCCGGGTGAAGTCCTCATCACCGGTTGATTTCTTGGTGATGTAACATAGGAGAGAGCTGCTACGGGGAAGACGGAGGGATCAGCGCAGTCAAAGAAGGTGGAGAACCTGCGAGGCTGCGACCTGCTGCAAGAAGTCTCAGTCACAATCAGAAAGTTCAAGAAGACATCAGTGCCCAAAGAGAGGTGTGCCCAATGTCATTTTGGATATAAAATCATCTACTGGAAGTATACAGTGGTGTGAAAAAGTGTTTGCCCCCTTCCTCATTCCCTGTTTTTTTGCATGTTTGTCACACTTAAGTGTTTCGGAACATCAAACCAATTTAAACAATAGTCAAGAACAACACAAATAAACACAAAATGCAATTTGTAATTGAAGGTGTTTATTATTAAAGGAGAAAAAAATCCAAACCCTCATGGCCCTGTGTGAAAAAGTGATTGCCCCCCTGTTAAAATATACTATAACTGTGGTTTTTAACACCCGAGTTCAATTTCTCTAGCCACACCCAGGCCTGATTATTGCCACACCTATTTTCAATCAAGACATCACTTAAATAGGAGCTGCCTGACACAGTGAAGTCCACTAAAAGATCCTTAAAAGCTACACATCATGCCGAGATCCAAAGAAATTCAGGAACAATTGAGAGAGAAAGTAATTAAGATCTATCAGTCTGGAAAGGGTTATAAAGCCATTTCCAAAGCTTTGGAAATCCAGCGAACCACAGTGAGAGCCATTATCGACAAATGGCGAAGACATGGAACAGTGGTGAACCTTCCCAGCAGTGGCCGGCCGCCCAAAATTACCCCAAGAGCGCAGCGACGACTCATCCAAGAGGTCACAAAAGACCCCACAACAACGTCCAAAGAACCGCAGGCCTCACTTGCCTCAGTTAAGGTCAGCGTTCATGCCTCCACCATCAGAAAAAGACTGGGCAAAAATGGCCTGCATGGCAGAGTTCCAAGAAGAAAACCACTGCTGAGCAAAAAGAACATTAAAGCTCGTCTCAATTTTTCCAAAACACATCTTGATGATCCCCAAGACTTTTGGGAAAACATTCTGTGGACCGATGAGACAAAAGTGGAACTCTTTGGAAGGTGTGTGTCCCATTACATCTGGCGTTAAAGGAACACGGCATTTCAGAAAAAGAACATTATACCAACAGTAAAATATGGTGGTGGTAGTGTGATGGTCTGGGGCTGTTTTACTGCGTCAGGACCTGGAAGACTTGCTGTGATAAATGGAACTATAAATTCTGCTGTCTACCAAAAGATCCTGAAGGAGAATGTCCGACCATCTGTTCGTGAACTCAAGCTGAAACGAACTTGGGTTCTGCAGCAGGACAATGATCCTAAACACACCAGCAAGTCCACCACTGAATGGCTGAAGAAAAACAAAATGAAGACTTTGGAGTGGCCTAGCCAAAGTCCTGACCTGAATCCTATTGAGATGTTGTGGTATGACCTTAAAAAGGCCGTTCATGCTCGAAAACCCTCTAATGTAACTGAATTAGAACAATTCTGCAAAGATGAGTGGGCCAAAATTCCTCCAGAACGCTGTAAAAAACTCATTGCAAGTTATCGCAAACGCTTGGTTGCAGTTGTTGCTGCCAAGGGTGGCCCAACCAGTTATTAGGTTTAGGGGGCAATCACTTTTTCACACAGGGCTATGATGGTTTGGATTTTTTTTCTCCTTTAATAATAAACACCTTCATTTACAAATTGCATTTTGTGTTTACTTGTGTTGTCCTTGAGTATTGTTTAAATTGGTTTGATGTTCCGAAACACTTAAGTGTGACAAACATGCAAAAAAACAAGAAATAAGGAAGGGGGCAAACACTTTTTCACACCACTGTACTTGTCTTAGCTTTAGTGTTCTGGGTGTTTGCTCCCAGGTTAACAGATGTTTGCGCTTTTCAGGGTCCAGCGCTGTGCCATGCTGCAGTTCCCAGACTTCCATGAGAAGTTACTGGATGTGTTGTGTCATCAGTTAGAGGACAACCCAGGCAATGAGCACGCTCAGAGCCTGATTCTCGACATCCTCTGCTGGCTGGCGGGGGTGTTCTCCAACGGACCCTGCAGGCAGGCCTGAACAAATGGCGATCAAGTAGGGGTGTAACGATGAAACCAGACGAGTCGATCAAATCATTTGGAGAAAACTAAGCATTCCTCCTTTAGTTATATTTTGTTACTTCCTTCGATGAACGATGATGTTCATCGCAAATTCACTTCAAATTCTAATGATCATTTGACAGTGGAATTGGAAGACATTTTAAATAGCCAAAATAAATAAACAAAACAACAAGAACAACAAATGAAATAAATTGAGATCAAACCACATGACTGAAGGCTTTTATCATCCAGTTTTTGGTAGAGAGAAAGAAGAGAAAAACGAGAAATCGCAGAAATGCTCATCTTTATTGATCGTGCAATTAATTTATTGCTTATTGCGACAAGCCCAGGTCTGGTACCGTTGCACCTCTACCCATATATTTCATCTAATCCTGTAGGACTTCATTCTGAAGTGTCCTGCTCTCTGTTTTCAGCATCAGGGAAGGGAAGGAGGGCCTGCTGGCCAAAACCAGGAGCCGGTTAACTGACATCGTGAGGGTGTGTTTCTTTGAAGTGGGCCGCAGCATAGCCCACAAATGTGCTCGATTTCTTGCACTTTGTATTAGGTAAGAAACATGTAATAGTAGTTTGTTTGTGGGGACTGGACTCTGTGGTTTCTATGGCAACCATTGTTCTCTGTCTCTTTATTCAGCAATGGGAAAGGAGAGCCAAGTCAGCAGGGATTTGGCATCAGCCTTCTGAAGGCTCTGCTGGATAACATGGCCTACTTGCCTGCCGCAGCAACTGGTGGTGAGTACCTGAGCATGCTGGCAGAGCCCCACCCCCACCTGTTGTACTTTTGTTTCACCCTTCGTTTGTTTCTCCACGGTGTCTTTGGACAGGCTCTGTGTTTTGGTACTTTGTACTTCTGAACTACGTGAAGGAGGAAGACCTGGCAGGCTGCAGCACAGCTTGTGCCTCCCTGCTCACCACCATCTCTCGACAGCTGCAGGACCGTCTCACCCCTCTGGAAGCTCTGCTGCAAACCAGGTACGGTCCGACTCGGCCCGAAGCCGCTCCACAGGTGAGAAACGTTTACACTGCTTAGCTTGGTTTTATGTGGACTGTCTTCCGTCCCCTCAGGTACGGTCTGTACAGCTCTCCATTTGACCCGGTGCTGTTTGACCTGGAGGTCAGTGGCTCCTCCTGCAAGAACGCCTTCAACAGCAGCATCGGGGTCCAGTCCGATGAGATCGACCTCTCTGAAATTCTCTCAGGTAGAAGCCGGGCTTTGTACTGAACTCTTTCTCATCAATGTTAAGTAATAGTTGAGTCAAAACAAACTACTATATCTCATTGAAAAGTTACTTGTAAGTTAGATTTATCTTATTCCAAGTGCACTAATATATTTGCACAATAAATTAGACCAAACTTACCTGCCTGATGGCGAGTCAGAATTTGAAGTAGCAAGGGTTGCCATGGCAGCTGGCGAGCATTGATCGATAGTGCTACTCTGTTTTCCCCCCTTTCGGACCATTCTCTGTAAACCCTAGAGATGGTTGTGGGTGAAAGTCCAAGTAGATCAGCAGTTTCTGAAATACTCAGACCAGCCTGTATGGTCTGAGTATTCAGAAACAACCATGCCAAGTTCAAAGTCACTTAAATCACCTTTCTTCTCCATTCTGAGGCTTGATTTGAAATGCAGCAGATCTTCTTGGCCATGTCTCCATGCCTAAATGCATTGAGCTGCTGCCATGTGATTGGCTGGTTCAACATTTGCGTGAATAAGCAGTTGAACAGGCATACCTAATAAAGTGGCCAGTGAGTGTACGTTCCAGCCATAAAAACGGTTGATTTCCAACTGTTGTGTTCAAGTAAAATTTGCAAAAACCCGATTTAACTAGAGGAGACAGGAGGATGTTGCATGATTTTTGGTCTGGACTGTTTTGCAGGGAATGGGAAAGTGAGCAGTTCTGCTGCGGCAGAGGGCAGCTTCACCGCACTGACTGGACTCCTGGAGGTGGAGCCCTTGCACTTTACCTGCATATCCACCAGTGATGGCACACGGGTGGAGCGAGATGATGCCAGCATGTTCACTGGTAGCTCTTCCTCGCTTTTTACCTAACTTTTGTTCGTCTTTCGTCTGCTAAACTTGTCGTTTTTAAACCCAGTGAGTACGTTTGGTGTGACTCCGGCGATGGGCGGCCTGTCAACAGGGACGGTCGGAGAAGCTTCAACAGCTCTGAGTTCTGCAGCTCAGGTGGCCCTGCAGTCCCTGTCGCATGCCATGGTCTCAGCCGAGCAGCAGCTGCAGGTGCTGCAGGAGAAACAGCAGCAGCTGCTGAAGCTCCAGCAGCAGGTGAAATTCTCATCAGATTTACATCCATGCCAATGCACGACATCCGTGTTTGGAAGTCATTAAA
The DNA here is from genome assembly GCF_904066995.2 of Poecilia reticulata. NCBI lineage: Eukaryota > Metazoa > Chordata > Actinopteri > Cyprinodontiformes > Poeciliidae > Poecilia > Poecilia reticulata. The sequence goes on along the minus strand of NC_088844.1, from coordinate 5,889,984 downwards.
GGGGCAGTATTATGTAAAATCAGAATTTTTGAACTTTACGTCATGTGTTGCCTTGATTCTTTCATTCATGTATTCATGTTTGAGAAATCCTTTAGTCTCCCATGGCATTCAGTTGTGAAAGACTCCTCCACTCAGCTCCTCAGACTAGCCAGCAGCAATTAGCAAAGACCTGGTGTCACTATAGTGTATGTATGTGTATATATATATATATATATATATATATATATATATATATGTATATGTAAACTGAAGGCAGAATAGTTGCTTAATTGTGCTATAAAATGGCACCATGTGCTTGGACTATACATAATACTGCCCTTTTAATCCCTGCTAAAAATGGTGTCAAACTACTTGTCAGTCTTTTTGTTTTATGATTAAATCTGGTGTTGTTGCTGAAGCAGAAAGCAAAGCTGGAGGCCAAGCTTCATCAGACCACCTCTGCTGCTGCTGCTGTGGCTTCTGGTGTTGGATCCATGAGTAACTCTGTGCCTTCCAACTCCTCCGCCCCGGGCTTCTTCATTCACCCCTCCGATGTCATCCCACCGACACCAAAAACCACGCCCCTCTTCATGACCCCTCCCCTCACGCCGCCCAACGAGGCGGTGTCTGCAGCGTTCAGCGCAGAGCTGGCTCACCTGTTCCCTGGCCCCATGATGGACCAGGGGCCCGTCAACATGGCCGCACACAAGAACACGCAGAAAGCCAAGCCGGTCAGTAACCTGGGCCGAATGTCACATCAGTTTTGGTTCTGATTTCAAGAGCTCAGGATTCCAACAGTCTGCTGAGCGACCAAGGCTGACACTGACTGACACCATCCTCTCATAGCTTATTTCTTGTGGTTATTGTTTATCTGGAAAACTATAAAAACATTAGGTCACAACAAAGGAAAATCCTTTAGCTTTTTCTTTTAAATGCAAGTCTATCAGTTGCTCTTACTGGTCTTTCAGGGGTGAAACCGCAAATCACTAGACCATAAATTTGCGCAAATTCTATTTATTGCACTAGGATGAGGTGGGTTTTTTTTTTAGTCGTATCACAAAGCAGCAATAGAAACACTTTTTGCATCATTCCGGTTTGTATACAGCAGCTTATTTCTAGACACTGGCCTCCGTCGACAAGTGCAGCTGGCTCCATAGCATTGCTCAGTTCATCAAATATTGAGTTTGTCATTTGAAAGTGTTGAATCCATAACTCTTATATAAGTTAACGACTGCAATTTCCCAAAAACCCAGCTTGTATATCTGCTCTCAAGTATTAAGAGTCTTGCTGACGTCTCCTTTGATTGCTGGTGATGGGTGCCAGTGACACGGCTGAAAATACAAATATATCTCATGTCAGTGTTCACATTTGTCACCTCCGTAATTTTTAACAGCTTTTTTTTAATGTGAAGTGCGATTTTCAATTACATTTCTTATTTAACAGAAATGCAGCAATTGCAAAATTGTGCTTTTACAACGTTGGCAGAGTATCAGATAAGTTTTTTGCACAATTGTAAATGGAAGGGCAGCTACTGATTTTTTAGCTTTCCCTTCTTAGGCTGCTTGTTTTAAACAAAGTAAAGATGTTGGTGTGTGTTGAACTCGGAGGGTTTTGTGTTGCAGAGCCCCATGGGCAGTGGGCTGGCTCTGGCTATTTCTCAGGCATCTCACTTCCTGCAGCCTCCTCCACACCAGTCTATAATCATAGAGCGGATGCACTCTGGTACGTAACGCTGACTACTGTACTTGCATACGACATACACGTTATTACTTTATTTATTATCGTTAAGCTTCATGAATACAATATCCTTGACGCAGTTTGTGATGTAATTGGTCTGTTGTGCGTTTCTGTGCAGGAGCTCGACGCTACGTCACCCTGGACTTCGGCCGCCCCGTTCTGCTGACCGATGCACTGATCCCTACCTGCGGAGACTTGGCGTCTCTGTCCATCGACATCTGGACGCTGGGCGAGGAGGTGGACGGACGCAGGCTGGTGGTGGCCACTGACATCAGCACCCATTCGCTCATTCTGCACGACCTGCTGCCACCGCCTGTCTGCAGATTCATGAAGGTCAGGTTCTCTGTATTCTGGTGAGAATTGTGGGGCACGTGATTCCGTCCCACTCTATAGGTCCCAAAAGCCAATTAATGCATCCGAGCTGTTCCTTCAGATCACTGTGATTGGACGCTACGGCAGCACCAGTGCGCGAGCAAAGATCCCGTTAGGCTTCTTCTACGGCCACACGTACATCCTGCCATGGGAGAGTGAGCTTAAACTAATGCATGACCCTCTGCGGGGAGAAAGTGAGGCTGCCAGTCAGCCAGATGTGGATCAACATCTGACCATGATGGTGGCTCTGCAGGAGGACATCCAGTGCAGGTGATTCATGGAGAGGGTCAGGGCAGATCATCAGTTGTTGAGAGAACCAGATGGAAATGTGTGGTGTTGGTCAGATTCAGTTCTCACCAAAGACCTCAAACTTTAAACGGCATCAGAAATGGTTGAGGTAATTAGTGCTTTCTGCTCTGTTCTCCAGGTACAATCTAGCTTGCCATCGATTGGAGACTCTTCTTCAGAACATCGACCTTCCGCCTCTGAACAGCGCCAATAATGCCCAGTATTTCCTACGGAAACCAGACAAGGTGGTAGAAGAGGACCAGCGGGTCTTCTCAGCCTATCAGGACTGCATCCAGCTGCAGCTGCAGCTCAACCTGGCCCACCATGCCGTCCAGAGGCTGCGGGTGTCCCTGGGCGCCTGTCGCAAGTCTCTGCCCAGGGCCTGTGACCCGGAGGCCCAGGGGCTGGTCCACATCTCCTCCACTGAGCAGCTCAGGACAATCATCCGTTACCTGCTGGACACGCTGCTCAGCCTTCTGCACTCCAATAACGGTGAGGCGTGGAGCACTGATTGGGATTTACTTCAAGTAATGACCGTATTATGGATGTTTTACGTGGTTTGCACACTTGATTCATTGATTTGTGTGTTTATGCTGTCAGGACACTCAGTTCCCTCAGTGCTCCAGAACACCTTCCATGCCCAGGCCTGCGAGGAGCTTTTTAAACACCTCTGCATCAGCGGAACGCCGAAAATCCGTCTTCATGCTGGACTGCTGTTGGTGCAGCTGTGTGGGGGTGAGCGCTGGTGGGGCCAGTTCCTCTCCAACGTCCTGCAGGAGCTCTACAACTCTGAGCAGCTGCTTATCTTTCCCCAGGACAGGTAGGACAACACAGGAGCCACTTCTCTGCCTTTGTTCCACAAGTTGCCAGAATTTGGGCTTTAATGAGTTCTGAGTCTTTTGCACTTAACTTCCACAAAGACATGAAGCTTTAGTTTGAGTAGACAGGAAGTTGAGGAATGGAAAAAGGTTAACTTTTTTCTGATGTGGTCCGCTCTATTACATATAGAGAATGCACTTGGTGGGACGGACACATTTCTTGGCTCTCACAGATCAGCTGTAAAGACCACAGGGGGGAATTGTAGAGCATTTATTGTCAACAATTTGCTTGCTGAAGTTAAGCTGTGTTTATTAGTTTCAGGTCCAGTGAATAAATGCATTATGATGAGAGAAAGAGAGACTGAATGTATTTTCTCTTAGCAAGGATTATGAAATGGTGCTTTCACTACAAGAAAAATGCTCAGTGATCATATTTTCAGGGTCTCAGAAAACGTAGTGTGTATTATTTTTTGTCCGATTCTCTGCCAAAGAAAGGGGAAACTTGATTGTTTCATCCTCAGTGCACAAAGGAGCGTTATCGTAGGTCCTTCCTCCCAGCAGCTGTTGCACTTTATAACCATCACTGCTCCCTACAAACTCTCTGAGTGTTTATGTCTCTACTATTATTTCTACTTTGACAAATTTCAAATAACATTGTAAATGTGTTCAACATCTGTCCATGATGGTGGCTCTACAGGAGGACATCCAGTGCACAGAATTTTTAGTTCTGTTTTTACATTAGTTATGTCTATTTTTATCTTTTGTGTGAATTTACATTCTTGGACTTGCTCACTGAGGGACAGTTATGGACATTTTTCTGTTCTGTTGCGGTTTGCTGAGACTAAAGCCTGTCTTGTTTTGGCAGAGTGTTCATGCTCCTGTCCTGCATTGGCCAGAGATCCCTGAGTAACAGTGGCGTGTTGGAGGGTCTCCTGAACCTGTTGGACAGTTTGCTCTCCCCTCTGCAGCGACCACAGGCTGCTTCCCAGCGCAGGACAGAAGGTAATCCCAGTGCAGCACATACTGACACAATCATCAAAACATGCAGAATTGGGTAAAAAAATGAGTCCGTTTCCTCCAGGCATTTTGGACATTCCCATGATCAGCTGGGTGGTGATGTTGGTTTCAAGACTCTTGGACTATGTAGCCAGCATTGAAGATGAAGCCTCAGGGGCGAAGAAGAACCTTGGAGGGAAGGAAAGGGATCGGCCTGTAACAGGTAGAAGACATGATGCCTTTTTCATTTTTTCCAGCTCTACAGATGCATTTTGTCATTTGTAATGCTGGTACAAAAGATTTTCTTTTGAAATGTTTAGAATTTAAAGACTAAAAGCTCCCACACACTCATACATGCAGTTGGTGTTCTGTGAGCCGTGTAGACTCTGTCCACAGATGTGTCAAAAATTCTTTGCCAACATCACATCTGATTGACATATGACATTATTTTAGGAAGGTGATGACATGTAACATTTATCAAAAGATTTTATTAGGCCTGTCTCAATAACCAATAAATCAGTTAATTGTACAATAAACTAAAACAAGCTCCATAATTTCTATTTGGAAGATTTGGCATTTTTCTGTTCTCTCTTTCTTCCAAAAACTGGATGATAAAAGTCTTCACTCTGGTGCTTTGGTCTCAACAAGCCCTTTTGATGAAGGACAATTTTGTTTACAGAGACTTCATTTTTTGTCGTTTCTGTTGTTTTCGACACTTAAAATGACATTTGGAACTTCCAGTTTCAGTGTTAAATTAGAATTTAAAGCGTATTGATCTTTGAGAATGTGCTCTTGCATTATCATGCCTTTTTTTTACCACTTTGCTACTTGAAAAAGATTTCAGAACAGCAACATCATTTATTGCAATAACTTTTATCGCAAAAAATGTGTTATTGTGACAGGCCCAGTTATTACCCATATCCATCCTACAGAGGAAATAATAATTTGTTTGTTAGGGAAGGGCTTGCTCCTGTATAGACAGTTTGCTCAAACTGTTCTGTTCTTTCCTTTTGTAATGTTTTGTTTTTCTGTTCCTCAGGGATTCAGTGGAGTTTCATCAACAACACGCTTCAGTCTCAGAACTCCAACAGGACAGCTAAAGGCAGCAGCAGCCTGGATCGGCTGTACTCACGGAAACTTCGCAAGCAGCTCGTTCATCACAAACAGGTAAACATGTTTAAGTCCAAAGCCAGAATGACTGAGGAGCCTTACAGAAATACATCTGCAGTGTTTGTTTTAATTGTGCCTGTTTTATTGCAGCAGTTAAATCTATTGAAAGCCAAACAGAAGGCTTTGGTTGAGCAAATAGAGAAGGAGAAAATCCAAAGCAACAAAGGTTCCTCTTACAAACTGCTAGTGGAACAGGCCAAACTCAAACAAGCTACATCTAAGGTGAGAACCTGTCAGACTTTTAACATCAAATGTCACTAAATGAACAACAGTTAGGAACAACTGTAGTGTCAGATTCTTCAGCTGTATGTTTGATTGCCTTTGGCTCTGTTTTCCTCCCTCAGCACTTTAAAGACCTGATCCGTCTGAGACGGACAGCTGAATGGCCTCGCTCTACACTGGATGCAGAGTCCACAACAGCCAAAGAAGCCCCAGAAGTAGAACCTCTGCCCTTCACTCTGTCCCATGAACGCTGCATCTCTGTAGTGCAGAAACTCGCCCTGTTTTTGCTCTCTATGGACTTCACTTGCCATGCGGACCTGTTGCTATTTGTCTGCAAGGTATTTGTCTGAAATAAGGTGCAGATCTTCTAAATGTTCTCTGTATAGACATGTGACCAATGTTGTTTGTCTCTGTAGGTACTTGCTAGGATAGCTAATGCCACAAGACCTACAATCCATCTGTGTGAGGTGGTGTCTGAACAGCAGCTGGAACGCCTTCTGCTACTGCTTGTAGGAACAGACTTCAATCGAGGGGACATCTCCTGGGGAGGGGCTTGGGCACAGTACTCCCTCACATGTATGCTCCAGGACATCCTGGCAGGTCTGTTTCATTTGGTTATGACCCCCACTTTTTACCCAATTGACCCAGTTGTTGCATGAGTTGTTGGGAGGGTGGAAACAGAAATAAAAACGTACAAACATCTCAGTCTAACCACGGTTTGACTGAGATGTCTCATTATGGGAAAAACCCCATAATGAAGGATGTATCTAAATTCAGAACATTTGTCTTGGCACCACATGACTTTTAACAAGTGAAACAACTCTGATTGAACACACTGATATAGGCATGTTGCAGCGCAAGATCCCGCCTCCCTGCTGGAGGCGAAAGAACTGCTCGCTGACAATGATTCCCATTGGTCTGAGCTGTCAAGCGGTCAACATAACGAGTTAAAGCTTAAATGTGCAGACACCTGCCTTCCTTGTTCCTTGTTGTTTTTGGATGCTAAAGGCGCTTCTCCACTAGCCCACCTCTGACCGGTACGGTCTTGGCCAAATTTGTTTTCCATTAGCAAATCCGGCGCAGCTCAGCCCGGCTGTTCTCAGATTTCAGTACCTGCTCAGTACCTCTAGGGGTAGTACTACCAGGATCGATAACGGTACGGCACCGAAACCATTTGATTGACAGCTGATCACATTCATTAGTTGGCTCGTGATTTACGTCACTGAAAACTCCAAAACAACTGTAAAGTTTAGCTGTGGGGCTATATGCAGATATGCCATCTGCTATCAGAGAGCTGTTCAGTATAGAGGAACAGCTATGGGTTTAATCACGATCAGCGCCAGGACCACATGCGCTAAGTTTTGAAGTAGAATGATGTTGATTTAGCAGTTGTGCTAGCAGCTAGTTGCTCTTAAGAAAGGCAGCCGTAAAGAAGAGAGAAATGGAGCAGCTGGTCAGCTTTCTAATAGACATTTTTCTGCTGACAACTACATAGTATTAGCTTATGAACTACATAATATTAGCTTGTGAGATGATTTTTATTTTGCCTTCAGACTAAAAAAAGAAAAGTTCAGACGTGGCTATTGGTTTACATCTTTTGACTGCAAATCCAAAAGCTTGCGCATTTAGAAAAAGTGCCGGAATGTAATTATATTAACATGTACAGCAAAAATAACCAAATGATCGGAGTCTTTCTCATTATGTTTCGGCCAGTAATGAATTTCTATAGGACAAAATGAAATATCTGGGTTTATTTGAGTCCAGAACTACAAACTTGAGGTTCTCCTTTGCCGAGTGTTGCTGCAGACATCAGTAGAGAATTGAACACAGCTGCTGCGCGCTCACGACCCGCCCTCAATAACAAGGAACAGACTACATAAATGGAAAAGCTCACTACCTGAACCGCACTGAGGCAGACGGCGACCGTACCGGTTAGAGGCAGCAGTTCTCCCCCATCTTTCTAAGTTAGCCATGTTGTGACGATGGGTTGGATCACAGATGATGAGGGTTTTCTCAGCTCAGGGTATGAAGCAAGTTCAGCATCTGACCTTGTTGTTCTGACCCAAGGTGAACTAATGTCTCCGGGCTCTCTGGATGCCATGGAAGAGGTGGTTGTGGGTGAGGAGGCAGGGGCGTCATCGTCCTCAGCCGTGGCAGACTCAGACGACTCTTTGGCCCAGCCTTCCACCATTCCCCTGGTAGAGACCATCGATGAAGCTCTGGTGCCAGACATCATCGCAGGGACCACAGGGACCTCCACCGTGTTCCAGAGTACGTGGGGCCCCTCTATCCGTTCACCACATGTCCCACAGCAGTATTACTGTTAAACCCAGATATTTTTAGATTGCACTATGAAAGGTTTTGGAATACATTTTCCTCTTTAATATAAATACTATAAATGTGAGTTCATCACTTGCTTTTGATCGAGCTTGTTACTATGGCATTGACAGTTTTTCAGTTAGGTTTGCTGGACAGAATCTTTGCCCTGCAGTATTTGCCGTGTTGCTGTTAAGTGTCTGTTGCTTAAATGTTTTCTCGCATTAACCTAGTAATACTAAAGATCTTTTTGTTATCCACAGGTGCTCCGCCTCTATCGTCTTTGGAAAAAGATAAAGACATAGACTTTGACTTGCTACAAGACCTCATGGATGTCGATATTGATCCTTTAGATATTGATTTGGAAAAAGATCCACTTGCTGCCAAAGTATTTAAGGTATGTTGATTCTATGACTTTTGTTCTTTCATTCTCTTTCACCTATCATCAGTTTAAAAGCTTAAAATGCCAAAGGTTTCTTATTTGTCCATCAGTTAACCTAGAAATGACTTATCCAAGACTGTCATTTAGAAAGGTATCATATTTAATTATAATATTTCTGGAAGTCTGGGTACGAATGTATAAACAAATAAAAGATTGGGAAAATATTTGTACTTCAAGATGTTATTCCCAATTCCATTATTTGTTGTCCTTCCTTAGTGTCGTCCTTCCTTACTTGCATAAGAAATCGTTTACATGTCAGTAAATTTACGTTCTTTCAGATTTTCAGAAGACCGGCAATCTGATCCAATGGATCTTTTAGATAAAATGTCTTCCTTTGGTTTTGGAAGAAATAGATTTTCTTTAATTTGCTCTGTGTAAATACACTGATTACTTTTAGTTGGTAACAAAGAAGTGAAAAGCCCATTAAAAACACAAGTAATCTGACTTTGTGTAACTTATTGGGTCTCCATAGAAAGTTATTTGGTCTTTACCAGGTCTACAGTTACTAAGATGTGTTCACATCGTCGTTATTTACAAAGCAACAAAGTCCAAAGTTGGTGTTCCCATTGTGCTTCACAAGACTGAAGGAAAGTCTCAGGCGTTGCTTATCAAATAATCTCATTAACTGATTTTTATCACTCCATAAAATCGTATTAATGAAAGTCCATCATTCTGCACAAAGAGTGGCTGAAAAGGCCTAGTCAAAGCCAAGCCTCGTTCTCATTGAGATGCTGTGATGGGATATGAAGGAAGACATGTCTGCAAAACCTATTCCTAGCAGTAAAATAGGAAGCTACTACTGAGTCACTCCTGCTCAGTATTCAATCATGGGGTGTACCTAGTTTTCTGCACAGATCTTATTACATGTAAACTGGAATTTTTCACTTGAAGGTATATTGAAGTAATTTCAGAACCTGGTAAGGACAAAATATTAAACATTTTGTTCAGCTCCACCTGTCCAGTAATAACTAGAATCGGTTGTTATGTTGTATTTGTGAGTAACAAATTGTCCTTGTGGTTTTTTTTTTTTTATCTCAGCCAATAAGCAGCACCTGGTATGACTACTGGGGTGCTGACTATGGAACATATGGGTACAACCCATACATCGGAGGGGTTGGGATTCCGGTATCCAAACCTTCGGTCACCCCTGAAAAGCCAGCCTCTCAGTGTGTGTCGGTGTCTGTGTCTCAAGGTGAACCTCTCCTTTTGTTCAGCACCAGCTCTACTTTTCATAATAGCTTCCATCCAACCCTAGGCTAAATGCTCGGCTTCTTGTTTTACAGCGCTGGATGCCCGACTTGAAGTTGGCCTGGAGCAGCAGGCTGAGCTAATGCTGAAAATGATGGCAACTTTACAGGCTGACTCCATTCTACAGGCTCTCAGTTCCAGTTCATCTACAAGTAAGAAGCTCAATGTTGTTTTTTTTTTTTTTAAACTATTTTATTAGATTTGAATAGAGCAGACTGGTTCTGAGGAAGCTTTGAGTATTTAGTGTTTTCTGCAGGGTTCTTCAGATCTTCTATAAGTCTGTAGAGAATTAGCTAATCTGTTACAGCATCAGAACCCGGGACTTAAAAAGGCTCCACAACCTGGTCAAAAGGCTCTAGTTCTGTTCTGAAGATGACCTGATGGTACAAAGAGGCATGATTCCGAAAGTGAAGAACATCATGAACAGCCCAGATCATTCTCTTTATAAGACAGTGATACAATAACAAAGTGTCTTCAGTTAGAGACTTGGTTCTGATTCCCTGTGATACAGACTGCTGAAGGAGATCCTTCCTACCTTTAGCCATCATCATAATTCTCTATAATCACACAAACTAGATAAGTGGGAGTAAGACCATTTTATTTCCATTCGGAGTTGAAGTATTTTTAAATAAAGTTGTTCCCTATAATTGAGGAAAGAGCTCAGGACCCCAGATGTATTTTTTAATATAATTTTTACTCAAGTTTTATGAAGAATTTTTTATTTTTTTTGCTGGATGTTGCTGGATCCCAGGGTTACTACTGTTATTGACCTGCTGCTGCTGGCTTTTTGTTTGCAGTCTGGCTCTGAAGAAGAAAGGACTTGTTGAGAACTTCACTTTGATCCCTATTTATTGCTTCAACTCTTCCCCCATGGAAATAACTGTCCCTTTATCTTTGTTACTTATAAACACAGCAGAAGGCTCAAAATCTTTTCCTCTGGGGAAAAGCCAGGAAGCCATAGTTGTGTCAGTGTGGCACCATGCTCTGTGTACCACATGAAGACTTTGTGTGTTTGTGTTGCAGTCACCCAGCCCGCCAATGGGACCGACGACTCCCTGCTCAGAGCATTCCACAGCGGGGGCTCCCCACCCTGCAGTGGCCCCACCATCCAGCCCTCCTCCGTTCCCATTCTGAGCAACTGTTTCAACAAGCTTTTCTCCATGCTGCAGGTCCACCATGTGCAGGTGACTGACTAAAGATGCTCCGTCCTTGCTGCCTGTTTTTTAGCTGAGTTATATCCAGGACATTTGAAGCAGAGAATCTGTTGGGAAATGTAGTCCTGCACGTTCGTCTTCAGGCTTCTTTTTTTTCAGGGCTTTTGCGATATTTACACCAGAAAAGCAGTTTAGTAAACAAGATACAGGACTTCCCCCAGAAAACTCACTATCGGGGCAATAGGGCAGTCATCCAGCTGCCCGCCATGTGTTTTAGGTAAATCATGTTTATATTTGACAGGAAATTTGAAATCATCACTTGACAGTTATTCATTATCTAAAGCAGTGGTCCCCATACTGTGGCCCGCGGGCCGAATCCAGCCCGCCTCCACATTTGGTCCAGCCCCCTGAACAATACCAGAGAGCGTTCAGATTTATTTTTTTTGTTTCATTTACCGTATTTTCCGGACTATAAGCCGTTTATATGTGGATTTTTCTTCAACCACCAGGGGGCTCTTTAGCAGGAAGTGAATCATTGGAAGTCTCGGTTACTTGCGCGCCAACACTGAACCCACAAGCAGCAAAATGAGTAAGAAACAGATCAGGTGTCTTTGGAAAGTTTCTTTGCAAAGGGGAAAAGGCCCAGAGAAGAGACGGGAGAATGGATTTATCCCGGACCGGTAGGTGAGTCCCACATTACTCACCTACCGGTCTTATCTTGTGTGGCATGTTGCAGCCACTCCCTTGCTCGTGCAGTTGTCGTGTACACCCGGGCCCCATAGACTTTGCATGGGTTTTCGTACTCGTGCTTGGTGAAAATCAAAGCATGAGTATACGGGTTTGCGTAACATGCGGCGACTGGCTGCTATTGAGGCAATGAAGCTTCATGCTGCTTTGCCACATAGAGACCAAGCAGGCTGTGCTCAAGCAGCACACCTCGGGTGTTATTATCTCCCATCACTCCCCGATGGGACCGTCTCGTTGCAGAGAACAAACTTAGGGCTCCTGTTAGTCATTATCGTGAGTTAAAATTTTCACGAAAGTAAAATGTTCGTTTTTGTGGCGCTTCTGTTATTTTGAAGGGATATATAAACGCTACCATAGCGACCAAAGTCAGAGAGCGTTTGGGCAGTGGTCGAGAGGAGATGAGTAGAGCTTGTGAGTCTTAAGTGTGGTTTAGACAGCAAGACTTAAGAATTGTCGGCCGATTCTCCAAACCTCTGTGACCACAGAGCTGATAAAAGTACAACAGGTTCGATCGGTTCATGTCTCCAAGGCAGGAGCAGCACGAACCGATTCCACTCACAAACATCCTGATTCCAGAGGATAATCCAGTAAAACCCCCAACATGGCAGGAATTTAGAATAACCAAACACGGATGACGATGTAGAAGCAATAGTGATAGTTTGTGGAGTCATTTTAATAGATAAAAGACGTAACAAAAAGAAAAGGCGGTGGATAAAAGACGACGGGAGCAGCCGCTTTATTTGCTGCACTATGATTTGAAGGTGACTGTGTTTTTTCATAGTTAACATTTTTAACTGAATAAGCATAATAATGACCTTTAGATTTAATAATAAACATTTCCACATATCATCTCCGATATCTACCGGACTCTCAGTTGTACAATATGTCAGCTGTTTGGGATTCCCCTCTGTTCTTACGTCACCGCACTTTCTGATTGGCTACCTATCACATTCAACAGGTTGTATTCTCGTTCTCCCTCTCTCCCCCAGGCCGCAACAAAATTTCCAAGTCTTGACCAGTCCGCGGTAATAAAAAGGTTGGGGACCACTGCTTTAGCACTTTTACTGTTGCAGTTACCTTCGGAAACTACCGTAATCAGTTCTGTTAAATCTAATCTTGGCAACTTTTTCTTTTTCAACCATAATAAATGTGATATTCAATTGACTTATGACTCAAATTTTGGCTGTCCGCCCCCCTTTGCTGCTGTTGCATCGTTGTGGAAAACCTGGAGCGGCAGAGATATCCGTGGTTTATATGTGTATGTTTACTGGTTTAAAAAAAAACTTTGGGGTTGTGGCTTATAGTCCAGTGCGGCTCATAGTTCGTAAAATACGGACTATAATCCTTCCTGGATTTATTCTGTGAAGAACCCAGAGAGGGTTATTTGACTGTGCTGTCTGGAAAACAATATATATTTTACATTTAGGTACTCCTACAATCGTCACACTTTTTCTGTTACAAACTGACTCCGGCCCCCCACCAGAGAAGGGAAAAGTTATGTGGCCCTCACAGGAAAAATTTGGGGACCCCTGATCTAACGAGTGGAAGATGAATACCTAAACACCAGCTATTAATCTTTAGAAAACGGCAATCATTAAAAGAAATTACATAAATTAACAATACTAAGCCTGGTGGGGGCACAAGTTAAATCTGTTGACCCAGCAGGCTTGAAGTACACTGAGGGAAACCCTGAGACAGCATTTTTCCACCATTTTTATCATTCGAGTTGGAGAAGCGATGAGCTTAGTGAGTGTTTATAATAAGGAGCAGCCAGGTGAAATGTGTGTGTTCTCCTCCTAGCTGGAGTCGCTGCTGCAGTTGTGGCTAACACTCAGTCTAAACACGTGTTCTGGTGGCAGCGAAGACAGTGGATCAGATATTTTCCTCTTCAACGCCAGCCGGGTGCCCACCATCCCACTCAACCAAGGTGGGCTCTTAAACCCCCCCCGGCCGTTTCAAATTGCTTTACTGTTTCTGTAAGTGTTTTTAACGTGTATGCGTGCGTGTGTGCAGCCTCTGTCAGCAGCTTCATCTCGGTGCTGGCCTGGTACCCCAGCACTTCCCTGAGAACATGGTGCCTGGTGCTACACTCTCTCACCCTGATGACCAACATGCCCCCCTCTGGTCAGTGGGGCCCTCACAATGCAGGAGGATGTGTGTGTGGGTGTGCACGTGCTTGTGTTTGTGTGTGTTAAAGCTGTGTTTCTGCCTCCAGCCTCCATCAGCGTGCTGAACTCCCAGGACAGCACGGCCCAGCAGATGGTGTCGGATCCCACCCTTGTCCATGTGCTGGTGCGCTTCCTGTCCAGCAGTAGCACCAATGGGACCAGTCAGCACAGCTCCCAGGTGGGCCCCACCGCCACACAGGCCATGCATGAGTTCCTGAGTCGCCTGCAGGTCCACCTATCCTCCACCTGCCCCCAAATGTTCAGCGAGTTCCTGCTGAAGCTCATCCACATCCTATCCACTGAGAGGTGAGCTTCCAGTCAAATTAGCTTAATCAGAGTTTAAGAGGTGCAGCTGACTGGTTGTGCTGGCTCTCTAGGGGCCCGTTCCAGTCGGGTCAGGGTCCTCTGGATGCCCAGGTCAAGCTGCTGGACTTTACCCTGGAGCAGAACTTCGAGGTGGTGTCCGTGTCCACCATTTCCTCCGTCCTGGAGTCCATCACGTTCCTGGTTCACCACTACATCACGTGCTCAGACAAGGTGGTGTCCCGCAGCGGCTCTGACAGCTCCGTGGGGGCCCGCGCCTGCTTCGGAGGTCTGTTTGCCAACATCATCCGACCAGGAGACGCCAAGGCCGTGTGCGGGGAAACTACGCGCGACCAGCTCATGTTCAACCTGCTGAAACTGGTGAACGTGCTAGTGCAGCTTCCTCTGTCAGGGGACCGTGAGTTCAGCGGGCGGTTGCCGCCGGTTGGCAGCGGTGCCGCCGACAGCAGCGTCTCAGATGAGGAGAAGGTCTGTGGAAGCAAGGAGAGCGTGGCGGGAGGAGTTTCGTCCAGTCCCGGGGCCCCTGCTGGCGTGGCTGACCTGGTGCTAGCTAACCAACAGATAATGAGCCAGATCTTGTCAGCGTTGGGTCAGTGCAACAGCAGTGCCATGGCAATGATCATCGGTGAGACTTCCGTTCAGTCATCACACCACTTTAACTTTCTGTTGGCTTCGTCAAACTAGATCAGCATCTTCACCTGCTTTGTTTTGCCTTCTATTAGGGATGCACCGAACCATTTTTTTCACTATTGATACAATACCGACATCTGAGTTGAGGTATTCTATCGGATTGACAGATCTGATACAGAAAAACAGTGCTGAATTAACTTGATGGTTTTTTTTAAAACACAGGCATAAAGGTACTGAATTTCAAATTTATTTGATAACTCTGCACCAGTACAGCACATGTAAATACAAAAATGCCTTCATAAACTTAGCCAAACATGTAAAAACAACTCGACATTAATTTGTTCACCCAGTGCAATCAGGAGTAGGAGAGCCAATGTAAAATAAATAAACTGAAACTGGCAAAAATAAACTGCAACAAAACTTTTAAACAGTTCAGAAAGCGCATTTAGTAATTTTAAATACAATGTAAAATAATTAGTATCGCACTATGTCCCCCAGAGCACAAAACAAAGAATTAGACTGACTAGATCTGCTCTGATGGCACATTGTCACTCATACCTGATCTAGATTTTTTATTTATTTTTTTATTTTTTATAAATATCGGTAAAGATGCAAACATTAATATTGGATTGGTGCATTGCTGTGGAAGTGTTTTTAATCAAACAAAATTGAAATTCTTGAATTTAGCAGCTCAACAACTTGCGTGTGTTAATGATGATGATGATGAAAACTCTTGACCCAAATGCCGGTGTCTTTCCTCCAGGTGCCAGCGGTCTCCATCTTACCAAACATGAGAACTTCCACGGAGGTCTGGATGCCATCTCAGTGGGCGATGGCCTTTTCACCATCCTCACCACTCTGAGCAAGAGGGCCAGCTCAGTGCAGGTCATGCTGCAGCCCATTCTCACTTACATGGCCTGCGGGTACATGGGCAGACAGGTACAACCAGCCGGCTGCTGCTGCTTCAGCTGCTCCCATCAAGTGTTGAAATGCGCTATTCGAAAGTAGAGTGAGGCAAACCTTACCAGGTCTCTGTTTGTTTGATGGTAGGGGTCTCTCTCCACCTGCCAGCTGTCCGAGCCTCTTCTGTGGTTCATCCTGCGAGTGTTGGACACCAGTGAAGCTCTCAAGGCTTTCCATGACATGGGTGGGTGTTCACAAATGTAGCTTCTTCTTTAACCATGGCAAAAATCAGGTGGTGGCTGATTACTGCCACAACAATCAGCCACAGCAGATTATTAGCCACAGTGGTTCATGGTAAATATTGTCATTTTATTTTGGGGGTCCATAAATGTTAAAAATAGTGCCGACAACTGATTAAAAAAAGTTAATGAGATTAATCACACTCTGGCCGTGTGATTAATCAGGATCCTTGTAAGCTTGAAATATAAATATCCATGCAGCTGTGCAAATAACCCCTGCCGCTCTCCAGCCAATTAAATGCAAGCAATTGGCAGATTTTTTATTTTTATTTTTTTAAAGTAGCTACCAGGTAATGTAGTCTCCCAGTATTTATCAGCAACTGAAGGAAAAACATACATACATGAAGTAGAAAACTTGTTCAGGGGAAAACTGACAGATGAGTTAGATTTTATTTTCTAGTTTTTTGATGCCACGCCCATTTTTGATGCCAATCTGGGCAACTGCCCATATAGCCCAATATCAAAAACCGCCACTGTATGCACATTTTCAAAAAAGTTTTATTGTCTCAAGCCAAACATGTCTGAAGATTCTTTGTTTTCAGGTTTTTTTACATTCAGAAAGATTCAGAGGAATTCATTTTGTTTCTGTTGTTAATTTAAAAATGTATCTCTCCGTTAAGTTCCTGTGGAACTTGTGCGATGAGGCAACAGCCTCTTGTCCTCATCCAGCTGAGTAACCAGTGTAATTCATGCATATGAAATTTTGAACTTGTAGACGTAGATGTGTACAGGTAGGCTAAAGACGAAACACAAAAAGGTTGAAAACTTTAAACTTTTTTTGCTGTCTTCTGTCGCTGAAAACGTTTCTCGCTGCTGTCAGTCACTTCCTGTGTGTCGCTTCCGTAACACGCTGCTGTGAACTGGGTAACTCTGTAGGAGACACTTTTAGGTCAAAACAGATGAATTGACACAAAAATTTTCAGATTAGTGATATGCATTAACGCTGACAACCCTAGTGATAACCAAGTTTCTTCTCACTCTTCAGGAGGTGTGCAGTTGATCTGTAACAACATGGTGACAAGCACCAGAGCCATTGTGAACACAGCACGCAGTATGGTGTCCACCATCATGAAGTTCTTGGACTCTGGGCCTGGGAAAACCGCCGACGGTAACCTTAAGGCCAGGGTGATGACGTCAGAGCCAGACAACGCTGAGGGACTCCACAACTTCGCTCCCTTAGGTACATTTTATCTGACTGTTTTCCACATCAGGCAGACAACAGGTTCTACACCTTACAGGTTATAGCTAACAAGCCTCTGATTGTGTTTATCCGTCACTAGGCACCATCACATCCAGCAGCCCCACTGCACAACCAGCAGAGGTTCTCCTTCAGGCCACGCCCCCCCACCGCCGGGCACGCTCAGCTGCCTGGTCCTACATCTTCCTGCCAGAGGAGGCGTGGTGTGACCTCACCATCCACCTTCCTGCTGCTGTGCTGCTCAAGGAGGTCCACATCCAGCCTCATCTAGCTTCTCTGGCCAGTGAGTTGGACTCCAGTCAACAACCATAACTACTAATCATAATAATAATACAGGGTTTCCCACAGAAAACCTGCTAATAATAATAATAATAATAACTCGATGTATATTGCACCTTGTATACATTGAATCGGTACATGTTTTTCCCTGTCACTGGAATAAAAACTTGTGGTTATTGTTCCCTTTCCCTCCGTTCACCATTCAGCCTGCCCGTCCTCCGTCTCCGTGGAGATCAGTGCAGACGGGGTCAACATGTTGCCTCTTTCTACACCGGTCCTCACCAGCGGCCTCACCTACATAAAAATCCAGCTGGTGAAGGCCGAAGTGGCATCTGCCGTGTGCCTGAGGCTCCACCGGCCGCGGGACGCCAGCACCCTGGGCCTGTCTCAGATCAAACTGCTGGGACTGACGGCGTTCGGCAATACCTCCTCTGCTACGGTCAACAACCCCTTTCTACCCTCTGAGGACCAGGTCTCTAAAACCAGGTACACACTGCTGCCTCAATAAGTCTGTCTGGGTGTAAAGCAGCCGATGTTGAGAGTAGAGATGCACCGATCCGATATTAATATCTGTATTAGTCCCGATATTGAAAAAATTTAAGTATTGTGTTTCGTGACAATGTGCTCAGTCTGTCAAGGCCAGATCTATTTAGTCTTAATTCTATGCATTGTGCTCTGAGCGATGTTGCACTTTAGTTATTACATTTAAAATTCCTAATTAAACTTTTGAACCATTTCAAAGCAGGTTTGTCGTTGTTTATATTTACATGTTAGACCAAGATAGTCAACCTATTGTTTTCATCAGTTTCTTTACTACAGTGGTGCCCAAAGTTGGTCCTCGAGGGCTGGCATCGTGCATGTTTTAGTTCTCTCCCTGGTTTAACGTACCTGGATCCGATGATGGCTCATTAAAGGCCTAAGAAGAACATTGACAAGCTGAAAAGGTTGTTACTACCACCAGGGAGAGAACTGACACGTGCAGGATGCCGGCACCACTGCTTTACTATTTGTTTTACATTGGCTGTTAGACTCCTAATCACACTGACTGAACAAATTAAAGTTGTGTTATTTTTACATGTTTGACCTAGCTTGTGAATCTATTGGTGTATTTAAGTGTGCTGCTCTGGTGCAGAGTTATGAAATAAATTTGTAATTCAGTACATTTATGTCTGCATTTAAAAAAAGAAACACTTTAAGTCAATTCAGCACTAATGTTCTGTATTGGATTGGTATTGGCTGATACTAAAGCTTAGTATTGGTGTGAAAAAAGAGGATCGGCGCATCCGTAGTTGAGACATTCCCTCTCTGCCTCCTCAGCATTGGGTGGCTCCGCCTGCTCCATCACTGCCTGACTCATGTTGGGGACCTGGAGGCCATGATGGCCAGTGCTGCAGCACCCACAGCCAACCTGCTGCAGACCTGTGCTGCCCTGCTCATGTCTCCCTACTGCGGCATGCACTCCCCCAACATCGAGGCAGTGCTGGTCAAAATAGGACTGCAGTCCACGAGAATCGGACTCAAACTCATAGACATTCTGCTGAGGAACTGTGCTGCCTCTGGCACAGACCCTGCAAGTGAGTCCACACAACCGCTAAATTGATATATTCACTGACTAAATATTCACATGGTGTAAATAATCATAACCAGCTCCTGTTTTCCTCAGTGACGATGCTGCTGGTTCTCTATCCTTGCCTCAGTGAGCTTTTTTCTTTTCTTTTTTTATTCTATTTCTGTTCAGAAGCAGAAATGTTTCTTCATAAGCCTCACTCTGTCTTCAGGCAACTTCCAACTGGATTCAGTTGTGTTTACTCCTGTGGGTTTCTTATTCAATTCTCTCGTTTGGAGCACTCAACATGCTAGATTTCTCATATTAGAAAGGCCACAATTACATCAGAGTTTGCTGCCATGGCTGTGCCTTCATCACATGGTGGAGCTACTCTACCTACATTGATTGATGATGTGACATGTTTTTGGTCCACTGTGGAACCAGTAGGTTTTCCCTCCCATCTTCCTGGTTTCTGCACTCCACTGCCAACATTATTGTTACTTTTCAAAAACTCGACAACCTGCTAAACCTAGAGATAGCCCAGTGAAGTCTGGGTAATCTCTGTGTTTAATTAGTACATTGTGGGTGTAACCTTTCTGTGTGTGTTTGCGTTGTGTGTTTGTCTTGAACAGATCTAAACAGTCCTCTGCTGTTTGGACGCCTGAACGGCCTTTCCTCTGACTCCACCATTGACATTCTGTACCAGCTGGGAACCACGCAGGACTCTGGAACCAAAGACAGGTACAGACCACTTCTAGCATCACTTTTCTGTCCCGTTAGTTTCTCTCTCCCGGAGGAGAAATGGTCTTTGAGAACATCCTTCAGAGAGACCTGAAATGATAGAAACATCCTGGTGTTTCTCTCTGTGGTGCATGAACTTGTGGGTGAACATGATTGGATGTTTTTTGTGTCTTCCAGGATCCAGGCTCTGCTCCACTGGGTGTATGACTCGTCCAGAGTGGCAGGTCATAAAATGAGTCCTCCGGCAGGTTACGCTTCTGCGGGCTCCACCTCCTCCTCCAGAGAGTACGGCCTCCTCATGCCGTCTCCTTCCCACCTCCACTGCGTGGCGGCCATCTTGTGGCACAGCTTTGAGCTGCCTGTTGACTACGACCTTCCTGGGCTGCTCAACAGAGAACTCTTTGAGTCAGTTCTGCTCTTCTGACAGCTGGATCACACACTGTTCTAGTTTAGAATCGTCATGGCTGACGCTGTTCTCTATTCTGTCCTCCAGGCTCCTGTTCAACTGGTCCATGTCTCTGTCATGCAACATCGTGCTGAAGAAGGCTGTAGACAGCCTGCTGTGCTCCATGTGTCATATTCACCCCAGCTATTTCACCCTGCTCATGTCCTGGATGAAGATCGTCTCCGTGCCGACAGCCAGCCACTCCCACGCCCAGCAGCAGCGACTTGCCATGACGGACGACGGGAAAAAGCAGCACGACGCTAACGCCAGCACCAGCGGACTGACAGATGACTCGAAACATGCCAGACCACCAGTCAACCTTTCCGAGTCCCAGTTGACCACCCTGGCAGCCGCTTCCCAGTCCCCAGGAGCCATCCAGCAGCTGCTGGACTCGGGCCTGCCCTCGCTGCTGGTGCGCAGCCTGGTGCAGTTCTGCGTGGGACTCCTGGTCAGCGCCGACCTCCCTCTGCCTGCCGCTCAGGTTGACAGGCGCCACCACCACCACTACCACTCGCCGTTGCCCTCGCCGTCCCAGCACGGCAGGACGGTCCTGGCCGCTGAACTGGCTGCTCCGGTGCTGCGCTTCCTCACGGAGGTGGGCAACAGTCACGCCATGAAGGACTGGCTCGGTGGGCCTGAGGTCTACCCTCTGTGGACGGCGCTGCTCTTCCTGCTCTGCCACTCCAGCGCCAGCGCTGGTTCCGGTGCTGCTTCCAGTGCTGGTCCCAGTGCTGCTTCCAATGCTGGCTGTCAGCCACTGGCCACCGGATCCGCTGCAGGTCCACCTCCAGTCCACTCGCCGCAAACAGGGTCTCACTTCTCCCAGCTGTCATCCAGCCAGGGGGGGGGTCTTACCACACAGCAGAGAACGGCTTTAGAGAACGCAACCGTGGCTTTTTTCCTTCAGTGCATCTCCTGTCACCCTAGCAACCAGCGGCTCATGGCACAGGTCTGTATCAGCATCACACTGTCTTGACCTCATCCTCAGACAATTTCCCTCAGTGTATTCTAAGAGTGTGTTTGCTGGCTGCAGGTGCTGTGTGAACTCTTCCAGTCGGCTCCCCAACGAGGCAACGTTCCCATCTCCAGAAATATCTCAGGCTTCATCCGAAGACTTTTCCTGCAGCTCATGCTGGAGGATGAGAAAGTCACAGTCTTCCTGCAGTCCCCCTGTCCGGTAAGTAATCGCTTCCTGCTGTCCGCTCAGTAACCGCTTTCTGTTGTCCAGGGAACCTTTAGAGGAGCAGTATTATGTAAAATTGACTCTTTTTTTTTTTTTTTAGCTTTACATCATGTTATAATGTTTTTCCCTTATTAAAAACATACCTGGAGTGTTGCTCTGACTCTTTCATGCATGTTTGAGAAAACTTTTAATCTCCCGTAGAAACCATTCAGCTTTCCAAAACGCATGGTTGGACCTACCGCCTCCGTTGAGGTGCAGCTCCTCCTCAGAACTGCAGTTTCCAAGCTTCAGAGCTCCCCCCTCATAGATGTCCTCCCCCATGACTCTCCCACTCAGTTCCTTCAGACTAGCAACAATTAGCAAACATCTGACGGAACAGTGAATCTGCTGTGAAAAGGTTAATAGAGGAGCGATGTGATGACTTTCTGAAGAGGGAGTTTCAGAAAAGGAGTTTTTTTTAAAAGACAAGCCCAAATTTGAGGTCAAAGTTCTTCTAGGTCATATTTGATATATATAACATTTTTATAACAACTGAAAGTAACGTAGTTAATTGATTGTGCTATAAACGACAGTATTTGCCTGAAAAATATGCATAGTACTGCCCCTTTAATTAGATGATAATCTTACATTCCTAATTAAACTAAATAATAATCTGCTGTAACATCTGCTAATTTGCTGTAAAGTTGAAAGCTGTTGAATTTTACCTTTCATGTTGTTCTGGACGAACAACATTTCTCCTTGTTTCAGATACGCTGATTGATCCTGTGTTCAGTTGTAAACACAAGAGGGCAGTGTTTGATAAATGCTGAAAATGTCCAACTTAAATTCCATAGTTTCTGCAGCTGCACATCCATCCATCCATCCATCCATTTTCTTTACACCCTTGTCCCTTATTGGGGTCGGGAGGGGTGCTGGTGCCTATCTCCAGCTAACGTTCCGGGCGAGAGGCAGGGTACACCCTGGACAGGTCGCCAGTCTGTCGCAGTGCAGCTGCAGATGAAACCATGATATGGATGAAGCCTCTCAGCATGTCTTCTTAAAGAGAGCATTTCTAAAACATTATGTTCTTTTTTCCTCAGTTATATAAAGGTCGCATCAACGCCACCAGCCACATGATCCAGCATCCCATGTATGGAGCAGGCCACAAATACCGCACCCTTCATCTGCCAATCTCTACTACACTAGCTGAGGTCCTCGACCGGGTGTCTGGTATGTGATCTTAATGCTAACGTCAATGTCATCAAACTGTTCTGTGTCTGTCGGTCCATATCTGTTCAGGATATTAAAGGGATCCAAGATTAGTTGACCATGTTGACCTAAACATGTAATTTTCCTGTTAACAAAAAAATTACTGTTTGTGATATGTCAAAACTCATAATTACTTCAAAAAATGTTCATCTTTTGATATATTTTCACCCAATAGGTTGGTGACGTGTTTTGATCCATTCTGTACTAAAATCTACAAAGTAAGCACAGGAAAGCAACTTTACCTGAGTTGTTGTTTATCATATTCCATTTGACTGGTACAATTTTAAATAATGCCTCATTATGTCCCTGTTGGTTATAATAATAATTTAAAAAAAACTATGAGGTGAATGTGGATCGCTTCCCACACAAAAAAAAGAAGAGAGCAGTGGAACACAACTTCCGAATGATCTACATTTGTGCTCTCAACATTTCTCTACAGAAAACTGAGTCATTTGTACGAGCAAAACTGACAAAGGCTCTAACAGGTAATTGTTACTAGCTAAAAATAAATGCCGTGCCGACAATTTTTATCCAGAAAGAGCCTAAACCCTGCTGCCGCCGGAGCGGAAAACGCTTTGAGAAACATCAGACAGCACTGGACACAGAAACATCAGACAGCACTTTTAAAAGCTAACAGATGCTCAAATGAAGACAGGACTGGACACAGAGCTATACAAATACTTACCGGATCACACTGTTTGACTATAGGTAAGTGTCATTCATTGTTGAAGCTGAAGATGGCACCAGAAGCAAACCACCAGCTCCTACAGCCAACCCTGTCCTCTTCCTCCATTTGGTCCTCCTCATCTTCATTACCTCTTGTGATTCCTCAATTCCACTTGATTTCAATGCACTCCAGTTTAAATTAAAAAAGCTTAGTGACGTTACTCATCGCTGTTTTGGCTGGACGGATCTAGCGCAGTTGGACCCATTATGTCATTTACCCAGAATGCATTGCAGTGTGAAATACATTGCGACGTTCGTGTGACAATATTTTATTAAAATTTATAAAACCTAAACAACCTACAGTATTATTACTGTATTGTTTTTACATCTAAAATAAACATTTCTCAAATAAAGTGTATTGTTACAACTACTCATGGATCCTTTTAAATAATAAGCTTTGGAAAAGAAAAGAGGGAACCGAACCTGGTCCAAGAGAGCTAAAATAATTTCCCTTTAGCTCAGAAAATCATCTGTTTTCTTTCTACATTGTTCCTATCCCATAATTGGGAGCTGGTTTATTTATGCAGAGTATTTCAGATGTTGCCATGGTGTTTAAAATGTCTATCAGGTCACATCATATTTCCACTAGGCCTGTCGCGATAAACGATAAATCAATTAATCACACGATAAATTATCGACCTCATTTTAATTATCGGCTTTATCGTCTCTTTCTGCCTTTTTTCCTTATGTTGATGACACTGAATGAAAACAAGCTCAACTCCGGTGCTCTGCACTGACCCTTCCTCATTTCCTTTGTGTAATGTCCAGCGCACACGACACGAGTTGTCGGCCGACTGTCGGCCCATGTTCAAACCCTGAGAGACCACATAATAGCCGACAGAAATCCTAGGTATAACGGTTCGATCGGGTTCGTCGTGCCGTGTGGTGTCCAGCCACATGGGCACAAAATAATGGCTACAAGTCCAGTTAACTAATCTTAAAATCAGGCATTAATCAATGCTTTACTAGAATCTACCTGTGGTGCATGTGGCTAGAGTCAGCGTAAAGTCCTGACTGAATGAAAATCATTGTAACCTATTTATGTCACGTTAACGAAGAACAGCTGAAAAATTACCAGGTTTATCAACTGCGGTAGCAATTTGGCTCCAACTCTTCCCCTTGTCATTTCTATATTCTTTGCACGAAATGTTGAATAAACATTAATGTTGTTTCCACATATCATCTCCGATGTGCGCTGGACTTCGGGTTGTGCCGTGTCAGCTGTTTGGGATTCCCTTCCGTAATTTCCCCTCAGCACGGAGGAGAAGGGCTTTCTGATTGGCTACTTGTCACATTCAGTGTTAAAGCTCCCAATAAGGAAAACCCCTGATTTAGATCGGAGCGGCCAGGACAATCTAAATCACACTACAGGATGATCGTTACAAAATCACCAATCTTAGATCGGTCAACGATCTAAGATCGTCATAAAGGGAAAATAGGGGCAAAAAATCGTGTAGTATGAACTACATTAGGTAGTCGGATGTGCCCATCTTCTCTATTTAAATCTAGTGATTACTGAAGGGCAATATAGTATACAGACTTCATAATCTGCACTCTTTTGGTTGAATGCAGTATTTATTTCCACTTTGGCTTTATGTTGTTTAGTTTTTATTCAAGTAGGTTTTTTGTTAATGGAGACTGAGAATCAATTAACACTGGAACTGATTTAGTTCATCAGTTCCAGTGTTATGTGTTCTTTTGAAAATAAAGTGTATCTATCTATGGCAGGAAATAGCATGCATTATTAGTCATTTCCATTAAATCAATGTCAAAAGGTCTTGAAACAATATTATCGTTTATCGCAATAATTTTTTAGACAATCGTCCAGCAAAATTTGTTATCGTGACAGGCCTAATTTCCACTTTAATCTAAGCTTTCTGGTCATTTTCATTTGACGTAAAACAATAAATTTCGGTTGCTGTCTACCGTTGCAGAAAACTTTCACCTTTCACCTCTAAGGAATCCAACTTTAATTATTCAACCTACTGCTTCCTAGACAATAGTTCCGACGCTGAGTGGATGCTCTGTAGACGGCAAGGTCACCTCTGCTGCAATATGACCTGTTAGCTTTTAGTGAGCTGGGTGCATGATTAATGCTTCACCTCTTGACACCCTGAAGGACTTGATGGGAAACCTGATACACCACTGCTGCTGCTGAATTGTAGAAGAGTCTAGGAGACAAAACATTCCTTTCTTTTTTCTCTCTCCATCAATTCAGACACTCCCAGCATTACAGCAAAGCTGATCAGTGAGCAGAAGGAGGACAAGGAGAAGAAGAATCATGAGGAGAAGGAGAAGATGAAGGCAGACAACGGCTTCCAGGACAACTACAGTGTTGTTGTAGCGTCAGGTACTTTGGTGCATTCCTTAAATAAAGAAAAGGCTGTATCTACTTTGAAATAGTTATCAGTCTGTGTTTCTGTCACTAAATTCATCCAGGGTGTCCATCCCTCTCATTAGGTTTAAAATCCCAGTCCAAACGAGCTCTTCTGACTCCTCCACGACCTCCGTCAAGACGGGGTCGCATTGTGAGCGACAAGCTGACCTCTTCGTCTGGTGTGGACCCTTCAGCCAAAACCATCAGCGTGCCCGTCTTCCATCTTTACCACAAGCTTCTTCCAGGTACTGCAGGCACCTGCTGACGGTTGGCCTGAACACAGTCAGAGCTCATCTCTGATATCTCTGGTGTCGTTGCTTTCAGGTCAGCCCCTCCCCCCTGAGATGACCCTGGCTCAGCTGCTGACTCTCCTGTATGACCGTAAGCTGCCACAGGGATACCAGTCCATCAACCTGACCGTCAAGCTGGGCTCCAAGGTCATCTCTGACCCTGGCCTTTCTAAGACTGATTCCTTCAAGAGGCTTCGCACTGAAAAAGGTACTGGAGAACCTCTGTCCTCCCATTTACAATTTTTGCAGTAATGTGACCTAAGTTCGATTCAGAGCAATCTATTCTGAAAAATCAGTCAATGCATGTTAGTAAATAATGATTAAATCCATGTGGTTTGTTTCACCCTGCCGGTCTCTAGTTCCACCAGCAGGGTGATGTAAAGACATGAAAACAATAGCAGGTGAAGCTAGTTTCCTGAAAATCTGTTCTCTGCTTTTTCGCTGATCTGTTTTTGGACCAAATCATACAGCAACTACATTGGATGGTTTTAGTTACTTTTGTAACTAATAATGTTTTTTGTAAGTTGCAATAGCAATTCATGCTGATTTAGTTATGTTCCAGAAAGAAGTCTCCATATTCCTCTGCTAGCCAGACTACATGCCCCTGTAGTCCTGTGATAGTTGGATATTTGTATTCCTTGCTTCCGTGCAACATTTACGTCTCATTTAATTGAAGAGACTGAAGGACGTTTGGTGGGGACAGATTGTAACAGGGCTAGACTCGCTGGCATCCAGAACAGATGTGGCTACTCCACGTGTGCTTATATTTAGATGGGGTTTTGCAGACTCATGTGGCCATACAAGGTCAGATTAATCTTTAATATCAATGTTTTGACAGTATCAGCAGTGGAGAATCTGCAGCGACGCTCTTCTCCATATAGATTTCTAAAAACAGACTCAACACAATCCACACTGTGGATATTACCACTACATGATCTCTTGGGGTTGTTTTACTTTTATTTTGAAAGTTCACCTCACCTGGTGGCTTGGTAACAACAAAACAAACCGCATCAACAAACAACATTAAATACTTGACAATATTTGCATCACGTGGTTTTTTTCTAATATGTCAGCAACTCCTAAACCTCTCTACTCTTCAGCCTTGTTTTAAGATGAAATATAAAACTTCTATAAATCATTTTCTGACTAGTAGTAGACGTGCGAGGTAGAATACATGGATAGGTTGCAGGGGTTTTGTGAAGATGACCTCTGTGTTGTCTTGCTGCAGTGGACCACTGCGACATGCTCAACAGCTGTCCTGAGGATGAACCAATGATGGCCAATGAAGAATGTCTGGATGCTGCAACTGACGAGTCCCTGCTGGAGACCAACCCCATCCAGTCACCGCTGCAGGTCTTTGCTGGCATGGGGGGGCTGGCCTTGATTGCAGAGCGACTGCCCATGCTCTACCCCGATGTTATTCAGCAGGTGAGTTAAAGTCTGACAAAAAGATACCCATCGGTGTTCATCTTAGCTGAAGTTCTTCTAAGAAGTTGTAGAAAATTGGTCTGTGAAATCAAAGATAATGGCTCCTTTGTGCAGTAAATCCATTGACTCTGCATTAGTCCACATGCAGTGATGAGTCATGTGCTGAAACCGCTGCTCAGTTTCTGCTCTGCTGGGTCCTCCTCTCAGGTCAGCGCCCCGCTGATCCCAGCATCCAGCCAGGAGAAATCTAAAGACAGCGACCAGTTTGAATGGGTGACCATCGAGCAGTCAGGCGAGCTGGTGTACGAAGCCCCCGAGTCTGCTGCTGCAGAACCGCCGCCTGTGAACAAGCAGCAGTCCCAGTCCTCCTCCTCCTCATCTTCCTCCTCGGTGCAGTCCATGTCGCCCATTCCGGCCCACTCGCTGGCAGCATTCGGCCTGTTCCTGCGCCTGCCGGGGTACGCCGAGGTGTTGCTGAAGGAGAGAAAGCACGCACAGTGTCTGCTGCGTCTGGTGCTGGGCGTCACAGACGACGGAGAGGGCAGTAAGTCTGAAAACATTTTCCTGCTGCAGAGTCGAGCTGCCATGCAGACACCCAACGCCTTCACTCATCGCCTAAAGCTGTCTCTGAGTAAAACTCTGGTCAACTTTTTTGACAGAAGTTTTTGCTCTGATCTTCTCTTAGGTCACATCCTGCAATCCCCCTCTGCCAACGTGTTGCCCACCCTGCCATTCCATGTTCTTCGGGCGTTGTTCAGCAGCACACCTTTGACCACTGATGATGGAGTACTGCTGCGCCGCATGGCTTTAGAGATCGGCGCCATTCACCTAATCCTGGCCTGTTTGTCAGCTCTGAGCCACCATGCCCCTCGAAACCCCAACGCCAGCAGCAACGTCTCTGAGGTAGGCCCCACTGAGCCCCACACCTATTAAGTTCAGCTCTGTATGAGCTGCATTTAATCATTGTATGAGGTCTTAGTGAATAGATGTTGCTAAGCTTCATAGGCAAGTTTCCCAGAATCTCACCGTCTCTGATATTTCAGTTGTTAGATGTGGCTCAATACCCTGTTTACATCTTTGCTTAGGTATAAATGAGTGGTGATATTAACACCTGCTCACTTGTACTAAAAGTGGGTGATGAACTTTTAGTGGAGAGCAACCACTTTTTATTTTACATGAGTCTATTTGTGTGGTTAATTTCTTACTAAATTAGCCCTTTATGTTTGGAGTATTTCTTGAAAAACTGATAATCATAATAAATGCTTATCTAGCTTAGAGAAACAATGTTTCAATTAACCACAGCAAGCTGTATTAAAGGTATATACAGGTCCTTCTAAAAAAATTAGCATAATGTGATGAAGTTAATTATTTTCCATAATGTAATGATAAAAATTAAACTGTCATATATTTTAGATTCATTGCACACCAACTGAAATATTTCAGGTCTTTTAATATTTTAATATTGATGATTTTGGCATACAGCTCATGAAAACCCAGAATTCCTATCTCAAAAAATTAGAATATTTCATCTGACCAATAAAAGAAAAGTGTTTTTATATCAAAAATGTCAACCTTCAAATAATTATGTTCAGTTATGCACTCAATACTTGGTCAGGAATCCTTTTGCAGCCTTCAAGGCGGCGTGGCATGGAGGCAATCAGCCTGTGGCACTGCTGAGGTGTTATGGAGCCCAGGATGCTTCGATGGCAGCCTTAAGCTCATCCAGAGTTTTGGGTCTTGCGTCTCTCAACTTTCTCTTCACAATATCCCACAGATTCTCTATGGGGTTCAGGCCAGGAGAGTTGGCAAGTCAATTGGGCACAGTAACACCATGGTTAGTAATACCAGTGGTTTTGGCACTGTGAGCAGGTGCCAGGTTGTGCTGAAGAATGAAATCTTCATATCCATAAAGCTTTTCAGCAGATGGAAGCATGAAGTGCTCCAAAACCTCCTGATAGCTGCTGCATTGACCCTGCCCTTGATAAAACACAGTGGACCAACAGCAGCAGCTGACATGGCAGTGGCACCCAGACCATCACTGACTGTGGGTACTTGACACTGGATTTCTGGCCTTTTGGCATTTCCTTCTCCCCAGTCTTCCTCCAGACTCTGGCACCGTGATTTCCGAATGACATGCAAAATTTGCTTTCATCCGAAAAAAGTACTTTGGACCACTGAGCAACAGTCCAGTGCTGCTTCTCTGTAGCCCAGGTCAGAGGCTTCTGCCGCTGTTTCTGGTTCAAAAGTGGCTTCACCTGGGGAATGCGGCACCTGTAGCCCATTTCCTGCACATGCCTGTGCACGGTGGCTCTGGGTGTTTGTACTCCAGACTCAGTCCACCCCAAGGTCTGGAATCGGCCCTTCTCCACAATCTTCCTCAGGGTCCGGTCACCTCTTCTCATTGTGCAGCGTTTTCTGCCACACTTTTTCCTTCCCACAGACTTTCCACTGAGGTGCCTTGATACAGCACTCTGGGAACAGCCTATTCGTTCAGAAATGTCTTTCTGTGTCTTACCCTCTTGCTTGAGGGTGTCAATGATGGCCTTCTGGACAGCAGTCAGGTCAGCAGTCTTACCCATGATTGCGGTTTTGAGTAATGAACCAAGCTGGGAGTTTTTAAAAGCCTCAGGAATCTTTTACAGGTGTTTAGAGTTACTTCGTTGATTCAGATGATTAGGTTAACTGCTCGTTCAGAGAACCTTTTCATGATATGCTAATTTTTTGAGATAGGAATTTTGGGTTTTCATGAGCTGTATGCCAAAATCATCAGTATTAAAACAATAAAAGACCTGAAATATTTCAGTTGGTGTGCAATGAATCTAAAATATCTGACAGTTTAATCATTACATTATGGAAAATAATGAACTTCATCACAATATGCTAATTTTTTGAGAAGGACCTGTAGTTCAGATTTGCTTGACTGAAGCAGGGACTGCAAGAGTGAATAAATGAACTGAACAAGTTCGGGTTGCCCAGCAGAACATTACTGAACAGGATTTGGATTGGGGACAATAATGTTGTTCTGCCTGGATTAATATAAAGCCAACAGGTTCAGTGATCAATAGGAGACAAAACAAGACTAAGTCAGCCTTGAAATTATACAACTTTGCACAAAAGTGTGGAACAAATAGTGTTAAATAGGAGGAAACTTGGTTAATGGACATGGAATATAAATAAATCCTCCACCTGTTTGTATAGTTTAATTCTCTGTGTGCGTGTGTGTGTCTGTGTGTTTCCAGCCGCAGATGTCCAGTTGTCACAGTGGTGGGACTAGTGAGGAGCAGCAGCTGTACTGGGCTAAAGGAACTGGTTTTGGTACCGGCTCTACAGCTTCAGGCTGGGATGTGGAGCAGGCCCTTACCAAGCAGAGGTTAGAGGAGGAACATGTCACCTGTCTGCTCCAGGTAAACATCAACTTCCCTCTGCTCATCTGTGTTTTTTAGATTTTTATTTTAGCAATACTGTGAGGATTATTGTCTTGCATGGGCTGTTGGTACAGGAAGAGCTTCCTTGTTGGGTCTGTAGGCTATCTGTGTAAAAGTGTGCAAGGTGGTTTAGGGATGCTCTCACATTCAGCAGCTCAGGCTGCATTTATGTCTTACACCCAAATACACACCCAAAACTTATTGTAAAACAAGAATTTTTTTCTAAATTGACATGTTTCCATTAAATTATTTTCAAAATGTGAAATTGCTCAATTATATGGTCAATGGAAACACAGCTGTTGTTACTGGTGTATCAAAAACCCTATTGAAAATAAATGCAATGCAAATCCTGGTGGGTGAGCAAGTAAAGCCTGGAGGCCCACCAGGCTTATAATACCCTGGGGGAAACCCTGTGTTGAAAAAAAAAAAAAAAAGTTATAAACGACACATGTAAGATGTTAGCTAAGGGGCTGTTTTGAAGCTAAATGGAATGCTTGTTGTGTTGGGTCCACCAGGTTCTGGCCAGCTACATCAACCCGGCGGGCTCCAGCAGCCATGGCGCCGATGCCTCTGCAGACAGCAGAGTCCAGAACAGCTCAGCTCTGCCGCCAGTGCTGCAGGAGCTGCTGAGCCAGTCCTGCCTCATCCCTGCCATGTCCTCCTACTTACGCAACGACTCAGGTAGGCGCCATGTCTCTCCAAATAAGCACTTGGATAGACAACGGGGTGGGGGAGGGATGCCCATGCGATCAAGTTCTTCTTTCTACCCCACATTTCAGAAATGGTTGTGGTTACAGCCAGACCAGAACATCAGCATTACCGTTTTTTTGCTAAACGAATTACATTTCAAATTCATCAAAGTGTGATAATTGAAATAGGTCTTTTATTCGTCTTTAATTGTATATCTGGTAAAAGGACAATGGTTTGAGACGTCTTACTCTTAAGGGCTAATTTTCAGATGGTTCTTCTAAGACTGATTATATTTGGGATGAAGATCTGTTAGCATTTGTCCTTTGATGCTCTGTGGCTTTAGAACCCAACTCTGGGTTGGAGTTGCAGTATCACTGACAGGGGAATCTCGCTGTCTACATTCTGGTATGTTTTGAATAGAAATGGGCTGATTTTATGTTTTTCCTTTTGTGATTCTTTCAATTTCTACATTAGTGATGCAGAAATTTGTGTAAACAGAGCAGAGCATAATAAAAACAAATTTTTATTTGTGAATTAAATGAGAATTTGATTGTGTTCTTAGTAATTGTTTCATTCGGGGAATAGCTTTTTAACTGCTGCTGTTGTGTAGAATATGGGCTGTTTATCCAGGTGAAAGACAGATTAGCGGTATGGTAAATGCTGTGAAGTTGAAGCTTATTGATGTGGTGCTGTATATGTAGCACATGCTCTGGTAATCCCTCGTTTCTTTCCTTTGCCTTGTCCAGTCCCCGCCTCATGGCGGACTGGAGCACAGTGCGCAGCTCTACCTGTCTGTCATGTGCTGACTTAATTTCTGTGGAGATGAGCCTGGTGACAGTCTAAAGCTGAGCTTCTGTAGTCTGACTGCAGGTTGAGTCTGTTTGCAAACTGGGATCTGTTTAGTCTGCTGCTGTTGGACTTAACAGTTCATCTCAGTACAGGACTCTAAGCTGCTTCAGCATCATCTTCACAGGGTCTTCTGTCCTTCTGGGCTTGATTCACACATTTGATATTGACTGTACTTGCATATAATTGTTGGAACAGATGACGGGAGCACATTTTTTCCCTGATTTTATTTTATTTGTTTGTCCTTTGCTTTGTTTCAAAATGTGAGCAGTGTTTTTCAGGTGTGGCCTTCAAATACGTCCATAGGTGTGACTCCAATTAACCTATCAGAGGTTTCTGGAATGGAGCCCAAAAGGTGTTACCCAAGTCACACAGTTTAAAAGACAGTTACCTCTGACACTAAATGTATGTAAACAAGAAGATAAATTCCTTGACAAATACCAGACATGACCTCCCGACCCCCTCGGGAGGTCAGGAGGTGCTGCTGGACTCCAGCAGCACCTGTTCACGCCATACACACACACTATTCCTGTGGATTTACTTTCATTTATACCAATTCATCCTTTGAGCTTGAGTTGGGGATTCATTTTGCTAAATGAATAAAGGCACGAGAAGTCATTACCATAGTTTTTAAAATCATAGGTTACATCTTAATTTCTCTAAAATGTGCACAATGTTGTTTATAGTGTTCCAACTGTCAGTCCATCCCTTGTTTCCTTTTATTTCAAGAAGTAAGGACTTGTTCTCAATAGTTTACCTGGTTGAATGAATGTTTCCCTCAAAATTCAGCCAATGTCCATCAAACCTAACCAGGTCAGAAGTGAACTGCCCACTGCTCACCCACCTTTCTCTGTTACCAGCAAAGCTTAGGCCAGCCATCACAGCAATGGTTGCGGTTTATTTAGTAAACTGCATCATTGATCTGTACATGTAGACTTTATTCAGGTAGTCATAAAAACAGCATTGGTAAAATGGAGAAAAAGTTACAGAAACTGACTCTTCAAAAGTAGAAGGAAAAAAAACCTATTTTCTGTAAGGGTTTCTGGACACATCCTTCATCTTTTATGAATATGAACAAAAATACGAGCAAAATAAGTTTGCTCGTATTTTAATACATAAGTTACTTTTTTTTATCACAATCTTATCTTTCCCCTAAATTCTTACCCTCTGTAAAGATGTCCATTTACAAAAATAGCTCCATGTGTGAACTTTTAAATCTTGGAAATGTTTTTTTGTTTTAACCCAAGAATAGTAGTTTATTTTATTATATTTTAGAAATCAATCTTCTTCAGGATGTAGAGCTGTAGCAGGAGTTTTCCTGAATGCCATGTGTATTGTGTGTGTGTGTGTGTGTGTGCAAGCGTGGGTGCGGGGAGTTCAGGAAGTGAGGAGCGGTGCTGGTAGAGTGGGCCTGACCAATCACTCCTCCAGGTTTCACTCTGCGCTGTGGAGGAGGACGACTGTAGAATTAAATCGAGTTCAGAGTCATCCTCATTGGTCCAACAGTCCCAGATGCCGGTAGCCAGAAAGCGTTTGTTTCGGGTGGACTCCCTTTCCTCACGTGACTCGTCTCGCATTCGCTTTGAGCCCTTCGTTATCTCTCCAGCTCAAACATATGGTGTGGCGATATGGCTTCCTCTTTGTCATCTTCAGCCACTTTCTGTCGTTTCCTCCATCTTGATCTGGGATAGGTGTTCATGTCAGGCTGCAGTTTTTCCTAACGTCTCATCATTGATCAGTGTTATCCAGTCATGGGATTCCATCCTCTCACACTGTGGTGTAAATGTAAACGAAAACTATCACAAAGAGGTTAAGGAAAGTGCCAACGATGCCCAGCATGGCCAAGATGGACTCCTCCTGCTCCTCTTTGGCCTCCAGCGCCCGCACATCGTCCAGCGTGATGACGGTGGTGCCCATGGTCCTGTAGCTCACCTGACCTGGGATAAGAGAAATTTATGGAGGCCATGTTAGACACAGAACAGCACTGCTTAGTTTGACACAGAGAAAGGCCGAAGTTATATTCTGAATCCTGGTGTTTCTGATCTGGAACAACTGGAATTTAATGTCAGCACAGACTCTGGGATGAAAGCTTTAAAGCGGTGACTTCCTGCTTGGACCACCATCAAGATGGCCACATAATGAGAAAGTTCATGGTTGAACCAGAGTAACGAGAAAAATTCCCCATATAAACCAAGCAAACCTACTCTGATAAAGCGTTAAAAAGAGGATGAAAATTATATTACCGCCTTGAGCATTAAACACCGATTGAAGTCCAATGGGTGACGAACAGGGACGCATCTAACAGGTTCAAGCTAACAAACGGGGCACTGTGTCAAGAAATGACAGACTTGGAACTGATTCTGAGAGAACTAAAAGGATTTGATCAAGAAAATAAAGAACAATTAGAGACAACAATAGAAGAAATTGTAAAGGCGAATACCAGAATGGACGAGATGGAAGGGTGTATTGGGAAGACAGGATCCAGACCATGAAAGAAGTCATCACGGCTATGCTAAAGTTACACACTAAGCTGGGGGACAAATGGCTGGATCTGGAGAGTCGCTCTGGATGCAAAAAAAACATAAGGGATCAGAGAAGGAATCAACATCGGTGATCTCATTTGTGAAAAATTCATTCCATGAAGGTCCTGAGTTAAATGATGCTATGACCAACCTTCAGATTGAAAGCTTTAACGCTCTCTCAGTGGGGTTCCCCCATGCCGAATTAGAAGCCTGCGCAGCTGGCTGTTACTGATTAACATCCTCCACTTGATCAAAGATGGCTGTTCTCAACAAATCTTGAAACTTTCTGTTGCACATTAATTTCCTGTCATTCTGGTAATGGTTCTACTGCATTGTCATTTTTTGTGTGAGCCAAAGAACTGCTCAGGATTAATTTTTCTTTGTTATATTTATTGCCTCCTTATCATTTTTGGCACAACTTTCCTGCTGTCCTTGAAAATCAATTCAGATAACTGGGAAAGCAGCTTACCTTAAGGCGTTTTACGTACAAAGCATCATCCGGAATGCTGTTTGGGACCTCAGAGAAGAAATGTGTGTGAAGCTGCTCCAGGCAGCGACAGAGGGGTAAACAGGGAGAGACTGGGTGTGTTGTCACCACCTCGGTGACGGGGGAAAGGAGGCAGAAACAGAAACGGATCCACGGCAAATTCCCATGTTCCTCAGCACCAGCTGCAAAACCCTTTCGCCCCCCACCTTCCTCTCTGCTCCTTCACCCTCACTAGTCTCTGTGGAGTTCCAGTCAGCAGGCTGAGACTCTGGCAGCAGGGGTCTCACCTACTCCATCTCAGCCCCTCACACACTCTGCTCATCTTTCTTTGTCTGCTCAGTCTTCTGAGTTCGGCTACCTCACTCTGCCTAAACTCTGCCACAGAAACCCGCTGCCTTCTTCCACAGGGTCTCCATAAACCCGCACATACTCAGCTTGATGCTGCTGCTGCTGCCTTCATTTCTGGGGGTGTCATTGGAATGTGAAGCCCCGTGCCAGCGCTTTGCATCGTGTCTGTCGGGTGAGCTGGTGGCATGTCGCTGGCAGCCAGCACAGGGGAGAACAGGCAGGTCCACGGATTGAGTCTGCTGAGGAATATTCCAGAGGAGAGAGGAAAATCCAAGATCTAAATTTGCAGAGAAGCGAGCGCAGCCTGAGTCTCTTGTCTCAGTAGATGTGCTGGAAGGAATCACCAGAGACGGCAGCCTTCCGCTAGGTCTCCAGCAGTTAGGCACCGGGGACGACGGTGCATTGCATAACCAAGCAGAGTGGAGGGAAGGAAAGGAGGACGGTCCTGATGGTTGTGGAGAGGAATGAAAAGGAGCATGAGGACGAGAAGGAAGGAGGGAGGGGGGGGATTTGCTCAAGCTTACAGTCGTCTCCTCCTCTCCCATTGCTATGGGGGATGACATGCACACACGCTCGTACACACATGCTTAACACGCTATCTTTGTGGGGACTTTCCACTGACTTCCATTCATTTCTACATCTTAACCCTAACCATTATATGCCTAATCCTAACCAAAATTCAATTCACATCTTAGTCCTTAACCCTAACCCCTAACTCCTAAACAGCATTTCCCCTTGTGGGGACCAGGCTGTCAGGAAACTTGTTCACCGTGGCATGAAATACATGGTACATGCACACACACTCATAGCTTCCACCAAAACAATAGGCAGCTGCAAAAAGGCAAAATGAAGTGAATCCAGCCCCACTGCCTAACGTTCCATTCAGGATTCCACCAAGCCCACCATCAGCTATGATCAGTGAGGTAGACCTGGAGATCAGAGGGATGGGAGGGGAAGGACGGATGAATGTGGAGGACGATGAAAACCTTGAGGAAAACAAGTGGTGGACTGGACTCATTCTGTTGAATTCTGATGTCTGGGGGCTTCTTGACATAAATACTCCATGCCTCACTTTGATTTCTGGAACAGTTTCTCTGCACTTAGAAAATTGTTTATTAAAATGAAAACTTTTTCAGGTTGTTTTTCTATGAAGAAAGCTTAAGACAAAAATATACGAGATACACAGATTTTCATCACACAAGATTTCTAAAGCAGTCAAGCTGCTATATTTTAGTGTTAATGTAACTTGAGTATTTCTCAGCTAGTGTGTATTTTGCATATTGTTTTTAATGCAGCAGCAGATCATTTTAGGAACTTGACCTGGAAAAAAACAAATCGGTTAAATGTAACCGTCTGAATATTTCTGATAATAGCAAAGCGCTTCAGGCTACTTTTTCTCCTTTCGCATGCTCCTGCCTTGATGCACACTCTTTCCAGTGTCCGCTGAAGCAGAGTGTGTTGGCGGAGACATGTCACAGTCTGACTCTCATCTGTTTCTGTGCCCTGCAAGGGTCACAAAGACCTGACACTGTCCAGCCGGGAGCTTGAGTCACAATATAAGCCACCCACTCAGTGCAGTGCGACCTGCACGCTCACTGCCTTCCTTCCCTTAAGATATCAGCACACATACACACAGCATGCCGCTCCCCACACTCATTCTGGTTGGTAAAGAGCTTGTTGTTTTTGACTCGCGGTGAAAATGTTTTTCTGTGTGGTCTGGGGTATGTTGGCACCAACCCTGTTTTCTCACTGGGTTGGTTAGCCTAAGACATGAAGAAAGCACAGCAGTGGCTGAACCAGGGGTATGAACTTGCATCATTAACAGGCGTTCATCATCGTTATGATAAATCAAAGTTCCTATCGTAATTTATTTTAAATAAAAAGTATAAGTGATGCAATAAATTCCCATCCCCACCATATAGCTATATGTAAGACTTGATGCTCTATGGTAGTGGAACCGTCCCTTTAGACCTTCGACAATGGTTCTTAATAAATCTGGCTCAAACTGACAGAGAAGCAACTGCTATTATTTTAAATGTAGATATAACAAATGGAAGTTTTAGTTTATTTTTAATGGAATAATGACATTTAATTTCTTTAACGAATGACACCATAAATAATTTTTAGATGTTTTCCTTCTCATTAGGTTGGAGACAATGTGCTTTTGTTTTTAGAAGAGAATGTATCAAATTTCTTTTTGCAAACATCAAATTTTTCTGTCTTTTTTTTTGTCTAAAACTGTGTTCACACTGCAGCCTGAAGTGGCCCAATTCCATTTTTTTTGCCGTAATGTGACCTGTATCTGATCTTTTCACGACAGTCTGAACGGCACAGGTCGGATTTTTTTTTTTTTTTTAAATGCGACCCAGGCCATTTGGATATATGATAAATATCCGATCTCTTCAAATAGGACCCAACGTCCAGGTCGCATTCATCCGACCTGAACATCATTGATACTCAACAAATGTCCCTAGTCTGCATTCTGATGCATGCAAGCGGGAAGAAAAACAACAAGCATGTCCGACTATAATGAGGATTAAGTTGTTAATGTGCCGGTGTTCTATCGGCTCCGGTTTGACAACTTCAAAATCGTAAGCTATCCTCCACCATTAGCATCCTTGTTTACTTCCGCAAACACTGAGAACTTCTGGTTTTTTATGGTGGTTGGCAAAAGACTGAGCATGCGCTCTATGTGTGACGTTACTGCGCCCTCTACACTTTCAGGTCGTTTGCCATTCACACTGGAGAAACACATACAGGTTGTACATTTGGAAGTGTGAACGACCACAGCAAAAAAAATCTGAATTAGGTCACTTCAGCTTGCAGTATGAACGTAGCTTTTAAAAAGGAATAAAATGGTGGTTCTTAAAAAACTACGACAAAGTTCTTCAGGCGTCCCTAAAAAACAATACATAATTCTTTTTTAAAATGGTCAGGTAACACTAGAGGCTGTACAGGGTTGTATTTAGTTGGACAGAGGTAAAAATGGCTCTGTGCATAAAAGCTGCAGACCCCTGAGCCAGACGATCAGAAACTCATCCTGTTCAACAGCACAGCAGCTCAATGCAGTTCTAATGGGAATCCCATTTCACTGACTGCAGGAAGATTTATGGTAGTAAAAAAGTGAAAATGAACTTTTTCTCTGAAAAAGCCTCAACTAGGTTTGAAATATTATTAAAATGGCTTTCTCCATTCTAGTTGCAAGCTTTTCAGCACTGTAATCTACCAGTGTTGGCTATAAGCCCCTTCCTCTGTGAGAAAACTGTTAACTGTTTGATCCCTGTTCTTCTGCCTTCCTCTGCCATGGTAACTGTTTCATCCCTGTTTTTTCCCTATTCCTCTGCTATGGTAACCATTTCATCCCCATTATATTTTTTTGGTCCTTCTCTCTGCAGTTCTGGATATGGCTCGCCATGTTCCACTGTACAGAGCACTACTGGAGCTGCTAAGGGCCATTTCCACCTACACAGCGTTGGTCCCACTCCTGCTTCCTCTGTCTGGGGATCCTGGCCAAGAGGAGGAGGAGGAAGATGAAGATCATTCTGAGGGACAGACTTCTGTAGGCATGCTGCTGGCCAAAATGAAGACATGTGTGGACACGTATACAAATCGCCTCAGGTAAGACATGATGCATAATGCCAGCTCAACATCATTTTTATCACTTTGTTTCAATTAAAATGTTATTTCATGCTCAGCAGACACACAGTTGCACACTTTGTTTCTGGAACAGAATTGTGCTCAAATGTTTGGCTTCCATTTGGAGAATCCAGGCACAGGTCTTGACAGCAGCTAAAAATGGGTTGTGCCTTCATTCCAGTGGCCTCAGAACAACATTGTTTGTTGTAAATCCATGAATCAATCTGATGAAGAAGACCCACAGTGAGACCAACATGAGTGTGTTTTGTGTATTCCAGGTCAAAGAAGGATAAAAGCAAAGGTGTGGTGAAACCAGATGGCTCGGACCCAGAACCTGAGGGTCTGACCCTGCTGGTGCCAGACATCCAGAGAACAGCTGAGATAGTCCATGCAGCTACTACCAGCCTACGGCAAGCCAATCAGGGTGTGTTTACACATAAACGAGCACTTTTCAGTTTTCTCTAAAGCTTGACTTTTAACACATAAAACATGTTTTCCATACAAAATCTTCGGTACTCCATTTCAGAGCTAAATGTCTCTGGATTTACATTTCAATGTTTCTCTCTGTGATGGCCTGACTTTGTCTTGCCTATGTGATGCAACAACACACCAAGGAAGTCTAAAAGCAAACAGAAGACTCTTGACTTCTGTTTGAGTCCTGAGACTGAAATCTGCCATTAGCCCCATAGAAAGTCCATGTAATCATCTCCTTGTATAGCTAAAGACTGATCTGAATAAAGGGCCACATAGACATGTGGAGATTTGCTTCAGATGTGCAGTAATAGAGTTGGAAGAAGATTCTTCGACCTCGTCATTAGTCAGACCCATCAATAAAATGTCCAGTACATGATGAATCATTGCGTCTTTAAAGTTGACAGGAAACTTGAAAATGTCACTTTATAGTTATGCATTTTTGGAAGATTGGAAGATTAATACCTAAACAACTACAAAGTCTTTAAAAAAGGCAATAATAATAGAAAAAAGAAAAATTAACAATGCGAAGCCTGGTGGGGCCACAAGGAAAAGCCTAGTGGCCCGCCAGGCTTATAATGCACTGAGGGAAACCCTGATGAGTGTCCAATAAATGGTGATACTTTTATCCCAATTCAAAACATCCAGGAAATTCTCAAATTTAGCCTCACTATTGAAATAAATGTTTTGTGTTGGTATTGATGTTGGATGATGGTTTGCATGTGAGAAATATATGTTTGATATTTATGTTGCATTGTATTTAATATTTCTCATCCTCATTGTCTTTTTAAGAGAGGAAACTAGTTGAGTCGTCAAAGAAGGTGTCGAGTCGGCCCAAACCGCTGTCAGTTCTCCGCTCCTTGGAAGAGAAATACGTTGCTGCTATGAAGAAGCTCCAGTTTGGTGAGTTCTGATCTTTGCCTCTGTGGTTTGGTTTTAATACATCTTGCTACTTTATGCCTGGTATGGTGCAAGAGATGGGCGATATGGCTTTAAAAAAACTCCCCATTTCTTTATGCCAGATTCAATTTTAATCTTTTTTTTGTCTCGCTTTGTTTTCTAAAATATAAATTACACATATCAGAAAAGCTTTTAAAAAGTGGCTTTTATTTCAGCCACTCCTTCTGTGAGTTGTACGACAGAGTAATGGGGTCACTTTTGTTTAATCGTGAGGATATTGTTATAGTATTACCAGGATAAAGATGCTATATTACCAGAAGAACATCTTTAAATTATGAGAAAATTGTAGTTTGTGTGATGGGACAAAGTTTGGATAGAAATAGTCATCAAGATCTGACGTGTCCACCGGACTCCATGTGTTTTTCTTTGAAATGCTCAAGATGTTGCTCAATCGCTTCAAAGTCCTGCTATTGACTATAATTTGATTCTATTGTGTTAAATTTCCTGATCTCTAAATCCAATACCAAAGTGGTTCTGATATAAATTTTTGTGATGAAATAATTTAAAATTCCCTCCTTCTTTCTCTGAATATACCTTATTCTGGTAATATTCTAACAGTTTTCTTGCATTATTTCAACTTTGTCATGCAGCTTTATTCTTCTGTTACATTGACTATAGTCTTATAATATTATGACGTTATTTTTTTAATTAAAAAATTCAAAAATCATAGAATGGACCTAATACTCTGTCATAGATTTGACCTGAATGCAAAGTCCAATTAAGTAGAAGCTGTAAAAAACTCTTGTTGAATAACATGGCTGCCCTGAGCTTGCTGACATCGCTCTGAACTATGAAAACTCAAAGAGAGCATAGGTGGAAAAAAAAAAATCCTGAGTTTTCCAAATATAATTTCTTCAGAAATTTGATGAAATTAAAGCCTAAGTGATGCAGAACCTTCTAACCTGTCTCCCACCCTCTACCCCACACAGACACGTTTGAAATGGTTTCAGAAGACGAGGAAGGGAAGCTGATGTTTAAGGTCAACTACCACTACATGTCGCAGGTTAAAAACGCCAGCGATACCAACAGTGCGGCCAGATCACGGCGCCTCGCCCAGGAGGCCGTCACCCTGTCCACATCTCTCCCTCTGTCGTCTTCGTCCAGTGTCTTTGTCCGCTGTGATGAGGAGAGGCTCGACATCATGAAGGTAATGTGAAAGCATGAACTCCTCATTAAACGGTTGTCATGTATGTGTTTACCATGCAGCAGCTTCACTGATGTTTGAATGAATGCCCCTCAGCCCATTCTGTGATCAGTTTTTCTTCCCTAAATGTCCAGATGTCTCTGTTTGACTGTGTGTTGACAGCAGGATACTTGGTAAAAAACTCACTCTGAAGGGTTAAAGATTTCCACCATCCTCAACCTCTCACAGCTACAGGTATCAGGAGCTACGTTTTGTTTGGGACTCCTGATACCTGCTTAGCATTAATAAAATAAAAGGTAACCAAAAACAGTTGCTGAAAAAATATGATATACAACTCCAGTTCCATACCTGGAGTGAGTGACATTTCTTGTGTCCAGTGAGACTAAATAAGTGCTGTACAATCAGCTTATAGTATTGCGTCATGTGTCCGCTGCTGCTGTCCATCACTGTCCTGGCAGCTCGGGCACTGGGAAAATGCTGCTGCATCAAATTTATTCAGGTGGGAAGGATTTCCTCTCTGGTGTCAGGTCTTCTGGTGTTTTGGAACAAGCAACACTTTGACATTCTACTTTAGTATAACTGTTGCATATCATCTTCCATGACGATTAATTGTTTACCACCCAGAACTATGTAAACTTTCCCAGTGATGAGCTGATACTGCAGTGTGAACAGAACAAATAGATAATTTTTGTTTCGCTGGAAATTTTTCTGTTGCAATTCTTTTCTACAAGTAATTAAAAAAAAAAAAGTTTATTAGCAGATTTTAATTAAAAACGTTTTACTTCACAGCTTTACAGAAGCGTCTTTGTTTCGCGGGTGGATTGTGTGAATAATGTCATGTTTGCGTCGGCTCTCTGTGTTTCCAGGTTCTCATCACTGGCCCAGGCGACACCCCATATGCCAATGGCTGCTTTGAGTTTGACGTGTATTTTCCCCAGGACTATCCCAACTCCCCTCCCCTGGTCAACCTGGAGACCACCGGGGGACACAGCGTGCGCTTCAATCCAAACCTCTACAATGATGGAAAAGTACGTCCGCCTTTTGTTTTTCTTCTAGTTAAATTCTTCTAGAAAAGTTAATTTCCAAAATCTACTGAGTTCTAAAACTTCCTGAAACCTGACGTCATTCTTTCTCCTTTTTATTTGTGTTTAACTGAATCTTTGGGGTCTTTTTTTTTCTTGTTGTGAAGATGATTACAGTGCAAAATGAAACCTGAGATGTGTTGCCTATCTAAAAACGTCACCAAGTCTTTATGATTTGAGGAGTTATAAGAAGGAATCTTTCGGAGTTTTTTCCAGACATTTGTAAACGTATTCTGCCTCTATGGATTCCTTCATTTGAGAAGAAGGTCCAAACTCTGACGTTCTGCATGAGTTGCTCCTCCTCATGAATTTAACGGTCCCTTACAGCCACTTTAAGGAATTGCTGGGACTTTAAACGTCAGTGGTAGCAATTCATATCAGTGATGGATGAATCATCTAACTGTAGAAGAATTCTAATCATTTTGATGCACAGGGATAAATAATTGTCCAACAAATTGTAATTTTAACATAAACTTTGACAAAGAAGATTTAGTTTGAACCAGCAGGATAGCTGAACGGCTAACTAAACCAGACAGGAGGTTTATCTAGATTCACTTAAGAGATGGATTGATCAAAGGAGATCAGGTTTCTTCACCAGAAGGTTTTCTTTCATTGGCTCCTTACATTTGACTTCCAATTACTTTCTTTTTAAACTCATTGCTGTTATTGAAAGAAGATAACCGAGTTGTATTCCCTCAGTAACAACTTCCGCCACTAAGAGTGGTGTAACCACCATGAACCAGCCATTCAACCACAGTGTGTTTATGTGACCCGACCATGTTTTATTCCTCCATTCTACTGATTGGTGTTGTGTTGTAAGAATCTGAGTGGAAGCAGTACGCTGCATCATTCTAACGAAGAGAACAAACTTGTTTGTCCTCAGCTTATTCCTCAGTCTACTGACTTCCACTTCCACTGTTTTTAGGGCTTTGTGCTCAGACTGATCCCTGAATGCTTTCTGTCCAGGTGTGTTTAAGTATCCTCAACACATGGCATGGGAGACCAGAGGAGAAGTGGAACCCCCAGACCTCAAGCTTTTTACAGGTAACCAGGACTGCTGTAAGCAAATATTTGAGTAATCGAGTAATCTATCGATTATTCTTACATTTAATGAGTTATCGGATTAATAAAATGATAAAACATAACAGCAGTGTTACTATTGGATATCAACATCAGTCCAATTTTTCATATTTGAGCTTCCCTAACAATAACTTTTCTGTAGTTTAGAGAATTAACTTGTAACAGTAATGGCTCACTTTCTAAATTAACCTGAAGAAAAGTCATATAAAAATCTGAAATTATATTCAATTTATTAATAAAGAGGCAAGCTAACAAATACACTGATAAAAAATGTCTATACTCCAGCTTTTGGTTTATGTATTCATCTTCAGTCAGTTTAATAGATGAACTCTCACCTTGCCCAAACATTTATAGTTTTTCTGTCCATGTTAGCGACGGGATTTGACACCTTCATTAGTCACACACAAAAACTCATCTACCAGCTATGTACCGACCGCCACGATGCGTTCCGCCACCCATTTGTTGAGACTGGGATGATATGAAATTAATTTTCTGATTTGACGGTAAAGCAACATATCTAAAGCACAGCCGTCTGTGGTGTTCAGTGTATCTGTTCACACCTGCAGCTCTGTTCCCCACCACCAGGAAGCAGCTCCAGGAGGAGAAAAGCTGCCGTACTTCAGGCATTGTGCCAGTCATTTTAAGGATCCTTATTGGTCCTCTGAAAAACGAGAAAAACCCGGACATTATCATCAATCAATAAACCGCACC
The DNA here is from genome assembly GCF_904066995.2 of Poecilia reticulata. NCBI lineage: Eukaryota > Metazoa > Chordata > Actinopteri > Cyprinodontiformes > Poeciliidae > Poecilia > Poecilia reticulata. The sequence continues at coordinate 5,845,308 of NC_088844.1, read as the reverse complement.
CCGGATAAAACTTGAAAATTGGGCGTCATGCTGCTTAACTTAGCTTTCGTCAACAACTCGTAGGCAGAAGTCAGAGCGCTGCGCAATGCAAATAACGACCCGGCCGAACGACCCGGCCGGAACACGGTGTGCTAAATAATAAAACATAATTTAACGAAGCTTCAAGGCAGATAAATTTTCCTCGAGGAATTTTAATAATCAAGGAACTCTAATCACTCGAAACGTTTCAGCATTACAGGTAACATAAACATCTGTCCTGTGGTTAACTCATTAAGTTGGTTGTCAGAAGCCAGAGTTCATCACTGTCCAGAGTTGCGAATTAATATACTTTTCATTTTAACAGTTGACATTTAATTGTTTATTGTGGTACTATTTTAACAAAATGTATACAGACTGACACAGGCCCATCAAAAAATTACAATATTGTGAAAAAGTTCAACTTTAAATTTTCTCTCAACTCAGAAATCTATATTCATTACACAAAGTAAATTATTTCAGACCTTTAGGAAACATGGGCTACAAACGACTTACCTGGACCAAGGAGAAAAACATCAAGGCTGTGGCTCGTGGTCCAAAGTCATCTTTTTCATTTAGTTTATTTATGTAGCTCCAATTCACAACATGTCATCTCAAGGCACTTTATAAAAAAGTCGGCTCAAAATTGAAAAGCTGTGAAATAGCCCTTTATTACACTGGTAAATAGAAAGGCAGCTTCAGTGTTGTTGTTTTTATGATTTATGGAACAGACATAAAACAAAAAGTGAACTACGTAAGTGGTTTGTTGTCAAATGCTGAGACTGTTAATAACACTGTTGTAAAAATTTTGACATTCAAGTCTGGAAAAAGCCTGAGCCACAACAGTCTGAGCGTTTCTTTATTATATGAAGATAAATTATGAATGGTACAGCAGCTCATTTATAGCTATAAGGGACTCCTGGACACTAGTTAGCCACTCTGGACCAGTTTGACACACAGCCACACTGTTATTTGGCCCCGTTCTGCACATAATCACATTCTTTCTCCAGTACATTTATTGATTGTTGTTCAGGGGAGCTGGAGCATTTGAAAATGGATATCTTTCTTTCTTCTTTACAGTCTCCCTCACCCCCCTTTTGCAGAGATGGGGAGTACATAGAGATGTCTCCTTTGATTATTATTCCAGTTAGCATTCTATAGATCAATAATGGAAATTAGGAGGGTGGTGATCTGGAGACAAGGGGCAGGGGGCGGGGCTGGTAATCGTCCATATTTGCTTCAAGTTGGGGCAGACCACTTTGTGATGGATGCATGGGGACTGAAATCTGTTGCTGTCTTCTAAGGCCAGCAGACAGGCCATTAAGTTCACCGCCAACATTTTTGGCTCTGAACCAACAGAGTGATGACGAAGGACATCTTTAGTCTCTGTGGGACAGGCCAAGTCATTTATTGGCTGTTAATGAAAAAGGTTTAAAGAATGCAGTGCTAAAATGTGGCCAAATCGTTCCCTGCCTTTGTCAGACTGTTCTACGCTGGTCCGACTCTGCCAAGATCATTTCATGGGTTTCACAGTTTAAGGACGCCAGACTAATTTACTTCTAGTCGGAATAAAGGTTATGTTATTAAAATGTTCCTCTGGAAGTTGCCTCTTTGTAGCAAGAAGTGGTTGGGATATTTTCCTTCTAGTCTTAAGTAACGCGTTCCGTTCGATTTCAGATAACCCCCTTCTCCTTTGTGGTTTCTAAATCTGCCGCAGGTGCTAGTGTCTGTGCAGTCCCTCATCCTAGTGGCTGAGCCCTACTTTAACGAGCCGGGGTACGAGCGTTCCCGCGGGACCCCCAGTGGCACCCAGAGCTCTCGAGAATATGACGGCAACATCCGGCAGGCCACGGTCAAGTGGGCCATGCTGGAGCAGATCCGCAACCCGTCGCCGTGCTTCAAGGAGGTAAGTCTGGTACTTCCACAAACACAGTTACATCTTTGAGTAGCCATTGGGGTCTTGGGCTAAACAGTTATCTCCTCTTCATTTTAAAGGACAACTGAACCCTTTTCTGGGGTTCAAGCACATATGTTGAAGGAATGTTGTTGTGCATCATCCAAGATTTCTTATGGTCTGTAACTGGTTGTTCTGACTATCAGACACTGACCAACATCTTGTGGCTCTTCTACTGCTTCGCATGATATCACTACATGATGCTAGTTCCTCAGTCCCAGTTTCACCCTTACAGCTTTTTTTCCATTAGAGCTTCTGCCACTACCTCTCCAGGTGTTCTGTGTCGGGTAGCGGAAGAATTTTAAGTTTGATTTTGTTTTCCTTCTTTTACCTTCTTAAAGTAATTTAGAGATCTAGGGGAAAGTTAAGACATTATTTCGAATACTAAATCTCTTAACTTCATAGTATCAGTTTGACATTGATTACTTTTAGAGTCCAAGTGAATATTTATCCCAAATACAAACTCCACATATCAAAGTTTTCCACTCACCTAACCTACCTTTTAGCACTTTGCTAATTTTAGCATAACTACACCAGGCACACTTTAAATGTTCTGTGTAGGACTGTAGACAGTTGTCTCACATCTTTTATTGGTGACCTTGAAAAATCTGTAAACATTTGTTGTAGTTTTCTGGATTGTAAAATGATCTGGTAGGAACATTATTTCAGATTTTATCCTACATATTGACTGTGAGTTAATACTTGACAAGAAAAAAACTAAACTTCCTAGCTACCTCTACTGCTCTTTTATCCGCCTCTATAATAAATCGCAGTGCGTTCCTACAACAGTTGAATAATGACTGCTAGTCACTAATAGGTCGATCTCATCTAGACATCGGTACTGAGTGCCTCGCAGTCATAACATTTTTAGTCCTTATTGCTTTAAATGGTAAATAAAATGAAATGAGCAGACAGGAGTTAGCCTGCTCCGTCAGCAGCGTGCGTGGCTTACTGAACACACAACGTTTTGACTTCTGTCTGCTGTCCTTAAGCGCAGGAGATGAATGAGAGTCGGCTAATGCAGGAGTCCTTTCTGCAGCGCCGCTGATGTGTCCGTCGAGTCCTTCACTGGTCCCGGCCTGTCCCGTCACTCCTCATGAGACGCCATCTTAAGCACTTAGAGTTATGGCACATAAATGTGTCAGTGTTAGGAGTGGCAGTGAGACAGGATTATATTCAGAGTGTCTCCTCTGAGAAAATTGAGGCTCCCCCCCCTCCCCAGAATCACTTGATTCTTGTTGGATTGTTTTCACAGAACCAGTTAAATGTTAAAAGGACTGAATTTATTTATTTATTGCACTTTTTCTGGCTTCATTGGTCTTCCAAAAGCCTGGCCTGCTGTTTACGACTGCAGTCGATACCAATTTTTTGACTGTTACGTTTTTAGAAGGTCACAATACACCTTATCTGTTCCAGTATTAATAGAAAACATTGAACGATCCCCACGAAACTATTTCAAAACTACTAAATTAACCAAAGAAAACAGTTAATTTGGTTTCTTTACTTTTTCATTTTTCTCCAGAAACAGCTCTAGAGAGATGGGTCGAAGGTTTTCTAAATATATCAACAAAGTCAGCACTTCCTTTTATGGCCTTTTAGAGCTGTTGATTTACTTTTGTTTTTGTCTGTTGTGTTCCAAGTAGTTCAATTACCCCTAAAGACAGTAAATAGCAGGACCTGGTGGTCTGTCTGGGTTAAATCGGTCCTGTGTGGCGTCTATAGTTGGATAAAAAATACTGCATTTTCTTATAAATCACTAAAGATGATTAAACATCTACAACGTGAATCATATCCAGACATTAGCTGGGTAGAAGTGTTGTTTTTAAAGCTCTCCATCTGTCTCCAGCTTAGTGAAAAGCAGAGGAAGTGTTTACAACATGTGTGACCTTGAAACGGGGACGGCTGCCACGCCCCTCTCGGTGGAACAGAGGCATCCTTGGTGGTGGGTGGAGCCGAAAGTCAGAAAGAGGAGGATTGATAGCAGAGGAAGCTGAACAGGACAGATAGAGAATGTTTCCTAAAGCTCCACTTTGCTTCTCTTCTCCTGGTGAACGGCGAAGCAAACCACCTCCACCGCCCCCACCACGTCCCCCATTCCAACAACGGAGCAGCAGCTACAGACCCATTGTTAGAACACTCGCTGCATGCTGATGGCACAGCATGAGCATGACGACTGTTGCTAGGACATGGACCAGGGGAGTGGGGGGTTTACCAGACGGTAAAACTGGAGACTTGAGCAGAGCTGATGGGCATGTCGTACTGCCGCATTGATCAGCCTGAACACTTAAAAAAGTGAAAAGGCGTTGAGCCTCATTCACAGCTGCAGTCCTCAGACATGATCAGCTGAATTATGATTCCTGGTAACCAAAACGGACAAGCAGCTCCTTCTTCGCACAAGAACCGTGAACACTAGTTATGGTAGCTCACAGTTTCCACATTCTGTGTTGTCTGTTGAACTACAACCTCTATCAAAGAACCGCTCAGCTTTGAAATCAGAATGAGCAGGGCAGACTTTAGAGGGAACCAGAGGAATGAGATCAGCTGGGAGGAACCTGATTGGTTCATCTCTAACAGGAGTTTCTGTTTGTTAGCTGACAGCACAATGAAGAAAATCTTTGTTCCAGATGCTTGTTTAGCTTCCTTTTTCTGTCGTCAAATCAAATTGAATGAATGTGTGAACCTCCGTTTTCTATGCATTATTAGTGACATTTCTAGCACCATGTGGAGGAAATCTAACCTGTATAAAAATGTCGGTTAGTTGCATTCATGCATACATCCAGACTGAAGCGGACCGTTCAGTCTGGATGTATCAATGCCTCCTGTATCAAGTGATGTGGGAGTGACCGATGTGGTGAACGGTGTGTGTGCAGGTGATCCACAAACATTTCTACCTGAAGAGAACCGAGATCATGTCTCAGTGCGAGGAGTGGATCGCTGACATCCAGCAGTACAGCAACGACAAGCGGGTCGGCCGCACCATGTCCCACCATGCAGCTGCTCTCAAGGTACTCTCACCCAGTCAGAACACGCACACATACAAAGAGCAGTCCAAAAAGCACTGAAAACCCGAACGTGCCTGAGGAAAAGAGCATGTTTGATCACTATATATTGTGTTAACAGCAGTTGGTATTCGTCAGCAACTCACTGGCGTTTTGCAACATAAATAATTATCCAGGCAGAGGACATGGCGCTAAATAGTAAACCATAATTCCTCGAGGCAGATAATTTGCCTGGAGAAATTTTAATAATCGAGGGAATCAAATCATTCAGTGAATCATTACAGCCCTTGTTCAGTTAAATTCAAAATGGTTTCATGAATTATATTCTCATCTACTGTCAGCGTTTTGTTTTGTTTTTTGCCTTATGAATCATTTCTATCCCAGGCCGTGATGATTGGAGGTGAAGCAGGTTTACATTTATTCCATCAGGAGGAGCAGATGTAGTTTAAATGACGGACAGTATTCTTCAGGTTTCTTTATCAGATCCAGACCAGAGGTGTTGCCTAGGTAACCGATGATCCTTGAGCCTGGTGTTGCTGGATAGTGAACATCATCACGCATCAGTGTAACGCCACATCTCCTTAAATTAGAAAAATAAAATTTAGTGGAGTTCTGTTGATAAAAAAATTCTTCTACGTTATGTAGATTCATCACATGATAAGTCTGGAAAACATTTTGGACTGCAGTTAGGAGGAAGACGACTGATTGTCAGATGTCCAGCAGACTGTCCCGGTTAGCCAGGAACCATCTACTGCGAAAGAAGTTGGTTGTTCGCAGAGTTCACATTAATAGAAAGTTCAGTGGAGGGAAAACTAATTGCAGAAAAAGGGCTAAAGTCAACAGGGGTAAGAACCTTAAGAGGAGGATGGAACATTAACTGTCTGATGATGATTGTTGTGGCCATTTATGTTAAATTTAGTGAATTGTAATTTCTATAAATTTCGTTTTCTTATTTGGGCAAAATATGGAATATACTCAAGTTTCTTAAGAACCAAAATCTATAATTAATTGTTATATTTGGAAGTGTTTAGATCTCTTTGGTAACCGTTAGACCCACCCATTCATTTAAGTGATTAAGAACACATCGGGTCTATTGTTTGGAAAATCTCTGGTGTGTTGACAGGAGGCTTTTGTAAAATGATTTTTTTAACCACTTTTTGAACTTGAAACGTCAAATTAAGTTAACTTTTTTTTGCAACTACCATATTTTCCGCACTATAAGGCACACCTAAAAACCTTCAATTTCCTCAAAAGCCGACAGTGCGCCTTATAATCCGGTGCGCCTTATATATGGGCCAATATTGAGCCACAACAGGTCTAGCAGCTACGGTAAGCAGCCGCCGACTTCATTTTCCCCCATAGAAGAAGAAGCGCACGGTGCATGATGGGATAGTTGTCAGAACGCTGGTTTGTTAATAAAGTTTGATAATACATTTAAAACCAGGGGGGGAGGGGCGGAGGAAGAGAGACAGAGACTGCAGAGGCAGCATGTTGGTTGGTCTGTGTTACCCAGAAAGCAGTTGGGCACAATATCGCAACACCAACACTGTGAGTGAAACAACGACTGGGGCAGACTACTATATAAAGTACTCGGAGACCACTTCTTTACAAATGTGGATGTGTAATAAGAGTACGGAACAAATTGGTAACCCAAACTGAAGCGTCTATTCTATGCGCCTTATAATGCGGTGCGCCTTATATATGAAAAAAGTTTTAAAATAGGCCATTCATTGAAGGTGCGCCTCGTAGTGCGGAAAATACGGTAAGTTGTAAGAGATTTTTGGTAACTATTTTGTCCATATTTTTACAAGGAATCATATATATTCAAAACAATCAAGTCGGAGGTGCGTGCAAGAATCAAACCACCCGTTATCAGCCACAGCCTTTGTGGGAGATTTTGATTTTGGATCCTAGAAGGCCGCTACAATGATCCTGCAGAAAGGAATTGGTTTTATGTCTTAGAGAAAAACGTAACGATAACTCAATGAAACATTAACAGCGTCTTTAAACTGGAAGTCATTTAGGTAAACTAGCCACTCTGACTGCCCCAGCCTTCCTGCTGCAGGTCTTATGAGGCCTTATGAGGTCCAGCCCAGTCCTCACCCTAAACCTAGCCAGCTGACAAACGTGCTGTGGTCATGTTTGGGTGAACAACAGCCCTCCTAATAAATGTGTGTGTGTGTGTGTGTGTCCCTGTAGAGACACACGGCCCAGCTGAGGGAGGAGCTGCTGAAGCTGTCCTGTCCCGACGGCCTGGAGCCCGACGGAGACGAGTTCTCTGAGAAGAGTGCCGCGCTCATCCTCAAAGACCTGTCCAGTCAGGACACAGAAAAACCCACAGGCAGTCAGGACAGCCACTGCAGTGAGGGCCAGCTATGAGCCCACCCACCAGGCCACTCGGACCCCACTGACCCTCCCGCCCGCCCCATCTTTTCCAGCATCTTCGGCCCCCTCACCTTCCTCTTTCTGATGAATACTCTGTAAAGACTGGATGGCTTTGAGAGGGCGAGCCATCACTTTGTCAATATTTGTATGTAAAGATCTAATTGCAGAATAGTAGTGGAGGGAGCTCAAGTACCAGAAGCCGATGAGACAAACTCTGAACTATGCTATGCCCTTATGAAAGAGTCAAGAAAAACTTTTATTCACCTGTAAAAGACTGTAAACATTTTGTGTTTTTTTTTCCAATTGTGAAATAACCACTGATTGGTATGTTATTAAACTTGTTTATGTATACATAATGGCAGAGAAAAAAATGACAGATTATATAAGGGAAACTACCTTTAGAGAAGAATGTTTACTGAATGTTAAGTCCCTTTTTTTTTTTTTCTTTGTTTTGTTTTTTTGGTGGGGGCGGTGTTTTTGGGACTGTTAGAGCGGTGGTAGTTGGAACCAAGGATTTATTGGTCATTCTTAAAGCATATTATTTAAAAGAAGAAAACACACAGGAAAGTGACTCTCGGAAAAACCTCTGGAGATCCCACGCTACCTTTGATTTGTTTTGGATCATATCCACTTCAATAAGGTTTGAGATGGACATTTTTAACTCATGTTATATCCCTTTTACAGGCTCCAAATTAAAAGGCTTAACCACACTCTGGATCAGCATTTGTCGCCTCTTAGAACTTCTCCATGACTGCTTTCCATTCACATGACTGTAGACGGCCAGATCGGGAAATGTACTTTAAAGGCTTGTGCATGTGTCTGTGTGTTTTCTGTGCGTGTGCAACAATCCCCCGTGAGATACAAAAGCTGTGATGTGCCTTTGATCTACACCATACCACCAAATACTCCCAACAGAGTACCTTTGCTGAATAATCTGCTATTTCTACAGATTTCTGCTCCGTCTAGCTAAAGAAAACTGCTTTGATTTGATTTTATTATGTTGAAACAGCAGTGGGAAAAAAAAGCACTTTCTATTTTACTCACTCCTTAGTACAGTCACATAATCCTTTTGCTAGGACATTAAATGGAGCTTGAAAATATGGACTGATTGTGCGAATGCTTTTTTTTTTTTTAAGCAGGATGTCCACTTTTGCCCTGCAAGAGCTTGTTTTGAGCTTGTGATGTAGTCAAAGGAAAGGCTTTAACTGCTCAACATCTTATGGACAGGTAAACAAGTTGGGTGGCATCAACTCGCTCAGTCTTGATGAGAGTTGATGCCATACATACTCTACATAGTAACTTGCGAAGCAGCAGTTTCATGTTTTGCCTTCATGCCTCCTAACTGCTTAAAAATAGTGAAAACGGGAAAGGTCATGCCACCAGCTTGCTAGTATTTTAATTATAACAATTATCTATTAATGATTATCAACATTGGTTAATATGAAACGCTTACATCTTGATATGTTTTTCAGCCATATTGTCCTACCTTATGACAAGGTATATTTAATCAATAGTTTTTCACAAAATTGTGAGCCTACTGAAAAGTCTAGTCTCCATGTTAAGTTCTTTGTTAAAGCCGTTGAACTCCTGCATTAGTGCAGCATGGCATGGAGGTAATGGTGGTCTTCAGCTTGTTTGTGTTGCTAGCGCTGGTGTCTGTGACTTTGACCGGTGGAGGTTCAAGGTTTAAAAGGAGGCGTGACAACAAAATGAGGTAGAGTTACTTAAAAGTTGCAAGTCACATTTCCACCAACATCATCGTACAATGGCAGAAAGAAGTTGCCCTATTGAACCCTGAGCAATTTCACTGGACAGACCATGAAAAAGGGTTATTAAAAAAAAAAAATATTTACTCAACCTATGTCGTTGAGCCTGAATGTGACATCACATTCAGGTTTGACACAGATGGGTTGGTGGTGGAGCTGAAACGTGCTACAGCACTTTTGGCTCCACTCCACTACCTGCTGCTTCCGAACTGTCAGGTCCACATACTTCAGGACTGTTACCACTTTCTGAAAAAGCATGTGGACCTGACACTGTGTACCCCACATGGCATGAGTGCTTTGAGAAACGGCTGCGGTTACCCATTTCCCATGTGGATGGTGGGTACCACCTTACACTGATCTTCATGCCAGTGTCCTTCCCAGAACCTGACACGCATCTGTCCAAGAAGTCCCTTTTCGCCATCTATACCTGTGAGATGTTTAACTGCATCGTTCACGAGGACTTGGTAGGCTCTCGTGGATCCTTGTACTCCAGCTTGGGGATCCACGGAACTAGACCACCTACCACTGACTTAGCACCCCACACTCCTGGATGTCCTCAGTGCTGAGGGTAAACTGAACTTCCTGCAGTTGTATGTGGACTCCTCCCATGTCCACAAACAGATAGGCATTCAATGACGGGATTAGTTGCATGCTGTATGTCACACCCTCAGTTTCAGCAGGTACTTCTTTCCAGGGCTTGGCAATACATCTCCCACATGAAGGACCTCAAGGACAAGCTAGTTCTCCAGCTTAATCTTCGTATTGAGCAAATCTGTAGATTTCAGGACAAGATCCCTTGGGAAATGGACCCAGAGTCGTTTTTCTGCAGGCAGGCTTTGACCATGGAGTTGGAAAACCCTTTGGTTATCCCGTTTCGGGAGACAGGTTTCCAGGATGGCCTCATCTCCACCCTGGACAGGGTGCTTGGGCACTTTGTCAAGGAAGTGCGGAGCCTATATGAGCACAATGAGGGAGTTGCCCAGTACGACATTTGTTGGAGGTTGTTTCAAATGGAGCTGACGTTAGAGGAACTGTTTTATGGGCGTCCTCTCTCCCCATTAGACTTTCAGCTGAGTGTGAGCCTTGGGACTAACACCGTGAACCTCAAGAACCTTACGCATAACAGAGGCTTTATTGGGTTGGCGCCACACTCAGCTGGAAGTGCTGGCGAGGTCCCACCACCCTTAGAGCATTGGAAGCAAAACAACCTCCAAACCAAGCGTCTGGAGCGCATCTTTCCTGTGTGCCAAGCACTTGACGCAGCACCTGCTGTTCTGGGTGTTAGGATGGTTCCTCTCTTGCTTCGTGACATCTTACGAAGAAACGTGGACATCCCTTTTCCAGCACTCAAAGCAGAAAAACCACCAGTCTAAACCTTGAGGTCTTCTCTGAAGATCTGAGCACCAAGAACAGTTTCCCAGCACCGAATACTCTTGGCAGAGCTAGGGAGATGCACCTCAGAAGAGTGGGGCTGAGGAAACGCACCAGGAAAGGTAAGTGCTCATTTCAAACGATAGCACTGTTGAACTCAAATTAAACTACCAGAAATTCTAGAAAACAAATTGACATTTTTACCCAAATTTTCTTTGCACAGGAAGGATGGCCCTGTCTTCAAGAATGTTCAACCAAATATCAAAACACAACTGGAATAAAGAACTGAAACAAGAAACCTTTGGTCTGTAAATCAATTAAACAACATAATATCAATTATCCTATTTCATTAGTTGGTCTCCACTATGTCTCTCATCTTCCTCCTGAAGGCGACCCACAGCTCCGCTATGGAGTTCAGGTTCAGGTCAGCCTCATACCACCAGCAGGATGTCCACCTCTGTCCTGCAAGAGCTCGTTTTGCCACTGAAAGTAAATTATAGTTTACTTCCAGTAAACTTTTTAGTAGCAGCTTCTGGTCTTTTTGGTGGTGTGTTCAGGTGCAGAGTCCTGATGGAAAATGGATGCTGGGCTGTTCTTATCTTCCTCCGGACATTGAATGTTGCCGGGGAGAATAACATCTGGGTTTTCTCATGGACCTCCTACCCTCACAATATGATCTCGGACAGACAAAAAAAATATTCAAGAGCTGTGAATTGGGGCATCCTATTAGGGAACTAGTGGTATGTTCCATTTACATTATTTCCAGGTGTTGGAAGTTGCGGCTGAGGATGGTCACGTTAACAGCATTCTAACGTAATTGGAGAAGTTGGGATTCCAATATGACAATACCCAAGTAGAAATTCTCAGTAGTACCTCTTACGAACGTTGTTTTCAGCTGTTCTTTTGACATTCAACCATAAATGTCAAAATGTGTTTAGCTTGCAGTCACTACATGTTACACTGATTTTAGATTCACTCTTAAGGGCTTGACACATGGGAGGCAGAATCACTTCCTCTTCATTCATTTTCTATGTAACTTATATTAAGAAGCATCAGTCACCTGCCCTCCTCCAGCCAAGCAACAAGCAAAATTTGAGCATATAAAATTTTTAGTTAGTACACACACAGACTAGCGATGTGTCACAGAAAGTTGAAAATATGTAAATGTTGTCACCTCACTGGTGTTGCCATAGACTTCCGTGTGTTGGTTTCACATCGATTGGCGGAAACTGTCGTTTTTTGCTACAATTCGTAGCTCCCTTTGTGTGGAGCCCTTTACAAGTGTACTGTAAACATGTTTTTACCACAACTTGCTATTGTTGATATGAGAAGCGGCCATATTGGTTCTCAAAGTCAGAGTCTGAGAAATGTTCCTACAAAAATATATCTATCCATCAGATTAAAAACAATCTGATGGATAGATTTTCGAGTGGGAAGTCTGACTTCAGGGAGGGTTTTTTTCCAGTTGATTTTTAAATATTTTTTTTAAAGTCCCGACTACAAATAGAATGCAGCGCAGCATATGGTTCTGTGTAATCTCATTCTTTAATATGTCACATGTTTATAAAATATGTTCAACACAAAATAGCTTGAAAAAATTAAAACCACATTCACCCCCAATTATTTGAGTTATTTATTTTGTCTCGTTTTAAAAAAAATTACTTTTGTCACTCTTGTATATAATTTAGCTGTGTACATACAAATATTAATATCCCAATAGAACACACGCCAAAATATAAAACTTGAGCAAAATATGAAACAAAGGATTTGAAAACATTATCATTGTGAATCAAATTGAGCAAAGCACTAATTTGTAGCAATGAGTGACAGAAAGCTGGACGCTGCTTTTCAATAGGATTAGCGTCACAAAGTGTTTTGCCCTGTGCCCCCGATATAACTGGATCCGCCTCTGCGTTTTCGTGCAGGCACGGTTTCATTGCTTTTCCCAGAATGCAATGCGCATCTGTCATGGCTGCTTACTGACGCTTCTGTCGGCACATGGATAGCTAGAAACAATCTCTGTCAGATTCAGGCGTTGTGATTCGCCTCAGTAACCAGGGTGCCTGGAGCTCGGTCTGGTGTGGGACCGTCCTGGCTGCACGCAGGAGATCCAGCCGACGTTCAGCAGAAACGAACAGCCATGTTGCTCAGCGTAGAGATTCCAGTACTGAGAGGCTTTCTGACAGCCAGCGAGGCTGCGAAATGGACACAAAACATCTTTACTGATGCAGGTGAGACATCCACTTGTTTATTTCATGGGCTTAATACCGCCTCGGCATCCGATTAATGTTGCCTTTAAGCGGCATTAACTTTATTTTCAACTTAATTGGCTGACATTTTTGTTATTATTATAGGATGGTGAATCTGGGGGCGACAGTGTCGGAATTAAATATCTTAGCCCCATTTCCACAGCGTTACGGATTTGTCTTTTTCTCGAGTGAACACAACATAGACCCATTTTAAGAATGGACTGTATTTACCTTAAGGTTGTGCAATGAAATATCAACTGGAGAGACGTGTATATTTATACTTGCAAAATAAAACCGGTTTCTAAAGAGAGGATCATCTGTCTTAGCCTGTCTGTTCTATTCGAGTTGTCTGTTAGTAAGTGATAGTTTTACATGTTAAATGTTGTCGTCTCGTGCTCAGTCTCTGAGCTCTCACGCGGCATCTCAACCGGACCACGAGAACATGAACATCAGGGACAGATGTGGGAACATGCTTGTGGTATGCCAGGGGAGGGAACCTTATTACAGAAGTATACTTGTATACTCGGAGAGTATAACAGAAAAATACGAGTTGGTGTTAAATTAGAAAGCTCCTATGTGTCTCGTACCGAGCTGTGCCTCGATAACAGTCCTTACATCCCTCTGCGCCGAACTTCAAAGGCATGTTTGGCTATTTTTATTCCCATTTGGATTCATTAATATTAACTCCTTATCGCTTTCGTGTTAAAGGTGTTCTCTGTAATCAATCACCCTCCGTATTGGTCACCCAGTGGCGCCTCAATTGTGGAGAAAAATTCTGTTTCTTCTCTCATTCATGATGAGCCAAGGAAATCCCAGTTCTACTTGCAATCCTAGTAAACCAGGGAATCTGTTAATTTTTATTTTTACTTATTTTTAAGCAAGCAAGCCAAAAATAAAATTAATAAATATAACTCATTTCTGAATTTGTGTCACTTCACTTGTAAATTTAATCCACTAACCAGCCGAATTTGGAAATGAAAGCTGGGGTAGGTATTTCAACTCGAGCTCTTCATTTTGAATGTTTCCATACCCCCATTTGAACTGAAACATTGAAAAAGTTCAGTGCATCTTTAAAACATGTTACAAGTCACACACCGTCCCTGCTGGCTTTCAGCAGCAGGCGGAATCAAACAGATATAAAATATTGCATATATCTACAATATTGCAAAAATGCATGTTTTTACTAAGTTCAGGCCAATTTCTTCACAAAAAAAATTGCTTGAGCGTAATTAAATGTTTTTTCTTTATTTTATCTTGAGAGGATTTTAAGCTTAAAATTTAGCATGTTGAAGCACTTTAGACGTTGAGTTCATGAGTTCTTTTACAATTCTGCTTCAAATAAAGAGCATCGTTAGTCATTTACTAGGCAATATTGCTTTTGATGGACCTTTAATTTTTTTTAAGTGAATCTGTAACACTGTGACGTTAACTCAATGTGATTAAAAACTGGGGTGCACTTAACTTTTGTTTTGGCACACCAGGCAAGAAGTTGGTGTAGAGTACTGTCCTAATGACTTGTGGATAAAAACATCTTGAATCTCCTTGCAGAGATTCCTGTTTCTCCTTCTGATTACAGAATGTTGATAGGATGGGATGGCATGGCTCAGAGGTGACTAGTCAGTCATATTAGGGAGTGAGAGAACCTGCCATAATACTCTCTGTGATAACCCTTTAGAAGTTGTTGAGTATCATGGAGGCCTTGCAAACTCTCCTCAGCTTCTACTTGGATAGAGTAGTCATCTTGTGATCAGAAGGTTGTAGGTTCGATTCCAGATTCCTCCTGCTTACAGTTCTATGTGCCTATCGATGTATAAATGTGTGTATGAATGGGGGAATGCCACTCTAGTGTAAAGTGCTTTGAGTGGAAAAGCGGCATTCTGGGTAAATACAACCAAAACAGACGCAAGAGTCTTATTGAGTCTTAGTGGGAGAAATGACTCATTATTCTTTGTCAAAAACAAAAGAGAAATCCTACAACCGCTAAAATCTGATTCCACTCCATTTTTGTTTCCATTTGGTGAGAAGGGGGGTTCGGTGTCCTCTTCAAACGTTTTTGTGTCGATTCCTGCTGTGGTTCTTGGTGCAGCGCCACCACAGGCCAGGAGGGGGAAAAGTTACTCCAAGGGGTTGGTTTTTTTGACTCAGTGCAGTGTGAAGGAGAACCACAGCCTCTGAAATGATAACAAATGTTGCAACTTTGGTCCCAATCGAACCGTTTGTACTGGACTATCAGATGTGAAAATGACATTTAGTTTTCTAGCACTTTTGAATTTGTTGAACTGTTTAGGGAATTTACAACTGTTCCTATAAAAGCGAGAAAAATTAGGCTCGTGACTATCAACTGATAATCCAGAAGTTGTATTTTCTGTTTTATATAGAATCTTACATCAGTGATCGTACTTGGGACAGTGGTTGGGTCAGTGACTTGTCAAGGACATGAGGAGGCACTGTGGGGCTGGGGAAGGAACCAGTAACACCGGTTAGTGGGCTTTAACAGCCGTCTTTATAGCTGCACCATTTTAGCATAAGGTGTAATTAGAAGGAGAGGGATGGGGTGTCCACCCAACCCGGGATGGGTTTAGAGGAGAGTTGCTGAAAGTCTTTATGATAGGACTGCATGATGGCGCAGTGGGCAGATAGAAGGTCATATCCCAGCCTGGCCTGAGGTCATTCTGCATGTTCTCCGTTGTTCATATGTGGGTTCTCCCCAGATACTACGGCTTCCTCCCGCAGTCCAAAAACATGACTGTTGGCTTATTTACTCTATGCATGCAGGGTTCCATTTGGAAAAATATGGGTCAGTTTTACCAAGAGTCAAAAGTTAAAACACCAGCTCTGTTGTTTGCAGTTTTAGAGAGTTTGTTCTAATTAGTCTTAAATTTCTTGTTTCACATAGGAAATAATGTTCATGTTTAATTAAAGGCATAAATCATCATTCCAGCTAGCGCATTGAAAATTGCGTATTGTAATTTCTTTATCTCTAGTGCAGAATACAGAAGCTGCATTTGAAACCAGAATTACTCACAGCACTGCCTGTAATTACTTCTGTCGACCTCTTATTTATCAGATTACCATTATACTCCAGTTGTTTACTAACATTATGGTAATTGCTCAGCAGGAGAAACCGGAACAGATTATACAGAGCGGGACTGTTTGGACCTGCTTTAGACAGCCGCTGTTATTTCTCTGAAGCTCCATATTTCAAAATGAGTTTTAATTTTAGTGATGTGTGAAAAGGAGAGGCCTTTTCAAGTCAGCTGCAGAGCAGTATTAAGGCAGCAGAAATCTCTGGAAATAATCTGATCCCTCCCCCCAAATTCCCCACAACAGACCACCAGCAGGATTCCCAGCTGTGCCCTTGTGAGCCATCGTGGGTCTACATTGTTGCCCAGCTTTGTGCGCTTCTGCAGATTCCATCCACAGTGAGCCTAATTAAGGGTAGCTTATTTCACTAACCTTTTCTGAGTTATGAACTAATGTGAGGGCCTCTCCTTTGTTTTCCATAATTGCTGCCATTTCATCGGCCCGCCTGAAGAGGAGCGGGGGCTTCATTAAACGTGTGGCCGTACCACAACCATTCATTTCCCCTCTCATAAAGCTGGGGCTGGCTCATTCTCCTGCTTGTCCTCTACCTCTCCCACCCCCTCCTCCTGCTCTCATGGCGGCCCCTGGGTTTCATTAGATCAGCCGTGAGATGAGAATCTCCGCAGCTCCTTTACAATGCCAGCAGCACCTTATTAAAGCCAAGGGTACTGTGAAGGGGTCGTCTGATTGACTAATGGAGGCGTCTGCAGGCAGGCAGGGAATCTGACTTCATGACAGAAGCAGAGGCTAACTTTGACTCTGTGACAGAAGGCAGGTAGGTCTACAACACGGATCAGAACTTGATCTTTTGAGTCATGTAAAGGGAACCCCAACCTGGTATCTGGAATCAGACCTTTTTTAGACGTGGTTATGTTTTCTAAATAGGCATTTTGTGGTTATGTCATCAGAGGAGATATTGAGAACACATAGTTGTCTGGCCTGCTTTCTGTGTGGAGGAGGTAAATGGAAAAAGTCCAGAAGAAACCATGACCATGGTGATAAATAAAGACCCTTTGCTGTAGGGATTGATCATGTATTGCTCCAATAAGTAAAATTGTGTGGAAATTAACAACAGATATTTATTCCCATCTTGCTGCCGTTTGTTTCTGGAGGCGGAGTAGAGGGGGTCTCGGTTGTATATCTCTCTCACTGCTTCAGTTAAACTCCCCACAATCCTTTGCTGTATCACCATCACATGGCCCACATGACCAATCTTCTCTACTCCGCCTCCTCAAATAAACGGCAACAAGATGGAAATAAATAACTTTTTAAAAATTTTGGCCTAGTTTTTATTTATTTCTTTATTTTTTTTGGACCAATAACGTGATTAAAAAAATTACTATTGGTCTATGTCGATGTTAGTGCCGATATATTATGCGACCATAACAATATACATGTCAAAAATCTGTGAATCTTGCCGATCCCATCAATATTAATCGGATATCAGCCCAGATTCTCACGTCGATGCATCCTTGTTTCCCTACCTGAAGTTCAGAAGCACAGCCAGTCTTCTGTCTGCCATCTCTAAGCGTTTGTAGATGAATTCAGATATAGTAGTGCATACATGAAGGAACATTGTGTAGCGTGTTGTCAGTTAAAAGTCCACCGTGCTTCGTGGAAGACGGCAGGAAGGTGGATCTGTTGGGTCAGACCAGCCCTGGAGTTCCTTCAGCCGTAAACAAAATGTTGCTAGCTTTAGTATTCTTGGCATGCTGAGCTGTCTGCTCTTGCCTTGAATTTAATGGATGTTTTCATGTAGGTGTGTGTGTGTGGCACTGTTTGTTAATGTGGCCAGGTTCTATTCTACAGCTCAGAACACCTCTTCCTCCTTCTCCTCCTCCTCCTTTGTTGTTTGTTGTCTCCACCGGGGAACAGAATGCAATCAGTGCTAATGAGCTAAGCCGGCTCCCTCCACAAATAAAAACCTAATGAAAGACGAGGAGAGTTTCACTGGAGCCACAGCGTTACTCCTTTGTTGTCCTTCTTTCTTTTTCCATCCGTGTTTGACACCAGCTGGCCGTCTGTGTCACGGCATCATGAGGGGAGACCCCACATCCTGCTGGCTGTATCATTCTTAGAACCTAAAATGATAGAACATGAGATAAATACTTTTTTTTTTTTTGTAAATTTATATGTATTGAAACATGTTATCATAGCAAACAACAAACATTATTCAGGTCTGTGGAATTAAGAGATGATGTATTTAAATCTGATCATCTAATGATATTCATAACCTTTTGGTGGAATATTGTTTATATCCGTGAAGAAAGCTTTAAAAAGCAGTTCCTGTATTCATAGAACAGAAATTGGAAGGTGGCCTGATCACTTTGATGTCAGCCTTTCTCAGTTCACACATTGCAGACTTTGTGCATTATTTTTGCACACAAGAGATTTGAGCATTTATGACTATTCATCTCCATAATTCATAGATACTTCAACAAAAAGTAAAGACAAGTGTCTTGATTTCCAAACTTTTTACAAGTATATGAAGTGACTGTGGACGAGGCCTATTATAGCAACACATTTTGCTGGACGATAAATTGGCACATAAATTATTGCGATACATGATAATATTGTTGTTTGGAGTCCATTATCGAGTAATATGATGGTAATGGCTACTGGAGGACATTTAAAATATCTGAAAAAATAAACAAAACAACAGAAACGACAAAATGAATTATGAAGTCTCTGTAAACAAAATTGTGCTTCATGCAAATTAATATGACTGACTTTGTTTTAATTGATCGTGTGTTTAATTGATTTGTTGCTTATTGTGACAGCCCTGCCACAGATATGAAACAAAGAGTCTGAGTTTTGAATGTCGTCTGTCTTGTTTTCAGCTGCTTTGTTGGTCTTGTTGCAGAAGCGGGGCCCTTGCTGCGGGCCCTTCTGGCCGGGGACTTTGAGGCTGTGCTGCTCAGCCCTCAGGTGGCAGACGTGCTGACTGGAGACGGCAGCTGCAGAGAGGGGGAGGATATGGAGGCCTACCTGGAGAGATGCCTGCTGCTGTATTTGACTGCCCATGGTGACGGTCAGCTGAACAACAGGTAGCCCAGCACGAATGCTGCTGTTCAGTCAAACTCATGTTAGATTTTCACCAGTAACTGATGGTTAGACATGTTCTCTTTTCAATTGTAAGCTCTTAGAATGAGACAAGGTGGCTGCGACTGGAGGCAGGTGGAAGTACAACTGAATAAAACGCATGCCACGGCTTTCTGGTTTTCATTTATGAAAAAAATGTTTTTAAATCAAGTTAAAACTACAGTTTTTTTTAATCTTCCATTGTTTCATTGTTTTTTTTTTTTCTCAACTTTTTGGTAGGTTGATCTCAATAAATGTGGTTGTGATGTGTTGCAGAATTATTTTCTGAATCAGGTCATAGCTTCTCCTGGCTTCTCCTGGTTCCTGTGTCCATTTCGTCTCTCTGATGTCCTTTTCCAGACTCCTCGTTTCTTCATTCTCTATAGGAGCTACGGTGGAACCGGTTGAAAGTTTCAGAACTTCCTGAAGCTTCTGCTCACTGTGACTTATAAAAGCCATTTATTAAGTGAGTAAAGCCTTTTAGTAAAGCGGTGGTGAGTAACTCCGGCTGTTCTGTTGCAGGGAGCTTGTCGTCTTGGCCATGGCCGTCTCCTGTCTCCACCTGTTCGCTCAGAGCAACTGGACTGGACCTCCAGTCTCTCTCCACATGTGGGACCAGCTGCCTTCGGCTCTGCTGTCCTCTCGGGTACGACGCCGTTCTGTTCTGACTCCTCATCTCATCTCATCCTTCCTGCAGAATCTGTTTGTTGTTCTTGTGTTTCCACCCTGCAGTGAGTCTTAGAAATACGAAAGCCTTCAGATCACACTTGCATTTACTGTCTACTGTTTACTGCTGGCTTATTGGATTTAGTTTTCATAACTTTGTTTAGTTTTAGCTAGTGGTGGGACTTGATAAAATTTTTTTAATTGAGTTAATTACAGGGTCCGTAGTTGTAGAACTTGTTTTCTGAACTGCTGGTAATTTAACATATTTTTAAATGGGCTGGGTCTTTTGGCTTAATATTGTTGCCATCATTAAGACAGTCCCTCATAGGCCAAAAGAAATCGCTTTTACAAAACCAACTGGTGAAGGACCTATTGTCGATGGTCGATGAATTTGTCCAATCGCCCAATCTTAATGGAGAGCCTAAACACACCACCTGCTCTGTTAGACCTGCCAGACCAATCAGCAGGATGATGGATGCTGCAGCAGACCTGGCCTCCAAAATCAATATTCAACAGCTGCTGGTGAGGGTCGGTTGCTTCCTAAACACGACAAGGAAATAAGTTGGTTGGAAATGGAAGTGTGATTTCATAGCGTCACTGACCATACGGTCTGGACATGGCCTTGACCTGACCATGTGAGCAACACCAGTGTTGTGAACACGTCAGATCTGTTTATTCCACCTCCTCAGCTTTATTATCTGCTACATTTGCTAAGTCCTATTTTTAGGACTTAGCAAATCCAGAGTTTTCAGAGACAGATGTAGGACGACGGCAATTTGGAGACACAGGACAGGTTCCCAGTAAGGAAGCCTCTCCTGGGTCCTAATTACAGAAGCTTTCAAGGTATTGCTTCCTCAGAGAGCCTCACATCCAGGCATGCCGTAGCAGCTATCACACTCATATGTTTAGCATCCGTGATTTATGTACCGTCACACCGGCTGTTTCCAAGCAACCACCAAGACATGCATGACGGGACAGGTGAGACGGAGCACCACCATAGAAGGGCATCTCTCATGTTTATATTCAGTAGTTATGTGTACGTAACCAAGACAATTGCTTCTAACAGGAAATCTTTTTTCTTTTGCGAGTTTAAAGTCCAAACCCTTCCACAGACTCCCAATCAGTTTCAAACTGCTACTCCAAAATCTTAATACTGCTTCCACTCAGATCAAACATTTCGTCCAGTTGAAAGATTACTCTAAGCCTCAATCTGCCCAGGGTAGGATTAATTTTGGAGCGTTGCTATGAACTTCATGTTGGGGTAATAAAATTTATTTTTCTGAATGTCTTTTAGACATCATTGTTGTTTTCACACAGCAGCCACTTCAGCTCACAGAAGATTTCTCTCCCTTGCAGGCGGTACTGATAGTACTCCAAAAGTTTTTCTTCTCAAGACTTATCCAGACTGAGGTCTGGATAACCGTCTGGCGGACAGGCAGGCAGGCAGGCAGGCAGGCAGGCAGGCAGGCAGGCAGGCAGGCAGGCAGGCAGGCAGGCAGGCAGGCAGGCTCTGTCATGCAGATCATTAATGCTTTCATAGATCAACATAATAACTTTTAGTGTAGCAGTATTTTCAAAGTAAACCCAACTCTATCATATCTACATTAGGGCAATTATTTTAGTTCTCAATTAATCGTTCTGACCATTGGTACATTCTGCAGATTTTTCACTTAAGCCATTTTTCTTTTTTTCTTTTTTTTGCACAATTTTTTTTCTAAAACTATGGCATTTAAGGAGTTTTTGGTAGAACATATTTACAGACAAGTTTTTTTTTTTAATCTTATATGACAAATCTCTATATTTTCTGTACAGTTTTGCTTACTGCTCTTGAGTGTGGTGTTCTTTCAGCAAAATGCCTTTTTTGAGTTTGTACACTCCAGCTAACAATTAGTAGATTATTAAATTTGTTGGTGATTATTTTAATAACTTATCACGATTAATGTGATTAATCATTTCAGCCCAAATCAGCATACATTCAGTGATAATTCCAATATCAACAACTGTTTGAAAATATTCACCATTTTATATTTAAATTTTTTTTGGCTAAATACATTTTCTAAAAACTATGTAATTATTCTGGAATTTAGCAAAAATGTAGTCTGATTTAATGTCAGACAGTGAGGAAAAAAAACGGTGTATTCAATATCTGGTGGCAGCCGTTTCTTGATGATTGTAAGAGTTTAATTCCAAATTTCAGACCGATTTCTCATCTTTAGTGACTGTTCTGTAAGAGGGTGATAAATCACCTCTCACCTCTTTTTGAATATTTTTTTTCTAGAGTCCCCAGTTGTTGACGGAGGCGACCCTCTCCAGCCTGCTCCTCGACGGCGAGTCGGTGTACAGCCTAGTGGTCAACCCGTTCCTGCTGCTGCTGGCCAGGGTCATTCTCACCAAGTGCTCTGCCAAAATGGAACGCCTTCAGGTACATCAGATTTTCTCTTGCCTAATAACCAGAGCATCCGCTCATCCTTACAAAGTCTTAAAATTAATCTATTTCAAATTAAGGCCTACAAATGTCTTCGGTGCATGAAAAAATGTAAGTTGACCTTAAATACATTAATCACAGGTCTTAAATTTTGTCATGAGAGGATAAATGAATCCCATATATATTTTCTTGTGGGACCTTTCTATGTTTTCCTGAAAGTTACAAAATCATAGGTAGTGTTTCCACACACAGCTTTTCTATTTTTGTATTAAATGATGACAGGTCAGAGTTTCCACCAGAAGACCTGCTAAGCCTGGTGGTGGGGGAACTAGAACTGTCCACCAGCGGCCCACCATTTGTTTTGTTTAAAAAATGTTAAACGTTTCAAAAATTTCCAGGTGCACAATCAGGCATCGTAATTTGTAAATAATAGAGTGAGGCCAATGGGAAGCGCAGGGATAAAAAACACTATTTAAAATAAACAACCATTCTTAGCCTGGTGGGGGGTGGCAAGTAAAGCCTGGTGGCCCGCCAGGCTTATAATACACTGGACGAAAGCCTGCAGTTTCAAAGCTGTTGTGTGTTTTGGGATCTTGAGGTTAGATTCATTTTAGAAGATAATGTGTCTGGAGTCATACTAACCAGCCTTTTGTTCATTTAACCAACTATTCGGTAGCTGAAAATTGAATGCAACAGTAGAAATTCTGGATCCATCTCTGCACTTCACTGAAAGAGAAGCTGTATAACAGGAACTGGCCGTTAAACTGACGCCAGCAGACATTTTTCCTCAGAAGACGACATCAACAGCTGGATCTGGACACCCAGAAAGTCAGTTTACTGTTTGGTGATTTAGTCATAATGGACTCCTTTAATGCTAACGGCCTATAAGAGAGTGTTCTCTGCCAGATAGTGGGGTGGGTGAGCTGGCCTAGTTTTTCTTCTCCTCATCTTTAGCTGGTCATCTTCCCCTCCTGCTCTCTGCCGAAACACACAGGTTGTGTTCAGACGCAGCTAATTGCCCCCTTAAGCACGCTTGACTGGCCTGCATGTGTGAATACGAGCTGCAGTACACTGATTCAGCGAGACAGACTATTAAAGGTTCGTGCAGCTATGCTACAGAGGATGTGCTGCGCCTATACTGCAAGATGCAGCAGGCACCCGCAAACTGACTCGCAAATAAGATTTGACACGGTTCGGTTCCTCTCCTCTAGTGCTGAACAAGAGCAGGAGGGCAGAAGGAGAAAGCGTTGGCTGGCTGAGAGACATCGCCGCTTCTTTCTGTTGTAGTCAGATGGAAAAAGCAAAGCAGTTTGCTGTTTTTACTGCGTGTTCAGCAGTTTTCCTCCGGCGTGCGTCTTTGTGTCTGCTGGTGTTTTATTTGTGCTGATAGGGCCTAAAGATCAGCATGTCCAGGTGAACTCTGAGCGGAATGCGTGTCAGTTCCAAACGCTGCCTCGTCTTCTGGCCTCGCAGCCTTTTACGCCTTCTGCAGTGCTGGCATTTATTCCACACGGTTTTCAAAAATAATCCAGGACATTTGAACATGAGGCTGTATTCATCCATCCATCCATTTTCTTTCACCCTTGTCCCTCAGTGGGGTCGGGAGGGTTGCTGGTGCCCATCTCCAGCTAACGTTCCGGGCGAGAGGCGGGGTTCACCCTGGACAGGTCGCCAGTCTGTCGCAGGGCAACACAGAGACACACAGGACAAACAACCATGCACACACACTCTCACACCTAGGGACAATTTAGAGAGGCCAATTAACCTGACAGTCATGTTTTTGGACTGTGGGAAGAAACCGGAGTACCCGGAGAAAACCCACGCATGCACAGGGAGAACATGCAAACTCCATGCAGAAAGACCCTAGGCCGGGAATCGAACCCAGAAACTTCTTGCTGCAAGGCAACAGCTCTACCAACTGCGCCACTGTGCAGCCCATGAGGCTGTATTGTTGGAGCATTAAAAGGGTTGATATAAAACCAAGTCACCAGTGGTGGCAGTTGAATGCATCGGTCTTTAGGACTTATGCCAACTTTATTGCCTTAAACAAAAAGAGTCCATCTAATAGAAGCTTGAAGATGGCTGACCTGATCTGTTTCTGGGTTGCAGCTCCTGCCCTGGTGGACTCTTCGTTACATCAACCTGCACCAGCAGATCCTGGAGGCTCGCTCTCCACAGCTCCTCAGCTTGGCCCACTGCAGCATGGACAGAGGTCTGTAGGAGCTCGGCTCTTAAAACGGTCCAACTTTGGTGTCCACTGGGTTAGGGTTAGCTGTGCATATTAAGGTACATTTTGTGTTTCAACTATTAAAATAGGCAGTTCTGGGCATTATTAGATGGAGTCTCAGAGTACCGGTGGTCCACTGTGCTAAAGGATTTTGGAGACTCATAATCCGGATGTCCAAGAATTTGTATTAAAACCTTTATTGCCCCTCAGCAGGGAATTTGACTGTGTAGATAAAAAGTCAGAATGCATACTGACATGATGACACAAATTACTGCAAAGAATTGGAACAAGTTCAGTCACAAAAAGGTACAACAAAATGAGGTGGGATTCTGTTACAGTATCAGTTAAGATAGCATGTGGGATACGACTGATTGATATCTGGAACTAAAGAAAACGTACAGCTGTAAAAGAGAGTGACTGCTGGATTTCATCGCTGTTTGCACGGACCAAATATCTGTTGTTTTTGCTGTATTCAACATACCCAAATGCCTCTTAAATGTGCACAACACACAAGCTCATAGTTTTACTCACAAGAGAAACTATTCCTGTCTGGAAGCATTGCCAAAGTGTTGCGTTGTGAAATATCAATGAGGGAATGAATAATAGACACTGAACACAGTGTCTGTGAGTCAGACACCCCTATTAGGAGTTATGGCTGGAATTATGGAGATGCTTTAGGGGCCAGGGGAAAAGTTTCTTTGGAAGGACAAATCCTTTCTATTATGATTTCATAGCCGCTCTCTGACCTGGGGCACTCTGCATGAAGGAATCAGTCCAGATACATTTTCTTCTGTCTGTGCTTCACTTCCGCAGTAGTTTCCTCATCTGTGTTCTCTTCCACTAACTCCATTACTTTACGGGTTAACGCTGCCCCATCACTGGCTGCACAAGTGGAGTTATATTAGGATGGGGTTTCCCCCAGTGTACTATAAGCCTGGCGGGCCACCAGGCTTTACTTGTGCCCCCACCAGTCTTTTTAAAATGTTTGCATTTTTTAAGATTTTATAGTCGGTGTTCACATACTAATCTTTCAATTATACATAACTATCGAGTGATATTTTCAAATTTCCTGTCAACTTTAAACATTTTTTTTAACTCAAGAGCATGATGGGCCGCTGGATGAATGAGTGCTCTAGCACCCAACCACTGGTCAGAGTTTCCACCAGAAGACCTGTTAAGCCTGGTGGTGGGGGAATCAGAGCTGTCCACCAGCGGCCCACCATTTGTTTTGTTTAAAAAATGTTAGTTTCAAAAATTTCCAGGTGCACAATCAGGCATCGTAATTGATAAAAAAAATCAAAAAGGCATTCATAGGCAGCATTGCTTTCCCCTGCAGCAGGGCTTTGTTCAGTTTCAGGTTCAAGTGACCCAGGCCTTCCTGACTCAACTCCACATGGGTGGAAAATTTAGTTTTTATGAAAAGAATGTGTCTGTTTTTTGAGCCGGGACTTCATTTTCAAGTCACTTTTTGCCTTGGGGCAAAATAGGAAGGTGAAGGGCTTTTTCATACACCAAGCACTGTGGTTAGCTGTGGCTGCTTTTAGTTGTGCTCTACAGATAAACTTGGGTTGAGTTCAATTTGATGTATGCTTGACGTATACATGAGGTCAGCGTTGTGCCACATGGCAAAAAGGGGCACAGACACAGCCCCTTATCGCTGTGTCTGTGCAAATGAAATTTTCCACACTGCGGTGCGCTCCTCTGATATTTTGTAACTATGTGAACAGTGTTGTGTGGAAAAACATGGCAGACAAACAAGAACTCCTACTCATGGATATTTGCAAAGACAGATGTCTTGATGATTTGACCTATAAAGACAGTAAAATCACCACCACACTCATTGATGTCGCCATGTTGCCACTAACAAATGTGTGTTTTTTTTTTTTTTGTAGACCACACACATAGCAAAAGGCTCATGGAGTCCAACGGATTCTTAAGGCTGTGGGAGGGTGAAGTGGAGTAGTTTTGACAGTAAACAGCTGCTGTAAACTGAAGACAGTTATAGTCAAACACTTTCCATAACGCATTGATGAAAGTTGCAATATATCTGCCTTATTTCTAGTGGTGGATATTGTTAAGAACCTCTCAGTTCAATTCGATTTCAGTTCTTTGGTTCTCAATTCGATTTGGTATCGATTCAATATTGATTTAAACACTTAAATGCTGATTTAGTAATAGTATACAAATAACAGTAGAAAAGTTAAAACATGACGTTGGACCACTGTTTTTTTTTTTTTTTTTTTTTTTTTTTTTTAAACGGTGGTCATGTAAAAGTAGTGTGCATGTAAAAGTTAATAATTCTTCTTATGTAAACGGAGATAACTCTCATAATATGAACCAAATTGTTGTTCTGAGCCACACACTTCTCACCAGTAGGTGGTGGTAATTCATGCCAAACGATTCACCTCTGATAAACTCAAGAAGAAGGTGACGTCACATCCATCTGTTCACGGCTGCTTGCTGGGAGCAGCGCAGCCGTGACGATGGCCACTCTACGCCGCCGTGGCAAGTCTGCAATCGATGCCTGGCACCAGAGAAATGCCGCTAGCTGCTAAACTAGCTCATCATACTTGCTGTTATCCATAGCCCTTCTTCATCCTACTGTCCACAAAGTGTGAGAAATGTAGGAAGCGATACATTGACTAAACTATGAAAACTCAAACGTCCCCAGACAGTTTGCATGGCTCCTAGAAGTGTGTGAACCCACCGGCCAAAAGGGATTTAATACATTCACAAGGAATTGATATTGAATTGAAGGAAAATTAATTGCACTGCATCAATTAATTTTTTTCTTTTACCCACACCTATTTATTTCTTTGGAACAGGACTGAAGTATTCAGGGAGCCATCATAAGATCTAGATTATAATTCCTGTACTTACTGTTTCCTTCAGTGTCTCATCGAGACTGTTTTTAGACCACATTTAAAACATTTAGTTGGCTTTAACACAGTTATTGTGATGCTGGTTGGATTAAAACCAGACAACAGGTTTGCTGTTATTTAACATGATGTAACGGTTAGCAGTAGTAAAGAAGGAGCAGGATGTGCTGGAGATAAAAATCCTGTGAGCAGAGAGGTGTGGAGGAAGCTGCTGCACTGTGTGCCGGAGCTGTCATCATGTCTGACTCACTTTAGATTGGTTTGGTGCTCTGTGGGGTAAGGTGCTGCTGAATTCATTTCCTCAGCTCTTTTTAATCACAATGTCTATTAGCAGTTGAACAGTTTTAATTAACTGATGTTTGAATGTGCTGCTGCTGCTTTAGTTTAACCATCATTAGTGGAATCAGTTTCTCTTCAGCGATCAAGATCTTGTTTATTTCTTGTCTGGTTACAAACTTTTGAGTGCTTTTCTTTCTTTCTTTTTTATTTTATTTTTTTAAATCAGTTTGCTACGTGACACAGGTTGACAGTTTGTTGTGTTATCCAGCCATTAACATGTTTGTTGAAAATATATTCTCATTTATATAGAAACAACGCAGGTGGTGATCATCTTCTCAACCTGCCCAGAGAAGATTTTGATTGATATTTTGATTGAGTATTTCACATTTTTATGAATTACTACTTTTACATGCATCACCTTCTCCTTAAGCTTCTTACTGATGCTCTGGGAGCCCATTGAAGAGCAGTGTGGATATCATGTCCCTTTTACAGCTGTCTAGTGTTTCCTATGAGAAACAAGATGTTGGGAGTAGAAAAAAATTGACAAGTGTGTTTTTATGAATAAAATGCACAGGCTGTTAAGATCTTTGGAAAGACTCTGCTGTTTGAGTTGAACAGAGTTGAACAACCAGTGAGTGGCATCCTGAAGTACATCACACTGTTACTGGACATGGTTTACCCTTTAATTGGCTAAAATCAAGTGTGTTTTTCTTGCTTAGTAAAATCGATCCACTGGATCTTTTTCTTCCTTTCTACTGATGACACACACACACACCACACACACACACACACACCCTGAAGTGAGTCATTCCCTACAATGTGAAAGCGGCAGTTCTGAAGGTGACTCTGACGTCTTGCATGTAAATCTCTTCCTGTGACTTTGCTGGCTCTGGCT
The DNA here is from genome assembly GCF_904066995.2 of Poecilia reticulata. Lineage (NCBI taxonomy): Eukaryota > Metazoa > Chordata > Actinopteri > Cyprinodontiformes > Poeciliidae > Poecilia > Poecilia reticulata. The sequence goes on along the minus strand of NC_088844.1, from coordinate 5,817,033 downwards.
GCTCCAGCCCTGGCTTCGGTTTCTGAATGGTGACTAGTGAAAGAAAATTTCCAAAGAAATGTAAAAGGGGCCAGTCTATGTGAGTATGAGTTAGACCAGAATCGGGAGTTCTCAGGTTGACTTCGGTTTTGTGGGCCTTAAGTTTGAGCATCAAAGCCTATACAGCTTTAAGCAATAGATAATTTATGTCTATCTTTGTTGCATGTCATGTTAATGTCCAGAATTATTTCATTAAATTGAGATAGGGGGGTAGGATTAATAAATGTTCACTTCTTCCTACTCCTTTTCAAACAGGAATATAGTTGCAAACAAATTATTTTGTTTTTTGGTTATGTATGCACATGTTTTCTCTGTCCTAGTTATTGCTTGTTTGCTTGTTTTAAAAAAAAAAATCTGTTTGAAATAAATGAATAAATACAAAAAAAATACAAAAGTTGGCTAATATGTTATCAATAGCATGTTGATAACACTAACTTACACCAATTCAGCATCAGTTTAGCTAAAATGCTAGTTTTAGCTAAAATTCTAATGTTAGCATGGGATCTATTACTAGCATGTTAATCTACAGTAGCATAATTCTAGTATGGACACAATAAGGTATAAGTTAAAACTAGCTAAAATGGTCATCTTAGCTCAAATGCTAATGTTAGCATGCAGCTAAAAGTAGCAATGCATGGGAGGCGGTGCATTGTCTTGATTCATTCATAAATATCAGATTTTTGATCAATTGCTCTGTGCTTTGTTTCCCGTGCTAGTTTCTCCTGGGGAGAGTTTCTTTGTCTCAGTTGAAAGGAGTGAATTTTTGATAAGGTTAGAAGGAAAGAAAATGAAGTAAATTCAGCTTTTAAGGAGGTTGTTGCAATTGTAGCTTTCCTTCTCTATGCTGCAGCTCTACTCTGCTCACATGGCTTGTTTGTAAGAAACACCAAGACAACAATTGATCCTCACAAGTATGACAGTAATGTGCATTCTGCTACATAAACAAGAAAAACACCTTAGAGAATCTAGGTTTTGCTATTGTTCAGTATGGTTCTTGTACAGACCATTGATTCACAGTATTATTGATAGAAGCATTCTTAGAAACATAATTCTGTTTCTTCTCCAGTGCTGAAATGCCAGTCGACGTTGTCGGACCAGAGGAGCCTGGCTATTCAGTTCCACCTGGAGTGTGCCTATATTAGTCTGAACTACTACGAGTACGGGAGCGCCAAGGAGCACATCAACACGGCCAAGGAGCTTTCTGGGCTCCACATCAACATGACAGGTGTGTGGGATACTGGTTGACTTGAAAATATGAGTGCCGTGTCAGAGAAATCTACTCTTTAAAAATGCAGGGTTCTTAAGAATATTTGGTCATGTTGAGGTTGAACTCTTTTTCCTGATCTGATGCCGTTTAATCCAGGTGCTCTCGGGAAACGGACCCGCTTCCAGGAAAAGTTTTTGGCTCAGCTCCTCCTTGAGGTGAAAAGGCAGGAGGGGGAGGAGGAGGCTGATCAGAGGGTCAGCGAGACCAGTCCCACTCCGACGCCACAGGCCAGCCTACCCAAAGTAGGAACCGTCTCTATCTTCATAGCTCAACAATAGCTTTTGTCTGGTTGAGTTCCTTAGTTTGGCTTTACAACTGCTTTACCTATTTTAGACTTCAGTTCTTATTGAAAAGCTTCAACTGTTTGCAATTTCTGTGCAGCCTCTGTGCAGCTAGATTATTCTGTGCAGAATAATCTAGCAATTGATACACTATCACTCATGACCAATTGGTTTGGGAATCAGGGTTGGAACTCATCAAGTCAGCTTGAAATTAAATGAAATTGTTATTTCTGTATGAAGGTCCTAACATCAGTTGACAATGTTCATCTGAACTTCTGAAAGAGTTCAGAAGAACATAAAGTAAACTCAATTACGACATCAGCTTAATAAAACCCAGCGGTTAGCGACTTACCTTTCATCAAAGACACCAGAATACCACTTCACATTATCAGTCACATGGCCTTCACACCAGCCAGGATGTAGGGAACAAAACTCAACATATAGGAATCAACAGTTTACGATGTTTAAGTACATTTATTGATAAATGTACTTAAACATTTATCAATCACTATATGTATTTAAAGTGATTGCTATGAATGCTAAAGTTGTGCTTCTTCAAATTCTCTGCCAGCCCAATGAAGGATCCAGCCTTTTAGGACTAAAACATTAATTCAACTAATAGTTCTTCAAATCTCCTGCCAAGTTATTGTTAAAGAATTTGTGGTTGATGGTTTAATATCCGTCTTTTAAATATTTTCAAAATGTATTGAATGGTTGCTGGGCTGTGTCCCAGGAGGTCTAAGACTCACTGCTTTGCTCCAGTTCTTTTTTTTGTCAGTGCTTAAATTTATGACGTTTCCATTAAGGGGGGAGGGACAGTAAATGGACTCAATCAAGACTGTCATTAGCCGGAGCTAAGCGACTCATTTTATAATGATGGGAGGAGAGAAGAGAAGCGGGTCATGTGTTCATCACTGGGCCAGAACCCTAGCAACCAGGGAGGGGCTCTGCCTCTTGATCTGACAGGACTTTGTTATCCGAGCTGATGCCACATTGTCACCTTGTAGATAATTTTCTGATGGCAGGGGCAACGTCAGCGTTTGGAGCAGTTTAACAAAAGGGATCTAAAATAAAAGAAACAACAGTCCCTTTCTGGCCTGTGATGCATCAAACTGCAGCGCTGTAAACAAGGTTTCCCCTTCATCGTTTTATTTGTTTTTGCTTTTTATCTCACTTAGATGTTTTTGATATTCAAACCCATGTTAATATTAGACCAGTACAACCTGAGCAAATGCATAGAATAGTTTTCAAAGGTTTATTTAATATATGTATCAGGGTTTCCCCTAGAAAACTTACTAAGGCCAGTGCTTGAGGCACTAGGGCAGCCATCCAGCAGTTTCCTGTGGTTTTGAGTCAAAAAATGTTTATGGTTGACAGGAAATTTGAAAATATTACTTGATTATTATGTGTTATTGAAAGACTGGAAGATTAATACCTAAACTCCAACTATATAGTCCTAAAGAAAAATCAGTTGTTAAAAAACAAACTTAAATAAATAAACATTGCTTAGCCTGAACACAAGGCTAAAGTAAAGCCTGGTGGCCCACCAGGCTTGTAATACACTGGGGGAAAACTTGAGTATTAAGCGATCATTAATCCAAAACAACCTGACCTGATGTGAAAATATGTGTACATCCTTTGCTTAGACATGAATTGACAATGAGTAACAACATTTTTATTTGGTTTAATTTAATGTACCACTGATGCAGAATCAAACCACTTAAATCTGTCTTTTAATATGAAGTAGGCCTCAAACGTAACACATTGCGCCTCAGTCTAAGGAAATGAATGAAAGGATTAGAAGCATTAATGGGCATCAATCAATAATGCCTGGACTGGAGAGCCATTATCTCCAAATGAAGACGAACTCAATATCAGAGCACGCTGATGACTCATCCAGGAGGTCTCTAAAGGAAGCAGACTAGTTTCTAGAACTGAGTTAGTCAGTGTTAAAGAGTTAACAGCAAGAAAAAACGTCATTCATGGGAGGCCAAAACTGCTGCCAACACAGGATTTCCCCCAGAAAACTTGTTCAGCCTCGTGGTAGAGGCGCTAGGGCAGTCCATCAGCGGCCCACTGTGCTTTAGTGTTTAAAAATGTTAAACGTTACAAAAATATGGAGGTGCACAAGCAGGCATCATAATTTTGAAATGATAGCGTGCAAGTGCAACCAACAGGTGCAGGACGGTGAAATTGGTGCAAAACCCCTCATGCACAGATTACTGTGTCAATTATGAACCTAGTTTAATCTGTATTTACTGTTGCTGGTGTATTAAACTATTTAAAATAAGCAAATGATGCTCAACTTGGGGGAGGGTGGGCCTGGTGGCCTGCCAGGCTTGTAATACACTGGGGGAAGCCCTGGAACAACAACAATAAGAGCCTGACTCAAATCTACTTAAGGAAAACTCAACCTGGTAATCACTAGGAATTAAAAAATATTCTCTTTACTGACAGAATGGAAATGGAACACTTTGGATGGTGCAGCCTACATCTTTTTACAGCTGTTTAAAAACTAAAAATGTTCTGCCTACAGTCAAGCAGCATGGTGGTGGTATTCATGGTTCCACTAGCCACAATTTATGGTTAATGGAACTATGAATTCTCTAGCAGAAAATCCTGAAGAAGAATGACTGTCTGATGGCTTTATGTCCATGCCCATAATCTGGCATGTCAGAACCAGGACTAGCAGAGAGACAGAGGTTTTTTGAACTCTGTCTCTCTGAGTTAAAGAAACTCAGAACTTGAACTTAGTTCAATTGTACCAAGTGTACAATTGAACACTTCAATTGTATTGAAGACTAAGTGTTTAGTCTTCAATACTAAACACTTAATATTTAATATACTAATATTATACTAATTATAATAATAACATACAGAACACTTAATATTCTGTATGTTCCATTAATTAAAGTACAGCAGGCTTATGCTGATTTTATGCCCTGACTTCTTTATATGTAATAAATCCTTCTTTTTGTTGCAACCCTTGCCATTCTATGCTATACATTGCAAAAATAAATCTTCTCTCACAACCCATAGTTTTATCAGACTTGGACATGTGTGACTGGAGGTTTTTGTTGTTGACAGGATTACCATCTGGACGACGACACGCTGCTGGATCGGATCACTTTAGCTGAGCCCGATCTGTACCAGCTGCCTGACCTGAGTGCTGAAGAGCAGGCCCTCGTCCTGGGTGTGTGGTAGGTCAACTCCCCTCACCCTGTCAGTGTGTTTAAAACATGACTTGGATGGGCTTCAGTCCCCATGACCTGGCACCTGGTCATTGGAGGACTACTAAAATCGGCTTCACTTAAAAATCGGGTGATCACCGATCTCCCAAAATTAAGGAAATCGACACCGATAAATCGGCTTGCCGATAAATCGGTGCACCCCTAGCATAAAACGTTATATACTCCACCATGTGTTCATATTCTCATCGCATTTGCACCCAAAAAAATGGCCCATCACGGTTGTGGTTGTCTAACTATTGTTAAACAACTACAAGATTCTCCTCACTCAGAATCTTGTGGTTGTAGATAAGATCAGTGAATAAGATCAGTCTCACCAATTGTCCGTCAACCGCAGTAAAAGAAATCGCACCCTTAAACAAAGTAATGAAAAAAAAATTGTCCCTGCCCCAGATGATACTTTACAGTTTTTTTGTTTTTTATAAATTTATTTTATTTATTACATAATGTCAAAATAGACCCTACATTATTCCATCAAGCATTTACAATTTTCATAAGGATTTTTAACTTGACAGTTTAATATTGGGTTATCTTGAAGAAGAAGCAAATGCAAATAAAGCAATCCTTCAGTCTAATTTTCTTTCTGGGTTATTTTCATCCAGCTATATGCTTTGTTTTGAAGAAACTGATTGTTGTTGTCGCTTTAACAACAAGGACTTTAGACTTTTTATGATTCCATTAAAGCTGTATTTGTAATGATGTGACGGGTGTTTACAGCAGTTCCTGGGACAGTGACCCGTCCCTGACCAGAACCTGTTTACGGGCCCGTTTCCATCCAGAACCAGGGTGACCAGCAGACACTTAGTTTAATATCGGAGCTCTGTACCTGTCGTTGATGAATTTTGCCGGCGCGGCGGAGGCCAGATGGGTCAAGTGAAGGGCAACGCAGCAGTCAGTGAGATTGCAGGGAGATGATTGATGAGCATTGGGCTCTGTTTAAATTAAAGCCCTATCTGCACACTTGAATGTAGCTCCAAGGTAATGTCAGACAGGAGTAGATTAGACCTCTGAGTCCTCCAAAAAGACACTCATCAGATTTATTTGCTTTATTTTTTTCTTCCAGGCCCTATTTGTTACTGCTGGATCCAGGGAGCCTTGAGAACATAGACTGTCTCTCTCTCTCTGATTTATCCTCATGTTTATCATGATGATGTTGATGCAAAGCTCTTCACACTTCAAACTGAAGTAAAGGTCAAGTGGAGGCATTTGCTTATACACTAATAATTACTGCTATGGTGTCCATCCATCCAACCATCCAACCATTTTTTTTTACACCCTTGTCCCCTAGTGGGGTCAGGAGGGTTGCTGCTGCCTATATCCAGCGAACGTTTCGGGCGAGAGGTGGGGTCACCCTGGACAGGGCAACACAGAGACAGACAGGACAAACAACCATGCACACCACACACACACACACACACACACACACACACACACACACACACACACACACACACACACACACACACACACCTAGGGAGAATTTAGAGAGACCAGTTAACCTAACAGTCATGTTTTTTTGGAGGAAGCTGGAGTACCAGAGAAAACCCACGCATGCACAGGGAGAACATGCAGACTCCATGCAGAAAGACTCCGGGCTGGGAATCAAAACCAGGACTTTCTTGCTGCAAGGCAACAGCTCTACGAACACTGTGCAGTTGGTAGAGCTGCACCAACTGCACATGTGTCTATACACCTGCTGTGGTGTCTATTTATCTTATTATTGTTGCCTAAACAGTAAACTGGAATGAGATTATACTTAATTTCAGGTGGTTGATGCATGGTGGAGAGCCAGTCAGCTGCTTTACAGTAACAGTTGAAGAACAGAACAGGATTCCCTGACTGACTGCTGCTGTGCTGTAGAGATGCACCGATCCAATATTAATGTTTGTGTCAGCCCTGATGATAAAAAATAATTTTGATGGGGTATTGGTGACAATGTGCCCAAATTATAAGGGCAGATCTATTCAGTCTAATTCTATCTTTTGTGCTCTGATCAACGACGTGCTTTATTTTTTATTTTACATTGTTTAGAATTTCCTCTTCCGCTTTCTGAATCATTTGAAAGAAGGTTTGTTACAGTTTGTTCTTGTGTGTTTGACCAAGGTAATCAGCCTATTGTTTTTGTCAGTTTCAGTTCCTTCTTGATTTATTTTGCATTGGCTGTTCTACTCCCAGTTGCACTGACTGGACAAATTCATATTTGTTGTTTGTAAAATAATTGTGCTGTACTAGTTATCAAATACATTTGTAATTCAGTTCATTTATGTCTGAGTTACTGGGAAAAAAAGAAACATTTTAGGACAATTGTTTGTCAGATGATAAACCTCAGGTATTGGGAGAGAAAAAAGTGGATCGGTGCACCCAACTATGCAGAGCTTTCAGCAGTTTTTAGATGACTTTATAGGTCAAGTATCTTATCAGCCTGAAACATTACATTAAAACAGAAATGTGTGTGTGTTTGTGCTTTGTGTCTTTTTTAAGCCCTTTCTCCATATCCTGCCTGTTGGAGTTCCTGCTAACATATTCCACTTCTCTCTGACTTTTCAGAGACAGAACTTCAGTTGAGCTTCCTTGTGCTTGTTAGTATTAAAAGGAAACCTTTACTGAAAAATGGATTTCATTTAAGGTGTAAGGATTTGGAGGATTAGTTGGTAGAGATGGCAACGCCTGGCGAGGCTCATCATGAGCTGCCGGAACGATTCGCTCTGTTCATCGAACACATGGAGAGAGAGAAAGGAAAGAAATTATTTTCCTCCTTTGTGGTACTCGGTCTGACTGAAAACCAGCAGATGATTTCAGCCTCTGGCTTTGTTAAGCCTCTAGAACCCTTGGAGGATGCAGAGTTGAGGCTTATGGTTGAAGGGAACTGATGGCGTTGGAAACGGTCTGCAACTTTGTCTTGGAACACGTTGCCTATCTAAAAGCCGAGCTGGCTTCTTTTAGCAGCCTTCAGCTTAAACACAGCTGTGCTCCATCTTCATGCTCCTTCCTAAAAGAAATGTCTGATGTTTAGTTTCTTTCTCTTTCTTGCTTAGCTTCTGTTGATTACTCATTCATTAGCCTCTAGAATAAATCTGTTCTGTCAAAATGCCCCTATAACGAGGTTCTCTCAAACAAAATTGGAGTAGAATTGAGCGAGGTCAATGTAGAGCGTCCCACGTAATGGCTGCCATGCATCAGACAATATACCTTTAAAATATCTGCATTGACATTTTCACACTCATTTCTGGATTTATGTTTGCACATCCCACACCTGCTCTCAGACGATATTCAGGTGTGTGTGACTTTCTCAGCGCAGCAGAGGAAACCGAGCCGGGTCGGAAAATTACGATGATTCAGATTGTTTTTATTGTCCTCTCTGATGTACGTTCAAATAGAGGCTGACTGAGAAAAGTCATTTAGCTTCTGAAACGGGAGTTATTTTCAGATAGCCGTGACACAGCTCTTGAGCTCAGGGTTGCTCAGAAGGGCTTTGTGTGTGAGAAAGAGATCAACTTTTAGCGATTTGGATCAAACATTTCATAGCCTACAAAGTTAATTTTATATTTTAAGACATGTAATTATCAATTAACGTTCAAATCTGACAGAGCATTTAAAGTTGGAACACGTTTATTTTAGTTCACTCCTTCAGTTCTTCAGCTCTTCATCGTTTCAGGTTTGCAGAGCAGCTGGTGAGTTTGTCCTTCTAATCTATTCTGTTGTCTTCCAGCACCGACTTTCAGAAGAACAATCCCGTGCACAAACTAACAGCAGAAGAACTGTTGGCATTCACTTCTGTAAGTCCTTTTACTGTTCTTTTAACTAGAATGAATTGGTTCTCAATAATAACATTGACATAATCCTCTAAAATGACTCACTGGGATGTTTGTAAAATGTGTATTATGCATAACGTTGATGCATGACGGTGGATGTGTTTCCATCTATGTTTTTTGTGCACATTTTGACGCCTTTGGTTAGAAAAAGTTTATGGAAATGGCAAAATATGAAGTTACTTTCTCATTTTTTTAAAACAGGTTTTGGGACTAAGATTGTTTGTGGATTATCTGAAAAAGAGTTAAGAGTCTGAAGAGAAGATGGAAATACATTTACTTACTACGTTCCGAACCTTCCCATCCACTGTGCCTTACTAGAGGCACGGAGCTTGGGAAAATTTCTAATTCGAAACCTCCAGCTTGGAGGAGAGGACTTTCCATTTCTGAGATGTATGGGTCGTGCTCGTTTGGAACCTCTACTTCCTGTTTATTCCAACCAAGTGTATCGTAAAAATCTAACGAAATCACGTTTTTTGCGTAGCCTGGTTGATTCGCTCCAAACCAATAGAAATTTGCTTGAAATTTGCATAACAGTTGGATGGAAACAAAGCTAGTCATGACACTGTCTGACAGCAACAGTCTTCAGTCGGAGGCTTCTTTATATTCATTGCCTAACTGACTGCTACCAGATATCTTCAATATCCACAGCATCAGCATCCACAACTCTTTTAATATTTTAATAATAGATGTTATGACATTCAAAAGTATTTTTGAAATTAACTAAACTGAATTGAACGTGGACTATCATAGTTTCCATGCAGGAATGTGTGTGAAGTAGTTTACTTTTTAAATCTTTACTTTCCTGTTATTTTCTCTGTATTTGTAAAGTCAAGGTTAAAATCCTAAGCAAGCTGATTTGGGATAAAGGAGGTAAAGGTGTGAGGCATCAGTCATGACCAGGGGTGAAAGTAGTTTTACATTCTTGGGGGTACTATGACAAAAAAAATTATATATATATATTGCTTCTTTGTGTGCTTTGGAGTTTCTGTGCTGATGAATTTTTTTGCGAAGCGATAAAAGCTGGTAGCTCTTGAATTGCTACAAAATAAAGCTGTATTTCCCTCAGCCCACTGGCTGTAATGTTGACACCTTGAGATGCCATGAGACCTAAATTCTGAACATCATGGCATGGAGTTCATCCCAGTTTTCCATGTCTGGCATATAACCATTCATTTCAGCTTTTAAACTGGTTCTATTGATCCTGTGTCCAGACAGAGGGATAATCAGTAGCCTAGCATCATGACCTGTTCGTTCTGAAGATCGTGCAGCTTCCACTTCTCTTTCTAACATGATGCCTCCTCACCCTGACTCTCATACTGATAGGAGGAACCACAGAGCTCTGTTAAGTTAAAGCACATCTTCTGAAGTTGGGATATTTTTCCACCAACAGGTTCCAGAGGAATCGCCTCAAACCAGATGTTGGACTGGATTTTATTTCAATGTCATTTGTGAATGTTAGCTTCTCATTTTCCACAGTGGAGCTATGAAGGTTGAAAAAGGTCATTATTTTGGAGAAAGTCTCATCAACATCAATATTTCCACTAAATAAGAGGCAAAAAAAACTGTTTGATAAAGGAAAAGCCTCTCAGACTCTGAGCCCGACAGCACCAAACTATTTTTTTATATTAGGCAATTAATTTAATTTCACATAATTATTGCGGTAGAATCCATTTGTCTGTTAAATACTTAAACATATTTACCGTGTTTGATGTTTGTCGTGAATGACGTATACTCACAAAGAAGGAGATAATTAGTCCAAGTTTGTCGTTTATTGAACGTTCAGAAATTACAGCGGCTGTGATGCGCAAAGACAAAGATAAAACAACCTGAACAGGTGATCAACTCAAAACCACTCGCACCTTTTTACTCTCTGTCTCTCTCTGTCATTTAAGCACACCCGTTGCCATGGCATCCTCCTGCGCTCCACAAGCAAACCAGAGATTACGTTAAAAACATTCAGTCCTTTACGATATTAGGTTTTCAGGCTTGATATATATTTTGCGATCAATAATAACCCTCCATGAACACAGCTGTGGTTGATTAGTTAATTTTAAACTCCTGCTCTGCTAGTTATTTTGGTAATGGAACTGAAATGCACAGAATTGCGCAACACCTTGTTGAAACAATAATCACTGAGATTATTATTGTTGTTGGGTCATTAATTTGAACACGTTTTGTTGATTTTTGTTGTTGTTGTTTTTTAATAAAGTTACAGACGTTTTGATAACGAGTCAGAGGAGGGCGTGCTGCTCTCAGCGTCCTGGCGACTTTCAGTTTGTCTCTTAATGCCGAGATCGACTCAATATTTTCCGCGATCGACGTATTATTGCGCCGCTGCTCTAGCAAAGCATGAACAGTTCAGAAACAATATGACATGGGAAAAAAGTTATTTATTAACTGATTAAGTCGTGTTTTAGATTGTTCTTGAAGAATTAATCAGTCACGGCTGATTAGTGGGTGGACTCACGGCTGCACAGTGAACCGGTTGATTTTTTACAGCAGACAGTCGCTCCCCTCTCTTGCAGATACTGCGTACCCCCGCTAAATCTTTTAGGGGTACGCAGTACCCTGCCGTACACCCTTACTTTCACCCCTGGTCATCACCACATACTAAAACCCAACATTACTCTCTCTAATTAAATGAGCTGTTTGGCAAAGAAGGTGGAGAAAGACTCTGGGTTATTGGCTCTGTGACTCCAAATAAAAACAGCCCAAAGCAGTCGAACTGGAACCAGCTTCCAACAGAAAGAACACGACTATTTCACAGAGCTTTGGTCATGATCGGTCAATGTTTCATTGCTTTACTTCTCCTTAACCTTGAGGCTTGAGATGAAATTGGAAGACATTAAAACAAAGGCTACGCACCACCGGCTCCGGAAAATGTATTCACAGGTTTCTTAGAGATCCTCAATGTTTTGCAATCATAGCTAGAAATTCAATGAAATCATCCAAATGCAAAGCATTGTTCTAGATAACACTATCCTACGTGTCTGTCTGTGTTACTGTTGCACCAAGTTGTATGGGAGGAAAGAAAAAAAAAAGAATCGGGCTTCAGAGCTGGTTTAAAGGCTCAGCATCAGGGAATCAATATCTAATCAGTGAAAAGGCAAGTTCGATATGCTGCAGAAATGGGAAGCAGTTCAGGGCTGCGCTGCCTCACAACAAACGCTACACTGGGACAATAACGTGATGAAAAGTGCTTTGGACACCACTCATGAATAGCAATTTGAGCTGGATAAAAAGCAGTCGTTGTTTCCTGACTGTGACCTGCTGCCTCAGAGCGCCGACAGTCTATTATTGAAAAGCACTTTTACTTTAGGCCGCATATACACTGATAAGGCATAACGGCATGACCGCTAAGATGGGAAGTAGGGGCAAAATCCTTCTGTGCTGCTCAACTTTTTACTCACTATTTTGGGGCTTATTATTGGCTCTAAATTTCATGTCAGTAACCTAATTTCAAATACCTACGGAGAAAAACATGTTCACCATTTCTTTGTCCCATTGGTAATTCAAGAAACATTAACTTTAAATATTTATTTATTTTTTTAGCTTTGGTTTTCTTGACGAGCATTGAAGCAGCAGCTAACGGCTAGCCAGTTGCGGTACTCTGTGTGTTTGCCTCTATTTTTAAACTTGGTTTTTCCTGCTAAGTTTCCAAAAAGCTAGCAAACAAATAATTTTCAAGCGCTAAGAGCTTTTTAAATACTGTTTTAAATGAGCGTCGTCATCTGTCCCAACAAGCAGTCTTCAGTAGCTGACAGACATTGATGGCGGCTGCTGTGTTATGAGTGGAAAGGAAAGGCAGCGGCTGGCTCTGTGAGCAGGCATCTTCCCAGCCTACATGTAGATCCAGGAATCTGCAGGCTGGTTAGATGGTTGTCACGTGGCCGGCCATCTTCATCAGAGCACGTCTTCTGTTTCTGCTGATTTGGGTTTACAGGAAAAGCTACACCCTGAATTAGAAAGGTTTGGAGATACTACAAATGTAAATGAATTGAGTGTGATGGACCACGTTGAAAAGGAGTCGTCACTGGAAGTGTTTTGAAAAATGTGATTTTATTTTAACTCAAAAGTTATATTTACACTACAATGCTGAGCTTGTGAAAGAGGTCAAAGAAACAAACTGTACTGGTAGCAAAAAAAACCATGGTTCATGTTTTTAACAAACCAAATGTCTGCAGAGCTATGTTAGAAAAACACTGTCATTTTCTTTGAACGGGAATGATGGTCTATTCACATCATGTATACTGTAGAGTCCTTGATGCTATGAGCTTCTTGTATTCTGACTTTTACATCAATGTAAATGCTACAGTGAATCAGAGCTGTAATGTCAGAGCTTTTCTTCTTCCTGGCACTTTCAATGTTCCATTCACAAAGTTCTGATTGCTTCTGAAAAGCTCCCTGTGCTCGTTTATGTTAACAGCTGGGTGACAAATGCTGATCATGTCCCATCATTTGATTTTAATCACCCAGTGATTTATATAGCTATAGAATAACTGCATAATTAGGACAGTTTACTGTTGCGCTAATGACTCCGACAAGACCGGCTAAGCATCCACAAACAACATCAGTGCTTGTTCATCACTGCTACCGACATCGATCACTTTCACGAGACATTCATGTTGTCATTAATAATCTGTGTGGAGAAATTCATCGTTGAGTAATCCTGTCATTAGAGATGATCCTGGCATTAGTCCTTTTCTGACATATCTATCTGTGGGTAAATCATCTGAATGTCTGCACCCCACCTGCACCGTTCCCTGGAAGCCTTTCATCAGCTCTCGAGAGCTGAAACCCCAAGCTGGCCCGGCTATTACACACCAGCTTATCACCGCAGTGCCCAGATAAAGTCTTTGCAGCTCTAATAGCTTTTAATAATTAGGTGTTTTAAATGAGGCTTGCTTGTCGATTTCTCACTACAGCGAGCAGGAGACGTCTTAGACTTTAGTGCAGTGAGGATGAAGCAAATGAAAACTCGGTTCTGTTTCCTGGTTGTACTGCTGTGACATGTCTGACTGCTGTGTAAGCTCATTTCAAACCTTTCAAAATGTTCCTTGTTAACTTTGTCAGAAAAGCACATATTCAAAGTGTTTTGTCTTGGTTCAGTTTGTAAAAGACCAATTCACAACACAGGTCCTCCCACTGAATATCCAGCTCTATGGAGTCGAAATCAGTCCAAATTCAGTTCAATCCAGGCTAATCCAGTCAAACAGGTGATTTAAAAAAAACTTAAATACTGTCCAGTTTGTTCCACTCAGAAATACGTCATCATTAGGCCAGCAAAAATGGTCAAGTTAGGCACAAAGTATGGTATAAGACCAAAATGAAAAAAAAAATGTTTAGCATTGCTTTGTAACAAATCCAGGCAGAAGTAATAATTAAAGGAAAAACAAAACCATGAAACCAACCAATACCAAGTCAGTAAGTCATTCCTGACTTGGGGCAAAGTACTTCCAGTTCCAAATGGCTCAGCAGACAGAGACATTAGAAAAACAAATCTTGTGCACAAACAAGAAGTCTCCCTTTAACTTAAACTCTAATTTTTTTTATTTTATTCTGTACTCTGCAGCATAACAGTGGGTAGTGTTTAGAGTTTTTACTCAAGAGTAGCAATGTTTTTGTCCAAAGTAAAAATTCCAGTGTCGTAACACTACTGCTTAATGAACATGTTTTCCATTATAAAGCAACAATAAAATGTGACCATCAGGTTAGAGTACATAGAACATGCTATACATTTTTTTTCTTTTTTAAATTTATTTATTGCAAACTGTAACAGCTTATTCCTATTTACTTAAATATTCAGAATTCCAGGTTTTGGGAGGTTTATTAAATACATTAGCAAAAAAATGTTTGCGCCCAGAGGAGTTCATCTAGCTTGTCACAGATCAGCAGATTACGCCCAAACTGCTTCCTTTCAAGTGAGGAACGCCTGAAATAATTCCAATCTTCTGTGTCTCTTTTGTCTCTGGAACAGTGTATTCTGTCCCAGCCAAAGTTCTGGTCTGTGGAGGTCACAGCACTCTGCCTCAGGACCAAACTAGAGAGAGGGAGAACTCGGTGTGTTGAGAGAGCCATGATGCAAACTCAGGTAAGGAGGCGGCCAAGAGGGGGACATCTAATGCACCTCATTCATTTGTATGTGTTTTGCGACAGATGTCGCTAGAGTTGGAAATTATGAATATTTGCAGTTGGACGTGGGACATCAACCAATCAGAGAGAGTCCACTATGTGACATAGTGGCCTGTAATTGACATCTTGGCAGGACACATGGGCACCAAGTCGACAAACTGGGCTTGGATGAGATGAAAATGGAGCTGAAAGCGATCCTCATAGTCGCGCTGCTTCTGTGGGTGGTGAAGCTCACCAAACTCAGAACGCTTCTGAATTATCTGGTGAATCCATACAGCTCTGAGGCGCCTGGCAACGTTCTCTTTCTTTCAATAAATAAAGCAAAGCCACTTGCTCAATTTCATCTGCCATTGTACAAAGACACCAGCAGAGGAAAACAACTGACATGCATCTTTCCACACTTTGCTCGTTCCCTCGTCTAGAGCAAAGATGTCAATATGACTCTCAATTATGAAGTGTCTGACTTCAAAGTACACAAGCGTCAACTTGAGACATTGGGCGCATTCAGTCTGAACACAACATTAATATTTAATATTTTATGCCTTGTCCAAACTAGGACTTATCACCCAATACATCCTGGCCGATTCACTTACTAAAAGTCAACTTTCAGTGTTAATTCCTGGCACACAAACCAGATCTCCGCTCAGACTGGTGATGACGGCTGATGTCTGTAAAGTCCTTCAGCAACTGATTGTCATTTACTACCAGCATCGGGATGAGATTGATCATCAGAAGTCATCATGGGCCATCAGAACGATTCAATGCAAGAGAAGGAGATAGATCAGGGTTGGTTCTTTAGCACAGTGAAACGCCCTGATGGCAGCAATCTGCTGATTCATACATCAGTTCTTTCAGTCCTTTTTTCTATAATTTTTTATCTGCAGAACAAGAAAGTCCTCTTCACCTTCATTATGAGTTCAAACCTGGAGCTCACGATGAGTGTGCAGCGTACTTTTTGCACATATATATGTTATATTCAGCAGCAAAACAGAATAAAAGAAAAAAAGAACTATGCTCCATGTACAAGCAGTGCATTTCAAGCAAATGCTGCTCTTTGGACATCTGTTTTCCTGAGTGTGTTGGTGTGTACATGTGTGTCTGCTTCAGAAAGCTACTGACGGCGTTGCAGAGCTTCGCTCGACTCGCAGTGCCGATGAGTAATTGAGTAACCTTGCTCCTTCTTTCCGAACAACCCTGCACACAAACAAAACCATTAATCCCCCACAGCTCCAAATGTTATTTTCGATGTTGATCAATAACATCCCAGAAATGGCAAACGCAGACGTGGGATGGGATTATGAAAAACCTGCTGAAGGATTTATTAGGGTAGCACGGTGACTGTAGCTGAGGACTACAGCTACGGTGCTCCAAGTGGAACCAAATGAAGCCCGGATTGGTTTTGGTTGTTTCTCAGACCTGTCCGGTCTGAGGCCTGGTGCTGCACAGAGCAGGTGGAAGCAGTAAAACCTTTGATTAGCTCTGCTGTTTTCTGTGCCGTTTCCCAGAAAAGTTGCAGGAATACATGAAACACACTTTCTTCCAACTTTACGGTTTTCCCCAACGCATTGTGTCCTGTCCGTGTTGAAGTGCATTGGTAACAAAGCCACTTCTGTTTGTTGCGATTGCTCTGTCAGTGTACAGTGATCAGTTGCTTTCTATTTCTAGGTGTTTGCCTAAAGCTGCTTCACATTTTAGTGCTTTGTTCTCACCACTAGTCTCTCCTGCTCATTTATAGCCGAGCAGCTGCAAGTTCAGCATTTACCTTCTGTGTATAAAATTTTACTTTTAAGAAAGTAATAAAGTGTAAAATTCAGGGTATAATGAAGTATACCAGTAGAGTTCTGTATCATTACAAAGATAATATAACGTTTTTCTCTTTTTTCCCTCTCTCTTTGTTGTTTTTATGTATACACATTTGGTTGTGTAAAATGTGTTTTTATAGGTTGTTGAGTTATGCTTCGTTGTTTGTTACACTGAATTGACTTTTCATGAAAGGGGTAAACTACAAGATTTCTTCTTCAAGCCACTCCTTTTCATTCAAAACTTTTAAACTGAATGAATGAAATAAACAAATAAATTCTAAAGCAGCAGCCCAACACTGCTGTCCATATCTGTCAGGTCAAAGGTTGCATACTGTCTCCTACATGTTGGTGGATCAGAGGTTCTTGTAATCTGACACCTAAGCAGTCTTACCTACATGTGTTAAGACAAATAAACTATTGATTATTTAATTTCCCTCTGGGATCAATAAGTGGTTGTAGGTAGTGTTGACTTTTTTTATTTTTGAATTTTCACATCGTTGTGGAGGAATCCTGGCCTACTACCAACTCTTAAATCCACTGCTTGACTATTTGCATGATCTAATTTCTGCAAAGCTTCAGATTTGGGACAGATGGCATTTTGTTGGTATGGAGAAATGGTTTTGAGGACCAGAAGGTGCAGTCAAATCCCAAGTCATCACCATATTGAAAAAAATTTAACTGGCCACCAAAAACAGGAACAAGTCATCAGGGTGCAAAATTGAGAAAAAGAAAGAAAAACCCATTCCTGGGAAAATAATAATTTTATGTTTTTTATTTTTATTTTTTTTAAATATACCAGTTGAAGTCATGAAGAAATCACTTCGTGTTTAAATAAGTTTCAGACGTTTCAAAATGGTAAACTTTGTGTTTCCTGTTGAATTCTTGACTGTGCAGTTAACAACTGATGGCCTTAATAACATGCAAGGAGTGACAAATGTATTGGCAAGTAGAGCATTTTAAAATGGTTATCATTTTTAGCAATGTCTCAAATATAATGATTAAGTTCATACATCACATCCCTGGTAGATGGTAAGGCTCTGGGAGTTGATGAGCATCCACTTCTGGGACGATTGACTAAAAGGTCAAAATTATTGTGTTTAAGATTCCCCGATATTGGCACGTGCCATATGGAAGAATGCACGTGTTCTCGGAAACCTTTAGTGTGGCAGTTTATGGATCACACAAATATTTAATCCATAAAAATATAACACATTTCCAATAGAGATGTGCCGATCAGGTTTTTTCCTGCCAATACCGATTCCGATCATCCATGAGGGCCGATCACCGATACCGATCACATAATTATTATTTTTTTAATCATAAGCACTACATTATGTGAAAAAAGAACCATAAATTCACCTTAATTTAGACAAAAACTTGTTTTTAATAACTTTTTCCAAGAAAAAAACAAAACAGGCAAATTGTACTGCTAAGTGTAATACTATCTTTAACAGACTGAAAACATATGAAGGCTCTGAAGAGGCTAAATAATGCAAGAAGTCAAAATAAAACTTCTCAACATTGCCAAAGAAATTTAAGTATAAAACTTAATATTCAAAGGCAAATACAGGTTCCATTACAATAAAGACCCACCCTAAGCCACCTGAGTTACTGAATGAAACCTTCCTAATAGCATGGCGGCTAGCTGATTACTGCTAGTTCTGATTGGCTGTTTCTGACTGAGCGGAGTAATTATGCAGAACAGGGAGGAGGCAGAGGAGATCAATTATTTTTTCAGAGATTATTTGTCTCATGTTAGGACAGCGAAAGTTTTAATACATATGTAAAATTAATTTTTTTTAAGTTAGATTCTGCAGCTTTAAACAGAGGTTCGGTGTGAGAGTCACTACCAGGTGGAGCAGAAGCGGCGCTCCGTCTGTGAAATATTACTACATGTAGCGCGTAGCAGCGGTTCAACAGCGAGAGCAGAACCAGCATCTTACATCGCAGCTTGAAGACTTAAATAATTTTGCGGGTTATTTGTTTAGCTTTCTGACCGTCATGCTAATCCGGGTGAGTGTTTGTAGCTGTGCGTTGCTTTACCTGCCATCTGATCGCTCCCTATGTCTTTTTTTACTGCAGTGAGCCTCGATGTAGCCAAACTCTGTCAAGTATGGCATGGCATTGTTTTGATGCCATATTAGATTCGTCGTGTTGATGCATTTTGACCTGCTTCACTCCATATGCTTCAATTTTGCGCCGCAACACGCAAACGTCCTCAATCACTCAGTGCGTTATAGTTCCACATCGCTTAGGATTTGTTGCTGTGAGTTTGCGCAGTGTGAAGGAAAGAGGAGACCAGCTGCACAGGCAGGCTGCGAAATGAGATGCAGGTGACTGGTTTGTGTGATCGGCAGCAAGAGACCGTGATCGGCGATCACCAATCATACACTTTTTCACGGAAATCGGCCGATTATGATCGGTGGCCGATTGATCGGCACACCTCTAATTTCCAAAGCATGAAGTGCTAAAAGATGAGATGGAAGCTTCTTAACGGCTGCAGTCTGAAAGAGTTGTCACTGTTCTTTCTGTTGGATTCTCCCGATCATCAGCCATTTAGTACCTAATGACCATGAAACCCGTCGATACTCGGCAGCCCACTGCAGTGTGTTCTCTATTGGCATATGCAGTGAGGGTCCCAAGTTCATTGGTTCTCAATCTGCTTCAATCATCTCTTTAATCAATAAACTGCTGTTTCAAACTGTAACTGTAGCAGGGTAAATCTAACGCTGCCAGTTCCCTGAAGAACATTTTCACTCTTCTCTCTTGCAGGCAATAGTCGATCATTTTGAAGACCAGAGCTGTCCTGTGAACGAGCGCCTCAAAGTGTTCTACTGCTGCCAAGTACCGCCCAGATGGGCCGTCCAGGTATCACACACACACACACACACACACACACACACACACACACACACACACACACACACGCCATGTACAACAGCTCAACTCACGCTTCATGGTTTTCATTGTTCTGTTACTTCATCATTCACTCTGTCATCTGTCAGGTGCGTTTCCACTAGAGCAGGGGTCTCCAACTCCAGTCCTCAGAAGCTGCTGTCCTGCCTGCGCACACCTGAATCAGACGCCTGGCTGGTTGACAGACCTCTGTAGAGCTGAAGGAATGTAGATGAGGAAACTCTGCCGTTTGGTTCAGGTGTGTTGGCGAGAGGATGCCTCTGAAAGTTGCAGGCCAGCAGCTGTCCAGGACTGGAGTTGGAGCAGCCTAAAATCATCGAGAGAAACATTTTCCAGGAACCAGACTAGTTTTTTTTGTGTTTTTTTTGTTTTGTGTGTTTGCGCTGCTTTTACCAGCTAGAAACTACGGTGGCCCTGAGGTGCAAACTACTTCAACAAATTGAAAAGCGCATAATTAACGAAGCGCAATTACAAATGACAAAAAACATAACATTTCTAATGTATTGGCTGTTGACATGGTGGGACTAAGTCCTTCAGAATAAGTAATGTTTGAAGCTGTTTGTTCTGAGCCGCTGTATGAAGTTTATGCTCCTGATTGTTGTGAGATGCCACTGACTTTGAAGTGAGCGCAACTCAATTCAACGTTGAATTGTGACGTCAACGATGTCTCTTCCCCTCTTCACCCTTAAACAGTAGAAAATATGAGTCTCCCTCAAAAATTACAGCCATCCCTTCCTTTCCAAGGACTTCATAGCAACTCTGTCAGTTAAAAAGCATTAGAACTGCGACAGAATCATTGTTTGATTATTTTTATTGCGTACACCATGGACACAGAGGAAACTCCACATCTGGTCAAATACCTTTGCAGTGGGAGGAGTTACCTCTCAGTAGAGGTGCAGAAAAAAATTTAAAGAATCGCACTTCCCAGTTCTGAATCGATTCAAAAATCCATTTTAAAATCTGCTTAAAAATCTTTGCCGCTCGTTTTTACGAGTATAATGCGTATCACATTATGCATATCATATCATATATGTTATGCATAGCATAACATATATGACGAGATATATTTTTTTATTTAAGAAAAAGCCAGGTAGCTAAGCTAACCTAACGCAGGTAATTTAAGTTACAGAATTATATGCAGAAAGCTAGTTTTGTAGTTTTGTTTAAAAATTATCTGATGGTATTTGATGCACCTTATAGAATCAGTATATTTGTTTACACTGTCTTTTCCTGTTAAAACACATAATTGAAGCAGAATCTCTAGAGCATTTGAACAGGTAAATTGATTTCCAAGTTAAAAATAGTTTCTGAATTGACTCGTGACCCTAACAATTGGAACCGAATCGCTAGACTCTGAAAGATTCACATCTCTACGTCTCAGTGTCTGACCCTGTTTTGGCAGCAGGGTTCAGTGAGAGTTCTGTGGAAAACAGTTCTGTTTCTCATAGCCAAAGCTAACCTCAGCTTGTTTTCAGTGAGTTTTCTGTTCTTACGGTGGAACCCTATAAAGCAACCCCTAACAGGCGGCGAGGAAGCTCTGCTGCACATGTGAAGTCTAAAGAGAGATTTGTTGAACCTTAACGTAGCAGCAGAGCTATGAAGAGGAATTTTACATTGCTCAGAATAAAGGAAGCAAGTAAAATAAGAGTAGTAAGCAGAATCTGTGATAGATAGAATAAGACGTGTCGAGGAGATTAAAAAAGGAAGGGGAGGATGTGGGGAGGGGAGGAGGCAGCAACTGGCAGCATGTAATAACTGATCCAGCAATAAAGCTGGAATGGAAGAGTGTGCATCGGTGTTTGGGGACCTGACGGAGGCTGAGGGGGAGCAGTGCAGCAATCAGCTGCAGCAGGCGTGGAACAAAGCACCAAAGGCCTTTTTATGGCTGAGAGGAGAACATCATTCATTTCTGTACCGCTTGGCGTTCCTATATCATGGTTCTGTGCATTTAACATAGGATGTGTTATTACTGCTGCTAAGTTGGTAAAGGATCAGGATGACTGCTGCTTACTGTTGATGGTGAGAGGAGTAGAGGTTAATGAGTGGAGTGACGGGGTTTGGGCTGGTTCTGCTCTGCAGAAGCTGCTGGCCAGCCTGCTGATAGACCTGGGCTGCATCAGCTCAGCTCTGCTGCTCTACCAGCAGCTGCAGCTGTGGGAGGACGCCGTGGTCTGCTACGAGAAGCTGGGCCAGCACGGAAAGGTACGCTCACACACACACACACACACACGCACGCACACACACACACACACACACGCGCGCAGTCATATTTTCATGACTTGTGGGGACTTTATATTGACTTCCATTCATTTTCAACAGCCTAACTCTAACTATAATCCTAAACCTAATCATCACAGACCTAACCCCTTGCCCAAAAACAGCATTTCCCCTTAGGGAACCAAGAAAATGTCCCCACAAGGAGCAATGGTACCCACATCCCCACATTGTAGACAGAAATAGGTTCTCATAAGGATATAAAAACCTGGTACACACACAAACACACACTCAAAAAGTATCTTAATCTCTCTACCTGAACAACTTCATTTACTTTCAAAATGACTTTAGGAGTGTTTAAAAATCTGCCCTGCAGGGGAGTCATATTATAATAGAATATGCTTTATCATCCCACAATGGGGAAGTGGATATTCACACAGACAGTGAAAATAAAGTAAGAATAAGACTGTACATTAGGGACACTTTTACAACCTAAAAATAAAATCGTTTTTTGCAGTTACTTTTGGTGCAGGATGGACTGGTAGACCTAGTAAGAGAGATGACATCACAGGTGTCGTCTCTGTCATGTAAAAGCTTTAAAGCAACATCGCAGTACACCGGCAATTAAAGCTAGGCTACAGCTGGGCTTTCTACATGGAGACGGACTCTAAACAGAAATCGGCTTAAAGACAACAAGTCAATATTTTTGCAGTGACCATCATCCTAAAGCCCTGACCTCGAAGCCATAAAAAATTTGTGAGCAGAGCTGAAAAGGTGTGTGTTAGAGAGAGAGAGAACCTGACACCAGTCCTGTATGGAGGAATGTTTTATCAAACCATTGTGAGATGTTTGTGGGAATGTATATAAACTTTGGAAAAATCTGTAAAAACAAAAAAACATCTGTTATTCTGAAACAGGAAAGACTTGGTCTAATTTATTGTTAGATGGTGAGCGTCTTTTTAAAGACCGTATGTAAATATGTGGTGTCGGCTATATTTCTGTAATCATTTTTAGCTACACCTCGTGCATAATTTTCTGTTTCGGGACATTGAATAAAAATAAAAAAAAAATCTTGTTCCTGCTTGAAGCCAGATGAACTGCTGTAACATGGGTCAGATCCCAGGCAGCTCAGTCTTTGTGCTGAGAGAGATTAGTGCAGCCTGTCCAATCAGATCACACCCAGCTGGACATCTGCCCTCTGGGGGAGCTGTCGCTGCGTCGTCGCTGGTGGAGCCCAGGGAGCGTTTAATACCCAACACTTTGTCCCGACAGGACCGCTCCTCTCCGTGACCCTGCTGCTTTCAGCAACGCACCGGGCCAGGAAGTCAGACAACTTAATGTGCCGTCTGATCTGGAAGATGCAGGGCTACCCTTTTCCTTCCAGTTTCTAATAATGTGCTGGATATTTCTTAACATTTTGCGTTTACTTCCTGCTTCTCCTTAGATATTTATCCGACCAACAAACCCTCCACGACAGCTGAATGTGTCTTTCTACAGGGTTGTATAAGAAATGAGAAGCTACTTGTATAAATAACTTACTGCCAGTGATTTTCCAATCGGAGGCTTGTTACTGTATGGTTAGTTAAATCCAGGTGGTGATTGTTTTGGCTATACCGTGATTTTTTTTTTTGTTATTATTTGCCATATGAAGACCTATTCTGTTCATCTGTGTGTCCTTTTATATTGCATATTCTGTGTTATGGTCCTTATCTGGAAACCCCCATCAGGTCTTCCAGCTCGGTGCAGGTGTTGTTGTTTGGGATCTGCCCCTGGAATCTGCCCATGGCCCATATTTCTCTGGATGTTTTTAGAAATTCAAAATGACGTCCTTACTCAGAAGTTCTTCCAGTATTATTTAATCACATCACCATTTTGTTTTTGTTTTTTTTTTTGTTTTTTTTAATCCACATTGATTTTTTATTGGATAAAAAAAAAAAAAAACTTCAACAAACAGGTGATAACTTTTCCCACAGATCTTCTGTTTGAAGTGCCAGCTGTTCAGGTCAGACTCATCTCAAGCTGTTGCAGCTGTTTTTCTTTGTTTTTAAAACAGAGCTCAGAGTACTCATCACTCTGACCGGAAGATATGAGACCAACCTGAACTCTGCTCTGATGCCTGGCCTCTATAAAGATTCAGGCTTTTAATTCCACATCTACCTAAACGAAAAACACGACCATGAGGCTGTTGTCAGCTTGTGGTGGAAGTGCTCTGTCTGTCGGACGCAGGCTCAGAGTGCAGATATGCAGACGTGACGTAAGTGCTGATTCTGATCCCTGGCCTCGCTTCGACTCCTCAAGTCCGGAGCTCTTGGTGCCATTTGGGCTTTCTGCCAGCTCTCTTTATTTAATTACACCATCCCTTGTCTCTCCAATTAGATTACCCTGCTTGCCTCTGGCTCATAATGAAAGTCTCCTTCCCCCCCCCCTTTGCCCTGGCTGTGGTGGTCCCAGCCAATAGTCTGTTATGCTCCGACTGCGCGCCAAAGCAACAAGGTAATCCATTTGTCTGGAGTGGTTTGGTCTTCGTCCAATGTTGCTTCTCCTGTTTCCACTGCTGTCCTCTTCTTTCGCTCAGACACATGGTAGCGTGCAGTAATGTTCCTGGACAATAGAAATGTTGAGCGAGGCTCAGCGGTGTGTATCTTCCTCCAGCTCTCTGTGTATTGGATCGAGGTTTGGATCTACTCCAGGGAACAGAATGACCTTTGTGAATGGACTGCAGTCATGTCATGTTTCTGTCTGCGGGACTCCTCCTTCTTCACCTCCTCTCTTCCTGATTTCTTTGCGGTATTAACAGATATTTGTGCGGCACGGCCATTGATCATTGTGGAAAAACCTCTGATAAGTCTTCTGCAGAGCACCCGCACTGTGCTGCGTGTCTTTTTAGTTTCAGCTCCAGGCAGAGCAGCTTGGTGCTAAAGCCCTCTGGTTGATGATCAGCCTCAGATAAAGCTGCCCTTTCTCCCATGTTTCCAACACTTTAATTCAGACTTTAAGACAACTTAAAATTGAAAGTTTCAGATTACAGCAGATGAGCTTTGAGGACAACTTGACCGACTGGGCATTCTAATCAGAGGTGGTCTTTGTAAACATGGCTGTTGAAAAGATTTTTACAAGCGAGTCAACTTCATAAAACAAATTAGTGATAGTCCAGAAACCAGCAATAAAAGCAACAAGCTGAAAGAAGGAACGTATTGGTTAGTGTGTTTTACCCAGAAAGCACTTGGAGAAAATATCGGCAAAACCATGAATGAAACAATGACTGGGCAAGCCTACTATATCATTTACTGGGGGACCACCTCTTTATTATTCTACATACACCTTACTCAACAGGAGAGGGCCCACTTTCTCCAGATGTAACCAGATGTTGAAACAAATTGAAACTCTTCCTCCCTCCCAGACACGCCCCCACACCCCCAGCTCCGCCACTGAATACCAGTACAATGAAGGGGAAGAAACCATTAAGAAGACTTCCCAGTACTTCCCAATAACGAGTTGGATTTTTTTTTTCTGAAAATATTTACCTCAAAGGTCTAAGAACATTAGATGTCTGAAATCTTGGAGCAAGGGATTCTAAACCAGCTTACCATACAAAGACTTGGTCATTAAACTCATAACGTTTTTCCATAGCGCAGTCCCTCCAGATCTTAGCAATTCCATGATGGTGGAAATTCACACAAATCAACAGATCCCACATTTTTTCTGTGTGTTAATGCATAATTGTGAGTTCATTGCAAATTTCCCACAAAAATGAGTCAAAAATATTGAAGTGACTGCTAACTCCCCTCTGCAGGTGGCAATATTTCTTAGTACTTTGACACAGCTCCCTCAGTCTTACTTGATGTCAAATTTTTAATCTACGAGTGACAAAATCGAGCTACTTAAGTTCTTAGAACTGTTTTATTCGCATCTTTTCCTTTATACGTAAATTTGAGAAAGGGTTTAGGTACGGAAAAAAAACATTGCAAAATTCCTAGGAAATATTCCTAAAGTAGCTTCACGAAATTATTGATTTTGGTTGCAAAAAACAGAGGAGCTGATTCAGGAAACATCTATTTTATAATTAGTTTTGCTCTTTCACTGTATCTATGCTGGATGTTTTTCAGATAAAAGCTCTTTTTTTATGTGCTGGTTCTTTAGCCTTGCAAACCAGCCACTGTTCTCCTGTTTGCCATATTCTATTTCTCGTCTCACCATTTGCTCAGGCTGAGGAGATTGTGCGCAGAGAGCTGGAGAAGAAGGAGACTCCAAGTCTGTACTGTTTGCTTGGAGACATTCTGAACGAGCATCAGTACTACGATCGGGCGTGGGAGCTGTCGGGACGGAGGAGCGCCAGAGCCATGCGCTCCAAGGCTCTGCTGCACCTCCGGGTCAAGGACTTCCAGCAGTGTGTGGACTGCTTTGAGCAGTCGCTGAAAATCAACACCATGCAGGTAATCTGAGAGATTTCTCACTTTGTTCCATATGCAGTTGAGGCCTATCACAATAAACGATACATCAATTAATCGCATGATAAATTAAAACGAGTTCAATAATCGTCATTTGCAAAATTTATCGTTTTTCTCTTTCTACCATAAACTGGGTGATAAGAGTCTTTAATCTGGTGTTTTGGCTTTATTGGCCCTTTTTTTTTTTTTTTTTTTTTTTTGAAGGTCAATTTTGTTTACACAGGTTTTGTTTACATGGATCTAATTCATTTTATTTGTTTTTTCTTCTTGTTTATTTTGGATATTTAAAATGTCTTTCACTTCCACTGTTAAATGTTCATTAAAATTAAAGCTTATTCATCTTGCATTATTATGCCATAACCATTATGATGCTTGAAAATTGTGTCAAAGCAACAATATTATTGTTTATCGCAATAACTTCTGGGACAATTTATCGTCCAGGAAAATTTGCTATCGCGACAGGCCTAACTGACATATCATTTTCCAAAACGATCAATAGTATAATCGTAAACCTTTTTCATTTAATCATTTCCTTGCTTGCAGCTAAACTTTTTTGTTGTTGTCATTAAGTCATGTTAGTCATGCAGCTAAATTACTTATTTTGTGACTTTTCTGATATTTAAAAGTCCTTAAAGTTAATTATTGCTTCAACATTTACATGATGTAACAATTTTCAATTTGACCATTTTGTCACATCGTTGTTGAACTATTTTGGGACAAGAAACGACATTCTGTCTACCAACAGCAGAGCAGAGTGGTAGAGTAGTGATGACCTGGTCACCTTGCTGTTGAGTCAACCACGATGCCCTTTGTATGCCAAAATATTATAGCATTATAAAGCGAGGTCTTTTGTCTCCATGACAACGAGATCTGGGTCATCAACAGGACGGTAGCCGCCAACAGCAGCAGATCTGCGACGAGATGAGAAAAGAATCTTTGTTCTGCTCATATTCAGACAACAGCAGGACTCCACACCAGCAGAGAAGTGGTTTCTCTGCAACTACATAAAAGCTCAACAGCGGCTGATGCTGACTGATCATCTACTTGGGTACTTTCTTACCCATTGATTTTGTATTTGGCTTAATTTCCTTAAAGCCACGTTTCAAGAAAAACTTATTTCATCAGACGATGATGACTGAAAGACGTTGCTTTCATGCTTTGAAAACCAGTTTGTTTCTGTCTTCTTGAATCAAGGCTCTGAGTGATCAGACAGAGGTGACTGTGCGTTAGGAGTCTGTTACTCTTGATGCTCAGACTGGCTTTGATTTCCCCGTTCTCCCTCCTCTTGCAGCTCGGCGTGTGGTTTTCCCTCGGCTGTGCCTACTTCGCTCTGGAGGGCTATGAGGGAGCAGCCAGAGCCTTCCAGAGGTGTGTGGGACTGGAGCCAGATGTAAGTGTATAAACATCGCACACTGATCATGACCTGTTGGTTTCCTGGCTCCAGGCCTGGTCCGTCCCAGGGTTATCTTCCTGTGTGTGATTGAGCTTCTAAGTCCTTCACCCCAGCCTGATGCTCTAATCAGCTGTTACAGTGGAGCTGACATCTGGGTTCAAGGTTCAAGGTGTCTTTAATATCACCAGGGTGTAATTAGTGTTACAGTCAGCAGAACAAGCATTTAGCAACTACAAATACACTAAATAAAAAAATAAAGTCATGGTATACATGTAAAACCGTAACTACTAACAGACACACAACGTTCAACAAGAAGTATTGCGTAAAATCTGCTTTTTTAAGTTTTACATCATGTTACAATGTTATTCCCTCATCAAAAATGCCTGGAAATTGCCCATATCTGTTTTTATCAAAATTTAATCACTTTGGTCTGTACAGCTGCTAAATCTGAGCCAGAGAATAGAGAGGGAGGGGCCAACTTCACAAGTACAATCCACACTGTACTTCTGTGTCGTGGGATATTGAAATGATGCTCCCAGGACACGATTATTTCCCAGTGTTGCGCGCTCTTCAGATGTCACCACTCTGTTTGAATGTCCAGATAACAGTGACGTATATCTACAGTACGTTGTAGTTTAAGAGGTGAACGGATGAAAGCGTACGTTTTCACCTGTGCTGCTTCCTGGTTTAATTCCCTCCACTTCATTTTTCCAACGTCCTTTGAGAATCTCAAAGGCCCCAGTTTCAGAATTCGTATTCTGGATAGGAAATGGTTCTGCCTTGCCCTCAAACCGTCTTTAATGTTTCTTTTCTCTTCTCCTCCACTGCCCTCCCTGCTCACTCACCCCTCTTTCAGAATGCAGAGGCATGGAACAACCTTTCCACAGCCTACATCCGCCTCCAGATGAAGTGAGTATGAGTCTGGGAGCTGCTGAATATGTCTGTCCAGGCAAGACATGTTTGAACTTGTTAGTATTCATAGGAGCATCAGTGATATTCAGGTGGCAGGCAAGAGAATAGGATAGAATGATCCTTTGTTCCCCAGGAGGAATGTATGCATTGCTTCTGCAGCACAGAGCGATGTGGAAGAAAATCCCATAAAAACCATACATTGTATAAAACAGCTACGCACGAAGAAAGGTTCACTCAAGTAGAAGAATAGGAGATGGAAATAAAAACGATGTAGAATACGGCGGCAGGCTTGATTACTTGTTAGCAAAAGGTATCAACTCAAAGGTCACATTCAGGTAAAGCTGCACAATATTAGGAAAATATGACTTTGTGATATTATTGTTGAAAATTACATTAAACAGCATCAAACTCTGTTTCAATTCGATTACAGTTTAAGAAATTAACAGGTTGAATGAACCAAATGAATTCAGATTATCTCCACAACAGCCCCAGTGGAGCATTATGGGAAGGTTTATATGGTCAAGAAGCCAAATATTCAAACCTTGTATCGGTGTGAAACTCCTCACCACTGGACACCAGAGCAGTGGACTCCTGTTCAGATCAGACTCTGTGGAAATCCAGTAAACGGGTTTAACTGTTCAGAACCAATTAAACTTCAAATAAAGCAAAAATATTCTATACATATATATATGTATAGAATATACATATATATATATATATACATATATATATACATATATATATATATATATATATATGTTTGAGACTTTTTTTGGAATGCAAGCGAAGCTGCAGCTGTCCCTTCTGCAAATGACCGGCTGAGGTAGAGTTCATCTGGCAGCTTTTCTCTAAACTTCTGACATCATTGTGTTGAAATTCCAACTCGGCAGCATCAGACACTCTCTGACCTCACCTCAGATGTTTGCTTTGACCAGCTGTTGTTCGACATCTTGTGTGGAATGATGAGGAGACTTTTTTTTTGTGGTCACGTTAGGTAACAATACATCACAGCAAATCTTTCAAAATACACCATCTTAAAAGGCTTTCTGTGGAAAAAAAAAAAAAAGCTTTGGGTAATTTTGAGATCAATCTCAGATGTTTTTGAAAAGTTTTGACATTGGAAACTTCCAAGTTTTTCTCTAGAAAATGTACTACACCTATATTTTTTTGTTTCTGCCTAAAATGGCACTAATGGGTTCTGAAACAGAACAGAACCTTAAAGATCCTCTCTGGATTCTCTTCAACCTCTATAAACCTTTTAAATTGTGTATTTTGAAAGATTTGTGGTGATTTACGGTTATCTAAGATTTTTTGGTGGAAGTTTACCACTCCTTTTTTTTCTTATTTATAAAGTTCCCATTACACCATTCGTTCGAAAACAAAGAAAATCCTGATTACATGATTTGGATGAAAGAGGCAGTTGAGATAGATTATTTTCTTGAACTACTTCTCCTAACCTGTTGAGTTGAATCCGGGGCTCTTCTGCTTCCTTTCATTGGCTGACAGAACCAAAGCCTTTCGAACCCTGCAAGAGGCCCTGAAATGCAACTACGAGCACTGGCAGATCTGGGAGAACTTCATTGTGGTCAGCATTGACATCGGCGATTTTGCTGAAGCCATCAAGGCTTACCACCGTCTCATGGATCTAAGGGAAAACTACAAAGATGTCCAGGTAAAGAGCTTCATCCCCCAGCAAGAATTATTTCTCATTAGTTTTTAAAAGTTGTACATTTAATTTCTGAACTAAGCAAGTTAGATTTGGTTTCCCCTCCATATTGTCTGTGTGACACAGCCATCAGACTAAACCTGGGTCTGAACAAAAAGCTGTTTGTTCTGTCCCAAAATGAATCTTGTGCACTGTGGTTACATGATGCAAAGTCATTAACAGCAGCTGAAGGAGAAGCCTCTCTTACTTCCATAACAGTGGTTGCATTCTAAGTGGAAACTTTGTGTCGTCCTAATAAATAAAACGGAGCATTCACCAAAACCCTGAACCGTCAGCTTTGTAAACTCACATCTGCTCTCCAGAAACGGTTGAATCCAAGACATACGTCACCAAACTCTTCAGAAACGGCTGTTTTTGGAGAGTGATTTTACTTTACAGCACTTTTACTTTACAGCTCTACTTCATAAGGGAGCAGTATGAGCAGCAACATAATGTAGGTCTTGGTAGGAAACGCTTTAGATGAATCTGCTGCTGCTGTGTTTGACACTACAGAAGCAGCGGTTTTCTGTAGCGAGCCAGGATGTTAGTTTGACCTTTGACCTCCTAAACACCTAAAACCTGTCGATTTCTGCGTGTTACGTTTACATCAAGCATCGGGAAAGGACTTTAAATGTGTATATGAATAGTTTTGCGTGTTTTCCAGCTGTTTTATCTGTCCAGAGACAGATGTTTCTGGAGAATTTGCAGTTCTGAGCATTCAATACATAAGACATTGTTTAGCTTAGCTAGATACATTGACTCAGAGAGAAAGATATAGTCTCAGTCACAATACAAAATAATGCCTTCAATAAATCCATTTCCTTCCCTGTAGTGTGTTGTTCACATTGTAAAGCTTCATTGCTGCTTAATTGGGAGGATGGCCAGTGAAATGAGATGAAATTCTTTCAGTATTATCCCACCTAACTTCATTATTAGTGGCAGAACATCTGTTCTCTGCACCTCATTTATTTGCTGAATTATTGGGCTTAAATATGTAAATTTGTGAAAGCATTTCCAACTTTCTTAATAGGACTTTAAGGTGACTGAGACACTGATTGTTACCGGCTCACTGGCAGAATGTCAGTCTTACATACACTATGTTGCCAAAAGTATTTGCTCATCCATCCAAATTATCGGAATCAGGTGTTCCAAATCCAGTTGTGAAATTTCCTCGCTCCTAAATATTCCACAGTCGACTGTCAGCTGTATTATAAGAAAATGGAAGTGTTTGGGAACGGCAGCAACTCATCCAGGAAATTTCAGGCCATGTAAACTAACAGAGCGGGGTCAGCGGATGCTGAAGCGCATAGTGTGAAGAGGTCGCCAACTTTCTGCAGAGTCGGTCACTACAGACCTCCAAACTTCATGTGGCCTTGAGATTAACTCAAGAACAGTGAGATTAACTCAGGAACAGTGTACAGAGAGCTTCATGGAATGGATTTCCACTGCCGAGCAGCTGCATCCAAGAGTGAGGCATGATTAATATCACTTCACAGTCATATCTGTTAACAAGCAATGCTAATCCATCTCGTTCACTTTTGCCCCTCTTCTTTAAATCTCTGTCCGCTTGTATAGTCAGGAGACTCGGCAGAAAGACATTGGACTCATCTTTCCGCCGAGTCCAACGGCTCAAACTTTTTTCCCATTTGTAGATTCTACAGATCCTGGTCAGGGCGGTTGTGGAGAATCTGACCGACAGCCAGGGGGCGCAGGCAGGAACCTTGACCCCGAAACTGAAGGAACTTCTTGGCCGTGTCAGTGCGCGCCACAGCAGCGACGCTGAAATATGGCAGCAGTACGCCATGCTGTACGGTGGCGGCCGCAGCTCAAACCTAGACGACAACGACAAGGTTGGTTTCATGCTGGAGCTTTGTTCCACATATTTCATTGCTGGATTTTTTTTTCTCAGCGTTGCTTTGTTCTTTGTGTTAAATAATTGGGTCAGTAGTTGGTTTTTGTTTTTTTATCATTACATTGTAAAAACTTTGTAGTCCATCTTAAAATTAAAGGACTATGAGTGAGAATGTACCAATCCATTTTTTTCAGTTCTGCACAACATGAGATTGGTATCGCCCACCATTAGAGAGATAGAAAGCTGTAATACTCCACTTGTGAAAGTAAATCTTTTGGGCATCAACCTTGATACTCGGACAACAATTCTGAGCGTCAGGCAGCCAGAGAGAACTTGTTAAAAAAAGAGAAAGTGTGGTGAGGTCAGCGGGCCCTTCATGCCCTTTGTGTTTGCCTCCAGGCTCTGCAGTTCCTGTCCAAAGCTCATCGCTGTGAGGTTCAAGCTAGCGGCTGGGAGAAGGACCCTGTTCTTTTCAAGGAGGTGATCAGAAGAGCAATCACCATGGGAGAAGGTGAGAACACACTCAGCTGTGTGTGTATGTCACCACTGTTCACACTTTCCACTCCTCAAAAGGCCAGAATGCAGATGAAAGGATCAGGGAGAAAATGGCAACATGACTAAGGCTCGCAACGTTTCATCTGAATGAAGCATCTCTGAAACAATTTCTTGTGCAATGATGAGACAACAACGGAGATCTTGGGCCATAATGTGAAGCTCCATGTTTGGAGAAAAAGCAGCAACAACAGCTGGTAAACAGCCTGGACACCAGCATCTCGTTTTTCCAACAGTTGACTTTTTTGAGGGCTTGTTGCTAAAAGCTCAGCTTGAGGCTGGCTTCTTCTCATTATCACAACACTCAAATATAATTTTTAGTCTATAGTCTGACTCCTTTGATGAGTAATTTTTGTTTTTGTTACAATATATTTCTGTTTTGGTTCCTATTTTAACAGGTAGGTGGTTACTTTAGCTGCTTCTTCTCTGTAAGATGGCCTGCTGTATCCATGCTGTCATACTGCATTCATAAGTCTGCTTATGTCTCATCAATGTTTTTTTTTAGGTTTGGCAAAGAATTTCAGATTGGATCCTCCTATTTTTAGCCCAACAGCAGAACACAAAACCTAATCTGTTTAAGATTTAAAGTCTTAAAGATCTGCCTTTCATTGTAGCATTCAATACACCAGCAGTCACTAGTAACCTGCAGGCTGAAACTGAAGGGCTCTGAGGGGATAATATGAGCCATACGTTCTTATGGAATAATGTGTGTGTGAATGTTTTTTCATTTCTACTTTGGATTTTACAGGAAGTCCCCCTAAAAAAAACCTGCAGAATTTCAAAGCAGCTAAAGACCTGAGTGACTTTTCAGAACATTTGGAACAAAAGTTACAATACTCCAAAATAGCAACAAATACATATTCTGGTCCCCACTTCTACTGGTAACTCCTGGATACCATCCAGGCAAAGCTGTCTACCAGTTAAGACTGTGCCCACTGTATTCAAGCACCGATTTCCAATTCAGATGCAACAGGCTTCATTAGTAACATTTGTGGCCTCCCCCTGCCTCTCTGCCTCTGTCTCTCAGTGAGCATCAGCTGCAGTGAGAAGAAGACGAGTCCAGCAGAATCTCTCCAGATGCTGTCGTCCAGCCGCCTCAGCCTCCGGAGTCTGGCCACCAAAGCCAAGGTACCTTCCTGAGGTCACCGAACACACACACACACACACACACACACACACACACACACACACCTCACTTCTGGTTGAGAGTTCGTGCAGTCAGCAGACATTTAATACAGTTTGGAGTGAACGCTGAACTCAGTAACTGTGGATGGAATGACAGGAGCATGCAGCTGATTGTCTGTAATGCAACAAGGAGACTAGTACATGTTTGATGCTTTCTGCATTGTGGTTTTGCAGCAAATCCACACAGATGTTGCGACGGGTGAAGTCCATGTCGATCTACGGGACGGCGTTGCTGCTCTGGAACGGCTGATCTCAGATCTGCAGGATCTGAGTGGGAGGCTGCGGAACCAGACCCAGTGATGCAAACTGCATCTTTATCATGACGTTTTTATACCTTCATGTCCACAATATAATGTAAATGGTTGTTTTAAGGTATCAAGAAGTAAACTTGATAATTAAATGCTTCATGTGTTCATTCTTCATTCTGCAAATAATGAAATCGAAACCAGTTATTGACAAACGAAAGGTCAACTTAGATACCAGGCTTCTGTTCATTTACTGAATGTCAGAATATTAAATACTTGCTACAAAATCTCCCCAACCTTCCCTAGTTGAGCTCCGTAGTTTTTCTGTCTGTAGAACCTGTAGGTGCTAAACTATGTTTTTTTTTTATTATTATTATTATTTACCAGATGGTCTGGTAAATTAAAAAAACAACCCCAGCATATACCCCCTGAACACTGGGATGGTTCAGGAAGTAGACGGGTTCTCCAGGGTTTTCCCACAGAAAACCTGCTTAGCCCCGTGGTAGGGACACTATGGCAGTCCACTAGCTGCTGCTGGGCATTTTGTGTTAAAAAAATGTTCAAAGTTACAAAAATTCTGAGGTGCCCAAGTTGAGATCATAATTTGGAAATAATAGCATATGAAGCCAAAGGGGAGGTGCAGGGACAGCCTCACACCCAGTTCAATGTGTCAACTATAGAACTAGGTCAAGCCGTCTTTACTGTCACCGTTACTTGTAAAAAAAATCTACTCAAAATAAAACACTTAGCCTGGTGGGGGGCCAAGTAAAGCCTGGTGGATTGCCAGGCTTATATTACACTGGGAGAAACCCTGGGTTCTGTGTCCCAGAGAGAAGTTTGTTTTGATGACACACAAGAGCAGAAAGCCTTGTGAGGATGTTGAGGTTGGCAAAACTCCCTGACTGACATCAGCTTGAAAGGTCACTTGGTGAGGAAGAAGCCATTAATCTCAAAACAGACAAAGTCTGATTGTAGTTTTAAGGTCCTAATTTTTTGTCTTGGTTTTCCTATAATGACAAATGTTAAATTTCAAGGAAAAAGCAGGAAGTGTACAGCCCTAAAAATAATTTTGAAGTATTGGGTGGCAGCATTATTTTTTGATGCTGGAATGTTTACCGTCACAAGTAAGGCAACTTATGTTGGACTATGGAAGCAACATCTCAACCCGGAAGGTAAAGATTGGACCCAATAGGGTTTTCCGAAGAGGCAATGACTCAGTATACAACCAAATTAGTTAGAAAAGTCACAAGCACCTGATCTCAAATTTACCTTTGCACATAATGTAAATTTGGGTGATTAACCAGTTCTGTCAGGAGGAATGGGTCAAATCCATTATAATCTTCCAGCAGTCAGGCTGCTCTCTGAGCTCCTCAGTTCCAACACAGTTAGATCCACTTCCACCTTCCAAAGCTTTGGCAGGAGGAAGCTCTCTGGATCTCTGTTTATTGGATCATGTATGTCCATAGAGCCTCTGCCTCTGCTGCCAAGATAGACGGTACTGCAGCTGACTGATAAAGATGACTGCTTTTTGTCTCGGGTCAGATTACACAAGAGCTATTTATGAAGCCATTATGCAAAACCGAAACAGGTCTTATTATAGCATGAGGAAAATAAAAACCGTGCAACAAATAAATCCTGAATGTTGCTTCAAGTCGACAGTTTGAGCCATTTACTAAGGCAGATCTCAGCACAGCAAACTCTGACATCCAGGTAAGGTTCATTAAGTCCTTAATTCAAGCCATTTCATTCATCGCCACATTATATCTCTCATAAAGCACGAGCGACTAATCTCCTTATTATAATTTAATTTCCTGAAGGCTATTCTTGGATAAATCAGGTGAGAGTGATTTACTGCGGTTCTGTCA
Organism: Poecilia reticulata; assembly: GCF_904066995.2. Taxonomy (NCBI): domain Eukaryota; kingdom Metazoa; phylum Chordata; class Actinopteri; order Cyprinodontiformes; family Poeciliidae; genus Poecilia; species Poecilia reticulata. The sequence goes on along the minus strand of NC_088844.1, from coordinate 5,781,165 downwards.
TCGTCCGGAGGAGCGCTCCAATAACAGGACACAAAGCTTTGCCTGTTCTGCTTCACGGTACCTCCAAAACATTCTTGATGTTCCTCAGAGTGTTTCAGACATCCTCACGCTCAGATCCTTCTGTACAGCAGGTGAAAGTGGGAGGAAGGCCAGTTAGTGCCGGACTATCTATGCTTTAAGGAATCCAAATAAGCCTTTATTGTCATTGTACAGAAACATCGTCCAAAGAACAAAAAAAGGACAGAGGAACAGCATAGGTAGACGGGAGCCTGAAGCTGCAGCTATTGTGGGAGGTGCTGCCCTTTCTTTAGATGAGGAAAAAAATTATAAAATGAGGACAAGATGAGGAAAAAATAAATACAATTTCTGCTTCCATCAGGAGTCCATCCAATATGTCCCAGTTGTGAGTAAGATGTAGAGCCAGGGGTGAAAGTAAGCTGTTTTTGGTTTGTAAACATGACGGTAGTAGTTTTAGGCGTGTAACACCAACAGATAGACATAGCTATTGATCCGTGCTATGGTAGGAAAATCTGACAAGGTACAGATGGTCAAAACACTGGCAAGAATTTAAAACTACTTTCACCCTTGTGTAGAGCCACAGTAAGCAACGATCTCTCTCTCTCTTCCCTGCATCTACAACTACTTCTCCCATTGTTTATAGAGGAATTTTGTCCCATTCCTCCCTCAGCTAATAAAATGTTTGCTGTATTAGTAGAACTGTGTTCAAAATAACAGCAGCCTTTGAAACTTAAAGCTTGAAATTATTCTAACATCCTGTCTTTCAATACATTCAAGTTCATCAGGAAGACTTTTTTCATTCTGCTCCAAGAAAATGTGAAGAAGAAATTTCAGTTTAAGAAGATATTTCCAATCTAAAGAAGGAAATAAAAAAAAGAAAAACTAGTCTGCACAAAAAAACATCCCGGTATCACTTTCTTTACAAAAATATTTTCTGGATGAACTGAAAAAAGATTCCTCTTTTGCATCCAGATTATTTTGGATGCATCCCAATGGTTAAAGTCACCTCACCTGTTGTCTCCGTAATGTTATCACTATTGGTCTGGAACCAAGATGGTGTGACATGATGTATTTTATATATCATTAAAAATGCTGTATTTAAATTATCCATGATCCCTAGTATGCCATAAATAGACATACAATATGAGGATTCGAGGCTCAAAGTTTTAGAGCAATCTGTGGAGGAGATTCTTTTGTATCCTTTCATTTGGATCTTGCAAGGAAAGAAGAGTGAGTTTGTGGGGGAAAAGGAAACTTCATCTCCATGGAAACAGGTCCGCATATCTTTAACCTAACTGAGTATGTATTTAGATTGAAAAAAACGTGACTGTGCAGAATTAGCTTCAATACAGGCTGTAAACAGGATTTATTCATATTTCATTAGACAGTAGAACTGTCAGCAGGAAACTCAGAAAATTCTGAGCGTATCTCTGGAGGATGATTTTCTCCAACATGTTTATTATGAACGAATTTAGTCTCTGAGCCATTAAATGAACTCTCTGACCACATTTAAAAAATGAAAAATATTTCATCATCTGATTGCAGTCTTCCTCTGAGGCATGCTGTATCTTTCTACACTAGCTTGGCAAAGCGCTTGTGCTGCCTCTGTCTTATTTCCCTAGAAAGCTGTGACCCAGTCGGTCCTGGCTTCTGCTTACACTCAACCTTCAGGGTTCCACGTCCAGCAGCTGGGCCCACCGCCAAGATCCGCCTAACATGCTTCGAACTATCAGGAAGCAAACATGGAGGAATGTGCAAACAGGAAGTTGTTTCCTTAAAAACTTTCTCATGCGGCCTAAATAAGATCACATGACATCACAGTGATAACTGTGAGAGGTCAGCACAAATAAGACCAGTTTTCAACCAGGAAACATGGCTGTCCTGACTGTTCTATTGAAAACGTGCCTGTATTTTAACTACTAGATTCTTCCTTCACTATGTTCTAGTCGTCTAGTATAAATGGGATGCGAGCACAGATGATAAGCCAGTTGACATCCAGAGCTATTGCTGATGCAAAACTGTACTCAACCATTAGAAAATTACCAAATCACTGCTTTACAGAATTAGGGATGGAACACATGTATTTGTCTTACATTTCAGATTAACATGACTTCCCAGAAGTGTTACAAAATTCTAAATTCTAAACCTATTTATTCCTCCCCTAAAGCCTCTGCTATTCACCCTTCTGCCTGCCCATCTGTCTCCAATGGTCTGGTAAAGAGAGAGGTAGAACGCTGGAGTCAGGTAACTGGAGTTCTGGGGTTCACCAAGCCGGTGTCAACAAGTTTTGTGGAATTTTAAAATAGCTTTTCAACCTTGGTCTTAGTGAGTAAATCCTGCCTTAATGATATTGCCAAAGATCTGTTGTACCTGTCACCTACACACTCTAGACAATCGACATGCAACTTTGGAGTGTCACGTATGTTTTTTATGCATTAGAAACATAGAAATTAAATATGTTTTTATTTCTTGCTTTTTTTTTATCAATAAACAAAGAAAAACAAAATAATTTGACAATAAATTTGATCCATCAGCTTCTTTTAGTATTTCAGAAGTTAGCCAATATGCAACCCACAGGGGATTTGGTTACCAGTTGTACCTGATTGTAGCCTGGTAAAAACCAGGCCCTTGTTCTCCTACACCTTGTGCTTCGTCGTGTACCCTGCTGAGGTTTACCCAATCACTGACGTTTGCCTGTGACATATGGAACTCACCAGTTCAACGCTATGAAGCTTACCAGAAATTGCTTTCCCCCACCGCAAAGAAAGAAGTGCAAGCCGAACAAGATGTTCATTTGCCTGCGTTCCTCTGTTCCTGTCATCCTGCCGAATTTTGCTACCTGCAGGTCTTTCCTATCACCTGCTGCCCATGTCATTATTCACCTTGCCTCTGTGTGTATGTAGCTCCCTGGATTCATTGGCCTTCACTGTCTCCTTCCATGACATAATCTGATTTCCACCACTGTTGTTATTCCCATTGTTTTGCCTGTTTCTGTCCTGCATTTCATACTTGGTCTTCAATAATATTCATTATTGAAGATTTTTGCACTTCAATTTCTAATAATATTTTAGTATGTAGAATATTAGTGTTTATTAGAGTGAGGACTGTAGAACCTTTCTATCACAATATCAGCATTGGCAATTTGCATGACACTTGAGTTGTTGACTCTTTGCCACATGAAACGTTTTAGAAAGAAAATAATTTAAAGGGAGGTAAATGAACTACAGCAAACACTATCTGGAAGTGTCTGTCTGTCTGTACCTGCTCAGTCTTGACCCAGTGAACATTTTTCAGTGACGTTTCTTGGGAAGAAACCCACTCGCCAGTTATTTTTTGCTGATTTGCTGGGAGTTAGTATCACATTACAGAGACATGGACGCATGTGGGTAGGTGGTTTGATGGGGTGGGTCCGGTCTGTGTGGGTGTGGGCTTTTGGTTCGGTCCGGGTCCCCTGACACTCCTGGGCCCCTAAGAAACTCCCAAAAAGCGTTCTTGGGGTTAGCGTGTAGGCTCCCCCTCCTGACGTCATGTCTGGAGGCAGGCTGCGCGCGCCCCTGCTGACACCGTTCACCTCCAACTGAGGAACTTTGCTGGAGTTCTCCTCTCAGCTTCTCTGGCTGCAAACCGAGTCAGGCCGTGTTTAAAGAAGACAGGCGGCGCTTCTACAGCCCAGAGTTCTTCTGGCCGTACATGTCCTGCTTCATTTAAAACTTTTTTCTAATAAGCAGACACTTTCCTCCCCCCCCCACCAGCCCCTGGAGGAACGGTAACTTTGGCTGGAAGTCGCTGCTTACCTGAACATACTGAGGAATACCCAAGTTTCCCCGGCTCGCCTAAAGTGAAAGGAGTTGGAACCGGACTCAGACTAACTTCTTCTCCTCTCCCCGGACAGTTGTGGACATGGTTTGGGTTATATGGGGCCTCCTCTTCTCCGTCGGCTTGTTCCTCTCCCCTGTCTGCGAGTCGGTGGAGCGGCAGCAGAGTCGCAGCAGCTTCAGGAGGCTGTACGTGCTGCAGCCCGGGCCGGGGTCCGGCCCCGCTTCGGCTCCTGGGGAAGGCGGGGTGCGCCTCAGCTCCATCTCTACACGCCACGGCCCGTCCGGACAGCCCATGGCTTATAACGTGGATCTCACGGGAAGCTTTGGCAGCCAGGTTCGGAACCGCAGGATGGGGAATCCAGCGGCTCCAGCCCCACAACTACAGGACCAGAACCAGCAGAACCAGCTGATGAAGCTGTCCGGGTAAGAGGAACTAAACGGAAAGTCCAGGACTTGTTTCCAGCTTTTTACCTTAACCCACACAGTTAGGAACAGCATCTAACACTCCAGGGGAACAGCTGTGCAGACTCATGGATCGGTACCGATTAAGTTTGTTCCCGTTTAATTCTGATCAGAGCAGGAGCTTCAAAAACCCACAATACTGTTAACGCTGCATTTCTCTGATTACACCAACTATATTTATACTAAATTATATAAATAAAAAGTTGCTTTTTCAGCGTCTCACAGCAGACCATCTCTAATGATCACACTACCGCACGACCGTCACTGTGTGAATGATCGGCAGGCCAAATACCAATAAATCAGATTTCTGTTCAAGCACTTAAATCTTCCATCTCCATCTTCTTTGGCCTTTAATTGTATCAACAGATGATTAACCCCTTAATGCCCGAATTGTACAAAACAAGAAAAGGCCATTTGTTTTTCCTGTCAAACAGATGTTTTTAGTATTTTTAGTTGACATTATGTAAACATTACACTCAGCATTAGTGTAAATTTCAGCTATGATGCTTATTAGCTCCACCAGGAATGAAACAAACAGACTGTTTATTCTTAGTATGCTCACTTTGTTGATGCTGTTATACAAAAAAAAAAGACTTTGAACTTGAATCAAAATATGTTTCTGAACAGTTTTTAAAATAATGCAAAATCTTTGCCGTACTGTCCAAATAACTCCAAGCCTCTTTTTTGCAATATTAAATCATTAATCCATTATCTAACGCACTTATGCCTTTAGGTGCCTTTAAGGGAAGCTTTTATTCCCTGAATATAATAATAATAAATACAATTATATCTAAATTTTTTATAGTACCATTTAATATTAGTGTTGCTCATTTTAATTCCTCAAATGCCTAGTGTGTCCAAAAAGCGTCACACCCAAATTTAAAAATACCTTTTAGCATTTTGTTTACATGTTTTAATTAATGATGAAATGGGGATAAATGTTGCCATCCATACACATTCTGTAGGATTCAAAACTTCTGGCTCAATCAAGGAGCGTGCAGTTTTTTTTTCTTTAAAAGGTCTTTTAAAGAAAAAAAACCTGTCTGTCTGTGACAGACTGGTGACCTGTCCAGGGTGTACCCCGCCTCTCGCCCGGAACGTTAGCTGGAGATAGGCACCAGCAACCCTCCCGACCCCACTAAGGGACAAGGGTGTAAAGAAAGTGGATGGATGGGTGGTTTTTATGATATTTAATTCCTGACTTGAATGTCACAGTGCTAGTATGTATTATTTGCTTCTAACATCAGCAGGTCAGACCTTAAAGAAAAACATTAAATCAGTATCTTCTGGTAAAATCCCAATCGGCGTGTCTGTAGTCTGCATGGAGCTCTCCTGTGGTTCAACCTGTGTGACTTTGCTTGGGCTTTCTGCACCTGGCAGGACAAATATTTGACTTTTTTCACATTTGCTCTGACAAGTTTCTATGTATTTTTATTTTTTTATATATATATATTTTATTTTCGTATTTTTAGTATTTTTACATTCATTGTAAATGTCATGATTTATGGTAGTTGAGTGGTGAGGCAGATGCAGTAGACCCAGGTAATGGAGAGTAAATGGAGATTTAATGATGAAAAATGCAGAAATCCAGGCAGCACAGAGTGAGCAGAGCTAGTAGCTAATCTCTGGTAGTAACTGGTAATCAACTGACAGCAGGCAAGACAACTAGACAAGCTGACAAGGACCCAACAAAGAACACAGGTGGGTTTACACAGTGAGACAATCAGGGGAAACAAGGAACAGGTGTACTCAATCAAGGGATGGCTGGGACAACACAGAGACTCCACAGAACACAGAAACCTAAATAAACACACAGAACAACTCAAATCCTCACAGTAAATCAGATTCTGCTGTGAGCAAGCTGCTATCCAAAACTATTTTGTGATGTTTAAATACAAAACCAGCTTCCGTCAGGGTGGGAACCTTTTTACTGTGTAGGCTGGATGGTCTCAGTATGATTTTATGATCCACTTGAGAAAAATATTCAAACATGCATTTAATTACGTTTTTTAAACTGGAAAGCAGAGATTATAACATCTGCACTGCTAAAATAACTTGGTAATGAACAGCCACTGATGTTTTTGGTGGGCCTGCTGCAATAAGCAATAAATCTATGAATCTGTTTCTCTTTCTACCGAAAATTGGATGACAAAACTCTTCAGTCCGGTGCTCTGGTCTCAACTGCTCCATTTTTCAGGGAGAGTTTTGTCTATAGAGATTTATTTGTTGTTTTCTGTTCTGTTTACTTATTTTGGATATTTAAAATGTCTTCCAGTTTCAGCGTTAGATGTTCATTAGAATTTAAAGTAGATTCTTCTTTGAGAATGTGCCCCTGCATTATCATGCGATTTTTTAAAAATTTATTTATTCATTCATTTCATTTAGTACAAAAAAAACAACCTAACACGTTTTTTGATATACTAAAAAATACATCTCAATCCATATGTATTTCAAAATTTTAAAACAAAATGAAATGAAAGGCGGCAGAAAGAAGAAAAAAATCTTATAATATCTGCCCCTTTTTTCTCAACTCTTAATCAAAACAGGGGGAAAAAAATGGTTATCTTCTGCAACAAAAAAACAAGTCAGTCGTCTATCTCAATTAAACAATGTTAATATGAGCTCACTTTATACTGTTTCATACTTCTTCAAGAATCCAATCTTTGACAATCTCTTAAACATGTACAATGATTCAGCATTTTTAACATCATTTTGTAGGTCGTTCCACAATTTGACTCCTTGAATTGAGGTGCATCGTTCTTTCAAACTGGTTCTGAATTTGGGTTTCTTAAAAATCTGTATCCTCTTAAGATTATAACAGCTCTCTCTTTTTTTTGGATGTTTGAGGGTAATGTGTTTAGGTGTGCCTTATACATAACTAACAAAATATTATAATCAACTAAATCATAGAATTTCAATAACCTCAATTTACAAAACAATATATTGGATGGATATTTGCCATGTTTTCGGGTAATAACTCTTATAGCCCTTTTTTGCATGCCTTTTTTGTATTACATGCCTTTCCCCATACCTCATATATAATTATAATTATTATAATTATAACATCTCAAAAGTCTTCTCAAAACAACAGTATTTTTGCTTATCGCAGTAACTTCTGGGACAATTCCAACAAAATTTGTTATTCTAACAGGCCAAGTAATTGATAGTTTTTAAATACTCACTTTACACAACATTTAAACTTTTTGCTTTTGGTAGAGTAACACAAGGATAACCTGCTGATATCCAACTGTTGATAACTGGGACTATCTGCTCAGGCAGCCAGAAAGTGTGTTTTTTGTTGTTGTTATTTTTTGTGGCCATAGATATTTCAAAACATCCACATTGTCTCTTGCGAGAGAGGGAAAAAGTGTGAGATGCTTGATCTTTCAGACAGCTAGCTTCACAGCAACATGTGGGGGAAGGACAGTCGTCCAGACTTTCTCTGACATCTCATATTTAGTGACACATATGTGGTTTAGTGAAACCATATGAGCTCTGTGGTAGTACATTTTTGTGGTTTGGAAGTGTAACTTTTGACTCTCTACCCACCTGTAACCAAGGCCAGCCCAGTTCTGCTCTAGCAACAATCTGAAAAGTGATTTTTATGTAGCGTTTGGTTTGTCACGTCGGTCATGATCTGTATTTTCAGTCTTGCCAATCCACAGCTACAGTAGGCAAATGGAAATGAGAGCTAATGAGACGCTAACAAAGTATCTGAGGCCGTGTCCAGATGCTGGTGGTGCGCCTGCGCCACAGCTGCTGGGTTTGGTTGTCTGGCTGTGGTTCAGGCTGTGGTACCACTCTGCTAATTTAAACTAGTGCTGCCACTTTGATTTCTATAGATTTATATGCACAAAGCCCATTTAGGAAAGATCAATTCTGTTATACGTTTTCTTCAAAGTAGTCCAGAAAGGTGAAATGCTAAGCGCCACCTGGTTGCTGCCGTTGGATTTATGAAAGAAGAATGGATCTGAAAATTTGAAGAGGAACATTTTTCACTTAAAGAATTCCAAGTTTCTGTTTCCAGAGTATAATGGAACCAGTCTTTGGACTGGAACACTGAAGCTGGCACAATGGTTTCTTTGAACACCTCCAGTCTCTATGGCGACCATGCATCTAGAGAGTCATTTTTCTGGTGGAAAACATACAATTATCCAACAGTCCAAGAAAGCATTGCTCCTTCTCCCCTTCATAGTTCAGTCTTTAGAATTAGTTTTCATGTGTTGCTTGATAGTTATAAAAAAAAAATAAATTGTAATAAAATTGATGTTGAGCCAGACATGAAGGAACCCTTGAAACATAACTCTAAATTCTTTTGAATTTCATCATTTAATCAAGAAAACGCAGTTTTTGCATTTTGTTGCCAGTACTTAACATTGTTGAACATGTAACAGTCTTAATTGTGTAGTATCTCTTTAAGACATTCTAGTATCTCAGATGACGTCATGTATGCGTCGCTGTTTCTTTTTAGAGAACGTCTGAGAAACCTGCTATAGTTGGATACTGTAACAGTCGTTACAAATTGTTACAATACCTGGACTGAAAAGGACATATAACTCTCTTATGTTGGTGACGTTACAGGTTGCTTTGAACTCTGCTTATTTCATGTGCGAATGTTTAGCAGCCGTTCAACCGGGCTTGTAAGGTTGGTGAAGAGCGTTTTATTAAAGGACAACACTGTGGAATTCTCAGTACCAGTGTAGTTGTGAGTTTCTAACCGTTCAGTCAAGTCTACCGCCTCCTCTCCTCCCTTAAACACAACCTGAAGCATTACAAACAGATTACCTGGAAAAAATAATTAGTTATACAAACCAGATTCCAAAAAAGTTGGGACACTAAACAAATTGTGAATAAAAACTGAATGCAATAATGTGGAGATGGCAAATGTCAATATTTTATTTGTAATAGAACGTAGATGGCAGATCAAAAGTTTAATCTGAGTAAATGTAACATTTTAAAGGAAAAATATGTTAATTCAAAATTTCACAGTGTCTACAAATCCCAAAAAAGTTGGGACAAGTAGCAATAAGTGGCTGGAAAAAGGAAATTGATCATATAACAAACAGCTGGAAGACCAATTAACGCTAATTAGGTCAATTGACAACATGATTGGATATAAAAAGAGCTTCTTAGAGTGTCAGTGTCTCTCTGAAGCCAAGATAGTAAGAGGATCACCAATTCCATCATTGTTGCGCAGAAAGATAGTGCAGCAATACCAGAATGGTGTTACCCAGCGTAAAATAGCAAAGACTTTCAAGTTATCATCATCAACCATGCATATCATCATCAAAAGATTCAGAGAATGTGGAACAATCGCTGTGCGTAATGGTCAAGGCCGTAAAACTCTACTGGATGCTCGTGATCTCTGGGCCCTTAAACATCACTGCACCTCAAACAGGAATGCCACTGTCAAGGAAATAACAACATGGGCTCAGGAATACTTCCAGAAAGCATCGTCAGTGAACACAATCCACCCTGCCATCTGCCGCTGCCAGCTGAAACTCTACAGTGCAAAGAGGAAGCCATTTCTAAGCAAGCTCCACAAGCTCAGCCGTTTCACTGGGCCAGGAGTCATTTAAAATGCAGTGAGGCAAAATGGAAGACTCTTCTGCGGTAAGATGAGTCACAATTTGAAGTTCTTTATGGAACACTGGGACGCTATGTCATCCGGACCAGAGAGGACAAGGATAACCCAAGTTGTTATCAACGCTCCGTTCAGAAGCCTGCATCACTGATGGTGGGGGGTTGCACGAGTGCTTGTGGCCTGGGCAGCTTGCATGTCTGGAAAGGCTGCATTAATGCAGAGAACTATGTTCAGGTTCTAGAACAACATATGCTCCCATCTTGACGTCATCTCCTTCAGGGAAGACCTTGCATTTTTCAACAACATAATGTCAGACCACATTCTGCAGCAATCACAACATCATGGCTACGCAGGAGAAGGATCTGGGTGTCCAGCCTGCAGTCCAGATCTTTCACCTATAGAAAACATTTGCGCATCATAAAGAGGAAGGTGCGACAAAGAAGGCCCAAGACGATTGGACAGTTAGAGGCCTCTATTAGACATGAAGTGTAGAGCATTCCTCTTTCTAAACTTGAGAAACTGGTCTCCTCTGTCCCCAGACGTCTGTTGAGTGTTGTAAGAAGGGGAGATGCCACACAGTGGTAAAAATGGTCTTGTCCCAACTGTTTTGGGATTTGTTGACGTCATGAAATTTTGAAACAACATATTTTTCCTTTAAAATTATACATTCTCTCAGTTTAAACTTTTGATCTGTGATTTGTGTTCTATAGCGAATAAAATATTAAATGTTGTCACCTCCACATCATTGCATTCAGTTTTTATTCACAATTTGTGTAGTGTCACAACTTTTTGAAATCCGGTTTGCACTTACCAATAGGGCTGGCTAACACATCAATAACAATCCCTATTACAATAAATACATGAGCAATGTCAATAGATATGTCTGATAGTTCAATAGTTTACTGAACTCCAATCCAGAACCACACAGCATTCTGGGAGATGTAGGCAGAGGAAATGCTTTAGCTGCTCAACCTCTCATGGCCAGACAAGCTAGGTGAGTGTCATCAGCTAACTCACTCCTCTTTGGTAACCTAGCAACAACCTTTTGAGTAGCTTGGTTCATGTTTTGCCATTGTTCCTCATAATGGCTTAAAAAAAAACAATGGCATGGAGTAAATGAGCATAACAGCTTGAGACCAAATTGGGGGTAATACAGGTAATGTCCCCAGTTTGGCAATATTCCAAAACAAAAGTAACCTAATGATTATCGATATTGACTGATATAAAACAATATCGTGATACATTTTTCAGCCATATTGCCCATCACGTTTAGACAGACTGAGGTCTCATTAAAGACACAAATGTCAAAGCAAGCACATGGCACAGTGCAGGTTTTCACAACATGCAGCACAAAAATAGACCAAGGATTACTTCAGCTCAATTTAAACTAGTCTCGGCTTCTAATAGAAAAAAAGTTGACAGTTCAGGCCCAGAACTGAAACTGGTTGAAGTTTCAGTTGATCAACTTAGACTTGAACTGCAGCTTTAGAGGAAGATTCAGTACAACTATAAAAGTTATTTCAAGTAATAGTAATGTGATTAAAAACAAACCTCTCTACACAGATGTCTTTATTATTCCCTTCATACAAATCAATCTGATCCGAAGTTTGGTCTGAGGAAGCTGAAGCAAAATGACTGTGACATATAATACAGTAGCATGACCACAATGACTTATTCAAGGAAAGTAAGTTTCATTTTGATTGCTTCAGTCTTTATCCTTAAATTTACTTGTCTACTTGTATATCAGTTGGTTAAGTTGTGCTTAAGCTGAAGCATAATCTTTCCTTATTGGAGACGCCCATCACTAAAAACCAATAATTTGGTCCAACATCTTTCAGTGTCCTCAGTCAGTCAGCCCTGCTGACAGAATCTAGCAGCTCACGACTGTTAGATTCTTATCTGCAACCAGGCATATCTAACCTGGAACAGGGTTGTAATAAAAATCACATACTAAGCTTATGAATGTCCATTCAGATGTGACACAAGCAACAGAAATAATTGGAAAATGGAAAAGAAACAGCCTTTCAACAAGGAAACAACAGGCAGCATGAACCCTGGATCTGCAGTGCCACATTAACAGGAAGCAGACTGTTGAGCAGGTACAACATGAACACACCCCGCCAGATATCTGCAGCACCGTGGAAGCTGGTAATGACCCCGACAAGAGTCATTTGCTGGCGATGGGGGCGACAGAAACTCCCAGCTGTACCTTACTCACTTATCACACACTAAAACATTCTACCAGACTGCAGACTGAGCAGCTGGGACCAGACTGCTGGACCACACACAGCCTGCTGCTGCTTTTTCCCTTCATCTTACTCTCACTGAAGACTTCACATGAAAAAATGCAACTGGTACCACCTGGTAAAACGATTCAGTTTACAGGCACACTGGGCACAACCGTAATACTTGCTTAATATTTTTGAACTGTGCATTTCGAATGGAATGCGGAATGTACTGAGCTACATTCACACCTGGCAGTCTGGTAGTCACTAGTGAATCCTCCTCTGAACATATTCTGATCAGGTGTGACTGCTGTCGTCCTTGAGAATGAATCCTTTCACAACAATATGAGAACTGAGAGTTCTTGCTGGTAAAAGTTTTACTAACGGTTCTAAAAAAGTTCTGAATCATGATGGGGCTTAGTTCTCAACACGATGACACTGTTTTTTGTTTTATGTTAAAATAGTCTTTATTAAACGACAGCATGGTTAATATATTTATGTATTTTTTTTTATTCTGTGCTTATTTTAATATACTTTAAAAATCAGCCCCATCTTGCATCCACTAACATTGTGTCTTTAATTACCTACTGAATGGAAGTTACATCAGAGTTCCTGCTTACTGAATCCGGTAAGCATCTTTCTCTGACTTAAAGTCTTAAAAATCTTTCACGACATGCCTTGTGAACTGAGGACCATCCAGTGAGATGTGAATATGCAATACATTAACAATATGCTGTAGAAACGGATCCTGTCATGTGTAAGTCAGGTCAGTACTGGTGAACTGAAATTACATCTTTGTGAAGCTCAAAGATTACACAAGCAGAGTGAGGTGAAGTTTCTCGGTGGACTTAAAACACAACACTGCTGTTGACAAAATGCTGAACAAATGACCATAATTCTGCATGAACGAGCCGATGTTCCTCTGTGCTGGTGTTGTTGTGTGTTTGCAACAGTGTGACTTTCTCTGCTTGTTTTGGTGTGCAGGGTGAATGTCTGTGGAGGGCAGTGCTGTCACGGCTGGAGTAAAACTCAGGGATCGCAGCGGTGCACCAAACGTAAGTCTACACTAAATCCCCTATTAGTATGTAAATGCTGTTTTTAATGTACATAGCATATGATTTACAACATCTCTGAATAAATTTTAACACTGATGGTCATTACTTCAGTGGATGTGTCTTTGACAGATGGAAGAAATAAAAAAATCAAAGATCCTGATCATTGTGGAAACGAGCAAAGCTTTCACCTTTTGCTGTTTTGTATAATAGTTTGGGGTTGAGTTAAACTCTAAAACATTTTTAGCAGAGAGTTAAAACTGGATTCTCTGTTTTGCACGTAATGTTGCAGGTCTTTAAAACAAAATTAGGGGAAACACTTTTTAACACCTTTGTAAAACCATCTAATGTTCTGCTGAACCAAAGCTATCTGCTTTGTGAAACAGAATAATAATAAATGTTGACCTCTGGCAACTGATCTGTTAAATTGTTTTTCATTCACACCTTAACTCACACCTTACAGTTTCACTCTTGGGATTAATAAACATGGTTTATTAACCCCAAAATGTGGTCTATTAAAAAAGTGAAATTCAGAATAATAAAAATAGAAAAAGGGAGAAAATAAAATGGATTTCACGGGGCCCTACAAAAGACCTTTGCAGGAGCTGCAAAAACCCATAGCTCAGGTTGGAGAATGTGGACTTTTTGTAAGAGTAGCAAGAAGAAGGATGTTATTGAAATGAAGCCATGAGAGGTTCTGTTACCAGAAACCATTTAAAAGATCCAGCTGGAAGAATGTGCTCTGGTCTGTCAAGAACAGCTTTGTTGGCTTACACGCAAAAGACTGACTGGTGGAAAACAAACACCTCATATCCTCCTGATCACACCATTCCCATCCTAAAACACTGTGGCAGTAACTAGTTGTACTGCAACTTCTCTGCTGGAGGTGGTGCAGCTGAGTTCTCTAAGCTCATTTTTGGTTGATGTCCCATCTACTGCTAGTTTAGCACTACAGCACCCTCTTTAGTTGAATTTTTATCCATCCATCCATCCATCCATCCATCCATCCATCCATCCATCCATCCATCCATCCATCCATCCATCCATCCATCCATCCATCCATCCATCCATCCATCCATCCATCCATCCATCCATCCATCCATTTTCTTCCGCTTATCCGGGGTCAGGTCGCGGGGGCAGCAGCTTCAGATGGGACTTCAGACTTCCCTCTCCCCAGCCACTTCTTCCAGCTCCTCCGGGGGAATCCCAAGGCGTTCCCAGGCCAGCCGAGAGACATAGTCCCTCCAAAATGTCCTGTGTCTTCCCCGAGGCCTCCTCCCGGTGGGACGTGCCCGGAACACCTCACCAGGGAGGCGTCCAGGAGGCATCCTTACCAGATGCCCGAGCCACCTCAACTGGCTCCTCTCGACGTGGAGGAGCAGCGGCTCTACTTTGACTCCCTCCTGGATGACTGAGGAAGTCATCCAGGAGGGATGACTCCCTCAGTCACCCTATCTCTAAGGGAGATAGGGTCAGAATTTTTATGTGTAAATCATATAAATTGTTCTATCATAATTGACAGCTGGAGCTCCTTTCCTGGCACAATGCACCGACTAAAGAGGCGGTGTTCGTTCGGGGTTTCACAGGCCAGTACCATCTGCTGTTGGTCAGGTGGAATTAAATCTCACATGTAAGTGCCAGACTTTGTAATAAGCCAAAAACATGTTGGAAAGTAAGAATCTTTGCTGCTTTTTTCTATCGTCTCAGTCTTGCTCCCAGCCGCCTCACACACTGTTAATAAAAATGAAGTAAGTATGTAATAATATTGTATGTGACTCTACAAAATAACTTATATAGTTCACTTCATTATTTACTGTTCAGTCACACATAAATGGCATATACAGTCATATTACATACATTTGAAAATTATTGAAAAGTTTATATATTTCAGTAACTTAATTCCCCAAGTGAAGCATATTAGATTAATTCCACACAGAATGATCTGTTCTGACTCTCAGCTTATAGTTAATGAAAACATGACATTCAGGGCTAGAATATTACATCAGACTAATAAAAATTATGTTTAATGCAGAAATGGGGGTTTTATAAAAAACATTTATGCCTGCTTAAAGGTTGGTATTTTATAAAAGGTACTTTTAAACTTACAAACAAGCCTCATTTAAGGCATATTGTAATTGTTGGAGATGCTCTTGTTCTTGCAGAGACTCTAGATAGTAAAGGGAGGCATAAAAGCCAGTGATAACTTTTACACTGAAAAAAGTATAAAAGCTACCATCATCCATGATCGCTGCACCACCATCCACGTGTGGACGGTCAGTTGTGTTGTGTCCTCATGTGACCCCTTTGAAACAGAATCGCCCCCTAGCCCCTGTTGTCCGGCATGTTTAATCCTACTCTGCTGCAGATACAGGAGATTTACTGACCGTTCTAAATTCCTCATAAACATCAGACTGTTGGTCTACATCAAGGCTCGCCAAGTTTCCAGTGCTTCTTGGCTTTTCAGCCACTGCTGCTTAGTTCAGCCTTCATAAGAACTTCATTTGCTGTTTGTCTGCCTCAAAGGGAAAATCCCTTCAAGCAACAGTTTTGCTTACATTTTCCATAGATGCCATGGACGTACCTGCCGTGTTGCTGAGGTGTTAAACTGCCACCACAGGCTAGCTGTTTTTTATTCCCAGGCAGCATTGTTCAGGAGAACTGCAGCAGGGAGCTGGCATCAGGGTGTCTGCAGGATTGCTGTGTGGGATTATGTGCCAACCGAGGAATATGAAAAGGTCTCAATTTGACTCATTTTAAAGCAAATGAGGATTTAAAAAAAGAAATAAGTTTTGGGGTGTTGCGTGGTGCAGTGGTCAGGCCGGGCATACACAGAGGCTGCAGACCTCAGTCCTGAGTTCCACTCTGACCTCGGTTCCTTTACCGCATGCCTATTCCTCCATTTTCTCTGCCACCACCGCATCTCTCCAAGATTCAGGTTAGGACTTTGGCTAGGCCACTCCAAAGACTTATTTTCAGAGGTGGACTTGCTGGTGTTCTGCATCGTTGTGCTGCTGCAGAAGCCAAGTTGCTTTCCGCTTGAGATCACCAGCTGATGACCGGACGTTCTCATCCAGGAGGTTTTGGTTGACAGCACAATACATGGTTCCACTTATTCCATGAAGTCTTCCAAGGTCCCAAAGCAGCAAAACGACCCTAGACCATCACACTGCCAACACCATGTTTACTGTTGGAATGTTTTTATGGCAAATGTAATGGGACACACAGCTTCCAGAGAGTCCAACCATTGTCTCATCAGTCCACAGAATGTTTTCTAAAATTCTTGGGAATCATCAAAATCTGTTCTGGAAAAACTGAGACCTGGGAACTCTGCCATGCAGGCCATTTTTGCAAAGTCTCTCTGTCCTGGAGTGGAAGTAAGACCTCTGACCTTAACTTAGCCAAGTGAGGCCTGCAGTCCATTGGGTGTTGTTGTGGGGTCTTTAGCGACCTCTTAGATGAGTCATGGCTGCATTCTTGGGGTAATTTTGGTGTAGCAGCTTCACCACTGTTCCACGTTTTCATCATGTATGGGTAACAGCTCTCACTTTGGTTCAGTCCTAAAGCTTTAGAAATGGATTCATAAACCTTTCCAGGTTGGTAGATGTCTATTTTCTATTTTTTTCTGAATTTCTTTGCATTTTGGCATAATATCTAGATTTTGAGGATCTTATTTCACGAGCCTGGGTCTGGCTAGAGACAGTGAACTCAATGTGATAAACCACAGTTATGTTTTAACAGCGGGAATAATCCCTTTTTAACACAGCCATGCAAGTTATTTTTTCTCCATTAATAATTAACTCCATTTAAAAACTGCATTTTGTGTTTACTTGTTTAATCTGTGACTAATATTTAAATTGGTTTCATGTACTGAAACATTTAAGTTTGACAAAAATACATAAAATCAGGAAGGGGGCAAACGCTTTTTCACACCACTGTATTTTGAAAACTAATCTTATGAGAACTGAAATCATTAAGTCAACATTTTATTTATAATTCAGTCTTTGTGATATTTGCACAGACTGATAGTGGTAACGTAATTGGGAGACTGTGCAGCAGCTCTAAGACAGATAACGATCATGTGAAGACCACACCACGCTGTGAGGCTGTTCACATCTGCAACAGAAGTTGTGTCATTCTTTTAAATTCCTTCGGTTATTTAATCCTATTTGCACAAGAAAGCACAGAGATTGTCTTTTGTGCAAAGTAATGCTGCATGACTGTGCATGTGGGAAACAAAAATGCATCAGTCAGCAATTTGCAGTTATAGAATTGTTTTATTGGGTTTTCCTGCAGATCTTTTCGACTGCACAGCCATTACCTTTGTGTGTAACTGCAGTGGTTGATTGTCGCCCTCACACTTACCTTTTATAATCAACTTATTTTGTTACGATTTTATTTTATGTGTCTAAATCTAATTTTGACTACCTCTGTGGAACTTATCTGAAGAAAGCTGCTGATGTTTGGTTTATACTAGGGTCACATACTGAGGTAAGAAGCACCTAATGTGATAAGCAAAGCATATACCCGCCCCATAGCGAACATTACTGCGGTTAACCTCATTATTGCTCGCAGTCGTGATGTTCTAGGATTTGGTTTCATTTTTATTTCATCACCTACATCTTCCCTCCACCTACACTTGGTTTTTCTTCAAGTGGAAGAAAGTGGAAGACCAGGTAGCTCAGATTTGTTTTCCCAAACTATGCGACAAAAATAAAATAAAATTGCTGATAAAGCCATGTGCTTTAGATCCACGTTGCTCATCAGATTCAGAAGCTTATCTAGAAACTTTCCCATGACTCCTCCATATTGGTGGGAGTCATGCAGCGTCAAATAGTTGAATTGGATGAAATAATAGCACTTTGTCAAATTGGCCTAATTTATGTCATGAACATGTTATTGACAAAAAAGCTGTATGTGGTGGAACTGAAACAGTTGTTTTAAAGCTAAATAATGTATGGATTCCAGCCATACGTTAGTTGGCTGGAACGTCTTGTTGACGTTGAGGAAAATTAAAAAGTATTCTTTCTTTCAGAGTTTTTGTAGAGGTTTTGAGTCAGACTATCTAAGATAGTTTGGGTTTTAGTTTCTTTTTTTTTATTATTCAACAGAACTATTACTCCCAATCCTTCAACACAAACGTATTGAAAACCATTGATCTAAACCAGACCAGAAAGTACACTCACTGACAAAAACTGTTTTAAACCAGTTTAGGCTCCCAGCAGGAACAGCATCAAATAGACTTCAGTGGGACTCATCTCATGCTTTGCTTGGACTCAAGGTTTGCTGAGGACCACAACCTTCTCTTTCTTCTGTTTTATAATTATATTTCAAATAGACTACTTTTTTAAAAAAGGTTTATTAACTCTAGTGGCCTTTATTTGATAGTGAATTGACAGGAAAGAGGGTAATGAGAGAAGGAGGCATGCTGCAAAGGTCACCAGGTCGGGAATCGAACCTGCGACAGCTGTGTTAAGGACTAAGGGACCTTATGTGGGTTGTGCTTAACCTCTGCACCACCACAGCACACCCAACTACTTTTTATTGTCTGTGGTGTTTTCTGTGTGTGTCTTGGTTATTATGTGACATCATCAGAGTATAGTCTTTAACAAATGAAGAGCTTTATTTATTTATAGATTTTTAAAATTTTTTATAAAGTCACTCTTGTCTGGTGGGAAGATAAGCATTTCCTCCATCAGGAGCTTTAATGAGACACAGAAATTCTCAACAGGCGCTCTTATTTTTGGGTCTATCTGAGCTCCTGGGGGGCCGGCAGTGACTCATAATATGGAATTCAATACCTCATACATTGATGTCATATCTTTCCCCCTTCTACCTACTTTTGAATTCAGCAAACATCTGTCCTCGCCACACACAAGGTGAAACAGGCTGTTGTATTTGCTCCAAAGTCTGAGCAATTTTCCCTCCTGTTCTTAAGAACATCAAGCTGTTGTACCAGGGCAATGACATTTAAAACAACCATCAAAAGTGGCTTGATGCATTTCCAGTCTCAAGCTAATTACCAGTCCATACTGCTTCCCCATCACTACCAAGCTGAGCCTTTAATGTCGCTGACCTGAGAGACTGGGCCCAGCAGCCTGAGGGTGGGTGGGGAAAAATATTTACATTAGACGGAGAAGAAAGGCTTCAACCAAGGTGGAACAATTTACAGCACTGTTATTTCAAAATATTAATGTAAAATCAGAGGGTGGATTGGGAGTTGTGGGGGATCCACAGCAATGAGGTCATTTTTAATTTTTGAGGTAATCCTGTTGTGAAAGATGGGTGTAACCCAACTGTCCTGAAAACACAGACATACATTCTTGTTGAGCTGCAGCTGCATCTAAAACTTTAAATGTTATACCTTTCAGTGTCTGTCTATCTCTGCATAGTTTTAACCTTGTTAGCATATCCAGACAATATGTGTGGATTATTTCCAGAGACCAAAAAAAAAGAAAAATCTCTCTGAGGTTTGAACTATTATCTCTTATTTGAATAGAAGTCAGAGAGCAGAGGGTCAAACTGCCCCCTGTTGTTTCGACCTGCAGTTTTTTCTAACATATCTGGACATCGGCATTTTTTAAAACAACATTTACCGATACTGAAGAATTAAGAAGACTTGAAGATTTTCAGTAATGAACAAATTATCTAAAGCATTCATTTATTCCCACAGATAAATCAGGTTAGGCACATTATGATGAAAATATCATCCATGTCCACTTATCCTTAACTGGAATACACAGACTCAAAAAGAAGCCATTTTGCTGAAAGAACAAAATCAGGACGGCAATTACACCAAAACGGTGCAAAAAATATATACGTTTTTCATTTAAGATAAAAGAAAAAAATATTAAATATTAAAAACCTTCAAGCACAAATTATAAGATAGTGCCACCTAACAGCTGTCAGTCCTGTCAGGGATTCTTCACATCACCAGTCTGAGAACTTTGCATGTTTTAAAACACTTTTTGCTATGCAGCTGTGTAAGAGCTGCACTCAAACATGCTGTGGTGCAGCATGTTTGAATTTTAATCCTAATGTGCCTTGTAACTACAGGCCAATTTCCAAATTACCTTTTTTGTCCAGGATTTTAGAAAAGGCTGTTTTTAATCAACTGCAGACCTTTTTAAATGCTCATAGTGTTGGCGAAGAATTTCAGTCTGGTTTTAAATTCCACCGTAGCACAGAGCCAGAACTGCTAAGAGTTCTTAATGATGTCCTCTTAACTATTGATTCAGGTCGCTCAGTTGTTTTAGCTCCTTTAGGCCCAAGCGCTTCCTTTGGTACGGTCAATCACAGAATTCTTTTATCAAGCCTGGAGAACACTGTCGGTCTCAATTGTAGTTTTAGTGTGGTTTAGATCTTATCCGGTCTTTTGTTTTGTGTCTATGGGAGAATATTCCTCTTCTCCAAAAGCCATTTTTTGTGGAGTACCTCAAGGATCCATTCTTGGTCTCAATTTATTTTCTCTATACATTGTCACTGGGTTCTACTTTTGGAAAGCATAATATTTATTTTTCTTGCTTTGTGAAAAACACATCTGCTGAGCTCGTCATCCAAACTACCACACTCCAAAGAGAGGTTATAAACAGCATTAATGGACAGCATGGAGAAGCCTTGTTGTGATCATGTGACGGGGGAGTGTTGGAGAGGGTAGAGATTCTTAAAGTGTCAGATGATGCAAACAGGGTTTCCCCCAGTGTATTATAAGCGGGACACCAGGCTTTACATTCCCTCAGGCTAAAAGCTGTTTATTTCAGATGGTTTTTTTTATACACCAGTAACAGTAACAGTAAAGATGATTACTGGTTCATAGTCGATGCATTGAAATGTGCTCAAAGGGGGTGCACACCCGTTGTACCATTCCTGCACCTGCCAGTTGCCCTCACACACTGTTATTTCCACATTTGGATGCCTGTTTGTGAACAATAATGAATTATTGTCTTAACAGACAAACATTTGTTTGGACTCAGTTGCACAAATAAAGATTTAGGGTCTATGATAAATATTTTATTTTAGCAATACTGTTCTTTGCTTACTATTTTTAAACATCTTTTTTTGTTGCAATTACTGTAGGCTACTGTAGGCTGCACAGTGGCGAGGGTTGGTAGCATTGTTGTCTTGCAGCAAGAAGGTTCTGGGTTTGATTCCTGGCCTGGGGTCTTTCTGCATGGAGTTTGCATGTTCTCCCTGTGCATGGTGGGTTCTCTCCGGGTACTCCGGCTTTCTCCCTGACTGTCAGGTTAATTGGTTTCTCCAAATTGTCCCTAGGTGTGAGTGTGTGTGTGTGCATGGTTGTGTGTCCTGTGTGTCTCTGTGTTGCCCTGCGACAGACTGGCGACCTGTCCAGGGTGTACCCCGCCTCTCGCCCGGAATGTTAGCTGGAGATAGGCACCAGCACCTCCCGACCCCACTAAGGGACAAGGGTGTAAAGAAAATGGATGGATGGATGCAATTACTGTAGTTATAGTTGAACTATGCTGATGAGTGTGTATGTGTTATAGTCCTTAAAAAGCAAACTGAAAGTGACCAAATCAGGACCCAGCAGGTGAACTTTCAGAGAATATTGAAAACCATTAGGTTCCAAAAAGACTGACTGGTGCAAACCAAACCAAACCAAAGAGGATCTGTGCTTCCAGATCTCCTCAGAGTACTCTGGTTTATTACTGCTGTATTCTTACACACACTTAGACACACTGCTGCTCTTCAGTGGGAAATTGCCTCATACAGGCTACAAACCCAGGGTGGAGTTTCATTGCTTAATTACGCTGGAACTTCCCACCCTGCTTGTAGCCCATATTACAGTTCATATTCATTTTTGAAAAAAAAAAAAAAAAAGTAACGCTATTACTTTGCACACAAATACTGTACGCCAAAAATCCAGAGCGTCTCAATGGTTGGACTGCTTCCTGTGGCGGGTGACTGTGGGGAAAACTGGAACACGTTTATCAGCTTTGATCAGACTGAGGCTTCAGAAAAGGAGGAGCCCAACTGCAGAGGGAGTAACTTTGTTCATTTGCCAGATGTCTCTCAGCAGCTATTTAGTTTTCCCTTCATTAATCATTTTCACAAATCTCAATGCCACCAATTAGGCTAACAAGCCCACTGTGGGGTGACACACCCCTGTGGGAGAGAGAGGAGGGCCTAGCTCTTTCTGAGTCATTCCTCCTGCTGACTTCAAGCACACAGTCATACCTTTTTGAGGTTGCTGACTTGAAAGGGTGTTTTCCAGTTTTCATTAAAATCATTTCATTGAATGCTTTGTGTGGTGAGGAGGTTTCCTGAATCCCTCCCGGGTTAGTACAGGAGTTATGGCTTTAGTTAGGAAATGACTGAATTTTAGACATTTGCAATGAATAGTAAGAGGTTTTGCAGGCGGCTATCTTTTATCTCCTTTTCTTTGTTTAGTAGAACCAGTGTGTGAACGTCTGCCATGTCGTCTGGTGAGATTGGCTTTGTAGTTGAAAAATGGATACCCCTATAATCTGCCTGGGGAGAGTAGAGCTGCTAGTAATTGCAGACTCTATGCTAGTCTCCCATGACACACACACACAGATGCACACATAAGCCCAAAATTTCATAACAGGTACTGCATAGCTACAATCAGTTAGTAGTAGTGGTTATGATTTCCTGTAGTGAGTTTGAAGTTGTGGGATCTATGCTTTTCATTAATCAGTAGATGAGGACAATTTCAGAGATGCACATAATCCGGTTCGTGTTAAATAAATAAGAATATCATCAAAAAGTTGCTTTATTTCACTTTCTGAGATCCTTTCAGACACAAACCCAGCAGGCATTAATCAGCATCAGAAATTATGAGTTTATGATGAATGCGACCATCCCAAATGTAGGAAACATCATGGAAAGGGAACAGGACAAAGCGTCCAAATATATAGGACTCATCTAAGAGCTGGAGAAAGCCGGGTGACCCCCAGACAGGAGAAGTGGATCAAACAGACACCTGGAAAAAAATGATCAGAGATCTCAGAACAGCACAGATTTAGGGACAAGCAGAACATAGTGTATAAAAATCACTTAAGGTCCTAAGTATCCAGATATATCATAAATCTGCAAGGCCTGAATGCATGACACTTGAAATATAGCGATTCATCATATTGTGCTGTTCTAAAAATGACTAATGTATATTTTCCAATGTATTAGTAGAGTATAAAGAAGTCAGACAACAGCGTATATCACACTGATTAAACGGTGAGAACACAGCGAAAGTACATGATGGATAGGAAGGAGAGCTCCCAGAATCTCACTATTATTACAAATTATGACAGCGACAGCAGGTCAAATGGACAACATGATTTAGGAACAGTGGATTAATAAATAGATTTGGTTTGTTTGTATGTACCTTCATTTTCAGAAGATTTGAGGAAGACCTTTATTTTGCTTCATGTAAAATCAAACTGGTTTTATCAGTGGAAAGTAAAGCTGTCCATTTGTATGGATTGTATAAAATCATTGTGAAAGTGTTTTGTATCTTGTAATTTTCGGTGGATAATCTCCTACCATCCTGACTCAATCTCGTTCGTTCTTTTTCTCTCTGCTTCTGCTCTGTTTCCTTCCGTATTGCAGCCAACTGCTTCCCTCCATGCCAGAACGGAGGAATGTGCCTTAGGCCCCAGCTCTGTGTCTGCAAACCGGGCTCCAAGGGGAAGGCCTGTGAGCAGACCCCGGTGCCAGCTCACTCCAGCCCAGTGATGCCTGGGAACGAACCCACCAATGATCACACTTACGGTCACACCAATGGAAACAATGTGGTGCCACAGAGGCCCATACCTCAGCAAGTGCCACCTAACAGCTACACCTCCACTAATAACTTGGCCCAGATGAAGTTAACTGTCAAGGCGGGCCCCCAGTTTGTCAGACCCCAATACATCCAGCATCATATCCAGCAGCAGTAAGTATTGCTCTTTGATTTAAGCTTTATTATGCCATGTGCCCCCTGTAGTACTTTACCAACTTCAACACTTTCACTTACTGACTTGTCGAGAAATTCACTGTAGTCGTCCACTGTTAAACTTACTGCTGAAGTAAGTGCTCACAGTTATGTTCAGTTACATACTGCAAATTCAGATTTGCGGTATGTAACTTTCACAAAAAAAATTAAAACTGTCACCATGGTGTGACAGTATGATATGAGACAGACAATCTCATTCAATGAGAAATCCAGTTCCTCCTGAAGTCAGACACCCAAAGCAAAAAGTAATGCCTAAGGGGTGAAGATGATTGTGCAGGTTGTGTTTCCATTAACAATTGTTTTGTGCTTATTTTGAAGTGTAGCATTAGAAAATTTAAAATAACTTCCTCAGTTTATGATTTGCTGTGGTTTTTGGCTTTTCCTCAAAGAAAGTTGATGTGCAAAAGGGAAGAACTTTGCTGAATAAGTTCTGACGTACTTAACTTTCCCACCCACAGGTCTGTGCCTTATGAGAGACATGAAACTTAGAGAAATGCCTAAGTTTAACCAACCAGTCCGGTGGTGAGAGCCTTTGCTCTGCGTAGACTGGTTGTTCTGTTTCAAACCAGTAATGGAAGCACTCCTAATTTGCATTTTCTATTTTTTTTTTTTTGCAACATCTCAAAACTTTGTTTGAAATTTGTATGATAATTGGCAGATTTTTGACAGAATTACTGCAAGAGTGGAAGGATTTACTAGATGTTAATAAGACCTACTGTAGCGTATGATTTGGAGATAGTGGCACAAAAAGGACAGCGGAGCTGAAGACGTTCAGGTTTAATCGGAAGGGATTAAACCTTAGGACATGGAGAGGGTTAGTATGGCAGAGGGGGCAGGATGAGATGACAGCAGAAGATTTGCTGCTGTGACCCCTAAAAAACACAGCTGACAGAAGAAGATTAAATATTGACAGGGAATTTATGAGCTGGTATGTAGAAAATAATTTACAGCTCAAAGCCTTTCTGTCACAGACGTCGCCTCCTGCTGACATCAGGCTTCATCTCTGGATTTCAGCATGGTGTCAGGTAGGATGGTGAATACTGCAAATGCAAGCTAGCTGTTGCTAATAGAAGCACAGAGAGTATTTAGTTCAGTTTTTTATAACCTGGGCTGTCTTACTAAGGTTGACCTGCCAACTCATTTCATCATCCATCAGGGCTAAAACAGGCTCCCCGCTCTTTCACACATGGAGCTGAAGTGCTATTAGCTCCTGCTGCGGTTAGCTGTTGGTTTGTTTTGACTGTAAGTAATGCAGATGAGTGGAGAGTGTGCACGGTGAAAATGCTCCAACATCTTGTCAGGTCCAGTTTGTGGACGTAGTGGGTGCAAAAGCAATTCCCCACTTTTCTGCTCCGAGCCGGTTTGTTAATGGAAACATTGTCAGGGACCCGACGCGGTGTCTCATTAATGCTGGCACACATCACATGATGATGTGAAGCATGTGGATGAATGTGATTTCTGTGTTCTGAGATTTCTTGGTTTTGTACAAGGCACAAATAATCGCTACCAGATCTGGTTGAAAGCTGCTCCTTGTTTGTAGAGAAGATTTATTTCACACAGAGAGCAGAAGTTCCCTGTGTTTTATTGTAAAAAACTCCAGACAATAACTGGTAGAAAACTTTTCCTCGGGATAATGTTTCAGTCAGGTAGTAAATTCTTGGCCAGATTAAAGTGTCCTGTGTTACATTTACTAACTTTTTAAAATCCGTCTTTTGCAAGAAAAGTTGTACAATAAGTGAGTGAACAGCTGTTTAACAAGGTCTGGGACAAGGTTAGAAACTACAGTAGCTGTAGAGTACTGAAGTGTTTTTAGGGTTCAGTTGGGGTACTCTCACACCTGGTAGTCCAGAAGACTTGGTTCGATTGGGGATCAAAGTCGCAACATTTGTTTCTTGTGGTGGTGCTGCGCCAAAAACCACTGAAGGAAACGACACAAAGACCTCTGGAGAAGACACAGAGCGCAACCTTCTTCTTCAGAAAATATAAACATAAATGCAATCGCATCAGATTTTAGTGGTTGTTTTGTCTTTGGCAAAAGACAACAAGCCTTTTCTCCCGCTAGCGCTAGACACGTGTTTGTTTTGGCTGTATTTACCCAGAATGCCCTGTAGTTGGCTTCCTGCTTTCGGAGTGGTCTCCAGCCTGTTTGGCATTCACGCATTCCCTCAAACTGCATCAGAGTTCACTTCAACCGAACTGAGACTTAGTTTTGTAGGCGAGCCAGAGTTTGTCTACTTTAATTGCACATTCACACTTCAGCAAACAACTGAACTATCTTAGGCAAAGGATCTAAAGTTTGAACAAGGCTGGTGTGAATGCACACTTAGTTTTACAGTCGCTTTGGTACATTACTAGCAAAACACAAAATACAAATCTTTATATTAAAAATCCCCAACTAAAATAATTAAAAATAACTGAAGCACCCTGAGGAATCACAGGTACAGCTCAGTGCCCAGTAGTATATTCCTAGCTGGATTTTTCTGTGACGGCACAAAAACTTACAATTTGTCTCACCTGCAGGCCTCAAAGCAGGAACGATGCAGAGGTAGTAGACAAAAATAAAGATATTTAAGAAAGTAAACCAAATCTTGAAACAAAGACATGAACAGAAACCAGGACCATGAAGGAGACAGCAGAAGGAATCTATAATGAAATACAAATGAATGTACATAAATACTAAATCCTGGCAAAGATCTGAACCCACATTCACAAATATTCTCAGAGTCCTCTTGCAGATTTCCTGTCTTTACCTAAAAATTCCTGCCAAGGAGTCCTGGCTTCAGAGGGATTCAGTCAGCTGCTGTTGACCTCGTTGCTAGGTGTGGTTGACCTCGTTGCTAGGTGTGGTTGACCTCGTTGCTAGGTGTGGTTGACCTCGTTGCTAGGTGTGGTTGACCTCGTTGCTAGGTGTGGTTGACCTCTTGCTAGGTGTGACATTGACTTCTAGGAACTGTGATTGGTTCACCCTATTCTTCTACTTCTGTTTAATGGTGTTTGGCAAACAACGTAATGGACCACTACTGTCACCAACTTTTAAAGAGGTGTGGACCACATCCCAACACTCCAGGCCCTAAAAAAACCTCATGTCATTGTTCATACAAATCACATAGCTTTAAAAATAGAATATGGCCTGATAACTTTTACGTCTTTTGTCTTTTTGAAATGATCAGTAGAGTTAATAGACTGCTGCAGATACTAAAGAAATGTAAAGAACAGTCGCTCTTAGTTCTTCAAATAGAACTTGTTTTTATTTTGGCTTTATCTGTTTAATATACAATGATAAAAAACATTTGAAGTTAGACTTAAATAAATTCATAACCTGGTAAAGAACAAATGCTTTTTATTTTGTACTAGTGTCCTGAAATTGAACAAAGGTGTACTTTCTTTTTACGATAACTACCTATTGCATATATGTCTCATTCATTGAGAGTTTCCTCTCGGTGGTCCAAGAGTAAGTTGAGCCTGTACATTACTAACATTTGGAGTCATTTTTCAAACAATATTTTGTTTCTAACTCACTGGTCAAGGGAATAAAAAATGTTTGGCCAGCAGTTAGGAAAAAGAAGAAAGACTGTGAACTGAAGGGTGAAGAAAAAATGTCCAAGTGTTTTGTGTCAGCACAAGCATCAACAATTATCCTGAGCTATTGGTGGCACTCTAATCCAACTCCCATTTGGTTTTGAGTGGTTATGAGGGTGAATGTGGTGAAGAATGCTTCTCAAAGATCTCCGTCCAGTCCATAAATCATGGGTGACAAGCTAATGATTTTGTAATGGCTGTCACTTTGGTTCAGCTGCACGAGTCAAATCCTACAGCTCAGAGTATGGGCGCTCATTCATTCATTAAAGCTGAGAACAACCTGCTTCTATCTCCCACCAGAATAAAACATTGACTTGTTGCTTGATATGGCCTGCGGCTTTAGGACAATTATTTGTACAAAAGTCTCAAGCTGCAGAGTTGGCCTTTCATGAAAGCTGCTCAGTAGTGCTGCAAAGATCAGTCCAATTTTAAAACAGAAAATCTTTTAAGAAATCTGGATTATAAAAACTTGACAAGTGTATGAATTTTTGCTACGATGACTTCTTCCTCCTCTTCTACCTCTTGTTTAACAGTGGTCAGTATATCCAGTTTTGGTGCATTTCTGCTTCTTGTGATTTCATGTCTTTGATGGGATTCAAAAATAAAATTAAGCCATAAATGAGCTGTATTGTTTAGAAACTATAAAATATTCAGATTGAAATAATTTGTTGGCAAAGACTATAAACTGGATAACTCCTTCTTACTGGAGTTCTTGATCTCTAACACTAACACGTCCGCCTATATAGATACCATTTATACTTATCAACATGGCCGTCAATGCTTTATGTGGTTATAAAATGATACAAATTTGATTTATCCTTAACAAGTGATCTCGCAAAACCAAATGGCTCCTCTAGGCAGTGCTTTACTTCACATCTCCAGTCCATCTGATAAAACACTCAGAATCTAATAAAACTTGACTTGACATACCTTTACTCTTGTTTTCTAAATTATATCTACCCACTAAATAATTTTGGAATTTTTAAAAATTACCTATTCAGCTTTTTAAAGTTACCTATTCAGGTAATTCAACTTTAAAAAGCTGAATAGGTAATTCAACTTTTTAAAGTTGAATTACCTATTCAACTTTAAAAAGCTGAATAGGTAATTTCAGCTTTTATATATATATATATATATATATATATATATATATATATATATAATATTTAAGCTATGACAGCACATGTAAAACGGTGATGGTGAGGTGAAATTTTGACATAGCATTTTCCACCAACCCCCATTATTAAAAATCCAATATGGATGTCACGTAGAGACTGTAGTGATGGCCACACCATTAAAAAACCTGTCAGTTTCTATCTATTTATGAACCTGTTCTTTTAACACAGCCCCACAAATCTAGAGAACTATGTTAGACAACAGAGTAGCTTATAATGTTACCTTGGTCACAGGACTCAGCAATTAGAATAACATACTGGTTTGGAGAGTTGGCCCTTCCTGTTCTGACTTGACTGTCCATGGTTGCATAAATTTAGGTCCATAAAGACAAGAATGAGCCAGTTTAGTGAAAGAACTTGACTGGCCTGTGAAGACCAGTCAAGTTCTGATAGAATCTGATAGAAAACCTTTAAGAACGATTAAATCTGAGAATTCAGGCCTTCTGGTTCAACATCAGTATGTGACCTCACAGATGTGTTTCAGACAGAATGGTAAAAAAGCAAAAACAAACAAAAAACACACTTCCCAGAAGAGCCGAAGCTGTTATAGCCACAAAGGGATTGCTGCCATTACATTACACCCTATGGATTAGAAATGGGTGGTCATTTAATTTATATGCCTGAAGATCGATTAGTGGGTGTTTTAGGGAATAATGTGCAGCTTTTTCTTAGTTGTGAAATCCAAACCTGCTCCATGTGGGAGAAAAAAAAATCCACCCAGGGTTATCCTTAGTGTCTTGCATCAACACACTTATACCAGGACTGCTGAATTAATCTCTCAAGGGTTTTTGGTCATATTAGGAAGCTGGATCATGTCAAAGACCTTCAAAAATTGAAGAACTCTGAAGAACTCAACCAGGCTTTCAGTGAAACAATGAAAAAACTGACACTTCCTCTGTCGGTAGCTTTGAAGTGTTGAGATCATGTTGTGAAGGGAATGGTTAGCTTGTAAACTGAGGTAATAAAAACAACCATCTGTGCTTTGTGTCTGAATATAGAATCTTCCACCATCATACCGTAGGATCCTAGTCATCGCATGCCCATAATGCACTTGTTCTTGCATTTGATCACCCGCAGTAGCCATGTTTCCATCAATGTTTTTTGAAGTATTGCATTATCGTTGATGGAAACTGCTAAATTTGAAGTAACTTCCTCAGCTCCACAAAAATGTTTTTATGCTTGTTTTAGTAGAGTTAATGCCCTAAAGGGGAGATGGAGATACATTTGCTGAATAACAGAATATTTACCTCACATGACCATGACCAGCTGTTTCCATTAGTCATGTGTAAATTTTTTTATCAGCTTGAAACATCACCAGTACTAGTTGACATGGCAAAACAATGACAACTTGCCCAATGGCAACACATTCCTGAGAACTTCTCTCCATTTCTGAGATGTGTGAACCAGGCTTAGTTTGCAACCTCTACTTCCTGTTTATAGCCACCATGTTTAGTGTCAACATTTGATGAAATTACACTTTACATAGCCTGGTTGATTAGTTAAATGCTTAATTTGCATATTCTTTTTCACGACATTTTTAAAGTTTGCTCAAAATTCACACAGCAGTGGGATGGAAACATAGCTAGAGTGATGTGTTTTTCAACTTGATTAAGACTCCTTGTCTACTATATCAACTCCTTTACCAGAAGTTGTATCCTTAGAAAACTCAACATGTACGCTAATGGACACCATCACACTTTACACATGGGTTAAGACGAATAAAAGTCCCTTTAAACACACTGACACTATGTAGTCATATGAATGCTATTATCATACAGTACATACTATTGTCATATGCATTAAGACAATTCATAGATGGATTGTATTATATCTGTGACAGTTAAGAGCAGTGAAAAGTACAAATCAGTCAGATGGCTACAAAACCTCAATTTATATAGACCAGGATTTCATGCAATTTCATGCAATGCAATTAAAGTCTGAAACACCCAAGTGAGGTGAAAACTTTTTACATGCATGGAAGCTGTCACTTTCTGTGGAATTGGACTGTCATAATAATAGCATATGAAATGTGTTTAAAGAGTTAAACCTTCCTGTGTTAGGTCAAATATTCAGATATAAAATATAAAACGTTCTCTGATGTAAACGTATGGTCTCATAACCTTTGTGAGGTGAGTGGATTTGTGGAAGAGTGTTGAGATTAGAGTTGTCAGAGAATCTCTGTATGTTTTCCACAATAATGTACTTCCTCTTTTGTTTGATGAAGGGATGATGCACACGGCCAGTCACTGTTCACATCCTCATCCACTGGCAGCGGCGCAGGTTCCCCCGAACATGGGCTATCACTCTTTCCCACCATTCAGACTGAGACTGATCTCTGTAACTAAGTTGAGATAAGCTGCTTATCTCCATTAATGTCATGAGTGCATGATCACAATTCAGAGCACATGGTCCGTTTGGCTGAGCAAAGCCCTGGCATCCAGAGTGCAGCTAACAGTCAGTGTGTGTAAGGCCTGTGTGACCTGACTGAGAGGAGAAAGAGTGGGAAACACCTTGTAGCTCTGTATGGGCTTAACGCTTAATAGTAGAGGAGGAGGATGAACTCAGACGCTAGCTGTGACCACCAACAACTGGCCTAATGTCAAAAGGTGCTGTATGTAACCATATTTCAGTTGAGCATACCTAAATGTAGATAATAAAATTCAATCTGGTCCCTAAAAGGGTGTAAATAAGATCAAACACAAGCCAGACGTACAACTTAAAATCACCCGCTCATAATTCTCTAGATTCCTCCTTGACACAGTGAGATGCCACAGAGTTGAAGAGAGTCTTGTCAGGGCCTGAACCTCTCTAGGAGGAAACAAATATGTATCTTGTCACCTCTGTACAAAGGTGACAGGCTGTACCTGGCTGAAAGTCATATTTTAGATCATGAGTTTCAGGAGGAAGGGAGTGCAGATTACTGACATCTGTTGAATGTGCAGGAAGTTTTTCTGCCAGGATATCATTAAAGCTGTTTGCTTTGTGAATTCACTGCAGAGACGAAGCTACTAATATGCTAAAAACATTCTGTGGAAAAAAAGGAACATTATTACTTTATAGTATAATCTTTAAATGTGATCTTAGCAATCATAATTTCCACTCAAATCATGGTAAATAAGGGACAAATAGAAATACATACACAGTAAAAGATGTTGGACAAGCAATTAAAATTGCTCTGTTAATTTAACTGGTGTCGCAGAGCATTCAGACAAACCTGGATGGAGTGATACTTAACTGGACCTTTGGTATGTCCATGACTCCTCAGCTCCTTAGCAGCTGCTTCCTCATACCATTCTAATGTATCCTTTGTAGAACATATTGCTGAGGTTCTGTTTGCTGGATCTTGTCAGCTTTCTCAGAGTTAATAGATAAAGCTGATGTTGATGTAACCTGGTCACGTCCTTGTTAAAGGTGCAGATTCACTCTAAGCATGTCTTCTGCTTCACCTACAACATATTTGCAAGTTCTGCTTTATAATGGAGTCATTGCTGCCGCCCTCAACCCAAAAAAAGCCTAAGGTTTTCACAGTTTTAAATAGAAACAGTTTGCATTTTATTGACATGTCTCACCTCTTATGTTTTTGATTAAATCCCTAATTAACGGGTTTCTTATCTCTTACTTTTAGTCTCTTATTCTGTCATACGCACGCACGCACGCACGCACGCACGCACGCACGCATCACACACACACACACACACAGCAACCTGGCATGGTTACGGGTTTTGGTATCTGACCTTAGATGCTCCACTATGTGTAAGGACTGAGCTCTTAGCTTCTGTTCTGTCTTTGGTCCAGATAACTTTCTAAATCCTAAGACTGAACAATTAAGCATGGTGACACTGCTGTTGGAAGAATCAGAAGAATTTAGCAACTCTTGACAAAGTGATTATGCAGTAATTGATGATATCCAACTCATGGTGAAGAACTGCATTCTTTAAATATGGAAAAGTCTCACTAAATGGAAGTGTTGCTGTCGACTGGTCACTGATCACAGCTGTGAGTGCAGCTCACAGCTGTGATCTGGGAAGTGTGTCCACTGTCACAACTAAAACACCTGCTTTATTCAGATTCACTGTTTATGTTGTTGAGGAAAATCTACATGTAACTTAGTTTTGTTTATGTTGCTCTTAAAATTTGTTCTTTTTTGGTATCTCTATGCACTCGTAAATGGATTATCTGCTTCTGTTTATTTGTGTTCTTATTTTAATTTTTTTTTCCAGAATCCGGCCGGTGCCGATCCACTCTGGACAGAACCAGCAATACGTCATCAAGCCCAAGTACTACCACACACACACCACACACACACAGATGCATGTTCAGCCCCAACCTGAGCGCCCCATCCCTCTGACGGTGGGACACAACTCTATCCATGGTGAGCAGGTCCTCTTCTGTCTGCTTTTAGTGTTTTGGTTTGTTTTATACATGAAAACTAACTTTCAACAGGAATTTCAGACAGTTTGCTTTGTGCTTTCTAAGCTGCTGCTCTTCATAAATCCACCACACAGTGTGATGTCTGTTGTTTTTAACGTTTCAAAAATTTTGACAAGTATTTTTGATCAAAGATTGGTACACTGCAAACAGGAATTGTAGGGAGGATTTATGAACACCCGCAATTAGATTTTAGATAGAAATTGAAACCTGAAATTGAAATTGGCCTGGGAACGCCTTGGGATTCCTCCGGAGGAGCAGGAAGAAGTGGCTGGGGAGAGGGAAGTCTGGGCCTCCCTTCTGAAGCTGCTGCCCCCGCGACCCGACCCAGGATAAGCAGAAGAAAATGGATGGATGGATGGATGGATGGATGGATGGATGGATGGATGGATGGATGGATGGATAGAAATTGAAAAAAAAAAACTTAATTGGGCCACTTCAATTAATTTATTTGCTGTCTAAAATAAATTTGAGACAAGTCAAGACCTTAAAAAGAAGAAACATACTTCTGTTCTGTTGTACATGACTGTCTTTTGCTGTAAACAATCATCCTCCACTGTGAAGAGAGAAGTTTCGATCCAAACTAGGTGGCTATTAATCTTAGTTCAATATTTGGAAGCGTGGCCAACACGGACTCAACAGCTTCGTTCTCTCCCTCCACTGCCATTGCTAAAACTGCAGGCGAACTGCAATTCTAAAATAGTGCAGAAAATTAACATCATTGTTCACAACTTCTTCTCCTTCTGTTCACTGATTGGCCCGGTAGAAGTTCTACCAGAGGAATACAGCTTAATGTGAGGAATCCCAGACGGAGATGTGAAGGGAAATGAGAATCAAGCAGACTTCTATTGGAAAAAAATGGCCAGATTAAGACATAAAGGAAGCATCTTTACATCAGTCATGCTTTGAACTGTGGGAGGATCTCTGTCTTTCCTACTTGTTTTGTTATCAGCTTTAAGATCAGGACACTAACTGAAGCCTATAGACACTTGGCTGTATCTTAGCCTTTTTACAGTTTCTTTGAGCATTTTATTGTCTGACCTTGTAGTCTTTCTATGTCCACTATTGACAATATTGGCAGAGGTTCACCGTATTTTCACTTGTACCTTATGTTTTCCCTGTTGAATGGTGGAGTTCATTTTTGCTGATGGTAAGCGTAATTTGTTTCTTGGGTCTTTGATGATGTCTTTCCCTTTTTGGCATTGTGTTAGCACACACCTGTACCTGTAAGGTGTCACCTTACAGAAAATTTTATCAAACTGGTCACACTTGTTGATTATCAATTACTCAAATTCAACTTCTAAAGCAATAAATGCACTAGAGAACACCAGACACATTTCTTCCAGACTTCTGTAAAGGGATTTCTCTTTGCTTTCTCTGCTCGCTGCAGACTGGATGGATCTCATTGTGATCCTTTCTGTTCTCAACTTGGCTGATGTCTGTGTTTTTGTCTGAGATACTCTGCTGACTTCCTTTCCATATGCTTGACAAGGCTGACAGTCTGCAGGAGGCGTGTGCAAAACCTACATAGTTACAGATGTGAAATCAGTAGATGGGGAAGTTTTCTCATTGCTGTGGTCAGAAGTATTTCTGACATGTTGTCACTAGGAGAGCACAAATCTGCCTGGGGAACTGCTGACACACCTAATTATAGCTCCATATTTTTCATCTAGAGAAGTTTAGCAAATTTCAAAGACAGAATTTAGTACGAGAGATAAACACGACTGTTCTGATTGTGTCCCAACCAGTCAGCTCTGTCTCCTACAGATGGCCGAGCTGACTTAGCCAACAAAGATGCTGGTAAATGTTCACTCATTCTCTCAGTTTTATTTCAAAATGGCTACAGTCCTGTGGGAAAGTATTTGCCCCCTGAAAAGGTGCTGGCCTGTCTGTGCCAGACCCAAAACTCCTACAGCCATCAGCTTCACTCCACGATTGTGCTGTGAAACAGCTGAAAGGCACAAACAGAGCAGAACACACTGGAGTTGAGACGAGAGAAAAATAAAATAAATAAACTGATCAACACAGTATTTATTGGGATTTTCTACTCTTTACCCCTTATTTTGAAAGAGAAACAAGAACTCCACATACAAAGCTTATATTTAGCCAATAATTGCTGGTCTAGATGCAAAAGAAGTGTAAATAAATGTAAATAAATAAATTAACAAATGTTAATGAGCATGCAATTATTTTTCCACTGAAGATGATTGAATTTAACAAAAAAATTAGGTAACTAATTTAGTTACATATTTTAGAGATAAAAATTCCAAAATGATTCAGTAAGGAGAAGACCTCTAACTCCAGTATGTAGAGATGAAGAGTTGTTAAAAAAGCACTTTGTTTGATTTATTCTGAGATTTCACCTTAACAAGTACTTTGTTTCTACGATTGTTCATTAAACATTAATACTTTTGTTCCTGTTAGGATAAATATTAGATCTGACTAATAATTTTCAAAATAACACACAGCATCCAGTTTGCTTTTTTCCACGATGATGAAGTGTTAAAATAGGCTTAAGAACAAGCAGTACAAGTTTGAAATCCCAGCCGACAGCAAACCAGACTAAATTACATGCGTTTGATGAGGAAAAGTTTTTTAGACCTGACAAAAACCCACTGGAAAAAAAACAACAACCTCTGGCCTTGAGAATAATTAGTGATTCCAGTGTGTGTTATGAAAATCATTTGGTATGTTTGGCCTGTGTGTTGTTCCAGTAAAGATCTCACCTGTACACATAGTGTTTAAATCATGGAAGTATTTCCATAGACATACGTTGCAGGCATCCTCCTGTAAATACTGCATAATACTGGGTAAAATGTTCCTCTGGCTGCTCGACTTGATTCCATAATTGTGCTGTGAACCAGTTGACAGGCGCAGACACAGCAGAGCTCCGTGGAGACAGGGTTTTGGACCCGGAACACAGAACCCAGGAATCAGCGCAAAGGGAACAGATTTTTAATAACGCAGAGAGACGGGAAGATAACAGAGAGAATTAAAACAAAACTTAATAGAACAAAGAACACTTTGATGCTAAAATGGGCAGAAAGACAAGCTGTGAACTAACTCTGAGGTAGATATTATATGCCTTCAGGTATCTTTTCTTCCAGCCTTTTGTTGTGTGGGCTAGCATTCTTGAGGGTGGGGAAAAGACGATGCAGAAGGAGAAACAAGTCGATAAGCTCTTCCCTGTCTTATTTCCGGCTTGCTTTCAGGATGAGCCGTTCAGTCTTCATGTGAGATGAAGAAGTTCTGAGGATAGTTAGGCAAACCTGAAATAAAACCAGATAGAGGGAACAGGCACCAGAAGAACGAGAAGTGTGCATACAGGGGCAGAAGTTGCTCATCGTTTTTGTCCAAGTCTTCTGAGGAAGGATTGGACCACAGCCCAGAGTTTTGTTTGTTAACCTCACCCACATATTTTCTTTTTTCCTTGCGTCTCATTCACATTTCGGAGGCGCTGTTGGATTAAGTGGAGAGGGAGGAGTAACGCGAGCCCTTTGAAGGAGGATCCACATGCTGAAGTTTTTCAGAAATGTTAATGACAGCATAGTTTAGTTCACTGTTTTGACTGGAGTCTCGGCAGTTCTGAGGGACCAGATTCAACCGGAGAGTAATTCGGCTGCTTATGGCTCTAACAAGACTCCTGCTCTCCCTCCTCCTGGTTTGTGCCGTTTTGTCAGCAGCACTGGGGAACCAAACAGGAAGGATCAAGGTGGTCTTCACACCCACCATCTGCAAAGTGACCTGCGTAGGAAGCAGATGTCACAACAGCTGTGAGAGGGGAAACACCACCACCATCATCAGTGAGAACGGCCACGCCACAGACACGCTGACAGCGCCAAACTTCAGAGTAGGTAGGTGATCCTGACTCTGGCTGCTTCTGGTTTTCACCGTCATCAGCGATCATTGTCTTGTCTCTAATCATAAAACAAAGGTTTACCTCAACGGAAGAAAAGTATTTGAATTGTGTGGACGTTGCTCAGAGAATTTGTGAATGATTGCCGGTCTCTGATGTCGTAAAGCTGTGAGATGCCAACATCGATTTTAACTGCTTCGGATTTCTCTTTTTAAGAAACGAGTGCAACAACTTTCAAATATGCAAATATAATCTATTTCTACTTTTTGCATGGATCAAAAACTGAATTGCCTTTATGAAAAAGTGTCTGTGAGACAGTAACTGACAAGAGTTTACACAGCTGCCTCTAAAGGAATTACTGAGACTACAAAAACAGTAGTTTTTAGATTAATCTAAAGCAAATCTTTCATGCTAGACCACTCAAAGCCCCCAGCATAAGGAGTTGTTTTTTATTTGCACACCTCAAAATATAAAAGTGCATTCTGCCAAAAATATATATTTTTTATCAGATTAATTTCAAATAATAATAATAATTTTAAAAAATGGTCATACTGTGCTAGAAAAATCATTGTTTTACTTTCTGCAAATGCGGGAGCTTTAAACAGCCTTACTATCAGGACCAGAGGCGAAGTCACACTGTGTGTGAGCTAGAGCAGTCACTGTTACTGAAGAATTGTATTATTAGTTCAAACCATGATAACATTACGAATGAGATATCTTAAACAGTCTTAAGTGTTTTATGTCAACCATTAGTAAGATTAATGCAAGTTGCCTGGTTACCTGTTCTGACTGTGTATGCTGATTCAGGTGGCCAGCTATGTTTTGGCAGCATCTCAAAAGAATCAGTCTTAAAAGTTTCTATATTAGTCATGACTATGCCACTGCTCAACAACATAAGCAGCAAGTGTTCCGTGTGCAAAGAACCAGTCAAAGTTCAGCTGCGACTCACCTGTTTTTCTAAGTTAAAGAAGCCAATATACAAGCACACAATGTCAGATTTCTGCACAAAGTGACAGTAGAGGACTGAAAGAGTATTTATAGAATGGGCATATTGGTAGCAGCTCAGTACATAGTACCATATATCTGATTCTATATCCCTTGCCTTCCCTGCATTACTTTGGAGCAGAATGCTTTAGATACTACCTTTATTCATTTGTTATTTTGTGGCACTGATAATAAAAGGAGGAAATGTGTTTTTGATTGTGGGTGTGAGTGGTGACTGGATTTTTCTCCTCTCATTGTGTCCTTGTGTCTGTACTGTGACATGTTGGCATAGATGTATTCACAATAAACAGTAGAGAATTGGATAGAATAGCATTCTAAAAGATCAATTTCCAGATGTATTTGCAGGCATGTGAAAGAATTATTCATTTCTGAAGAATTTTTCCTTTGATCGCATGACGAGGCAGACTGAACCAGACTTTCTGAGAATTATTTACTCACCAGCTGCCACAAGAAGCTTTACAACCACAGAGGATCTCCTTTGGGGTCAGAGTTGGGGGCCTTTGGATGGGATGGGGGTTGACTCTGGAGGCTGACTAAGTTGCTCCTCCACTT
The DNA here is from genome assembly GCF_904066995.2 of Poecilia reticulata. Taxonomy (NCBI): domain Eukaryota; kingdom Metazoa; phylum Chordata; class Actinopteri; order Cyprinodontiformes; family Poeciliidae; genus Poecilia; species Poecilia reticulata. The sequence goes on along the minus strand of NC_088844.1, from coordinate 5,742,445 downwards.
CTATACCTGATGAAATTATAGTTGTTATTTTTGGTTGAAATGATCTGGTTTCTAGACAGTCGTGAGCAGCGACCATCCTGAAGCTGACTCTATCCTGAAAGTTTAAACCGAAGATCCCATGAAGCAGCTTCAGTGCTGTGGATGCCATTACATGCGAGTACTGTTGCATGGATTCAGCAAACTCTGTCTCAACCTGCCTCTGTTTGAACAAAGGATAGCTGAGTGTTGGAGCAGAACAAGCTGAATTCTGCTCTGACTCAGCTGAACAAATGATTGGGCCTGGATTAATGCAAGGTTTAAAAACGCTGTTAACCCTGCATGAACCAGGGAATTAATTCCTTTCATGTTAAGTTCAATTTTACTGTACCAAATGTAATGCACAACTAACGTCATTAACAACAGCTCTAGTGCATCACTTCTGGGTGTACACATTTTCCGTTTTAAGTTGCCATAACTTCATGTTCAAGAATAGAAAATGAGAGCCATTAAAAAAAACTAAGACAACATTAAGTGAATATCATAACAATTATTATCATTTAAGATATGCCAAAACTGTTAAAGTTTGTGGAATAGAGTTCACAAACTCTTTTCCACAAATAGAGTTTCTGGAAACCATTAATGTGTTTTTGTGTCATTTTGATATATGCTGTTCACTGAACTGTTTATTCTTTATAATCTGAAATATCTGCTTCTTACTGAGGATTATTAAACCAAAAGTTCAGTATTCTGTTTGATCATATATTCCTTTAATGATAAATCCTCTTGATAATTCACGCAGCTGTCCTTAGACATGGCGTGGTGCAACTGTTTATCCAGTAATTGTGTAGACATGAATCTCCTCTCTAACAGAAGAAGAGCACAGTCTGACAACCTATGCTGATCTGATAGAACACCGGACAAATTCCGAACATTTGTGCTCTCAACATTTCTCTCCAGAAGACTTTTGTCATTTGTACGAGCAAAACTGGCAAACTCTCTAACAGGTGTTTGTTACCTTAACGAGCTAAAAACAAATGTTGTGCTGACAATTTTTTATCCACAAAGCGCCTAAACCCTGCTGCCGCTGAGTAGAGAGCGAAAAAATCAGGGAGAAACATCAGACAGTGCAGGAAGCTCTTTTAAATATTAACAGAACTCTGCGGCAGTAGAATAGGCAGCACTACTGCTGCCCCGTTTACGTCCACACAGGGAGACTGGTCACAGAGCTGTAGAAGTACTTACCAGATCACACAGTCTGACCAGAGGTATGTGCCATTTATTGTTTAATTTTGGAAGCTAAAGGTGGCAGGAGTAGCAAAACACCAGCTCCTCTTCCTCAGTTTGGTCCTCCTCAACTTCATTACCTCTTGAAGATGTTTTCCCTCCAGGTTGATTCCTACAACTTTGATTGATTTGAATGCACTCTAGTTCAAATTAAAAAAGCTTAGTGACGTTACTCAGCGCTGTTTTGGCTGGACGGATCTAGAACGGTTGGACCATTATGTCATTTACCCAGAATACATTGCAGCGTGAAAAACATGGCAACGTTCACGTGACAATATTTTATTAAAATTAATAAAAACTAAACTGATTACAGTATTATTAATGTATTGCTTTTACATCTAAAATAAGTAGTTCTCAAATAAAGTGTATTTTTACAACTAATCATGGATCCTTTTAAGGGACTTTGCATATTATACTATTAAATCAAAAATGTGAAGTCAATCGGCCTGTTGCTCTTAAATAATAGAAGATTCAAACATAAAAGTAGTGGTGATGATGTCTTTGTCTCTTCCTCTAGTTCAGTGGTTCTTAACCTGGGTTTGATCGAACCCCAGGGGTTCGATGAGTCGGTCTCAGGGGTTCGGCGGAGCCTCTGCCGTGGAGGTAAAGACACACTTGTGTAAAGTCGTGATGACGCCCCGCTTTGCCATCACTTGCTGCAGAGGATCAAGTTACATTGCTTAGCTAATCATAGCTGCGGAGGAGCGCTGATTGAAGGAGTTCCACTGTCAGCATGAATTTGAACTTGTGTCTTTAATTACTTCAGCAAAGCTCACAGTTTTTTACCAAATTCTGTAGCTTTCAGTGTACTTCTAAATCTGCTCCTTAGTCGCATCTTTTCGGGGTTGATACTGCCTCTAGTGGTGTTGGGGAGGTAACACAACTATTATAATTACATTACTAAATCAGAATACCCCAAAGTCTTTATTATTTATTATTCATTTTTCATTCTCTTAAGAATGTAGAGCTAATTAAATGATCTAAACAAGACCTTAAAGTGGTTCCAGTTTCTCTCGATGGCCAACCTGTTGAAACTGTGGCAAATTTTAAATACCTTGGGCCGTTCCTGGACAGTCAGCTCAACTTTGCTGAAAACACTGACTATATTTTGAAGAACTGTTCTCAGAGACTCTACCTTTTAAGAAGAATTAATGATCTATGTCTTGAATTTGGGGGGGAAAAAAATCATATTTTATTTATCACTACAGAAGGGTTCAGTGAATGCACATATGAAACTGGTGGGTTCGGTACCTCAAAAAAGGTTAAGAACCACTGCTCTAGTTACTAAGCTCTGGAATAAATTTCCAGCCAACATTAGAGCCACTCCAAGTATGGGCTTTCTTTTTCAAAATACATTTTAAAGATGTATGTCTTCAAGTCACCATGTTGCAGAGAACGGTTCTTTTTTTCAGTATCATGGACATTTCAAGGACATCCTCAGCTCTGTTTTTCCTCCAGGTTAAACCACCTCTATGCTACCTAGACACGCTACATATCCTGGTCTTAATGTTTAGATCCACACTGCACTTTGCATATGTTCAGAAGCAAAGGTGATGACTTGTGTTCCTGCCCAGGCTTGCTCTTGTTCCCCCCTCTCCCTTACAGCCCTTCTCCCTCTTTCTGCCATCTCGCTCATCTGTTTAAAAATGAGCAGAACTGAACCAAGACAATGGTTTATCTGAAATCCAAACCGAGCTAAAGGGAGTGCAACAAAATAAATCACACTATGTTATCATACTTTTGTTATAAGAGAAAAGAGGAATCTGAAATGAGTCGTGATTCACTGAAAGCAAAAAGGTGGATCTGGTTGTACTCCCTTTTAGTCTCTAATGTTCTTTACATCTCCTATCAGAGTTGTCATGACCACATGCTCTGAAAGATCAAAAGTGAAAAAGTTTAAACATAACCTAATAATTAACATGGTCTTCTAATATTCATCCAAAGTGATCACTGTACAGTAAACCTCCATTTTACACCAGATCTTGTGAGCCTGTAGACTGGTTTGATACTGAGGCATTTAACCTGATAATCAGATGAAGAATGATAACAGTGGCAGCCTAGTTCTTCATCCATCCGTCAAGTGTTTATTATGCTTTAAAACCTGAGGACTGTTGCTTCTCTGTTGCATTCAACAACTTTCCTGTCAAACATCCAAGTCTATTGATGGAGGCCAAATGTGTTTCCTCTGTAGAGAATTTAGAGGGAACTGGGAAGACGGTGGAAACCTGATCTTTACTTCAATTTATCTTCCACAGGATCGTGCTTGCACTGAGCCAGAACCTGTTATAATCTTTAAAAGTCATCTTGAGAAATGGTTCTTCTGGCTTTCAGGGGGGCTTTTAAACATTTCTTTTGACGTTTTAATGGATTTCCAGTCCAACCGTTTTCAGAAGGAAGCTAATGTTTACAGCTGTTCAGAGAGTTAATGTGATCCTGCTTCAAGGAAACTTTGTGTTCGTGATGGCTGGGCCTGCTCAGCACAAACAGGCCCAAACAGGAAGTTTGTGCTGAGCAGCTTGTATTCCATAAAACAAATAGATTCCCTAAAGTAAAACTCAATAGTATCACAGTATCAACACACAATTTTAAAACGGAAATGTAGAACCTCTAAAACAAGAGGCATCAATTGTTATATTGCTGTTGCTAAAATAGTATTCACAATAATGTTGTGATGCTTATTGTTATTTGTGTTTTCAGACACAGCCACAGAATGACAATGAAGGAAAAGAATGAGTTCTGACATTTTATGTAAAAGGAAAATCATCCATTTTTTATGCCTTTAATTGCTCCATTTTGTATCTGTTGCTACATGGAGAACGAAGTGACCCTTAAGCAGGAATTGTGTTTTTAATGTATAATAATAATCTGTCGAATTTTTCCTTCTCTGTTCATAAACAGTCATCAGAAAAACTCAGCTTTGTGAAAGATCTGAAAAGTATTTATTTTTCTCCTGGTATCCTGAATGTTTCTAATTAAATCTGATGATTAAGTGGTGATGAGGGTCATGGTTTGGACAGGAAGCTAATTCAGTGATGCCTTTGATGACTTGGTTTAGTCTGACATGAGTCACAATGACTGTGCTTCTGTGTGTGAATCATTTCTCACACTTACCAGACACTTTCTGTCTGGTAAGTGTGAGAAATGAAACGGCGAGATTGGGGTGAAGCTGGAATCAGTGTTAAACCACGTCTGGTTTGGCTGTTTTGTCTTGAACCTCATCGGACTCTGTTAGATAAGTCAGAAGTAGAAACTTTATATGTTTATATCTGACCTCTTGTTTGGTATGTAATAATTATATTTCTGCAATTAATGGCTGGTTTGTCTGTTTTCAATGTAGCATTTTCTGTTTGTACATGCAGTGTTTGGGAAAAGAAAGTACACCTTTCTTATCTTCCAGTTTTACAGTTTTACATGGGCAAAGGTAATATGGTTTGTGCCAGAATTATTTAATTCCAATGTTGTTAAACAAATTTGAAATCAAAATGCTAACACTGTGTAAGAAAACTAAGTACACCCCATATTTTTGGCAACTCTTGAACTACCAATGACTTCCAGTAGTCATTTTTGGGTGACTATGTCAGCCTCGCGTGTTGAGGATTTTTGGCCCACTCTTCTTTTTAGTTATTTTAGTTTATTTTAAAATCACACCACTACATTTTACTAAGAGTAACGTCTGGACTTTGACTGAACCATTGCAGCACCTTTAGGCCTTCAGTTGTAGACTTGATCCTGTGACTGACATCATTGTCTTGCTTTGTAGTTGAGCAGATGATCCCATATTTGACTCTATAATACGTTGATATACGTATGAGGTTGTGGCTGTCAAGGTGGCTATAAGGTGCTGACTGAGGAAGCTCATACAACCAACCGTCCACCACCACATTGCTCCAAAGTGGTCAAATCCAAACATTGATTTCATCTATCTTCTTTAAGAAGTCTTGCTCTTACAGAAGCCTTGTGGTCTTTGGACAGAAATAAACTTTTCTTGTGGTAGCTAAATGTACCTCCTTAATTATCAGCAAACAGTCTTTATTGTGGATGGTTGTCAATATTAAGAGACATTTACTCTATCAGCTCTTTATTTTTTACTCTAAGAGGATTGTTCTACCAACAGTTCCTGCTCTAACATCTTTTTTCTGTTGTGTCCTCAGTGGTGTGTCACCTGCCGTGCATTAATGGTGGTAAATGTAGCGCCAGGGACAAGTGCCAGTGTCCCCCGAACTTTGCTGGCAAGTTTTGCCAAATGCCCATTCAACATGGACACCAGCAGCACCAGCAGTCGTCTGTGGCCTATGGCCAGGCTCAGATTGTCTCTACACATACCCTGCCTCTCACATACAGCCATGGACAGATGCCTGGTGAGTAGACACTACTGTTATGTCAGTTCTACTTTTAAAAACTGAGTGCTTTGTTATTTATTTCAACTCTTGATTTGCAGACCATTCCTATGTGATTGTGAACGAAGGATTTTAATGATTCATTCTTTAGTGGTCCAAATCAACTATGTGAAGTGCAGCTTGTAATGACCAAAGCCTTCTGTTTCCAGAACTGGAATAAAAATAAAAATAAAAATCATTTAATTTTTTTTCTCTCAAACTTTAGCCATTATCAAAACATTAGTATTTTTTAAATGCTATTAACTTTAAGGGATTCTCTTTTCTGTTACCTGGTTAAATTTCTAGTAGAGCTTTAGAAGGTCTGTATGTTTCTGTGTCCACTACAGTTATCTGGTATAGACAAAAAGGATTATGGGTAATTTAGTTGATGCAGCCCCATTTCCTCACTTTGTCTCACTTTGCTTCCTTGTAAAAAAAAAAAAAAAAGATGCATCCCTGCTGACCAGAGCCATCTGTCCCACCTTTAGGGAACGGGTGAATGATGGGAACCAGCATATGGAACCAAACAGAATTAGAATAAATTGTGTTGAATTTATCTTAATATAGCTGGATACCAATTTGATTAGGTCAAACATAAATTTGAAAGAGATTCATAATGGTAGTATAAGACTTTTAGATTAACTGAGACATATTCAATGGCCAACATAATATTCTCCTGATCTCTGTTGGTTTTTAGACTCCATTTTTCCTGCTATCCCTTAAAGCCGTAACTGTAATATCCATCTCTTGTATCTCACCAGTGTTCAACCCAGGCATTGTTAACATCCACATCAAACATCCCCCAGAAGCCTCAGTTCAGGTTCACCAAGTATCCCAGCTGGACAATTACTCCAACAATGGGCACCAACAACAAGGGTCCCACTCAGGCTCCTCTTCATCCAGCAGCTACAGCTACCACCACTCTGAAAGCAGCCAGAAGGTTCAGCAGCACGGCTACAACATGGTTCATCCCAACCACCATGGCTACAAGGTGCCCCATTACCAGCCCGTCGCCTCCAAGAACACCCTGGGTCGCTGCTTCCAGGAAACAGCAGCCGGTCAGGTAGACCGTCAGAGATCAGTACTACGAGTTACCGTCATGTCACACAGCAGGCAGTTTTTCACTCTTTGTCTGTGTATGTATCCTAAGAGGAAAAAAAGTTGTCACATGTTGGAGTGTAACTGTGTTTAGACTGTTTCCAGATTACCTTGATTTCAGAGAAATAATGTGAAAAACCAAGATTCACTTATTTATTTAATTTAGGGTAGTTTGATTTAAATACATGCCCGTTCTACAGGGTCTCTGCGCCTTGTCAGTCTTTGTCTCGCTATGTTTTCATCCAATTGTGATGCAAAATACGACCTCGTCAAAAAAGAAAATGATTGTTAGGCGTCTTTCTAATAATTAGTTAGAAGCGAATCAATCAGGCCACGCAAAGCGTAACTTCGTCAGATGTTTCCGTTACAAATTGCTGAGAAAAAAAAAACAAATGTAGAAATTTTCAGTTTCATGCCTCTAGTGAGGTATACATACATTCAACAGTCCATCATAATCTATTTTTACTCATCATCAGGCTGAACAGAGAATCCACATCATGAAACCACGCATCAAGCACATACATGTAACCCTCTTAAATCATAAACATAGACATGGATTACCAATTTGTCTCAGAGTTTTGATATTAATCTTGACGCTGAGTTCACACTCTTCTTCCCCACTGGAGACTGGAATTGCAAGTGGCAGCTAAAGTTTTGAAATCAGGGAACATCTCTCAAATTGAAATGATCAGAAATTGGCAAGATTCTCTGAGCGAGGGAGTATGCGCTCATTCTGCATCAAGCGCTCTCCAAAACCCCCATAACTTTTCAACGCACTGTCAGCTCCTGGATGGCGAGAACTTCTTTGGAAAATGTGTTTCCATCTCCCTTTTTGTGCATTAACTTTTTTTTTTTTTTTTTTTTTGCTAAATCCAAAAACCATCTCAAGTGAGCATAAAAACGTTTTCGGAAAGTTAGGACATTTTTCAAATTTTGCTGTTTTCCATCAATCTATTCTTATGCGAAACTTCAGCTACTGATGTTTAAAAAAAAGTTCCTTTACCAAGGACAGATCAGCAGGTTGTGGGAGAAGCCGGAAACAGTCACAACCTGTCATCTGCTAGATGACCACTTATGATAGGATGGCTGTGAGAGTCGTCATGATGTATGATCAGAGGTGGTGGCAATTTCAAACAGACCTGAAAAGAAGGACTTGTTTTCAAAATGTTCAGTTCAGGATGACCAGGCTGACAAATTTAGAAAGGCAAATCTCAAATGACTCAGGCATGAGCAGAGGAGATTAGTGAACATTTTGGACAGACGATGTTGAATGTAGAGCTGATGGAGAGGAAGAAGACGATGTGGCAGTGAAGGACGTTGGTGAATTAGAGGAAGCAGAGGTGGAAGCAGGTGATCTACAGCGGCCCCCCTAAAAGGAACAGCTGTACGAAGCAAAACATCAAGTTAGAACCTAAAAGCAAATGTCTGCATGGAGTTTGTTTCTTCCAGACTACAGCCTGGTTTGACCTTCACATACCAGACGTAGTAAAATTCTTCCACTGAAACGTGTTCCACATCTGTCAAGCCAAGGTTAGCACAGACACACCACAGCAGGTTGTTAAAATGGACATCTTTATTGTGTCACTGCCCGAGCAATACAACCTGAGTCCAGTGGATGGTACTGATATCAGGTCCTAGACAAATAAAGAACAGATTCGCTGGCTGATGTGGAAAGAAATATCACTCTGCTGGGTTTTCAAGACTTAAATAGTCATGAGCAGGTCACATTTTGTGAGGTTGTTTTTGCCATAAAGATAAAGAGTTGGTGCGGGCTGAAGAGGAGAAGCATCACAATGATTTAGAGAGGTGGAGGTTTAAATGTGTTTGACTGTAAATAATCAGGGATGGAGAGAAAGTTGAGCACAGACGCACTTTGTGCTTTTCTTTATGAGATAAAATAATAATCCATCTTCCTTCCATCTGCAGTGTGGAAAGGCTTTACCGGGTCTCACCAAGCTGGATCAATGCTGTGCAACAATTGGGACCTCCTGGGGCTTCCACAAATGCCAGAAGTGTCCAAATAAACCCTGTAAGTACAAATGTTCAAGAGTAAACTGCAAAGACCTTTTTACCTTATGTGTCCTGTTTAGCCTGTGTGTCCTGGATGTAGAGATTTTAAGTTTACAGACAAAATAAGAGATGAGAAGAAGATCCAGGTTGTAGGAGTTGAATCATTAAGCAGTTATGCAGGCTTTCCCCTGGTGTATTATAAGTGGATCACCAGGCTTTACTTGCATCTTGCAAGGTCTAAGGCTCACAAATGGTGCCATCCTCGTATGCTCTTACAATACCTGGTAGTGCACCTCTGAATTTTTGTACCTCTCTGCAGATTGAGTTACTCTGTTCGTAGTATATTTCCATATAATTTTAAAATCGGGTTAATTTTTTTTCTTCACTCAGGAAGATGGACGTGACATCGGTGACTTTATCTCCAAATTATTTCATTATTGCAGTTATTCTGGCAAAACTCAGCAAATGGCAACAATTGCAATTTCAGGAGAAGCTTTACTTCAAATGCAATTTTAGACTGTCAATTTCACAATGGGACAGAACTAATTATCCAGTTGGCCACCTCATGCTTAGTTTTCACTTCGTGGTATGACACGGGTCTTTGCAGTTCGATTTGATATTTTATCCGTTTTCAGGAGAGCATTTCTACCGCCACGCGCTACAAAAAACATTTATGTGTGTTGTTGTTGTTGCAAGTAGTGAAATTTTTCTGTCCTTCAATTAATGGAGAGTGTTGTGAGTCCCAACTCTACCGTACCATTATTAACAACTGAAGGAGGCCCAGGAATGGTGTGGTACATAAAGGTTGGTTGTATTGGCTGCTTTTACTATGGAAACAGACTGAATAGCATACCGTACCGCACCGACCTTTGCTGTTCCACTCAGAGGAAACAAGGCTTTTAATGTCTGTACGTTCTGAGAGTGTAAAACCAAAGTCAGATACCTATTTTTGTGAATACAATTTTGACCAATGAAGTTGATCCTGATTCTGGTTCCAATAATAAAAACTAAAGCACTGAAACATGCTTTATATATTAACACACAGGTTGCTCTGACCACAGGAGTTATTTCCAGAGAGGAAAGGGACCGGATGCCATGGTGGCATGTGGTGTCAGCCCTCGCCTCTCTGCTCTTTTTATAGAGTTATACAGAGTTGTGAGGGGGAGCTATGAAAGGTCCTGTCAGTCTTTTTATGTAGCAGCTAGCTATTCAACACTACTCCTTTTATAGATGGATGGAAGCTTTAAAGCCAAGGTTCACCATGTAAACCCACAAAGGCTCAATTGAAACTCCAGTAAGGGATTTTGATTAAAACTCCTTCCCTTGCAAGGTTTTAATTGAAACAGCTTGATTGCACCTGCGTTTTAATCCAGTTGTTCCATTTTAACATAAAAGGTAAAGATGCTGATAAAAACTAAAGGTTTGGTTCATAATCCTTTGTGGTTCATTACCGCAACTTGAACCAAGGATCTATTTTCCCAGGTTGGAATCATTAACTCCTGAGAAAAAGTTACCGTACTCTCAGTAGGTGAACAATTCATATTTTGCACATTTTCTTCTGATGGATATTTGAAAGAGTTTGTCTTTAGTGGTAAGTAGTTAAGCACTTTGAGATAAATACTTATTTCATGTACATACAGTGGGAGGTATTACACATCAGAGGATTTGCCTGTTGGTTTTTTCTCTGCAGGAAAGGAAAAGGTTTAAGTTCAGACATTCTTTTCCCTTTTGTTTTACAGTTGAATGTGAAACAGTCCATTGTGCCTTAGAGACATTGGTAACTGGTAGTTAACTTAGCTTTCTTGGTCAAACAAATGTTGCTTTGTTGTCTCCCACAGAACAAAGCCTCTACTTGCAGGTATTTGTGTACCAGTTCCCGCTGGTGGCCTTATCCAGCAGTGGGGAAAAGCTTGGTTTCAGTTTCGACTGCAACAGAAATGAGCTTCTCAGAGCAGCATTTGACTCACTGGAAGTTGTATTGCTTTCTGATCAATATTTACATGTGTCATTCATACCTGCCTGGTCCTATTCTAGGTTAGGATCCATCCGGTTATCATTGAGTGAGAGGTTGGGGTCTTCTATCATTTTTACAGAGATTCAATCATTCTTTGGACTATGACTTACCAAACAACCAGCACCTCTGACCGATGTGAAGGGAATGACTGAAAAAGCAGTTTTTATGCCATTCATATGCCCATTTTTCACCTCATCTTTCTAGATCTGCATAGTATTAGGAACTTCTAATATTGGAAAATGATTGTTGAATATTGCAATGATAATACCAGTTTCCTTTTTTTATCCATCCTCACAGTGTCCCCACCTCTCTTGCTCAGCTTAAAGACTTTAAAGATCTAAATGAGCTGTTGACATAAGACAGGAAACCAAAGTAGTCAAATTTACTATAAGCCAGTAAGGCAAGTGAAATTATCTGAGAATTGCTACAAATGACAACAAATGACAATCACTGTGTCTTTACTAGACTTTAAAGATGGTTTCTGTTCATTGTAGAAAGTGTGTGCAGTTCTAGAAACTCATTTAGATGCTCATAAAATATCCTAGTGTCTGGAGATTTATGAAGCTAATATTCCAGTTGCTCACTTCCGGCTCCTGCTTCCTCAGCTATCCCTCTGATAGACTGTCCTCTGGGATATAAGAGGATCAACAGTTCTCACTGCCAAGGTAAGAGCTTCACCTTTTAATTATCTTTTAGCCGTTCTAGTTGTTGACCTTTTATTTCCAACTGTGAATCTTTTGGAAAAATTTGAACAGTTTGAATGAATTCAGTGACGTTTAGTACCAAACTAGCTGCAGAAAAGACACTTTACATGTGTGTAAATTTATGGCTTCAACATGACAAACTTGGATGACTTCATATAGAACAAAATAAGACATTTTATTTCATTGTTTGTTGCTGCAGCATAAGTCTGCGTAAAATTTAAAAGGAACTGAAAGGTGCATATTTGACACCTTGTCATGGTTCTGCCTCGTCTCTTGGTACGAGGCCGCCCAAAAGCTTCAACAATAAGGTTTTGTTGAGCGCTAGGGATGAGTTAAACTTGCGCTCTGATTGTGAATTTGAAAAATCTATAGTGATATAAGTTGCAGTGCTGAAGTGATAAATTTTAAATGCCTATTTCCATAACTCTGAACTCACTTTGCTGTGGTTTCATAGGAAAAAAGCATAAAAAAATCTTCACTCTGGAAGATGAACGTAACATAAAATAAAGCAAACACATTTTTACCCAAATTCGTTTTCTCTGACCTGTTAAAAACCTGATAATATTTAGGTTACTGATGGTGTTTGACAAAATGAAATGTCATTTAAAAACAATGTGTGCATTGTTTTTATATGACATTTAAAAATGTGGCAATGTGTGCAGATAACAATGACGGTTTAGAGCTGTTTGTTTATGCACATTATAGCATAAAGATTTTACTAAATATGTTAGCTCCTAAAGGCATATAAGACCTGAAGTTGTTCAACATTTTGATAAACACCAGTAGAGTCAACTAACTCTGCATCTTAAAGATTGTTTCATTGTTCTCTGAAGTGATTGAATCTTCAAAAGAACTCCCCTCAACTAAACATGTTTTCCATTTTTACCGACTGACAGATGTGGATGAATGCCAGCTGCAGGTCGTTTGTCCTAACGGAGACTGTCTGAACACGATGGGCAGTTACATGTGCACATGTAAACCAGGCTATGCCCCCGACACCTCTCTCACCAACTGCATCCGTAAGTCCTCCAGTCTGCAACTCCAGTGGTTTCCGCTGCAGCAACCAGTAGCTGCATTTCCATAATAAATATGTGCAAATCTGGGTCTGTATTCTGTTAATGTCAAAAAACACAATTTGCCATTAAATAAGAAATTCAACTAAAATCACACGTGAATAAGCTTGTTCACATGATAGTCATTAAAATTCGTGACACCGATGGATGTGAACGGTTAAATGAGATATATTCATAACTCAGCCATGGCGCTAGCGCTCATCACGTTGGTATCTTATTTAGTCATTGGAGTGACAAGCCTGTTATTCTTGGGAGTGGCTACGTATGTGGCATTTTGGGGAAATTTCAGTCTGATTTAACAGAAGAACTATGGATTCAACACCTTAGGATGACACACAACTTTTTATGAAGTGTGATGCTGTGAGAGCTCTGGTGGAGCCAGCTGCACATTGTCTGAAAAAAACAAAAAAACAAAAACAAACCATCATCCTACTACCACTTTCTGTCATTTTCTTTTAGGTTTTTGCCAGTACTTGCATCCAGTTGTTGATCACGTGACTTGCACAATGTCCAAAAAAAAGTCTCTCTATTGCAATTTTGAGTAATACATCTAAATTAACATGGCCAAAATCCCCCACCTCATCCAGGAACAAAAACTTTCCATGGAAAACTTTTTTTTTTTCCAACATTGCTAGGTTTCTATTAAGCGAATTTATTTTTACATGTTCATTTTGCACAATTTTATGGTAAATGGAAATGCAGCTGGTGATGAACTCTAAGTTTGGCCAGTTTCCATACCCTTTGAAGTTGATATTTCCTACCACACTTTGACAACAAAACACTGTCTGATACTGACTCACTGCCAGAAACATATAGAGACAACATGGGTTTGTTTACCAAATTACAGTAAAAAAACCAAAAAGATATAAACATAATTTTGATAGTGAGCGTGTGTGTCGAGCACCAGAGCAGAGTGCGTGTGTGAGTGTGTGTGTATGAGTGCTTGTCTGTTTCAAAGATTAAGACCAAATAAAACCTTAGTTTTCATCACTCTTCTCTTTAGTATGTTTTTGAATTCCTGACTCATATTACTATTGTTTTTGTTGCATTTATTGACACAGTTAGTGATTTGCTGAGCAATCCATTTCTGTATTCATTCTTGAAACTTGGAAATCGTCAGTGGATTTAAAATTTTTCCAGCAGCACAGCTCTTTGTCTTGTAGGATGTTCCACAAAGCTGGAGGCTGAATTACCTCTTCAGCGTGTCATTAAGTTTGGCAGAGGCCTGGTAATGAGCCATTCGTTTGATTCAGGTGTGTTGGAACAGGGAACAGCAGCTGTCGAGGACTTGAGATGGCGACCCCTGCTGCATAAGATTCAGATCTGAGAACTGAGATGACTGAAAATTATTTTGTCTGGTGAAGCTTTTCTGGGCTGATTTGGTCAGACGTTTTGCTCTACATCACAACCTCTAGTGAGTTTTCTTTCTAAAGCCATTTTATAGTTATTTAAATTCCTCTGCTACTTCAAAGACTTCATTCAACATCGTAGAGCCTCTACCTTACCTACCTGTGTGTATTGTGGTTTTTTACGGGTTCATCTTTTAGATCCACCTTTAGTGTGTGTTGACTAAGCAAACACACAGTTCCAATTAAGGTCCCGGTAGAGTTTAACAAATTCAGTGTTTACATGTCTTGGTGAAACAACAGGAATGTATTTCCTAGCAAGCCTAAGTAACTGTTTGGTGTGTAGATACCATCTGGTGACTTCAAAAAGCCGCTTTTTGCTGTTGTCCTCTTAACAGTGACCTCCTGCATGCCTTGAACTCAGCCAGCATCTGTGTGTTAGTGCATGACGTATTGGCATTTTTCTTATTTTCTTCCATCTTGCAATCTTTTCTTTGTTTTGTTGACATATGTTTCTATTTTTTTTTAGCTTTGATTGTTTAGATACCAGTGATGGGTTTCTGCAAAACCACAAGATGTCATTGTGAATAACCCAGCAGTAGAATGCTTGTTTATGTGTCGGGGGTTGTGTTTTTGGATTTGTGGGCGAGAGAAGGTTTACGCTGGTGAAGGGAACTGCTTTATTTCTTCACGTTTTGTCCTCTCTCTTCAATATGTGTCTCCTACGCTTTGGTCTACCATTTCCTACACCTCCACGTTCTCCGTCCTCCTCCTGGTGCTGCTCTTCAGCCAACACACCTGCCGTCCAGGAAGAAAAGGGCGCTTGCTTCCGCTACGTCAACTCAGCGAGGCAGTGCTTACACCCAGTGTCTGCCCAGCTGAGCAAGCAGCTTTGCTGCTGCAGTGTGGGCAAAGCCTGGGGCCCTCGTTGTGATAAATGCCCCCCTCCTGGAACAGGTAAGGCTCCCAGCCTCAGAGTATTTATCGCTAAGGAGCGTTACCACTGGTCCTTCCTCCCAGCAGCTGTGTGACTTTATGACCATCACTGCTGTATGACCATTATTAATTAATAAATTAATCCAAAGTTGATTGATCTTATCGGTCGACTAACAATTAATTGATAAGCGGCCATTTTATTAAAAACCTGAGTTTTCTTTTGTGTCCACAGGGTCGACCGTCTTTCCATAAGATGAAGGGCTACATTTTTCATATTATGCTGAATTTTGTTTTAAAAACAAAGCACATTGTTATATTCTAACACATTTTTTTGAGCTGTGTTATGCTGAGTAAACAGAAAATTGCGGTTTTCTCATATTATTACACGTTGCCATATTTATAAAATCTAAGAAAACTGGAACCTCTTAGGTTGCTAAATAGAAAATTTTAAGATGAAAAGAGTAGAATATGTGGAACATTTAATTTCCCATGAACACTGGGATGTTCGTATCAACGAAGTGGAGGGAAAATTATGTAGTTCTCTGCTGGCATGTCAGTCTACAGTCAGTGGTGAGAGCGATGCTCTGTGCTGTTGGTCATGCTTTTAATTCAGATTCCTTTGTATTGTAGCGCCTCCAAGCAGGTTGTTATGGTTACTCTCTGATCAATCTTAAAGCTTCACTCACTACAGCACACAAAATCAACCGTGCTCATTGGCATCACATTTTTCTTCCCCATCATGTTAGTTATTCTGTGTTATTCCATCTGCTTTGCTCTCATATTCTCCTCCTCTTTGCAGCACATTCAGTTTGGAAGTTGCTGAATAAGCGCTGTTAAGGTGAAACTTAAAGAGTTTGTCGAGTGTTTATATTTCAAAACAGAACCGGCTGTTTCATTCTGCCGTTCTGGAAAGCTTCCATAATTATTATTTCTCTTACAGCTTGCTCTGCTTAAGGATAACGCCCTCTTTTGGATGGCGCTGCGGACGTTACTAGTTAATTGATTGGAACTAATTTTAATCTAAGAAACCATTAATTGTATGTCAATTGTATTGTATATCAGTTAATTGTATGTTGATTAATTGTTTGCATCCCTAAGACCCTGCTGCTGGCTGGACTGTTTTCCCATGTCTTTGAGGAATATACTTTTCTGTCATACATTCAAATATATGTTCATATTTTATAATTAAAAAAAAATAGAAACAAAAATATATATTTACCTCAGTCAGTTACATGTTTCTTTGCTCTGATTTTACTTTTTAATAAGTCCACAGAGTTTTCTTTTCCCTATCCCGGAAGCTTTCCCTTACTGTCTTATTGTTTTCTGGTTTTATATTTTTACTTTAATGTAAGTCTATATGATCTGCTGATTTACGGTGCGTTCACACTGCAGCCTGAAGTGACCCAATTCCAATATTTTGGCGATTACGATTTTTTTGCCGGGGCCGTTCACATTGCCAGTAAATGCTTTCTGCAGTGTGAACGGGCAAACGACCTGAAAGTGTCCCACATGCGCACTAGAGGGCGCAATAGCATCAGCGTTCTCAGTGTTCTGCCAAATGCGACCTAACATAAAAAGAAGTAGTGCTCAGTGTTTGCGGAAGTAAACATGGAGGCTAACGGTGGAACTTAGCTTACATATTTGAAGTTGTTGCCCAGCCGGAGCAACATATTAACAACTTCATCCTCATATAGTCCGTCATTGTTGTTTTTCTTCCCGCTTGCGCGTATCAGGATGCAGAATAGTGAGATTTGTTGAGAATCAGTGACGTTCAGTTTGGATGAATGCGACCTGGACATTGGGTCGCATTTGAATCGGATATGGGTCACATTCGAAAAAGAATCCGACCTGTGCTGTTCACACTGCCATGAAAAGATCGGACACAGGTCGCATTACTTAAAAAAAAAAAAAATTGGAATTGGGTCACTTCAGGCTGCAGTGTGAACGCAACCATAGTGACAGACCTGAATTCTCCCATTGGGGGATAATAAAGAATGTTTCTATTCTATTCTATTCTATTCTGTCCATGAGAGGTATGCTGCTTGACTTTTTTTTCTAGGATTTATTGCTAAATGTATCTTTTAATTATCCTAATATGTTAACAGCAGTTAAACTTTCAACATTGGTGTCATAGTTTTGAATTTGCCAATAATAGTTAACATGATGCTTTTACTTATTGAAAATAATGATGGGATGCTTTGTTGCCTGTGCTTGTGTTGTCTGTAGCCTTGTTTAAAGAAATCTGTCCCGGCGGAATGGGCTACACCGTTTTACCAAACCCTCCAGTAAACAAGCCAGTAACCGTTTTCCAGGAACCAGTTGACCTGTTACCTCTGCAACCCCTGCCAACGTCAGAGAAACCAGTGGAGGCCTTTGGGACACCAGAAGAGATTCTTCCAGGTCAGGGTTTATTCGTTTAGGATTAAAATCTGCCACGGGAATGAAAATCCAACAGCTTCATATGTTTTTGTCTCTGGCAGAGCTCTTAACATTCTGTGTGTCTGCTGTTCCAGAAGGTCTTGTCCTGTTGTCAGTCCTGACTTTTCTTTGGTCATGCATGCTTTAGTATTGCATGCATTGTTAAAACTTAAATCAGGGTATCATTCTCTTTTTATAGCAGGAACTGCTCAAGAAGGAATCTTCTTGTCATGCACACGCTGTATGGGTTGACTGGTCATGTTTCTGGAACTATTTTAGATTAAAATATGTGTTATCTGCATCCACCATTTACATATAATGACACATATGTAAATATGTCATCATATTTACCCCATTCTCTCATATTGTAGCACTCAAGTCCTTTAATTAACATGGATGTTACTGCAGTATCTCTAAGAAGCAAAATAAATCCTCACAGAACCAAGACAAGCTTTCTTCAGTTTTGGTTCACTGACCCAGAAATTTTGATTTCTAGGTCTAATACTAGACCTGGTGTTGGACCTGGTGTCATACAGCGATCTGCCTCATCTGTTTTCCAGATGGAGCACTTTAAGGTGACCAGGCAAGCTGAACTTATTTGGCAGCTCACCCTCATGCAAAATGGAAAAAGATGATTTCTGCATTTTTAGTACAGATAAAGATGCTACAGGATGGACGCTACAAGACCTATTCTGTCTTGTTTAGTGCTTTCTGTTTGTTACTATAGTACTGTGGGTTAAATACTCACTCTGGCAAATTACAACTCCGGTGTAGCATTAGAAAGTCTAATTTGGGAGTGAGAGTCTGCATGAGAGTAGGATGATGAATCCTAACAGAAACATCCCTCATATTTCATTAGGGGAAAGATTAAACTGCTTTAGCTCGGTGTGGGCTCAGTTCACACACGGCTCGGCCCAGCGGCCTGCAGGTCAGGCCTGGTGGGGGGTGAAACCTGGCTAAGAGAAGGAGACCAGCTTAAGCTGTTCCAGCCCTGGTTATGAGCCAAGTTTGGCAACCCACATGAAAAGAGAAAACTTTGCAAAGTGAACCAAAATCCTGCAAACTTTGAATGTTGTGCTGTAAGTCGCAGTCAGAAAAGGCAAGATGAGGATCTCATCCACTGAGCAGTTAGTATTATGAAAGTTATTAGCATGAAAATCATAGCCGATAGGCTTTTATTGATGCTGTAAACCTTTACAGTGCCACAGTGTGTTTTTCTCTGGTGGTTGGTTGCAACTCAACCATGTGGTAGGGGGAAGTTTTTCCTTGTCAGGGGGCTTTAAGACCCCGTTTACACTGAGCTGTTTTTTTCAGTGAAACCGTAACATTTTTGCCGTTTGTAGTTTACACGTCGCCAGTAATTGGAGTCTCACAGAACTTCTCTGAAACACTCCATGCAGATGTGTGAATGCACATGCACCGAATTAATGTCTGCAGGGTTTGCTCTGCACATGCTCGGGCACATAGTAAAAAAAATGGCGGATAGCATTGTACTATGCTGCGCAACCTGTTCAATTTAACACATATTCTGATGTGAAATATGTATGTGTTACATGGAAGTTGGTTCATCGTAAATGGAAACGTACTTTGCGATTGATCCAGATACTTCACAGACCAGTCAGGTGAAGAGTTACAGTCGCATGCTAAGCTCACGTGCCATCTAGTGCTGTGGCATGGCAACTACAGCAGAGTCAAGGTGGCTTGGCGATCTTGTCTAAACATGGAACTTTTCCCCATCAACATGTGAATATACTGACAGCGGTGTCTTGCAAAGTCTTAGTTTCAGATGACATGCAGGGCTTTTGTCATCCTTTTAAGTTAATTTTTTTTTAACATAACACTTGCTGCAGCAGCACTTCTGCTGCATTTAAATCTGAAATTGGTGAATGATCCACAACCCTGGGCAGCTGGGATTGCTTTTTTATGTTTATTCAGCAAATAAATTGTAACTTCACTGGCTAAAATATATTTGAAAAGGCTTTAATGATATTGTTACTTAATCTCGGTCTTCAAGGAGATGTTAGAATCCTTTATTTAAGTATTTCCATAAAGGACGGCTAATTTTATCAAAATATTTTAACGCAATCTCTTTAAAATACTGAGATTGTTGTCGTGGGTAATGGGGTTTGAAGGCTATTTCTGTCTTATTTGGCCTGGGATTATGAAGCTATGTTACCCTCTGTACCTTTGATTTCATGTTGAGATGTGGCACTCTGGTCATGCTTATCTACCTGTGCTTGTGCACAGTAAAGGAAACCCTGCACACCGAACTAGATATTTTCCAATAATGCCTGTCTCTCTATAAGTTGAGTCTCTATATATGTTGTATTGTTTAAAAATGTCTATGGTGGTGTGTCCTTTGTTTTTTTTTTTTCTTTATTTGATAGAAGTTGTTGAGAAAACGTCTCCTCCTGCCCCGGTGGAGATTCTCCCATCCAATGCGGGTCAGGACATCGCACCCACTCAGTTAGCTGGTCAGTTTCCTGCCTGACTGGTTTTCATGTTTTTTGATGGTTTCATATCACTGTGCAACATTTAAAAGACAAATATTGTCAAACATTATACAAATGTTAGGCCAACTGTATACCGCTGGTATTTCTTTATAATAGCAAATTGCAGTATGTTGTTTCTTCCATTCCTGTGGAAGCAATTTATATTTGCCTGTTTTTCTCAGAGGTGGATGAGTGCCAGATCAACCCTTCCATATGCGGGCAGGGGGTTTGTTACAACACAGCTGAGAGCTACATCTGCCACTGTGAAGAGGGATTCCACCTGGATGGCAGCCAAAGCACCTGCGTAGGTAAGGATGGAATGAGGGAGTTCGTCTGAAACACGTCTAGAGCTGCATGTTTTACTAGAGAGTTCAGAAGGGATCGCATGCGGAGCTCAGCAGATACATGCAGTTAAGGTTTTGTTTCTAATCAATGTGAAATCAGTCTTCTTTTTCAAAAAAAATCTCCAACAGTTTGTGAAAAAATGAATCTTTTGCATGTTTGGAGCATCCAGCTTCTTGCAAATTGCAGTGTGAAAATACCACAGAAACAAATTCAGTTCAACAAATGCAGAACAAATCATGATTGTTTGAAAAGTTTTGGTTGATGTTGGAGAAATTGCTAAGACTGATACTGAAGGTTGTCTACAGACGAAGGGTTTCTCTTTTGTCTGTGGCAAAAGACCAGGAGCCATTTCTCTATCGCTAGACAAATATTTTTTTTGTGTGTGTATTTACCCAGAATGCCCCGAAAAGCTTGACATACACACATGCATTCGAAATGGCACCAGAGTTCACTTCAATTGAACTGAGACCTAGTTTTGTAGAGACGGACCAGAGTTTGCTGTTTTGGTCCGCATCAGAATTCAGTTACACATTCACATCTCACAAAGCAACTGGACTTTCTAGGCAAATTATTCAGAGCTTGAATAAAGCAGATTAAACAGAGGTGATGTGAATGCACCCTAAAAACACACAACTCTTTTTTTCCTGAATGTATAACAATACATCTGACTGGAAGTGTCTTATTTTTGAATATCAAAATAATGAGAGAATCTTGACAATCTTTATCTGAACCAACTGAAGAATGTGTTCGGTTTATTGGTTTTGTCCAAGCTGTCATCAACCGGTTCCTTTTTATGCTTGAGGCCTGAGGTCCTTTTCATCACACGTCTAGCATTGCTTTGCTGGAGTTTACTGTCTACCTTCTTCCTGTATATCTCATTATTGTTTCCAGTCTTCATTCATTCATCAGGAATTTGCTGTCTTCCTCCCTGAAGACTCTTTTTGGTGAGGGAGTTCTTTTAGGTCACTGGTGATTCAGGGTTTGTGATTGAGGAATTTACTGACCTGATGGTCAAATTATGATGATAGATTTATGGAACAAATTGCCTCCTGATAGACGCAACCATACAAACAACCACAACTTCCAAAAAGAACAAATGTTCAGCCTAACTAAATATTTTGATATTAACAGGACTTATAAATCAGTGGAATTTTGGAAGAGACTAGCAATCAGGCTGTTACTAGTCTGTGCACCCACTGGCCTCACCACTCTTGTGTGGACATAAATACAATTCACTCTATCATTATGTGGTTTCCTGCCATTTCAGCCCAGCACTCCCTGCCCACCAAAACGACACTGAATCAGTGCTGCCTGGGCAAACTGGCCTCATGATTATTTCCTCGTAGCTGCGGTAAAATCTCATCTCCGTCTTTGTGGAGGGAGAGGGATCGCATTTAGATTTCTGTATAGAAAAATAAAAATAAATGTACAGAGCTTATTTATATGCAACCACAATATGTATTAACAGGAATAATAGAGAAAACACACTGAGAAGAATATGGTTTGAGACATAGTTGGGATCCTAGAGAGAGAAACACCGCATTGTGGTGAAACATGTGGTGCAACGTTTATTCAACTATCATGTATGCACGTGCCAACTAAAACTTCAGCTTACACTGGTTTAACCAGTGTGTGCCCCGACATTTACTAAATGAAATACAGTTTGAGGTATGTGCACTAAAAGGTGAATAATTGTTTCTCACCATTATGCAAAGTTTATTTATTGCCAGTTAGAGCCGTACCATACTGCTACATGTTAGCTGACTCTAACTATGTGCTGTTTTCGCCCTTAAGACCCCAGTTCAGAACCCTTTGCCAGCCACACCCATTTTTCTTTTTTTACCTTCAGGAGGATCTCAGACAGTATCTGCCATGTTTCAAACTTAATTATTGTTGACCTCTCCAACATTGCCTGTTCTGTTTGGGGGCACCGCGGACACTTATCCACTAGTGAATAAACAAGTTATAGAAGATTTTTTTTTTTTTGGTCCTGACAATGTTTCCAATGCAGAAACATGTGTTATACATTTGATGATGTCCAGGTACCATCTGCCAGCATCCAACTCATATCCACCATCTCATTGTAATATAAGGGTAAACCAACAGCAGGCTTGATCTTGCTGTGTCTCATCTATATATATCGCAGGGTATATTGCTCTCCTGTAAGATGATTGGACAGTCTGTCAGTATATTTCTAGAGCTGTGAATGAGGCTCTGCAGCCGGTCTGTGAAGGCATGGCCAAATTGCTTGTGAAGCCTCTGGAGAACTTTGTTTCTCTTTTGTAGACATATCTGCTATGATAATAAGGACTTCACTTTTTTTTGCCACTCACGTAATTGCATTTTCATCTCTAAGGTCCACACGGTAGTGTTTCGAACTAGTGAGCTCAAGAGGAAAGTGTTGCTTGGACATGACAATTCTGTCGTTCTCCATGTCTAAAATAGTTCCTGTTCTCTTTAGAGACATTGTGTTCAACAATAAAGGAATATCAATCACTTCAGTTTCAATGTGGCACTTTCTTTGCCCGATCTTGGCTCGAAGGTTCATTTTTTCTGTTGTAGTGTACCAGGTGACCATCTCCAGACTTGAAAGGTCTACAGCATTTTGTCAATTTGGCTTTAGCTTAATTCATTTATGCAACTATCCTGCTACTTGCTACCACTTACACATGCATGCAGTGTCAATGACAGCTGATCCCAGTGATTCGGTTTGGAAGACCTCAAAGTCTCTCATTACCTTAGTAAATAATATAATGCTACATTTATCCATATTTTCATCTTCTGTCAACTTTACTTCACTTCTCTGATGCAGGCAGTCTTTGGCCTAATGGACAAATGCCCCATATTTGTCAAATGGATTTGTACTTTGCTGAGACTGCAGCTGTCTGCTCTGAATTTGCCCGGTGGTCTTTGCTCTTAAAAAAATAAATAAATAAAACAAAACGCGGCATATCGAGTCTCACTTCCATTTCTTGCTCTGATTTTTTTTTTTCTCCAAAAATCTGCTTCAATCTGAACTTGAACTGTGTTCAAGGATTTGACAGAGCAAGCTACATATTCTGCTCCTCGAGACATGCCATGTCCAGGAGTTTACATGCCAGTGTAGCATCAAGGAGGGTAGTTGTACTTCTTCATGTGGTTGTGTCGTTGCTCAAAGTCTGTTATGTAGAACCCCATGGACATTAAACTGTATTGTTGACAGCTAGAATCCAGTACCTTACCACCATCAGCATGTGAATGCATGTGTGTGTAGGTGAATGACTGAATGTAGCGTAAAGCACTTTTGAACTCTGGACTGGATAAAGCGCTAAACAAGTACAGGCCATGTACCATTTTATGGATGTTTCCAAAGCAGTCTCTCCAGCTCTACCTTTGAGCCCCAGCGCAGACGCAAGTGTCTGCTTTTTCTTGTCCAAGTCCGTAGCAAGTCTCCAATTAGTAACTTCATTTTTCATGCTCTTTTAAGGCCCGGCTTCATCAAACTTCAGCGCTACTCTGTCATTTGAAACCGTTCTTGGCTACCATGAAAATGCCAAAAAACATGTTCTTAGTCTCGCAAAATTTATTGCATCTCTATCTTTATTGCAGGGAAAAGGTAACAAAACCTTCTCGCAGACTCTCATGATGACACATTTCCTTCCAGAGGACTTTAGCAAATTTGTGGGCTGGTCTAATTTTAGCAGTCAATTTTCCTAAGAACAAATTGATTGCTAAGGGCTGAAGAAGTTTGTTTTTTTTTCCACAGCAGAATTATTTCACAAATATAGGAGTGCTATCTCGATGAAAAGAAACTAACATTATGAACTCTTATAATTTTTTTTGCAGTTTTCTCTTGACTAATGATCATGTCTATGAAAGCTGATAACTGCACAATTTGAAACCAGCCTTAAGCCACAGCTTGAACCCAGTGTCATACTTAATGACCTTTAGAGACAGAAACCTGAAAGAAAGAGAAGGGAGAAGACGAGCAGTACAGGAGGGGAACAACAGATGACTCTATTGTGGACTAATACCTTCCACTGAGTCACAGATCCCTGGAAATATCCTGTTTGAAGATTTGATATATAAGCAATAACAACATACGCAGATCTCACAAGAAAACTGTTATTGTCACCAACAGTGTCAGAAGGATTTTCTCAGAATTGTCTCACAAAATCCCTTAACTATTGGAAAATGTGTCTGTGGTTGAGGTACAATTTTAAGTAATTTCTTGAATTGTTAGTTTTATTTGCATCTGACATA
Organism: Poecilia reticulata; assembly: GCF_904066995.2. Lineage (NCBI taxonomy): Eukaryota > Metazoa > Chordata > Actinopteri > Cyprinodontiformes > Poeciliidae > Poecilia > Poecilia reticulata. Next base: position 5,718,128 of record NC_088844.1, on the reverse strand, counting down.
GCTGTGGCTTCATGTATTGTTTTCACTAAAGCATCTCACAGATCATTTCAAGAAATGGCCAAAAGAAAAACAATAAGGAAAGCAAAAGTGACCTTAGAAATAAGTAATTTAGCAATAAAAGTAACCCTCTATCTGAAATAAACTAAAAAATAATATTTTAAGGAATTACAGTGTTTACATTTTTAAAATTAGAAAAAAGACAAATGACTCCAACCCTTAGTTAAAATTTTCCAGCTCGAGGTGATGTGGTGGCGCAGGGATTAAGCACAACCCAAGGCCTTAGTCCTGGACGTGGCCGTCACAGGTTCGATTCCCGACCTGGTGCCTTTGCTGCATGTCTTCCCCCTTCTCTTATTACCCTCTTTGTTTGGTCAGTTATCCATAAACATAAGCTTTATGTCCCCCGTGCCCTGAACAACTTTTTTTTTGCTTTTACATTTGCATGTGTCCTCAAAGGGGAACTCAGAGTGTCTGGTGAGAGGTGTCTCCTCTTCTAGCAATTATATAACTACCGTAGTCCAAATGCTAGCTTACATCTGCACTACTATTTGATCTCAAATAATTCCCTGCAGTTCAATTGGCTGCTGACCGGCAGAAGGAGGAGCTCTTCAAGAGCGCCGTTCATACAGGAGCTGAAACTGGACACAAAATCACAGCTGTCTGTCTTTCTTTTGTCTCTTCTTCACAGACATTGATGAGTGTGAAAACAGGACAGTGTGTCCTTCAGGTATTTGCTACAATGAGCCTGGAGGTTACAGCTGTGGTGCCTGTTCTCTTGGCTTTGTAGGCCAAGGAGGTCGCTGCATTGGTAAGTCTGACTCCTTATGTTCACTGATACTCTGTTATTGTAACTAATATGATGTAGGACTGCTTGATTCTTACTAAAATGTGAAGAATAGTTCCTTTGTGTGAATAACCTCAACACTGAACTGGATCAATTCTCAGATTTATATAGCTTTACATAAACGTCAAGGTGAGATAGTAAGATGGTGGCTATGTCTTGTTATCCTGAAACATAACGTTTCTGTCCATTGCGCCCTTAACAAGTTTTCTTTTTATTTTAATGCACATGCCGTCAATGGGACTGTCTGTTGAGAGGCATCTTCTGATTGCTTCTGGGAATGATATAACCAGTCCAAATGCTAACAGCATTGTATCTCAGATAATTCCCTGGAGTTTAATTGGCTGCTGAGCGGCAGAAGGAGGAGCTCTTCAAGAGCGCCATTCATACAGGAGCTGAAACTGGACACAAAATCACAGCTGTCTGCTTTTCTTTTGTCTCTTCTTCACAGACATTGATGAGTGTGAAAACAGGACAGTGTGTCCTTCAGGTATTTGCTACAATGAGCCTGGAGGTTACAGCTGTGGTGCCTGTCCTCTTGGTTTTGTAGGCCAAGGAGGTCGCTGCATTGGTAGGTCTGACACTTTGGATCAACCTACCATCGCATTGGTAGATTGATACTCTGTTATTGTAACCAACCTGGTCTAGGACGGCCTGATTCTTACTAAAATCTGAACAATAGTTCCTTAATGTGAACGTCAAAATTTCCTGTCATTGGTTAACATACCTGAGTTTAAATATTATTGCTCTCTGCTTTAGTACATAAGTTTAATATTGACCAAACATGAAATTCTTCATTTTGTGTGATTGTAGCAGAAGCTAAAACCTCAACACTGAACTGGATCAATTCTCAGATTTACATTACTTTACATAAATGTCAAGGTGAGACAGCAAGATGTAAGATTAGCCTTGTTTTAAAACAAGGCTATTCTGGACACAAAATCACAGCTGATTGAAAACAGAAATGTAAAATGTTCCACGGTCTCAGGTGCCCATTGGACAACAAATCTCAAATGTACTAGTTAAGTATGAAGAATTCTTCAAAATGTATTATTTTGTGTGATTGTAGCTGAATTTTAAACCTCAGCTTTGAACTGGATCAGTTCTCAGATTTGTCTGAATTGACTGTGTCAGAATTGGCTGCTGAAAAAGAATACTGAAAAAGCACACTGTTTATGCAATAACACATAACAACGATTAACACTTCGTTGATGATGTACAGTGCAAACCTTTGTATCTTTCCAGATGTAGACGAGTGCCATGATGAGCGGGTGTGTGTCAGAGGCCACTGCCTGAACACTGAAGGCTCGTTCCTGTGTCAGTGTGAACCCGGGTTCAGAGTGTCATCAGCTGGGGACCAGTGTGATGGTTTGTATTTATCACTCACACTTAACTGTTAATCATTCAGCATGAGTCAGGCTCTCGCTTTTATCTATTAATCAGTGGTTGATGTGCAGGTATGTCTCTCCGTATGGTAGAGCATCATTGAAATAATTTTTTTTTATATTCAGAGAGTAAAACTCATTACATAGATTTATTGCTTTCAGGATGATGTATTTTATCTACACAATAATGGAGAAGACCGCAGAAATCCACCAAAAGCTGGGCTACAATTGGTCACAGACTGCTGTAGTCAAGTATGTTATTGAAAAATCGAGTGGAAGGAAAATGTGTGGTAAAACATATATATATAAGAAACAGAAACAACCCAGCTTTGAGAAGATTACAACCCTAAACATAAAAACTGAGAGAAATAGATCGATAAAACTGAGTGAGACTTCCCAATAATTTATTATTTTCATTTCACTTTTTAAATTGAAGTGCAGAATACATTTTTTTAATGATATTGTGAAATGCAACTGTGTTCTGGATAAATTGGTCAAAAATCAAAATCTAAAATGTTTTCATAACTAATTAGTTTCTTTTTAATAGCCTGTCTAAATGTGGACAGAAACTCTCTTTACCCTTGTTCTGTGTCTTTCACTGAATTAGATAATCTAATAACTTCTTTTTACTAAAGTATACTCTGCAAACTATGGTGACTGTGATAGTTTACGGTAGATGCATGACTAGTGGCTTTTATTTCTTTTGTCTGTCTTCCTTTTTTGTTTTTAAATAACAAAAAAGGATACGTTGTTGTTATGTTATCTGGATTCAAATAACAACATGCTTATCTGAATCCAAACCTGGCATGTTAATACTTAATGCGGCAAATACACCCTCCAGTTTTACTATCCTAATCGATAAAAATAGACCAAACAAACTGACTTTTCCTCCTGTGTTTACAATCCAGATGTGGATGAGTGTCAGGAGGAGGTTTCTCCATGTGTGTCTGTGGGAGAGTGTGTCAACAACATGGGCTCCTACACCTGCACCTGCCCCGAGGGCTTCAGGCAGATCAATGGCACCAGCTGCATAGGTGACGAGTCACGCTGCTTTATGTGGTTGCTATTGTTTATGTGTTTTGAGGTTGAAGTTCCTCTTTGAACTGATGGGGCTTCAACATCTTAGCTGCTGTAAAGCTGCCAGACACCTCAGTGAAACTAGATAAAGTTATTTAAACTCCATTCTCTGCTGGCTTGGCCTGTCACTTCCCAGATGTGGACGAGTGTGTGGAGGAGGCTGAGCTCTGCTCCCCTCATGGTTCATGTCTCAACACCGAAGGCTCCTATCTGTGTGTGTGTGACAGTGGGTTCACCGCCAGCCTCCATGCGCCCTCTTGTGATGGTAAGACATCTATACATACACAAACACACCAATTGTTTGGGAAGGATAAATATGCTTAATAAATATACCTAATAAATACCATTTTAAACCGTAGGAACGGTGTGATTGTGGAACACTTTGGTTTATCCTGATGCAGAATCACATTCAGTGGGTTAAGTTACAATGTATAGAAATAACTACATATTGTTTTCTATTGTGTGCACCTACAATAAATTTTCTTTCCATTCTTTTATTAAAAATAATCATTTCTGGAATCCTGGTTGGTTTCCATACACGTGTTGTTAACTTCAGCCGCTTCGCGCAATATTTCTGTTGGATTCCAGGCACCATTGATTTATTCAGATTCAACCATTTTCAATGCCTCAGGTGCCGACAGCTCTCCAGAGCAGTTGTCAAGGCAAACAACAGCTATGTGTCACCATGTCTGCCCTGGTTTTCATCACCCTATTCTGTATCTCCATCACTCTGAGACACTCGGGGGATACGGCAGATGAGAAGAATATCAACAATTTCCTTGAGATGTGTTGCCCCAGCTTTCAGCACCGTGGAGGGAGTCCAGGGCTGTCTGTCAGAGCTGCTTCATGCTCCCTCTGTTACCTCCGAAAACCCGAGAGGAACAGGAAGAGAAGCAGACGGAAGACTTTAAGCTTGCTGTCTAGACTTGCAGGAATATTTGTTGACCTCTCTCTCGTGATTTATGCAAACTCAGACTCCAGTGAGAATGTGTGTGTGTGTGTGTGTAGCAGTCTGGGTGTATATTTTTTATGGTGGGTCCTTTAGTTATAGAGCATACCAGCATTCATTACAGTGCACTATTCCTCTTTCACTCTTAATGCTGCAGGTTTTAATGTGTCTCCAGAGGAAAGTGAGGAAAGGCAGATGTTTGGTCAGATATTTCATTCTTACACCTCATAAAATACAAAACATAAAATTGAAAGGCTAACGTTGAGGCATGTGAGGGGTGCCGTCGTTGAGCTTTTTTCTGATTCCTGCTGTTTTCAGACATTGATGAGTGCGGGCTCAACGAGACGCGCTGCGGGCCCCACGGCTACTGTGAGAACCGGCTGGGCTCCTTCCAGTGTCTCTGTGACCAAGGCTACCAGGAGTCCCAGGACGGCCACGCCTGCGAGGGTGAGTGTTTGGCTCACATCGAGTGTGTATCGCAGTGGTCCCCAAACTACGGCCCGCAGGCCACATCCGGCCCGCCTCCACATTTGGTCCGGCCCCCTGAACAATACCAGAGAGCATTCAGATTTTTGAATGCTCTCTGGTGTTGAGAGCATTCAATACCAGAATATATAGTATTTTATGGTTTATATTTAGATTTTTCTTCAACCACCAGGGGGCTCTTTAGCAGGAAGTGTGTCCTGTAAACCAGCGGTCCCCAACCTCCGGTCCGTGGACCAATTGGTACCGGGCCAATCAAGAAATAGTGAAATATTTCCGTTTTATGTATTATTTAAGTCTGGAGGATCTTTTATTTTGAAAATCCTTTAACCGGATTCTCTCGGTTACTTGCGCGCCAACATTGAGGCCACAAACAGCAAAATGAGTAAGAAACAGATCAAATGTATTTGGAAAGTTTCTTTGCGAAGGGGAAAAGGCCCAGAGAAGAGACGGGATGGATTTAACCTGGACCGGTAGGTGGCTCCGACATTACAAACCCGCTCTGCGTAACATGCGGCGACCGACTGCTAATGAGGCAATGAAGCTTCAAGCTGCTTCGCCACGTAGAGACCAAGCAGGCTGTGGATATAAGCAACACTTTGGGTGTCATTGTCTCCCATCACTCCCAGATGGGACCGTCTCATTGCAGAGAAACAAGCTCAGGGCTCCCGTTAGTCAGTGTCGTGAGTTAAAATTTTCACGAAAGTAAAATATTCGTTTTTGTGGCACATCTGTATCTTATTTTGAAGGGATATTTCAACGTTACCATAGCGACCAGAGTTGGAGCGTTTGGGCAGTGGTCGAGAGAAGAGGAGTAGAGCTTGTGAGTCTTAAGTCTGGTTTAGACGGAAAGATTTAAGAATTGTCGGCCGATTCTCCAAACCTCTGTGACCACAGAGCTGATGAAAGTACAACGGGTTCGATCGGTTCGTGTGTCCAAGGCAGGAGCAGCACACCACACCAACCGATTCCAGTCACGAACATCCCGATTCCAGAGGACAATCCAGCAAAACCCCCCAACATAGCGGGAATTTAGAATAACCAAACACGGATGACTATGTAGAAGCAATAGTGATAGTTTGTGGAGTCATTTTAAGAGATAAAAGATGTAACAAAAAGAAAAGCCAGTGGATAAAAGACGACGGGAGCAGCCGCTCTGTTTGCTGCTCTATGATTTGGAGGTGAATATGTTTTTTCATAGTTAACATTTTTAACTGAATAAACATAATAATGACCGTTAGATTTAATAATAAACATTTCCACATATCATCTCCGATATCCACCAGACTCAGTTGCTCGATATGTCAGCTGTTTGGGATTCCCCTCTGTTCTTGCGTCACCGCGCTTTCTGATTGGCTACCTGTCACATTCAGCAGGTCGTATTCTCGTTCCCAGACAGGAAAAACCCCACAGGCTGCGATAAAAACTCCAAGACAACCCAAATTGGGCATATTCAGGATTTAGCGGGAACACCAACACCGCCTCTGGAGTTCCGTGAATATTTTTTTAACCATGGGCCAACTGAATGCTTTGTGCATACTGGTAATATTTGTGTATGTGGAATATGTGCCTCTTGGCTGCTTTTCTTATTACTGCTTCTCCTGCCATCCCTGACAGATTAGGTGGATCCATGCTTTGGTAAGTCTGCAGCTGGTAATTGGTTGCAGTAAACTTTACTGAGGGGTATAAAAGTAAAGCGAGGTAAATAGAAATCCTTGCCACGTCATTAGGATTTCATTGTGAAAATCTGTGAATTTACTTTCCACTTTACTGTGACACATTGCTTTATGTTTAGTCTATCACATTAAATCCCAATAAAAGAAACTCATGGTTACGGTTCTAAAGTGACAAAATGGCTGTACTTAAAGCTGCTCTCCCTACACAGCTTTACTGCTTTCCTGTCCTGGACTCTGTATTCAGAAAGAATATCAGAAAGGATATCAGAGCAGTCGGACCATGCGGGTTAGCAGTTACAGTTTGCTTGTGTCATCTTTGGCTATAGCAGTGACTACAGATAAGATTTGGAAGCCAGAATAATGAGCATAATAATGCATCCCAGTGGAATGGAAGGACATGGAGGTCAGGCTGAAAACCAATGGTTTTGTTCAGATTTGATTTGGAGAAGCTGAAAGGCTCCATGCTGTTCCCATCTAGTTTGATTTCCTCCAGAAGGACAGCTTGTCACAACCTATTCCCAGCCACTACACACAAATACACACACACATGCACACCCGCCCACAATATCCCTACCCATACCCCAAACCATCACATACTTCTAAACCTAACCCTCATCAAAAGTCAATTCACACCTTAGTCCTAAGCCTAACCCCTAACCTAAAAACATTATTTCCCCGCATGGGGGCCAAGAAAATGTCCCCACAAGGAGCAGTGGTCCCCACAGCCCCACATTGCAGACATAAATAGGTCCCCAAAAGGATATAAAAACCTGGTACACACACATGCACGCAAACACGCACACACATGCACACTTAGTGGGCAATGCCACCAAAACACACATTTTGTTTCCAGACTTAGAATACAGTATTCGCTGCATGCCCATTTAAACACAATTGCCATCTGTTCCTTGGCACGGTTTCCTGGTCCCACCCGAGTTCAGTCCAGCCAGCTGCCAAACCGTCCCTGCACTGTGGCCCTTACACATGGAATCACTTACACACAAACACACAGACTGGAAGCCAACAGCGGTGGTGTACCACTAACCATTTAGAATGAGTGTTATTTCACTTTCTTCCTCTTTTCCAGCCCGGTCTGCTGTCTGATCAGCCAGCACCGTCTGTTTCCTCTCCGATTTCAATCTGTCCTCCCCTTTAATTGTGTCATTTCCCTCCAACCAAAGGGAACTTTACTTCTTTTTAAACAGGACTATTTAACAATGTGTCCTGTTTATCATCACCCTTGTTCTGTTTGTACTTTGCATATTTTTCTTTTTACCCTAACTATTGACCTAGGGATTACACTGAAATGAATTTACACATGACTGTTTAGGATTTTCAGTGAACTTGCTAAATCAAACATTTATTTGAACTTTGTTGCCCTGACAGATGCAGGATTAATAAAAAATAATAAAAATAAAACTTTACAAATACTGTTGTTTTACAGCTTGTAGTTAAAATAAATAAATAATAAATTGGAACTCAGAGAAAAAAAATCACACCAAACTTAACCATTCGTAGCTTTAAGTTTGAGGTAAACTTAAATCAGACTTTAGCTCTAAGATGATCATCCCACAATTCTTTGGTTCCCATAAAGACTATCAAAGGTAATTAAAAATACCAGATGAGACCAAAAATGGGCCATATAAATAATAAATTAATCTCAACCATAAATGTGAGGCTTGAGAGTTGTCACTTTCCTCATTCGCCTCATAAAGCAAACACTTAATTTAGAGTGTGCATTTATACTTCTTTTTAAGAAACATATAGACCAAAGTAAGTTTCTGGGCTCAATCCAAAATGTGTATGTGCACATAATACATGTATTATAAAGCTAAAACTATGTGTCGCCAGGAACACTGATGGTGAAACATGGTAGTGGCAGCATCATGGACAGGGAAGCGAGTCCAATTTATTGGAAGGTGGATGGAACTAAATACTGGAGTATCCTGGTTAAAAAAATAAATCTAGATTGCCTATTTGTACAATGCTTAACCTGCAACTGGCTCTGGCTGCTAAACGTCATTATTTCACATACTGTGTTATATTAAACTACCACATTTCTCAGTTCAGATTCTTCATCAAAAACTCCATGTGTGTTCTCCCACAGACGTGAATGAGTGTGAGCTCCTGAGCAGTGTGTGTGGAGAGGCCGAGTGCATGAACGTGGATGGCTCCTTCCTCTGTGTGTGTCCCAATGGTCTGGACTACAACGTCATGATTGCCAAGTGTGAACCCACTCAAACAGGTAACCCACACTGACACCCACAGCTGACAACGAGCCCACAGCACTGCTTTCATTCCAAAGACTGATCGGATTTCATTAGCTTAGAATTTCAAGCAGCATCTCATTAAGAACTGATCTATGAAAATAAGTTCTGATCCAGTGACTAAAGACAAATAATGGATTTTTAAAACTTTTTATTATAGATTCTTTCAGTTTTGTTGTCAGCTTAGACTGCCACCTCAAAGCTTGCTAAGAATACGTTTTCTTGATTCTTCCATCTTGTTCATTTTGTTCTAGACTATGTCCTGTTCTTCACAACAGACTTTCAGTTAAACTGACATATAGTTCATAAACGTAACGCCCTTCTAGCTTTAAGGTTCTACTCATCCAGACATGTTTATAAAAATCCACATATCATACAACGTAATTATGATGTGGTGCCTGAACCACCTTTACTGTGACTCCATAAGATTAAAACCTGGTCTCCTGTTCCATCACGTGGATAAAGGTAATCATTTAATTCCCAGTGAATTCCTCTGTATGCCAAAATAATCTATCGTTATCAGTGAGGCTGTCACTCTGAAAGCTACTGGAAATTATCTTAAAATATCATATGTGTGAGCATATGTTTCAAAAAGGGTGTTCCTGAAGTCTAGTCAAATTCCAGCCTGGCTGGAATTAAGCCTCACATATTAAGCAATGAATCAGTTAGTGATTAACTAAAATTATCTCAACAAATTCCATCATAGGTATTATAGTCCATTTTATTCATGGTTTTGGTTTTAAGTTTTGTTTTGTTTTTCTCCATTTTAGTTATTGTTTTTGGTTGTGATGTTGTATTTTGGATATTTAAAAAATCTTCCAGTTCCAGAGTTGATTATTCTTTATAAGATTAAAAATTATCAATATGGTGTGACTTAAAAATGGTCAATAAAAACAACAATATTATGGTTTATTACAATAACCTTAAGGACAATTTATTCTCCAGCGAGATTTGTCATCATGACAGGCCTAGTTAGAATGCTGGTAAAATCCCTCAATAAGCTTGTTTAGGCTTTAAAAATCTGTTTGAAGATCAGTTACAATTTCAGTTTATGTTTTTCTGTTGGTTTTTTTTCAGCGCCTTCAGTGGAAAGGAAGGATTGCTACTATCATCTTAGTGACGAGAACCTCTGTGAGAGTGTGCTGAGCAGCCACGTCACGCTGAAGGAGTGCTGCTGTACTCTTGGAGCCGGCTGGGGGGACAACTGTGAGGTGTACCCTTGTCCTGTTAATGGCACAGGTGAACTGGTGGATCAGAATGCCTCCAAGCCTCTCATTTCTAACCTGCGTCTCCATATAGTGTGTTGTTAAGGTTGATCAGCTTTAAAATCAAACGACAATAATCTCCCAGTTAGAAAATAGTTGGAGAACTTGGTTAGAAGTCAGTGTGAGTCCTTGGTTTCCAATAACATCTATCCATCTGTCCCCATGGAAACCCTATCCATGAAGATCTATCACAAAAGTTTTGACTGTTTTCCTCCAAATGACTGTATGTGTAGAGAGTGGGGTCCCTGCAGGAAGCAGCAGCAGTATGTAACTGTATTTATGGAAACAAGCTGCAGCAAATGGCTTTATCCTTGGATCCTCCATGTCTGCTCTCTTCTAGACCAGTTCACTGAGATGTGTCCATCCGGAAGAGGTTTTGTTCCCGCAGAAGACCTGCTATATGGAGTAATGTTCTCAAACAGTTACAAAGGTAAGACAAGTGGAAACAGTTTACCCTGATCTAATTTAAAGGCATGATATATTTTAAGGCAGGGGTCCCCAAACTTTTTCCTGTGAGGGCCATATAACTTTTCCCTTCTCTGGTGGGGGGCTGGAGTCAGTTTGTAACAGAAAGTGTTACGATTGTAGGAGTGCCTAAATGTAAAAATGTATTGTTTTCCAAAAAGCACAATCAAATAACCCTCTCTGGGTTCTTCACAGAACAAAAGTCTGGAAATAAATAATAACACTATTAATGAAATAAATAATAACCAAATGACCCTCTCTGGGTTCTTCACAGAAAAAAAAATCCAGGAAGGATTACAGTCTGTATTTTCCGAACTATGAGCCGCACCGGACAACCCCAAAGTTTTTTGTTTTTTTTAAACCAGTAAACCGCAGATATCTCTGCCGCTCCAGGTTTTCCACAACGATGCAGCAGAGGGCTGGCGGACAGCCACAATTTGAGTCCTAACAGGTCAACTGAATATCACATTTATTACGGTTGAAAAAGAAAAAGTTGCCAAGATTAAATTTAACTGAACTGATTACGGTAGTTTCCGAACGGTAACTGTAACAGTAAAAGTGCTGATCCTTCGTGTCTGATACTAGCATGTGCTAACAAAAAATGGGCGCCGTCTTCTTCTTCTTCTTCTGTTGCTTCTTCTTCTTTAGATTTCAACAGGAGCTTGCATCCATTATTGTTGCACTACTGCCATCTACTGGATCCTAATATCTATACCTCAAATTCTCCAGTATTTAAAAAAAAAAGAAGAAAAATATTATTTTTCCCCTCAATGCTATGGTTGTTGAATGATCAACAACATTCTCAAATTTCAATTCCCTATTAAAACCTAATTCTGTTTTAGTGGGCGCTTTCTTTTATTTCCAATTTTGACTTCCAATGATTCACTTCCTGCTAAAGAGCCCCCTGGTGGTTGAAGAAAAAGCCACATATTAAACGGCTTATAGTCCGGAAAATACGGTATATGAAAAAAAATCTGAATGCTCTATTGTTCAGGGGGCTGGACCAAATGTGGAGGCGGGCCGGATCCACTGTTTTAAGGTGTTATCTAGTAACGATGATTTTTATCATCAACTCTTCATTTTGTACGCATCAAGCTCCATCTTATTGTTTCTGTAGCAGTTTTTTTTTTTTTTCTCCCTACAAGCTGAATAAGTTCCACTAAATTGAAATCCTCTGCGACTGTAACGATCTGATTGGGCCTCGGTCAAGTGTGGGTGATGGGTTTCAATTTTGAGTTTTGTGATGCATATTTTTGCATGTGCAGTCAGTGAGGAGGCAGTGCCCCTTTGTGTTGAACAGACTGCTGACACAAAGAATGCTAGATCGCTAAGCACACATCTGAGAGGACTTCCTGGAAATTGGTTTTTAGTAGACAAAGCTGTTAGGTCGTGTCTACCATGCTGAACCCCACAGCGGTGCATTTCTTTAGATGGCAATAGTAGCTCAGGGAAGAGGTGGAGGAGATCCAATTTTTTTTTTTACATGTACGTCTTATACCATATTGTCATGACACAATGACAGTTTTAATAAAAGAACATATTTTTGTAAAAGTTACACACTGCAGCTTTAAGCAACAAGCAGATGGAAAGTTTGTCAAAAGTCCATCTTCGCAAACTGGAAAACAGTGGATGTTTGCTTCATGGAAGGGAACAGCGCGGCCAGGTGGGGGCAGAGTTAACTCATGGTGCTGAAGGAAGTTCTTCCCCAAGGCAGTATACATTAAACAACTGCTCCCCAGCCCTCTGCAAACCTTGTTGAGCTTTGAAAGCGTGTTTTGCTGAGAAGTTTAGATGCACAAAGATGAGTTTTTCAGAAGTGATCAAACAGACCATGTTCTGTTCTGTTTGCAGACGCAGATGAATGCAAACTGTTTGATAAGGAGGTGTGTAAAGGTGGCTACTGTGGGAACACAGAGGGAAGCTATGAGTGTTACTGCACCAGTGGACACTACTACGACCCGGTCAAGCTGGAGTGCACAGGTCAGTAAAACAGAGACGTATGCTAGAGAGTCAAACGTCTCTGATTCATCGTCTAACTAGTGAATCTGTGTCTGTCTCACCGTTCTGTAGATGTCAATGAGTGTTTGGATGAGTCTGTTTGTGATGGAGGAGAGTGTCTGAACACAGACGGCTCCTTCAACTGCTTCTGTAGACCCCCCATGGTGCTGGACCCCAACAGTAACCACTGTGTTGTGCTTCCTCAGCTGGCTGGTGAGAGTTCAGTTTTTTCATTAAAGTCTCTGTATTTCAAAACTGTTTTAGTACAAAAGAAGAAATATGTGAACAAAAAAAAAATCACATTTACCCATCTTTTAAAAACACATCAGTTCAAATAAACCAATCATAGCCTTGGGATTGATTTCTGATTCCAGACTTTGTAAAGCTCTGGTCTGCTTGTGCAGGTTGTAGACACTTCTGATGTCTGTATGCAGCAGGCTGGACAGTGATGCAGCTTAAAGCGTTGTCTTCAATCCGACTTTTACTCCGTTGATGCATACATGCATCGTAATTCTGCACCAGGAGAAGCCAGACACGTAAACAATTGACACGTAAACAAAAGGTGAAAAATATGATTATGAAAATTATGATTATGATAATCCCACCACTTTTCGACCGACTTTGCATCTAGACAGACCTCTCTACAGAAGCTGCAGTCAGTACATCACAAAAGGCTGTGCTTTCTTTTTTAGCTTCCTTTGTCTTACAATCTTATCTCAACACTAGACAATACTCTCTTGTAAAGGCACAGATGCTCCATAGCAGAATGATGTATGAAGATATGAAAAGTAAAATCTCTGGCTGAAAAGTGAAATCTATTCCCCAGCAGCTCAAAGGAAACTTAATGATTCTAATTACTAGCAACCACTAATACTAATAATTGACACTTTTTGTATTATTTGCATATGATATTCCAGTTGATAACATAATTTTACAGTTGAGTGCAAACAGAGCAAATAGGGTGTGGTTCCTTCTCGATAGTAAGACTTGCTGTATTTGTAGAGCAACAAGAGATGGAGATGGAGCATTTGGACTATCAGGGGATCTGCTGGCAGACAGTCACAGAAACCAAGATGTGCATGCGGCCCCTGGGGCCCAACAGGAAGATCACCTTCACTGAGTGCTGCTGTCGCTTCGGAGAGGCCTGGGGGATGGAGTGCGCCTTGTGTCCCCTCCGACACTCAGGTACTCGACTCAGACACACATTATTATGATGCACTTGGTATGTCACAGCTCTGCGACATACCAAGTGCATCTCCTCCTTACAAAATATTTTGACACTTAAGGTGTTTTTTTTTTTTATTCTTAACCGTGGGAAGAATAATGCTGAAGTTGACTTGCCTGTTATTTTTTACTGTTGATGTAAAGTTTTAATACAATAAGACAAAGTTTTAGTATATTTTTAAAGTCCTAATTCTGCTGAGCAATCTTGATAACTCATTAGTTGACGATTGGGACGATGGTAGAGACCTAGGTAGAAGTTCGTCATGCAGTTGCCGGTTTGATCTTCGGTTTCAGACATTGTGACTTTGGGCAAGACACTTCAGCTCCATTTTACCTGCTGGTGGCGGTAAGAGGGCCGAACAGGTGGCGCCAGCGCATGGCAGCCTGCCCTCTGTCAGTCTGCACCAGAGCAGCTGTGGCTACTATCCAATAGCTTCAGCATGTGAATAGGTGAATGACTGAATGTAGTGTGAAGTACTTTGGGACTTGATAAAGTGCTATTAAAGTACAAATCATTTTACTCCTACAGGAGGTTGGAACCTCACTTATTTCTCAGAGATTTCTTATTCTTTAGTTCTCGTATCCACAAACTGTTTTCTTCTCTCCTCAGAGGACTATGCATCCATGTGCAACATTCCTTTGGGTGGGAGGCGACAGCCTTATGGCCACGATGCCCTGGTTGCCGGTCCGGTTCATGAATATGAAGTGAGCCCAGACTACATGACGTCACCCGATGAGCAGCATGTCCACAACTTTTATGAAAACGAAGAGCGTAAGTATTTACCATTCAGACATACATTTGTTTGATCAGATGACTGAGAACCTTTATTAGAGGATTTGTCTTGGGGGAGCAGCTTCTACTGACAGACAGGATGGCAAGCTTGAATGAAATGGGGAAAAAAACCCCACAGGGAACCAAAAACCTACATGGCTAATAATGGTATCTATTTAAAAACAGTTCCATGTGCTATGAAATATCCATTTGATATTTCATCTTCACTAGTTCGATACCTGAAAAACAGAAGCAAAGTTCCAGCAATGTTGGGTAGAATTTCACATATGTAATACTCTAAAGTACTTCAAATAAAAATTACATTTTTAGAAAAGCTGTGGTTTGTATCAGGTAATGTATGTTTCCATGTTGATTATTGAAGAAAATCCATTGAGAAGGGCTCCAGCGTAATTATCTGAAAAACCGGAAAATGTAGCTTTCTTGCTCAAGTTTGGCTTATACTTAAAAAATCAGTTCTTTTACTTTTTCATGTGGAAGTCTTATTTTCCACCAATGTAGATTTAATTTGCTAGTATCTCAGATTAGTAATACTTACTTCATTTTCATAAGGATATGGTGAGGTAGAAAGATGCCTGCCTTTAATTGATTTTTAGTGATACGTTGATGTTATGATCCCTTTTCTATCTTTTTAATACGAAATAATAATAAAAAAAAGGTTTGCACATTGCAGGACTTGTTTAGTTACCACAGGAATGCTTTAAGCTGCTCCTTCTTCAAACCAGAGGAGATGACAAAACCAAGAAGCTCCAGGAGGATGTGAGGATGTTCATGTCTGGCTCTTAGTTCCCCTCAGCTGCATCCATGTAGAGCTGCTGTCCTGGCTGAGCTGTTGATGAGATGATCAGATTAGACTGATTCACCTGCCAGCATTTTTAACTCAGAGACCCAAACGCAGTGGGGTTTGGAAGCACTTTGCTGCCATCTTGTGTCACAGGAAGATGAAAGCGGAGCTTTCATCTTCCTGTGTGTAAGCATACTATAGACTGCATTTATTCATTAGTTACTCCCTTGACTCTTAAATGTTGTGATTAAGTTATATATGAACAGCACATCCTACAAAACGTTTGCTTTTTGTTATTGCATGCATTCCTGTGGAATGTTGTTGCTCTTAAAGATGACAAAGAAGGAGGAGGAGCTCCACAGCTCCTTTTACGAAAACTGGAAACACTTTTATCATCATATAGAAATGCACATTTCCCTATTGTTCATTATTTCTACCTACTTGTTGGCTCTCAATCATCCTGGACATGCAAAATCTAAAAAAGTTTTAAAAATAAAGCAGCTTAACAAGTTATAACTTAAATAACACGACTTGTATTGACAGCCATTGCAATAAATCTTATTAGGAGTAGTTATCCATTAAAACTTGTTTTATTCAGAGCCTCAATTTTTTAAGGTGTAGCAGAGATTAGTGACACTGAACCAAACTCATATCTAAACAACAGTTAAGTTTTAGTCTGACTTTTATGGGTCTCAACAGTTTGTTTATTGAGAAAAATATGCTTGATGTTCATATCAACTTGTTAGTCATTTTCGGTCCTGCAGCTTGATCACATTAAAAACTTTTTAAGCCACATTTTAGCGTTACATTTAACTGTATATTCCCCCACAAATGTGCGCTATCATCACAGCTAAAGGCAGTCCAATGAAATGTGTGATCTTTTTTTTTTTTTTTATGGTGGGAACCATATTTGTGGCCAGGCAGTGTATTCTCTAACATCAGGTCTGAGATGTTAGGATTCTGTGGTAATATCCACGTGTTAAGTTTCCAACTTTACTACTGCTGCTGTTTTCCAACGCTGATCAGATGATGTAAGGCAGGTAAGTTTATTAACGGCTCCGATCTGTACTCACACCTGGTTTAACCGGTCAGGCGTTGTGTGTGGTCCATGCTTGTGCTGCAGGTCGCTACAGCGCCTTCGAGGGTTTGCGAGCTGAGGAGTGCGGGATCCTGAACGGCTGCGAGAACGGCCGCTGCGTCCGGGTTCAGGAGGGCTACACTTGCGACTGCTTTGCAGGATTCACCCTGGACCTGTCCCGCATGGCCTGCGTCGGTAGGTGGCCGCTCGCCGTCACGTAAAAAACCCGCCGTACCTTTCCTCTGTTTCACGCCAGCACCTCTCTCTGCGTGCAGATGTGAACGAGTGCTCGGAGCTGAACAGCCGGATGTCGCTGTGCAGAAACGGGAAGTGCATCAACACAGTGGGCTCCTACCGCTGCGAGTGCCTGCCGGGCTACAAGGTCTCCGACAAACCCAACTACTGTGTGAAGACGGACAAACAGCAAACATCCACACAGTGAGAGGAGGCAGAGACCAGAAGGGCCACAAAAACCACACGCACAAGCTCATAATACTATACTTGTGAGGACATCCACTGACTACAGTCGGGCAAATGAAAAATTGTCGGCAGCAATCGAATTGTGAACATCCTGCAGCTCAGCTGACCGTCGGCGCGGAGCAGGAGGAGCACAGGGAGCAACAGTCTCCCTTTCCTTTAGCATAACCGAACCACGTTTCATTTTACTTATCACATCCCAAATATTTCTATATCATTTTTATAATGGACTGTTAGATTGTGTTGTCAACAGCGTCATATACACCAGCTGCCTTTTTTTGTCTTTATACAATTAAATTATTATGCCTGAGAGGTAAATTACTGGTCAGCTGGATAAAAGAAATTACTTTCTAGTTTCACTCTACTGGCGCAATATGTCTGACCGATGGTTCTGATTTATTTGTTTTGTTTTGCTTTAAGTGATTTTTAGTCCAGCCAGTCGATGGGATTAATGTGAGCAGTGAACTGGTCTTCCTGTTTCCAGTCACCTGCTTTGAATAATCCTTAGGAAATGTCTATATAAATACTTGTTTTGCGGCCAAAGTTACATAAATGCCTGGCGGTTATCAGAGACCCGGTCGGGTTGATTATAGGCTAATGTGTGGATTTCCTGGAAGTAAAGAGTTGAGGTGCTTTTTAGATCCGAGAAGAGTGATCAAAATCAGCTAGTCCATGACACACACACGCAAATACACACACACGCCTACACACACAAAATCGAATCCACTATATTCAACACTGTATAAAGAAAACACATTAGACAAAGATGAATTATAAAGTTACTTGATGAAGCTTATTTCTGGGAGTGAGATATGTAAAAGAAAATATGTTTGTTTATATCTTTTTTTTTTCTTGAATTTGTCTCTAAGTGGTGCTTTATGAGGCAGCAGAGGTGGATCTGCTCTTTTAGCTTCCTGACAAACCCAACATATGGTTTTATGCTGGGGGATCCTGTCGTGCTTCACAGCACTTCGAATACATCATTGAATATTTCATACCGCAAGGATTCCGGCTGTCCGTTCCACTCCTTCCTCCGACCTCTGACCTCTGGGAACTAGCTGTCATCACACCACAGCACCATCAGGCCGTTTAGCCTGGAAGTTTTTGCCTGAGCTGACGAAAGTCACTCAGCTTTGGAAAGAAGCTTTCCTCGGGCTTTTCTTTTCGATGTGTAACAGCTGTCAGATGCAATCAGACATCTGCAAAACACAGAACAAAACTCTGCTTCATGTTTTCTACAAGAGCTGCTGCTCTCTACATCTTCAAGAGACTCTAACCGTCTTTTCCTGACTCTGTTTCACTCAAAAGTCTTGCCAGGTTGCGATGCTGTTGTGGGACAGTAATGGGAGAGAAGAACCCAGTGTACATTTCTACTAAAGAGTGAAGAGAATAGGCTGTGTATTTGTAATTTGTACATGAACAAATGGCTTTTTCTGTGAATTCATAACAATGTACATTAAACCCATTGGTAATAAACCACAAATTGTTTTATTTAATGGTACTTCTTGGTCCTTTATTTCTCATCTTTAAACATTTACTGAATGTGATTATAGGCTGAGTTATACTGAATAACTCTGCCTGTCATACCCACCCCAGCTGTAAAATAAAAATGTTTACAAGTTTGAAATGTTTATTGTTTTAACTTGGAATTCTCATATTAACACAAATTTTCCTATTCTGACTTTTCTTAAAATTTTGCTCAAATTACTTGAACAGTGCAATAGTATAATCTTGTCCATCTTTGAAGTGTTCTAGGTGTTGTACTTTTGGAGGTAGAACAGTTATAGTGTGATCCAAATGCATAAAAAATACTTTATGTCCTTTATGACAAAAATCAGATAAAGGTTTCACAAATCAAGAACTTAGTTTTAAATATACGGAGAAAAAATATTCCCCATTCCCCCTAGGGGGCACGTAGAATTGCATCTTTGAAGTAACCCTGGATCCAAACTAAATATTCAGTTTATTGTCTGGGTGCAGTCCCTCTGAGAAATGAGCTTTGACCCTCGACTTATTTAAAATTCTGCAGAAAGAACGATTGAATTATAGATTCCCCAAAATAGACATCCCTTTGATGAAACTCATTTAAAAAGCTGCTAAAAACATTACTGTTCAATTTCTTGCTTCTTTATATCAACCAAGAAAAGGACTTACTGACTCCCATCATCTTGGCCTCTGGTTTTGTCTCTGCCACATCTGTTGCAACTCGTTCTTCTAGCAAAGTTCACATTACCACGGTTTTCTATTGGGACAAATCCAGTTCATAGTGTAGGTGTGTGTGTGCGTGTGAGTGCGTGTAGGTGTGTGCGTGTGTGCGTGTGTGTGTGTGTGTGTGTGTGTGTGTGTGTGCGCGTGCGTGACAGCCCCAGTACCTGTTTCCATGGTGAACTAACAGGAGCCTTTCAAACAAAGCTTTTATCTACTGTGTTTTAGTTTTGCAGGAATAAAGTTCTGAATGTGTTTCTGTGCTGAGAATCGGATTTATTCAGACTGTGTGTTTCAGTAAGATGGTCACTGAGAAATGTTGGCTGGGCTCTCCTGATCCCAGACCATGTTTCCAGTAAACTCAAAGTCTATTCATAGACTGAGTCTCTCTATGTCTCTATGTTTCACTCGCTCTCTCACTTTGCGTCTGAGCTACTACTACTACTATTATTATTATTATTATTATTATTATTATTATTACAGTTGTTGTTAGCCATTATCTGAGTGAGCCCACGTATCCTCTGATAGACCAGGATCTCAGTCTGCACGGCTGACAGTCATTCTGTTTGCCTGGATTTCTACGAGCTACGTCGTTCACACACAACTTGTTTTCTGTGCTTTTCCTTTAAATGTTAATACTTTGTGTGCTGTGTTTTCTTTGATTATGTATCTAGAAAGTAACTCTGTTCTCTTTCAGTGTCATACTTCTGAGAAAGTATCTGCTCATGCTCTCTGCTCTGTTTCTGTTTTCCATGAACAGCAGTGAGTGGTGGTTTGGAAGTAGCACAACATCAAGCTGTAGTCAGCTTTTGCTGAACGGAGTCAAAGGTCACAGTGTGACTAATCACATGTTAGGTCCAGGTTTGGTGTGGAAGAGCACCAACAGACCGAACAGCAAAACCCAAAGTAACAAACCCAACTGGACACTCACTTGACATTCCCAGCATTGCTAATGCGGCATAATGAGAAAAAAACAATACTACCAATATAAATGTTACATTTCACTTGCTGTTGCCTCTAAAGAAAAGGTGCACAATGTTTCCACTGCAGACGAGATTAAAAATGAAACAATTAAAAAACAGAAGAATTGCTCTCATGTGTGCTGTCCAGGGGAGCTTTCTGTGTTCTGCATTTAGCTTATTTCTTACAGAACCATCACAGCATCAAAGCCAGAGAGTTGGCACACCTTATTAACCTGGAATTACTGGTGTGCTCTGTACTGCCAAAGCCATTATACATTTGGTCTAATTATTCTAGCCTAGCCACTGCCTTCAGGCGCAGTTCCGCTCAGTTCTCATCTCCCTTCAGTTCTTCATCTGGGATTTCTTCCATTGAGCTCAACTCCTCCCATCGAATTTCAACCAGAGAACTGGAGGAGGAGTTGTGAACAACAGCTTTTAGAAATATAGTCTAGTTATAGTTTTATTAATGGCAGTGGAGGAAATGAACAAAGCCATGCCTTCCATGATGATCACACTTCCAAATATTGAGCAATTAAAGTCGGATCAAGAGAAATGTTTAAGGCATTTTATTGCTGGCAAAAGATGTAGTTTGGCTCAGTTCTTCTCTCTTTGCAGTGGGGAATAGTTGTTTACAGCGCAGGCTTCATAGCCGTCATCGAAGCAAAGAGTAGAATAAGAGACTGGGTTTTACCAGGCTGTAATTATTCTGATACCGTCACATAAACGTTCACACACAGATTTCTACCACTCCATCTAGGTTCATGTCAGTGGCTTTATAACGACAGCTAAATTTCACCATGGTTGTTCTTTCATTTTCATTCAAATATTGAATATGAGTACATTTCCGGAGATCTCGGTAAAACACAAGCCATTGTCTTTGTGGAACACGGTCTCACCACACTTCCAGTAGACATCTAATCAAACCTGAACCCCATGTCCAACACCGTGAGACATTTCCATAAACGAGACACCAGATTCCCGCACGGTGGCTGTGGTGCCAGCTGAATGTGTGTGAAACAATCAAAACTGGAGCTGAATTCTTTTTGTGCAGCCAGACAGCAGGATGTGCTGTCAGTGCTTTTGTTTAGGCAGACCTTTTTAGAAGCCCAGAGACAAAACAATGTGTACAACGTCATCGGAGTGGAATATAGGATGGGTTGACCCTCAACAACAATGCAGCAGTGCTCACATGGACTGGCTCCACCCTGGCTGTCGGTCATCACTCTGAGAGAAATCCAAAAACAAATCAAACGCTTGCAACACTGTGTTGCATTCACCGAACAACGTTCTCCTGAACTGTTTTTGGAATCTGCTGCAGGAAGATACAAAAGAACAAAGATGAACATGCTCACGAGCGTGTTGTGATACATTTCCTGCACAGCTTTTTTTTTTTTTTTCACTTTGCCTTGTGTGAGTACTATATTTAGCCTGGCTTAACTCAGGCAGGAAAACTAAGTTGGGAAAGAATTGAAGGAAGTCTAGTGGTCATTTAGACAAACAAAGCTCACACACAGGGCTCTGCGCTGGCTGAATACACAACATCAGTACGTGTAGCTGTACAAAACAAAGGACTTCAGATGAGAGAATCTGAGAAACCATCTGAAGAGAGGAGCTATGCTGGCCGGAGAGAGAGGTCTCCTAGTTTTAACTGTTTTAACTGTTTTTTAAGTTGTAGGTCTGAAGATAAAAAGGAAATTGGTCGACCCATGGACATCTTGAAAGGCTGCATCTATGACTTGTGTGGATAGTTCCTGGGTATAAAGTGAGGTAAGGTGCATGTGTAAAACTTCAGCAATGATTATAAGTCGCAATTAGGATTGTTTGTCTGGCTGTGAAGTTACTTACCAGCAGTTTTCTCTTGCAGTCAAAGCGACTGCTTGTCTGCAACTGAGAAAACCCCATAGTTTTATAGTTAGTCTTTTATATTGGGTTTGTTCAAATCTGCATGTTTACTGTGTTATCAGGTATTTTACCCAGACACAGTTCAATTTAGATTGAATTTGACTTTACGTCTTTTTATTCTTGATCGTTGTGTAAGTCCAGGCTTAATCTCACAGAGGCATCAGGGTTGTGTCTGTCCATTGCAGGACTTCTTCTTCTGCTGGTACATATTTATACCAGAATGACGTGACGTAGAACGTAAAGAAGATGAAAATGTGATTTAAAAGTGAATATCTCTGTCAGCCATTGAGGGAGAGGCAGGTACATGCTGGACAGGTTGCTGCTCTACCACAGGACAAACAACCACACACACAAGGGAATTTCAAGTGATCATTTGAGAGAGTATCCATATTTTTAGACAGTGGAATGGAAACTGAAGCAACATGCATGCAGAAATGCTCCTGGCTGGATTTCTACCCCAGGGCAAGGCAGCAGTGATAACAACTTGCAGCCAACAGGACAGTGACTGGACACTGACCGGTGGCCTTACATGTAACACACTGGTGTACTTTTAAGCCTCGACTGAAATCAGAGCAAAAACGTCTCACTGTTGTGGCCAGTGTGCTGCATTTAGGAAGAGCAGCACCAACTCCATTGCATCAACTAATTAGAATAATTTCTTCATTGACCTGTTAGTTGTGCACATGCATGGAGCAAACTGATAGTAATCCGACTCCACTCTCTGTTTGTGTCTAAAAGCTCTCCATTTAGTCATCAGCAGTTATCACCTTTAATAATTAACTCACCCTGGCTGCAGCAGGACTCCACTTTCCCACATGGTCCAACTACGACCTGAACCAGGTTTCTTACTGGAGTCTTGACATTTGTTGCACAATATGACATGTGAGAGAGTCTGTCGGAGACTTCTCTTAGATTAGTCAGTTGTTTTTGTTTTTTAAACACCTAAAACTCTTTTTGACCATTGATTCCAAAAAGACATGCAGTTTTTTTCTCAAATAGGAGGATGGCTCCTACAGTTGCAGTTTCTCTATTGATCAATGACATCATTATTTCTAAATGCTGAGCAGGTGAAGATGAATAAAAAAAAAGAAATGTGATTGTATCAGTGAATACATTTTACAAAACCAACTTTTAGAGCATTTTGTCTTTGTATCATTTGACTCATCGGGCCTCTGGGTTTATTACACAGCCTTCCAAATGTAGCTAAACCCACTGTGAAATCAAAATGTCACCCCTGAAAAAAATCCAACAACATGGTCGGTGTGAAGAGACACTGGAGCAAGTGGTTCCCCTTCTCTGTTCATCTGAACTTTTCCCTCAGCCGTTTGCTGCCAAAATTGATTAACAGATTCGAGTTGGTGAAAATATCAGATAACTGGGTTTCAGTTCAGTCATTGGAAAACAGATCTTCCCTTCATCCATGTAAGTTGTCAGACATATCTGACTCTGATCCCATAATTCACAGCAAAGTCAATTAGTAACACTGCTAAGAAAGTACTTGAAAATACCACCTGTTATCTTCTGTTTATATAAGATCAAGAAGGAACAGATTGGATATCCATCCATCCATCCATCCATCCATCCATCCATCCATCCATCCATCCATCCATCCATCCATCCATCCATCCATCCATCCATCCATCCATCCATCCATCCATCCATCCATCCATCCATCCATCCATCCATCCATCCATCCATCCATCCATCCATCCATTTTCTAACACACTTGTCCCTGATGGGGTCATCAGTGGTGCTGGTGTCTATCTCCAGTGGTCAACAGGTGAGAGGCGGGTTTACCCTGGACAGATTGTGAGTCCAATGCAGCAGATTAGATATATAATATTAATTTTCTATCAAGAAACAGGACTTTGATATAATTAGTCACATTGTATTTGTTTTTCACAAAACCAATCATTTTTGTGTTGGGAATTATACCCGTCTATGTGTAGATGATCCCATTTGTTCTCATTCAGAATATAGATCTAGATGTAGAGCGTATCATGAAAACATGGCTGTATCAGTCTGTGGTTCCACCGGCTGAGGAAGGAAGCTGCAGCACAGCGTGTTCTTGATGTGCGTCCTCGTCTTTGTGGGAGTGAAGAGCTGGTGCTCCAGTCCAATTAATGAAGTCTATCAGTGTGTCCCAGGTCCATTTGGCCGACATACAACAATGTGTCCTCACTCTGCAGAATGTCAAGTGGTTGCATGAAAGGCCTGATAGAGGAAGAGTACACACTGTACATGTTGTTATTGTGAATATGCGTCACACTGCTACACGTTTTGCATAAATTAATGATATGAGTCTATCAAAATCTGGCTTGCTGGTCACTTTTTATCCTGTGTCTGTTTTATTGAGTTTGATCCCAGAGAATGGGTCAGCAGAGTTCAACTTGTTTTTACCTGTAAATGTGAGACACGCTGATGTCTCAGTTGTACCTCAATCCTTTTCTGCCCCTAATCAACTCAACCCCTCCTCCACTTATGTCCCCATTTCCTGATTTCCCAACCTGTAGAGGCTCAATCTACGTAATCATGAACAAACTGAGACAAATTAAACAGATACGTAAAGAAAGTGCTTCATGATGGAAACAGATAACAACTTTTTAGCTCAGTTCCATCTGTTTTCTTGAACCTAACTTCTTTAAAGTCAGTTTGATTATTTATTGAGCCTTCTCAGTGTGCACATAGCCAGGGTTAAGATGGGGGTATCTTGCTGTTTACCTTCAGCATCAATACAATTTAACACAAGTTGGCGCAAAGTTTACGCTATGGCCCTGTCCCAATACTCGCTCTGCCACCCTGGTCCTTCAAATGCGCGATCACACCGAAGGGTTCGAGTGAAAAGTGTGTCCTAATTCTCTGGAATGGTCTTTCGCCTCGCCCCTGATTCACACTTCAGTTCAACCCGCATTCTTGCTGACATCAGCAAAGTGAATTTACCCACAATTAATCGCTTCATGCGATGTTTTGTATTAAAAGACAGAAATATGGCCGTTTTCACTGTGCAAGCTGTATTGGTCATGAATTTTTTATTTTATTTTTTTTCAAATTTAAAGCATTGAAATACTTTTAGTTTCACTCCACTGTAGAAGTGTGAAAGCGATTGAATCTTGCTATGCCTGATTGTACTCAGTAGCACCAGGTCTCAGGTCCCTCACTGCTCAGGCTCATGGAACAGCATGCATGAAAACACAATTAGCATTATCATTTACTTGTTTGTAAATCTGGGTTAAAAAAAAAAGATTTTTCAGAAGATCTTGGTCAACAACAATCTCAGACACTTTGCCTTCAGGCCATTAGCACATCGATGTTAACAGGTGTGGTTGTACTCTCTGAGAAATACACCTTTCATTAGACAAAAACACTTTTGCCTGGTGAGGACATTGGTCTTCACTGACTTCTTAAATAACAATCTGTGACGTCCAAATGGTTAAAAACTCTCTGAATTATTCATGCGTTCTGACTCTTCACTCTGGTTCACATGTTTAGGCCAGAGGCCAAAATATCTTCAGCCTCTGCATTTAATAATTTCCATTTTCTTGTCTTCCAGCTGATACTTGCACAACAATAAAGCAGCTTGCATGTACTTTTTATTACCAAAGATGATCTTTCACACTGTTGAAAGCCACTGGCCAAAGAATCTTGCTGGGTTCCATCTGGGAACATTTTTTTGTTGACGGTTCAGTTTTTTTTTCCGCTCGTTGCATCGCCCGCAACAAAATCGACTATGAGCATATTTGCAAATATCTTCAAGTAAAAGTACTACCAGATAATGTATCCAACTAGAAAATGATTTTGTAAGACTGACACTCATTTATATTAGTGACTATATAATTTAGTCAAGAGTCATAACGTGATCTATAAGCAGTTTTTAATGATAGAAAGGTGGTTCGCCCAGGGCACCCAACAGGCTAGGAGCACTGCTGGGAGGGTCATGTAATGGAAACAGTAGGCCAGTGAGGCAACTGTCATCTACAGCAAAATGTCTCCTTGAGATAATCCTAAGACACAACTTATGATCCGGTGCTAAAGGTTGCATCTCGAAGTAAAAAGTGATAAAACTCAGACACTGTTTCCACAGAGGAAACAACAGTACATGTTTAGATCTATCCCGTCTTCTTAAATCTCAAACTAGGTCCAGCCCAATTAGATAAAGTGTCTGATATTATAAGAAACACAACTTTGCTCTCTTTCCGTGGCTCTCTTTGTATGTGTGTGTGTGTGTGCGCGTGTGTGTGCGTGTGTGCGTGTGTGTGTGTGCGTGCGCGCACATGATCACATGGAAAACTGCTGCTGCTCCAGGCTGCTGTGTTTACCAACAAGAGAAGGAGGAGGTGGCGGAGGAGGTCATAGAGTGGAGTAGCTCCACCATGGGAGGCTCTTTGTGCTCGTCAGCCAGCAGCAGCCTGCAGCATGCAGCAGAGCTGGATGTATCATTAACAGGACTGATCCTTAGCCTGGACGTTTGCATAAACGTGACGGTTTAACAGGTAAGACTTGACTCTGAAGCTTTAAATGATGATCGCTGATGTGTTCTTTAAGCCTCAACAGAGTTTAGTGGAAGTTTTAAGATGATTTGACTTTAAGCTTCTGCGTGTAGCTTTACAGTGGGGTGCAAGCAACAAAACATCATGTTTATAGAGCAGAACAGTGGATGTGAGTTTATTTGTGTGAACCTCAGAACTAGTAATAGTAGATGCTCATTTCATGCTTGCCACTGGGCATTAAGTGATGCAGCTGAACCAGAGGAACCAGAGGGAGACACATGGCGACCCTCTGCCAGGGCAGAAACAGACCAAGTTGTCGCCACATCATGCTGCCGAGCCACGAAATCAGAGGCAGGAGTCAGAAGCAACACACAATATGAAACGCATGAATGTTGGAAAAGTTGCGCTGAGTGTGTGACGTTCACAACAGAGGAAATGAAAGAGAATGCTGTTAAAATAATCTCTGTGTTGTCTGTGTCACACTGTGTTCCACCACACAGAACTGTTCATTTATTCTAATCGCTGCATTAGACAATATATATATTTCAACAATATATATATTTCAGGCTGGGTTCATTTTTAACTCAAGTTAACATTTTACTGAAGAAAGACACTTCCAATGCTTTTGAAAATCCTTATCCAGTACGAGGTCGGTGTTAGTCCGAATGGACAGTTTGTGTGTCTGGATTGCTTTCCTCACATCCAGTTCAAGCACAGATTGGAGAGCCCTACTTTAATGATCATTTATAAAAAGGAACATTCACTAAACATGTTTTTGCAAATCCAAATAGATCCCAAAGAATACAAGGATGAATCATGGCCAACGTGTAGCTCCAGTACACAACCTATGTGATCTCATGTCACTGCAGGGGGCATATAGGTCCATTTTATTGCCATTTTGAAACCAAAAGTTCACATAAAATATGAAATAAGACATACATCTTTTTTCTCACTATCTAAAGTTGAATTATTTCTTGTTTTAGGTCAGCTCCATTTGCCAAAGTGATTTATATTTGCTAAATGCCAGGATATTGAGTGAGAGATTGTTAGAAAGTTTATTTGGTCATATCTTCAAAGTCAAAAAATCTACATACAGTAAACTTTTGAACTGGTAGTGTTGCTTTCCAGCTGTATGATTTGGGTCAAAATCAAAAAGGGTCAAAAAGGGTTTCCTTTCACAAAACTGTCACCATAGTGAGTTGGAGTTCTGGTCCATTCAGAAAGATAATAACAAATAAATCTCCGGTATATTCTACATAATTTTAGCTGATTTTTAACTAGAGAACTTTGGTCTGATTTAATTTCAGACCGTGAAAAATAAAAGGTTGTGCCTTTTAATTCGATGTACATATTCTGTCCAGTAGGGAGCAGTGAATCCACCAAGGCCTGGTTAAGAATGGTGATGTTAATGGTTTTGGTGCAACTCTATTTTTTGGAGATGAATAAAACAGTAACATCAAAGCATGTCTGGTACGTCTGAAGAGACATAAAAAATAAGTGAATGCCTAATAAAAGAAGCTAAAAGACTTTATAACATATAGACACAATGGGTTTCACTGATATATAGACAATAAATCAATATTAGAAATGACTCAATGGCTATGTCAACAAAATACCCAATGAAATATGAAAGGTAACAATATTGTTTAATCTTCAAGATGCAAACAGTAGATAATCAACTAATGGATATTTGCACTTCTCAGATCCTGCTTCAGATGTTTCAGGTTTTTTTAGTCTCTTTTTGTGTGTTTCCCTACAGCTTAGGCCAAGTTGTGTCGCCACCTTAAGGTCTAGTGAGGTGGGTCTGGTTGCCTCTACTGTGTCGGGACAGATTCTCATCCTCCCTACATGAGAGGGAGAAACTGTTGAATAGTTTAGACTAATTATAGATTAACATATTAATCTACATGTTAACATAGATTGACATACTTGTAAATTCTAGATAACATATTTATAAATTAACAATTAACATATTTGCATGTGTATGCTTATTTTATTTATTTATTTGCATATATTCAGTCATATTTAAATTACTTGCATATGTGTGTGTGTGTGTGGGGGGGTGTGCGTGCGTGCGTGCGTGCGTGCGTGCGTGCGTGCGTGCGTGTGTGTGTGTGTTTGTCTCTATAAATTTTATAGACAAACATAACAGAAATCAGGACAGGTGTTTTTATCAAGGCTGCCTCATCCTTAAACAATAAAAAATGTGGATGTTTTTAAGTGCACAGCTTTGAGATTTGAAATTGGATTGATTAATTCATTCAAAACATTCATTTGAAGATAAAAATGGTGGTTAAGCTTATCAGATTGTGCAGTTATTACATTAAGGACCTTCTGAGCTTTTCTTGCCATCACTTTATCTGGTTATTTTCACAAATTGAGTGACAAAGCTCTCTGGTTTCCCAGTGCACTTTGTTTATTGAGCGCTGCATGTGAAGCACCATCTGCTGGAACATGGTTTAAAACAACAGGATTTTAGTCAGAGTTTGAACAATGAATCTCACTTGTGATGTGTTTTGTCGTATCGGGGTTTGAACACGAGGGAAGGATGTGTGCTGTGATATGTGCAACCGGCGATGTTTAGTCATGTCACTGTTCTGTCACATCATCGTGTTATTTAGTATATTAAAGGATCACTGGACTGTTTGGTGGATTAAAGTTCAATACCTTTGAGTGCCTCCAAGTGTTTGAATAACTGCTATCTTAATTTTAAGTTAGATTGTGTGTTTGTCTAGACAGCAGCAGCTGCAATCAACATTTTTAATGCATATTTTGGAAGCCTTGCTTTGGAAAAGATTGATGGAGATAGCAAAATAAAAATAAAAAAAATCTTTGTGAATTTTGCGAAAACGTTTTTGCATTCACTTCAGGTGGTTCTAAATATGTACATTTTGTGGAAAATTCTCAAAACAAACCACAGAAATCTGAAAATCCAAAGACACCAGCAACAGCTGAACTACTGACAAAACAAGAGGGAATCAAACCGTCGTAATAAAAAAAAATTTGCACAAAAGTATTCTAGTTATCCAATCACATTTTCACACAAATAGACTGACCAATTGAACCTAAGTAGGCTCATGGTTGCTAGGTGGCCAGACAATATATCTAAAGGCTAGATCGTCCAATTTTATACCTGCTCTCTTCTGCGTTTTGTGTTAAATAAATCAAAGAAACGGTTTGCAGTGCTCTTAGAATACTGTCTGGGGCCACAAAATTTCAGTTGAGAAGTGAACTTCATTCAGATTTAAAATCATGCAGCTGAGTCCATCCATTATAAGTCATTATAACATTAGGTCAGAGTCAGTGGATTCTAAAGTAAAAGCCTGTTCTGAGACAAACTCCCTTTTAAAAGGAGGAAACATTCAGCAGAGCCTGGCTAGGCATTAGCAGCAGTAGAGAGACAGTAGCAAACACAGAGGCCGGGTCAGCTGTGTACTTTCCACAACACTGGAAAAACATACAGAACACATGCTGTCTGGATGTGTTTATCTGCATCAACACATTCAGATAAATAACAGGGTGTAAAGACAGCAGGGTGAGGAAAGGGGTCAGCATGTTGTCTAGAACAATGGTGCCCAAAGTCGGTCGGCACCCTGTATGGTTTAGTTTTCTCCCTGGTTTAACACTCCTGGATCAAATGATGGCTCGTTAGATGGCCTAATAAAAACATTGACAAGCTGAGGAGATTGTTACTACCACCAGGGAGGAATTAAAACATGCAGGAAACCGGCCCTCCAG
The DNA here is from genome assembly GCF_904066995.2 of Poecilia reticulata. Lineage (NCBI taxonomy): Eukaryota > Metazoa > Chordata > Actinopteri > Cyprinodontiformes > Poeciliidae > Poecilia > Poecilia reticulata. The sequence continues at coordinate 5,688,075 of NC_088844.1, read as the reverse complement.
GACCGACTTTGGGCACCACTGAATTAGAAGTAGCAGTTGAATATATTTCTGGTAGATTATTCTGTCATTTACCACTAAGTTTTGTAGACATTTTCAGTTGTGCTTCCAAAGAGGCTTTCTGTTGACACAGTGATCCTTGTTTTCTCCTCAACTTCTAGGGTTTGCCGTCTATCTGCTGTTGCCAGGAAAGCCCTGAAAGGCAGAGCGAGCTGAACTCTGCATTCCCACCACTGTGGAACTATGGGATCCTCCACTCTGGGCAAGGCGGCTTCTCTCGATGCACTGCTAGTTGAATGCATTCATGCATTTGGTGAGAGACGCACAACATCTTAGTTGATGTGAAGAACTGACGTTTTGTGATGGGCTGTTAGCGATGTCATTATTTCATGGTAGTTTACATCTTATGCTATTCTGGGACTTCTTTCTCTTCACAGATGATAACGGTGATCTCCATGCCAACCTGCTCCCTCGCACCCTGCTACTAATGCATCGCTGGTATGCTACATCCTCTGAGCTGGCAGGAAAACTACTAATGATATATCCCATCTGGCAGGACAAAAGTCCTTAAACATTTTATTTTTCTTCAAATATTATCACAAGTTATCTTTATAAAGGAGGTTTTTCCATACAACTGCCCAGAAAGAGTTTGCTTTTAGGACCAACGCACTGGTGGGCGTCAATGCACCTTTACATGTTATATGTAGTTGAGTTTAGTAAGATTACATTTTTGTACCAAAGACCAATCTGTGAACCTGCAACCAGTTTCCTTTTAGTTTATCTATTTTTGTCATAAAATCCTTAACCAAAATCTACGTACCGTGACGGCAAAGAAGACAGCTGCAGGATGACCAGGCTGAAGATTTGCTATTTCATGAGGTAAAGAAATAAACACATTTCAGACTCCAAGGAAACAATGTCCAATTCAAAATTGTCTTTAATTACATAAGTTTTACTCCACCTAATTATGTTTCCACACTTTGTATTTTTAAGACTTAAAGTCTCTCTCAATGTTTTGTGTTTTTGCAATATTTCTTACTGATTAATGTTGTAACTTTAAATAAAGTCAGAGACCTCCAGGGTTTTAGAAGAACAGCTCATTGGATGAGGGCAGTTCCGGGGCCTTTCTGCACCTTAACACCCGGTAATGTGAATGTGCACATGTAGGTTCTGGACAGTGACCTTCCCTGCAGAATTCAACCTGGATTTGGGACTGATCCAGATCACAGAGGAGTTCAGGGAGGTGGCCGCTCAGCTTGGTTGTGAAGAGCATTTTAAACTCATCGACATCTCAGCCATGTAAGACACCAAACACACACACGCACACGCACTCGCACACACCTGCACACACACCACTGTAGAATTGTTGCTTCCTGACAATAGATCTCATTACAGTTGAAATGCTTGATTATTTCCGATGCATATTTTGGATGAGAAAGTATGACTATGAACAGCAGCTCATTCTGTTACTAAAGCTTCTCTAGTCTCTTTTCTTGGACTGGGTGGTTTCATTAGGAGAATTGTTTTGATTATGATTCTTATCGGATTGACCACACGCTGCCGAGGAAAGGCATCTGATTCTTCACCCAGGATTTGTTGCGAGTTACCCAATATAGTTATGTTCGTCATTCTTGCATGAATAGCACAATGTCTCAAGTGTTCAGTGGGGCTAAAGCCTGGACTGTTCGCAGGATCTCTAATCTTCTTTTCTCTTTACAACTTTCAGTCAAACTCCACTCTGTCGAGGCAAAAATTGACATTTTGTGGGATAGAGTTCAGTCTTAAAGAGAGCAAATGTGAGATTGACGCTGGTTTCAGAATTTCATCTCCATCTTGACAGTAAACCTTGTTTTCATAGAAAGGAAAACTCCATCCTACACCATCACACCACCTCTATCAAAAAACTGTCTTGCATTGCATGGGAGGATTCAGTTTTCACTGATGTGACCCATATTCTCAACATCTGGTGCTAAAACTAGTGTATTTTAGTACTTTCAGGCTAACATCAATAAGAAACTGTTTTTTTGCCTGGTAACAAAAAGGTTAACTAACCCTCTTATGAGTTGTCTTTAGAAATGTGTATTAATGTATTTATGAGGTATGAACAGACTTTTCAACAATAAGATGTCTTGCCAAGAATAAGAGTTAAAACAATCACATTTCCTTCTGTTACATTTATATTTGCGATCTTACTATTTTACTGGAATGAAATTCCTACTGAGTAGTTTGGAATTTCCAAGTACAAAGTAGAAAAACAACACATAGAAAGCCCACTGAAGTTTGAATCTGACGTCTAAAGCTTAAAGCTGTGCACATCCTTAAGTTCAGTTCTGCACATAAAACGGAGTGAAAGCTGGAGAAAAACGGTTACAGTTTTTATGTTTTCTGTCCTGTTAAGCCATTGGCACACATTGCACCTTAGAATCTCTATTCATGAATTTATATACTTTCTATGTATGTTTAAATGCAGAAAATCAGGACAAATATTAGCAAATATAATTGATTTTGGACCCAGAACTGACTCTATTAGGAGGTTAAATGAATAATTCTCTTTAAAAAAAAAAACCCAACATGGCTGGCATAAAAGAATACTGAGTTTTATTTACATTATTAGAAAGTAATTGGACAACTATTTATTCAGCTTTTATATGTTTAGTTTACATGATTGGTTAAAACTGTGTTGGCTGTAACAACAGTCATCAATCTAATCACATGTTTGTTCATCAGCCTTGATTTTTGTCCAAATAACACAAAGCACATTTAGACTGCTTCGATATTCAAGATACGAGCTGCTCAACACCAGTAACAGTAAATTCAGATGTACAGAAAAAATACCACAACGCATTAATAACACTGAAGATTTCTGTAAATAAAATTATTTGTTTTGTTTGTTCCTTACTTCTTTCTGGCTGTAAACATTGTCTTAAATATCCCTAAACAGAACCTTCCTGCTGATTTGACTGAGTTCAGTCTGCCAGCTTATTGACCTGATCTCCTTACAGACCGTCATATGATTGGATGCGGAAGTTGACCCAAAGGAAGAAACAAGCCAAGAAAGGGAAAGCATCACTGCTGTTTGACCACTTGCAGCCTGTGGAGCTGGCAGAGCATCTCACCTTCCTGGAGTTCAAGTCTATCCGGAGGATATCGGTGGGTCAACCTGTCAGCCTTACCTGAATCCTCTTAAACTGATGGTTGACGCACAGAGATCTCTTTATACAGTCATACTGAATAAATCATTGAACAGTTATCTCAGTAACTCGGTTCACTCAGTGAAACACATTCCACACAGACTGAAGTTTTCAAGCCTTTATTTTCTGATGATTGGTTTTCAGATAACAGCTAATAAAAACATGACATTTATGATTAGAATGTTAAATGAGACCAATAAAAAAAACATTTGAAAATATTTTTGATGTGGGCTTAATGATAAATGTATTTTATGTTATTTTCAAGAAATTTTTATTTAATTTAATTTTAGTCTGACAGATTAGCCTCATCAGAACTCATATCATAATTCATAGAATGATTCTGCATTTGGCAAAACGTTATCATCTGTGGCAGTAGAAACCAACTGTAGTGCAGATATGTACTGTGTTGTATGAAGAGGACTTTAGTCAACATGTTCAACATCATGGGAAGTTGCTCACCTGTTGCAAAGGCTGGATGTTCTCAGGGGAAACTCATCATTTTCCCTCAGCTTGATTGATTACAAATGATGTCCACAATAATGGAAATATCTGGATTTAGTGAATTCAAAGTGAGAAAACTGAGACAATCTAGAATAACACTGGAATGTTTTCAGTTGAAATGTAATAGTGATGAGAGAAGACTGCTGCTTTAGAGAGTAATCCACTTTTAAGTGTACAGTACTGTACTTACACTCCTGAACAGGAAGTTGGAACATTCCAGATCACATATAAAACTTTTTCCAAATATAGAATTGTAATTAAAAAATGACAATCAAATCCTCTCACTTTATTTTTCATGTCTAGTTAATAATTGTTGCTTCATCAAATAAATGTTGCCTAGATTTCAAGAAAATAAATGACCTTTTTTTTGACCCGTACATTTTTTTGGTCCCTACATTTTCAGCAGAATCCTGTTTCTTTTAAATTTTCCTGTAATTTTACAGTAAGCAGTTAGTTTATCTTTCATTTAACTGAATATTAAAATCCACACAGAGTTAAGTTACATTGCATGGCATATAAATGAATCTTGGTAATAGTTCTCCTTTGTCCTCAGTTCACTGACTATCAGAGCTACGTGATCCATGGTTGTCTTGTGGAAAATCCGACTCTGGAGCGCTCCATCGCTCTCTTCAATGGCATCTCACAGTGGGTCCAGCTGATGGTGCTCAGCAAACTCACACCTCAGACCCGAGCAGAGGTCATCGCCAAATACATCCACGTGGCTCAGGTAACTCCTAAAATAGGCTACTCACATATACAAACTGTATTTAACACATGTTTCAAAAACAAGAAAGAATAGCTGCAGATTTTCTCTCTGTTTATTCAAAACCTTGGAACATAAACAGATTAAGATTATATCCAGAGATGCTAGAATGCAAGAATAAAAACATGTTTCAAGTAGCAACAAGCTACTGCATCATATGGCAATGATTTCTGATAACGTGATTATATTATTTAGCACATTTTATATAAGTAAGAAACTGGTCATCTTGGCATTTTTCATCATTTCATTCATTCTTTTTGTCTTGAAAAGAGCCCAATGGCAGTGGTGGGAAGAAACGAAGTACAAGTACTTCGTTACTGTACTTAAGTACAGTTTTCGTGTATCTGTACTTTACTGAAGTAGATTTAATAATGGGGACTTTCTACTTTTACTTCACTACATTTTACAGTAAGTATCTGTACTTTCTACTTCACTACATTTCTACAAAAGTGTCGCGTTACTCGTTACATCCAAGTCGCGTTGCTCTTTTCTTCCGTTAAAATGTGAAGTTCAGGGATTTAAGGTGGCGCCGTAAAATCCGAGCAATAACGTGACTTAGTGTCTGTTGTCACCCATCGGCTCCACCTTTACTCGCACTCGGAGCTCCAGACATGCGCAGTGCTTTCCTCTGAGCGGGAGGAGATGTTTGTCTATAATATAAAAGCGCTGCATAAATTGATATGGCGACATGTAAAATCAGCAGCGCTTCGCTTTCACAGACGGGGGACTTCGTCCAACTTTTAGCGTCACTTGGAAGGAAAGCTTAAAGAAAGGTAAGATCTGTGCTAGCAAAGCTAGCTGTACTGAGACACATGTTGCATCTGATGAAAAAAGGTTGTCACTCATGCGCTGAATTATTGTGTGGAGGTGTTGACTGAGGTGTCGCATATATGGAACAACGCTGTGACCAAAGTCTGCAATATAGTGATATGACATTCAGGAACGATCTGATTCTTCTGGACGGATCCTAAGGACTGAAGCCTCACTGAGAGCCGTTTATATATATATATATATATGTATATATATATATATATAGACATTCATTTAATCGCTGAATAAGTAAAAGTTGAACGTATGAACACAGAGTATGCTCATTGCTCATTGATTGATTTCGTCTCCTGTCATGGTGGCAAACATCGCAGTGGGAGGGAGGATGAAAACAGTCACGGTGCTCATTCTGCTTAGTTACTTGTTGCGCCGTTGGACAGTGTTCATAGTTGAACGTTATTTACCGTTAATTGCAATGTTTCAGTTGTGGTTTCTGACATATGCAATATGGGCAACCGCCCAGGGCGTTATTTTTCTAGGAATAGCAGGAGACCTCTGCGGATTGTAGCACAGCGATGAAAGCAAAACAGAATGAAGTGAGTTTTAATTGATACTGGTTAAATATATTTCAGCTCTAAGTATTTAATATCTAGGTGTTTTTTATGGGAATGTGGATCTTTCAGATCAATCTGAAAACCAATTTTGATAGGTAAACTTAATGTTATTGTGTCATTTAGCGCAGGGCGCTGGTCTTGGTCTTGGGTTCGGTGGTCTTGACTACAACTCTGCTACATGGCTCCTTGGTTGCATGTCCTCCACCCCGCCCGCACCTTCTTTACATCCCCTTTCAGTTAGATTTCTTTCTAAATAAATGTGACTAATGAAGTTCATGCTATGTTAGGACAGGAGACAAAATGTTTCCATCCCTGAAATTATGACTCACAGAATCACATATCTAAGTCTAAACTGTTACAGAGAATAAACAAAATAAAAACATGTTTAATCTGTGGTAGTGTTCATTAAAATGGCACATTTCTGATGTATTAAAATTAAATACGATCGGCACACTTAATGATATTAGCGATTGGGTAATGCATTCAGCGAGTACTTTTACTTTTAATACTTAAGTATTTTTAAAAGCCAGGACTTTTTTACTTTTACTTAAGTAAAATGTTAATGTGGTACTTTGACTTTTACTTAAGTACATTTTTGACTGTGTATTTGTACTTTTACTTAAGTAAATTTTTTGAGTACTTTCTCCACCACTGCCCAATGGGAATTAAGCCATGTTTAATGAAGGGGAAATTATTTACAAACTGTACTTGAATGCACCGTGAATCTTATGTAGCTAATAAGAATCTTCTGTCACTATAATAAACCAGCTGTCACTGACAAACATTTCCAACCAACTTGGTTGGTGGTGATAAATATCTCATAGCAAAACAACCAACAGAATCTCTGCCACACCAAGTCAACTCAAGTGACTTTGGGCTAAAGGAAGCAGATGAGCAGCATATCTTTTTCAGAGTTTTATTACAGACCATGGCACTGTGATCTCTGATGAACAATGTTAAAGCCAAACATCTTACCCCCCCCTCTGTTTTCTCAGAAACTGCTGCATCTTCAGAACTTCAACACTCTGATGGCGGTGGTGGGAGGTCTGAGCCACAGCTCGATTTCTCGACTAAAAGAAACTCATGCTTACCTGGCGCCAGAAGTTTTGAAGGTACTGAACATGGGCCAGGCTATGCTATTCCTCACACTGATTTCTTTGCTTACATCAATATAAGAACATCTGAGCCCCCATTAGCCTCTGCAACTGGTCTATCTATTTACCCATCTATGTCATATGAGCTGCCACAAAAATGACTGTGACTTATTCATTACATGATGCTGTTTTCCTATTGCTGTCCAAGATTTGGAGCGAGATGACAGAGCTGGTCTCTTCCAACAACAACTACTCCAACTACAGAAAGGCCTTCAATGAATGCAGAGGGTTTAAAATCCCCATCCTGGGCGTTCACCTGAAGGATCTGATCGCAGTGCACGTCATCTTTCCTGACTGGGTCGGTGACGGCACCATGGTGAACCTGGTGAAGATGCATCAGCTGTACATGACGTTCAATGAGCTGGTGTCACTACAGAGTGTGGTATCCCAAGTGGAGCCCAACATGGACCTCATTTACCTTCTGACGGTGAGGGCAGCTATTTGCTTCAGGCCTCAAATTTTATATAGCACATAGAGAATATAGGTTTCACAGTAAGCTTCATCTGAGATGATTGACTTTAGAAATGGAATCTAACACCAGGAATTATAGTTGGTTTCAAAAAGCATCATGATGTGTCAAATATCTATCAGCTCTGTCTATATTTCACTAAGCCTCTGTGTTAGGGTTTGGCCATCATTATGGTTGTTTTATGACTTTTGCCTGAACGCTCATATTTTTCAGCTTTCTCTTGACCTTTATTACACAGAAGATGAGATTTATGAGCTATCGTTGCTGAGGGAACCACGTAACCCAAAATCGCAGGTAAAGTTCTATTCAAAGTTCTATTCAGTTCTATTCTGAATTAAACACACTGTATGCTGGTAAAAGTCTGTGGCTGTTATGGTGAAATGAGGCCAGCTCACAGTGAGCAGCTGCCAAAGAAGGTTTTATTTCCATATGATATCTGTCATACTCAGACTCAATGACCCCAACCGCCCCCGAAATGTATTCGAAGTTCTGCCGGAGATGGGAGTTAAAGCTCTGTCTCACAGGGGACTCCGCCAGACGTTCCCAGCAGACCCTCACTACACGTTTGGGCCTGCCAGGTCTGACCGGCTTCCTCCCCCACCACCGGAGCCAACTCACCACCAGGTAGTGGTCAGTGGACAGCTCCGCACCTCTCTTCACTCGAGTGTCCAAGACATACGGTCGCAGATCCGTTGAAACGATGACAAAATCGATCATCGAATTGAGGCCTAGGGTGACCTGGTGCCAAGTGCACATATGAACACCCTTATGCTTGAACATGGTGTTCGTGATGGACAATCCGTGATGAGCACAGAAGTCCAACTACAGAACACCACTCGAGTTCAGATCGGGGGGACCGTTCCTCCCAACCACGCCCCTCCAGGTCTTACTGTCATTGCCCACGTGAGCGTTGAAGTCCCCCAGTAGAACAAGGGAGTCCCCAGGAGGGGCACCCCCTCTAAGGACTCCCAGAAGGATGGGTAGTCTGAACTGCTGTTCGGCCCGTAAGCACAAACAGTCAGAACCCGTGCCCCCACCCGTAGGCGGAGGGAGGCTACCCTCTCATTCACCAGGGTAAACCCCAACGTACAGGCGCCAAGATGGGGGGCAACAAGTATGCCCACTCCTGCCCGGCGCCTCTCACCGTGGGCAACTCCAGAGTGGAAGTACGTCCAGCCCCTCTCAAGGAGACTGGTTCCAGAACCAGAGTCATGCGTCAAGGTGAGGCCGACTATTTCTAGTTGGAACCTCTCAGCCTCGCACACTAGCTCCGGTTCCTTCCCCACCAGAGAGGTGACGTTCCACGTCCTAAGAGCCAGCTTCTGCAGCCGAGGATCAGACAGCCAGGGTGCCGCCCGTTACACAACGCACCCGACTCCTTTGGCCCCTCCGACAGGTGGTGAGCCCATTGGAAGGGGGACCCACGTCTCCTCTTCGGGCTGAGCCCGGCCAGGCTCCGTGGGTAAAAGCCCGGCCACCAGGTGCTCGCCATCGTGCCCCACCTCCAGGCCTGGCTCCAGAGTGGGACCCCGGTGACCCGTGTCCGGGCGAGGGAAAACCAAGTCCAATGTTATTACTCATCATAGGGGTCTGAGTGGACCATGTGCACTCAGACCCCTATGATGTGCCTCCATTGCAGAGGCGGTTTATCGGAGCTGTGGCCGCAAGGTTATTGGTGCCTGTCGCTGCGGCAACCCTCGAACCTGTTGGTGGACGCCTTCGGTGAGGGATGCTGTCAAACTGAAGAAGGAGTCCTATCAGACCTTTTTGGCCTGTGGGACTCCAGAAGCAGCTGATGGGTACCGGCAGGCGAAGTGGCATGCGGCTCGGGTGGTCGCTGAGGCAAAAACTCGGGCGTGGGAGGAATTTGGAGAGGCCATGGAGAAAGACTTCCGTACGGCTTCGAGATGATTCTGGTCCACCATCCGGCGTCTCAGGCGGGGGAAGCAGTGCAGCACCAACACTGTTTATAGTGAGGATGGTGTGCTGCTGACCTCAACTAGGGACGTTGTGGGCCGGTGGGCGGAATACTTCGAAGACCTCCTCAATCCCACCAACATGCCTTCTGTTGAGGAAGCTGAGCCTGGGGACTCTGGGTTGGGCTCTCCAATCTCTGGGGACGAGGTCGCCGAGGTGGTCTAAAAGCTCCTCAGTGGCAGGGCCCCGGGGGTGGATGAGATCCGTCCGGAGTTCCTTAAGGCTCTGGATGTTGTAGGGTTGTGTTGGCTCACACGACTCTGCAATATCGCATGGACATCGGGGGCAGTTCCCCTGGATTGGCAGACTGGGGTGGTGGTCCCCCTGTTCAAAAAGGGGGACTGGAGGGTGTGCTCCAATTATGGGGGGGTCACACTCTTAAGCCTCCCTGGTAAGGTCTATTCAGGGTCCTGGAGAGGAGGGTCCGTCGGATAGTCGAACCTCAGATTCAGGAAAAGAGCAGTGTGGTTTTCGTCCTGGTCGTGGAACACTGGACCAGCTCTACACCCTCAGCAGGGTCCTGGAGGGTGCATGGGAGTTCGCCCAACCAGTCTACATGTGTTTTGTGGACTTGGAGAAGGTTTTCGACCGTGTTCCCAGGGGGGACTTGTGCGGGGTTCTCCGGGAGTATGGGGTACCGGGCCCTTTGATACGGGTTGTCAGGTCCCTGTATGACCGGTATCAGAGTCTGGTCTGCACTGCCGGCAGTAAGTCGGGCTCGTTTCCGGTGAGAGTTGGACTTCGCCAAGGCTGCCCTTTGTCATCGATTCTGTTCATTACTTTCATGGACAGAATTTCTGCAGATCGTGATCTGCAGCTCTCGCTGGAATGGTTCGCAGCCGCGTGTTAAGCAGCCGGGATGAGGCTCAGTGCCTCCAAATCCGAGGCCATGGTTTTGAGCCAGAAAAGGGTAGAGTGCCTTCTCTGGGTCAGGGGGGTTGTCCTGCCTCAAGTGGAGGAGTTTAAGTATCTGGGGATCTTGTTCACGAATGAGGGAAGAAGGGAGCAGGAGATCGACAGGCGGATTGGGGCAGCGTCTGCCGTGAAGCGGGCGCTGTACCCGTCTGTCGTGGTGAAGAGAGAGCTGAATAAAAAAACGAAGCTCTCGATCTACGTTCCCACCCTCATCTATGGTCATAAGCTTTGGATCATGACCGAAAGAACGAGATCCCGGACACAAGCGGCCGAAATGGGTTTCCTTCGCAGGGTGGCTGGGCTCTCCCTTAGAGAGGGGGTGAGAAGCTCGGTCATCCAACTGGCTCCTCCACGTCGAGAGGAGCCAGTTGAGGTGCCTCGAGCATCTGGTCAGGATTCCTCCTGGACGCCTCCCTGGTGAGGTGTTCCGGGCACGTCCCACTGGGAGGAGGCCTCGGGGAAGACCTAGGACATGCTGGAGGGACTATGTCTCTCGGCTGGCCTGGGAACGCCTTGAGATTCCCCCCGAGGAGCTGGAAGGAGTGGCTGGGGAGAGGGAAGTCTGGGCCTCCCTTCTGAAGCTGCTGCCCCCGCGACCCGACCCTGGATAGGTGGCAGAAAATGGATGGATGTATCTGTCATATTCAAATAGTTCTTCCTGATTATCTATCGTCTATTGTGAACATGCATTGACATGTAACTAAACTGTTCTGTGAGTTTTCTCATATTTAGATTATTGGCAACCTTTAATTTTATGACCAAGTGATATTAGCATTTTGGAGCACCAGAGAACTTGAATCTTTTAGAAAATTTCAGAAAGGAGTTTAGATTAGTGGTTGTCAAACTCCACGTCTGCAAGGGCTAGTCGCCTGAAACCTTTAGATGTGTCCCTGGTCCAACATACCAGAATCAAATGGTTAATTTCCTCCTCAGCATGCAGTCGTCCTTCATGCTACAAATCCAAGTATTTTATTTTGGTGTGTTAAAAAAAAAAAAAAAAAAAAAATATATATATATATATATAAAGGTTGTCCAACACTGGTGCTTGAGGGGTGGATATTAACACCCCTAGCAAGAGGGTTTTCCACTCTCAAAGTCTTGGAATCATAACCAAAGATTGTCAAAATATGATTGGAAAATAAACTTATAAATAAATATTATGAGTTGAATGAAATTATACTGACTCTCTCTTCTCAGCCTACATCTCCAACTACTCCCAACAAACCCTTAGCCCCACTGGACTGGGCCTCTGGGGTTACCAGCAAACCAGATCCTTCTGTGGTCAGTAAACACATTCGCAAACTAGTAGAGGCGAGTAACTCTTCCAATTTCTAATAATGCCTTCAAACAAAAACAAAGATAATTGACATTGTGTGATGTTACATGATTTCATATGACATTAATTACTTGTTTTCCTTCAAATAGTCTGTTTTCAGGAATTATGACCATGACCATGATGGCTATATATCACAAGAAGACTTTGAGAGTATTGCAGCTAATTTCCCATTTCTGGACTCATTCTGCGTTTTGGATAAAGATCAGTGAGTGTGAAAAACAACTTTGATGCATCTTTCTTCTGTCATAGCAAATCCATTTCCCTAATTTAGGAACGATTTGGTGGATTGTGGAAAACGTGTAACGATTAGTCTATGGTTTACTTAGAGTCTGCAGTAATGCTCAAGGAAGATCAACGGTTTGCTTTTTAAAAATGACTTCATGACTGGGATTCCATTCAGAGCTGAAAATTAGTTTGCATCCCCTCATCACTAAACTCAAAGTAATGTACATTTTGGGTGATTAAACAATTTGTCTGAGACATTCTTCTTTCAGGAAATGCCATATTTGATGTGTGTTTGCGATCACTTACTAACTGGTACACTCAGCTGGATTGAAGGTTTACTCATCAGACACAAGCTTCAGATAGAAACTAGACAGAATGGGAACAGCCCAGAAATCACAAAGGCACAGCCCTATCACAAGCTAGCATATTTGGTGTAAGTTTAACATCAACATAAACTAACAGGATGTTTGTTTATGTCAATATCAGGCTTTCAAATCTTATAGGTACGATAGCATCTTGCTGAGGGTCTGAACAAAGATGGATGACTATAACAAAATATTTAAATTTGAATCACCAGAACAATGACTCCAATGACGACTGCGGTGTGACTCGTGTTTTCACTGCCAAGTGAACACAAAGAGTGTAAACCATGGAGGAGGTTTGCAGCCTGAAATCCACAGACAGATACAATCAATGTTTAAACAGATTTGAAAAGGACATACGAACTCTAAGGTTATGGTGACTGGAAAGTGCATAGAGTAACATACACATAGGCTACCTGTCCATCTTAGTTAGCAGATAAAAGGTAGATTAGGTAAGAAAATGTTGTTAGTTCGTCAACAGTAAATATCACTGATATTTATTTTAGTATTACACAGAGGTGGGAAGAGTACTCAAAAATTGTAATTGAGTGATAGTTGCAGTGTGCTTATATTGTTTATAAGTTAGGAGGATGGGAGAGTTGGTTATGTTTGTGGCTTGTTTATTGTTGTCATAGCAACTGCTTGACAAGAGGGCTGTCGGTTACAAGGTTCACGGACATGGACATTACATGAGAACTACGCACTAATGTGCACAAAATCTTTTTGTACTGTGGGAGGAAGCCGGAGTACCTGGAGAGAACCCACTCATGCACATGGAGAACATGCAAATCCCATGCATAAAGAACTCAAGCCAGGATTCAAACCCAAGACTTTCTTGCTGCAGGCAATAGTGCTACCAGCGGTGCCACTGTGCAGCCCTGATGTTTTATTTTTGATATTTTATTCATGAAATTTATTTTTTATTGACACCTAAAGAGAATTTAGAGACCAGTTGGCCTAACAGTCATGAATTCAGACTGAAATCAACTAAATGGAAGCAATTTTAGACAGGCTGTTTTTTGACAGGCTTCAAAGGAGCGCAGTTGTTGTTTTGATGTCCATCATGGCGGAGTGGACAGATTTCTGAAGAGCCAGATGTCATGTGCTAAGGGTCAATACATAGTTCCCAACAGTCTGAACAGGAAGTGATTGGTGCCATTTTAGCAGGCAAGCGTATGTACAAAGAATAGTGGGCTCATGGCTCCAAGACCAATAAAAAGAAAGTATGTGGGCACTCTTGACCAATGTGTGAGAAAAAGATACAAGAACAAAATGGCTGCTGTCGGGATCGATCTGTATGTTGAGACTGAGAAGGAAAATATGTCAGACAAGCTGCCTCTGATCTCCTACATCATTATAGTTAACTCGCGTATCGTCTCCAATAACAGAAAAAAGTTGCTGTGAATTTGTTGCTCATCATTGACACTAAATTTGATTAACACCAAATTTGTTTAGTTTTCTAAAAGTAAATAATTGTGAATAACTGCACAAATATTGATAAGGAATTGCCAGCATTAGAATTTATTTATTACACATTCTTTGATATCTTGTGTTGATCTGTGATGTTTTGTAAATAGTTGCATGCAAACAAATGAGGGGTTGCCTTCATTTTCTTGTTAATAATTTTATAAAACTGTGTTGCTTGCAATATTTCTACATAAATTTTAAAAATGTGCAGTATACACCGGCATTCTAAATGATGAAAGCAATATTGACCATGTCTATTGGGAAATATAAAGATAAAATATAAATTTGCCAAAATTAACCATATGTACCCCAAAGGGTTAAAGTTGCAAATCATGTGGAAAAGTTGTAGTTCAGATTTGGTAAGGCCAAACCTGAACTCTTTGGAGGTCATTATAACTCCAAGCCAAAAGTGAAGCAGGTTGGAACGTCATGGTGCGGGCCACCTTACAGCCTGGCTGACTGTTTATTAATGAAGGAAAATTATTGGATAAATGTACTGAGACATTCTTGATGAACAACTGTGGATTTTCATGCTAGGTGGTAGTTCCAAAACGAAAAAGAAAATTGAGAAAGGTAGCCAAAGTACTAGAATGTTCTCTTCAAATACATTTCTAAATCTATGGGAAAGCAACAGAGCTGAATATTAGAATTCATGGGGAAAAACAAAACTCTTATACCTTTCATAAACTTCATGAATTGCAGTAATCATGTTCGATAACTCTATTTTAAAAATAAAAGACTCCCTGCCCCCAAAACAATGAATATTTATCAATTAAAAAGCCGCAAAGTTTATGGCATCACTGCCATGAATTTTGTCCATGACTAAAAGATCTCCAGCTGAGCTGATGCTCCTGTTTCCTCCTCCTTGTCTTCCTCAGAGATGGATTGATCAGCAAGGATGAGATGGTTGCGTATTTCCTCCGGGCCAACCCTCTGCTCCAATGTAAGATGGGACCAGGATTCATTCACAACTTTCAGGAGATGACCTATCTGAAGCCAACCTTCTGTGAACATTGTGCCGGATTTGTACGTATTTCAACAGTTGCTGGATGTGTCAGAAGTGAATTATGTCGATTGATGCCAAACATGCTGAATGTATTAAAACATAATGTCATCTTTTACTTTGGAATTACTAAATTACAGAAAACCAGGTATATATATATATATAATATATAAATAACAGCTTATAAAAATGCAAAAAAGGTGAAGCAGGTGAGAAGCCTGTTGAAGTGACAGGTAGGTTCTCTTATAAGTCCCGATTCCAGCAGTGTTTGTTCACAGACGTTGCTTGAAGGGAAGCGTAAACCACCAGAGGGCATAAGCAGAACCTCTGGCGTCCAGTAGGTGGCAGACGGATTACAGGCACAGGATAACACTTGGGTGCTGCTCATCAATGCTTCTGTAATAAGGGCAAAAACTGTGGAGATGAAGACTGATCATCTTATTAACCCAGGTTTGAGGATGGATGGATGGAATCTATCACATTATGAGAACAGTTTTGCATATTTGTGAGTTCTTTGGATCCTAAATTAGAGAATTTGACATTTCACCAGAGTACCACACTCTGTGTAAGAAATGAGGCGTTCTTCTGGGCCCCCTGGTGGCCTGTTTGTCCTAAGCAGCTTGTCAGTCCGCTTGTGTTTTCTAACGCCTGTTCTGGGCTCCCAACAATTGGCATGAAACCCAGTAGACTACTGGGACTGTTTTCTCTGTCCATTATGTAACATTTTCATCTTCTCCTTCCACATGTGCAGCTCTGGGGAATCATCAAACAGGGATACAAGTGCAGAGGTGTGTCTGCTGCTTTATTCTGAGAGTGACTTTCATGGATATGAATTCACTTGTTTGTGTCTCCTCTCTGTTTGTTTTTTGACACCACATTTATTAGCAGTAGCTATAATTATTATTATTATTATTTTTATTGATGCTGCTTCAATACCGCAGTGATGATTTGAGCCAATAAATGTGTTTGCTTTGCAGACTGTGGAGTTAACTGTCATAAACAATGTCGGGAACTGCTGGTTCTGGCCTGCAGGAAGCTGATTCGCTCAGGCTCTCTAAGCAGTGGCTCTCCAGCCAGGCTGACCCACAGTTCTCTGCCCAACAGCCCAACGCTGCCCACCTGTAAAGGTTGTTTTCAGATACTGTTACTCATAAGCAATATTCTGGTGTTATCAACATTTGGCTGAATGTTGTCATGAGTTAGCCTTTTCATAAGAGTAAATAAATGTAAGTATGCAGTAGTGGTACACTGGTAAATCAGCCCCATTGTTCTTAATTTTGCGTGATCGGCCGATACATGTGAAGCCAATATTATCTACTGATCTTATCTTATCTGCGAAGGTCTAAAAATGAGCCACTGTCCTCTTTTGCTCTGCCAAGAGAGAAGTTTGACCTTCAGCCCCACCCAACAGGTCATGTCTGCAGGTTTGCAGTTGCCAATAATCACCCCTCTGCCTCACTCTGTTACCAACTCAATGACTTTCTTGCTATATTCAGCAACATTTCAGACAAAAAAAATAAAATCAGTATCAATTTAGCAGGTCAGGATTTTCAAAGATCATAATCGGTAATCGGCAATCAGCGTGAAAACTGCAATCGGTGCACTCCCAGTCCTTAGTAACAGCTTATTGTATTCAGTATTAAGTTACGGAACATTGAGGTACTGGACTTTAAGTCAGTAGAAATAGAAACACTGTGGCAAAACCATCTCTCTGTTATTTTTGTTCAGTTTGTGTTCAAATTTAATGTGCAACTGGGAAATCTATTTCTCTTTGTAAAGCTGAGATATCTACTTTTTATCATTTGCATGATAAAAGTTGAGTTTTGGTTTAGATGTAAAGAAAATAGTTGTTTATTGCCTTTCAAAAACCCATCAACAGTTATTTGATGTTTTAAATAGGGCTTTCAATCAATTAAAATATTGTCCACAGGATTCATGGTTAACTTTCCATTTCTTGAAATTGTATTAGATGTTTTTAAAAATGTAATGTACCTTAACACATTTTTTTTGTTATATGATATTCTTAGCATTGGTGTAGATAAATATGCTTATTTCATGCAAAAATATGTTTACTATAATTGCAACAACACCAAACACGACAAATATTATCAAAAATATTTCACAAAAAAATCAATAATGGTACCAGATTCTCTAAAAAATTGCCAGAGCTACTAGGAAAGTAAACAAAACGCAATGTATGAAATGTAACAACGGGGAATGTAATACAGAACTAGGACTCTTCCTTTAAAGTGTTGTTAAAATTAAACTTATGTTTGTGCCGTTTTCACATGTTGTTTATTTGATGCAGCCCCAAAAAACAAGAAGAAGATCTGACTTTCAAACGAAAAATCTAATAATCATGACGGGTTTTTCTGAGAAAGTTTCATTTGGAAATTATTAAAACCAAAAAAGTTTAATTAGTTTACAGATTATTTCACATTAGCAAACCTTTAACACTTTTGATTGTCTTTCAAAGTATAGGATGCAGTGACAGATGTAATAGGCTGAACATGGGATAACTCCTCATGTCTTTGTTGTTTTTATATTTATCATTTTTCATTTGCTTACATAAGTTAAGAGTTACTTCAGTTGTGAATATTGGCACTGAGTGGCGCTCTCAGCTGCTCCAATCGCAGCGCTCAAACAGTGCAGAGGACTGATGGTGGTCTGCATTACAAACCACCATCCAGGAGGAGGAGTTTTCAAATATGACTTTTTATAAAACTAGAAATTAGCTGAAACAGAGAAGGAAGTAATGCTCAAACTACAGCGCAGGCTGGGACCAAAGCTATGGAGGCTTGGGTGTTAACTGCCGTTAAAAAATGACCTAATTTAAAGTTATTTGCCTTTGCATTAACTTTGACAGTCCTAGTTTTAAAATACAGCTGGTCTATTCTATGCAGTACAGAACAGATCACAGTTCCATTCATTTAAATGAAGTGGACTCACATCTTAAGCTGTGCAGATTTGGACAGTGTCATTGTTCATCATCAATTTAAAGCTGTGTGGCACGCTGTTGCTGTACATTGTTTTTGAACAGAACATTTTATTTATTACATTTTATGTGTTCCTTTTAGCCATTCACTCATTCTCGTGGCTTGCTTTTATTTGGCAAGAACTAATTCACATATTTCCCGTTGTGTTCCCTTCTCCAGACGAGGACGATGTGTTTGAGTTCCCAGCTGTCGCCCCGGCAGGTCCAGCTCCGGATCCCCAGTCCATCACCCTGATGACCGGCTCGGCTCAAAGGATATCTGTGCGCCTGCAGAGGGCCACCACTAGCCAAGCCACACAGACTGAGCCCCTGTGGTCTGATCTGGGCTGGGGGTCCGCAGACAGCGGCTCACACACGTTTCCTAAAATGAAGTACAGGACTCACAGAAAGGCGTCTAAATGCCCGGGTATTGCCAGCTGGGAAAACCACAGCAATAGACAGAAGCACGGAGTTTCCGCTCAGAACTATTTGAATTACCAGAACAAACCCGGCATCTGTGAGGGACGAAACGGAGAAACAAACACGATGGAGGTAATGAAACTACACGTTTCAGATACTTTTAATAGTAGCAAATAAAATGAGCGTACAGTCCACGCAACATTTATGCCTCATTTCT
Source organism: Poecilia reticulata (assembly GCF_904066995.2). NCBI lineage: Eukaryota > Metazoa > Chordata > Actinopteri > Cyprinodontiformes > Poeciliidae > Poecilia > Poecilia reticulata. Next base: position 5,669,722 of record NC_088844.1, on the reverse strand, counting down.
TGTTTTACAGCGCCCCCTAGGGGAAGTGATGCAAGAAAACACAAAATAGAAATAATCACAACGTAATCTATATGTATATATAAATATTAATGCACTATAACATGAGTTCCACTGGAGGTTGAGATCTGGGCTATTTATTTATTTTTTTTGGTGATGGTAGATTTTAGGTTGTTTCCAGGAAAATGCATTTTGAATTTTCAAAATTAAAATTAACAGACATAAACATTTTAGATGTAATGTAATATGAAATGGTCAATTAATGCAATATCTGAGTTACACTTTTTGAATTGAATTACTGGAATAATTCAAATATTAAAATATTGAGCTACACTTAATATGGCTGCTATTTTCTTATATTTTGAAGTGTCAAATGTCCTTGTTAATAGTTAGATAATTCTAAAAGCATAGCAAAGTATGTAATTGAACCAATGAGCTTAGACTGTCTTGTGGCCAAACAGAAGTATAGAAATCGGTTGCAGGTGTGAACCATTGTTCCATCTGTATTACAAACCAGCATCACTGTCAGCTTTGGCTGCAGAGATGTTTTTGTTTTCATTAAAATACATGCAAGTTACTGTTTGTTTAATCTGCATCAAGTATTCCAGTTGTTGTTCGCCATTGTGTGTTAAATTTGTTAAATAAGCGCTGCTGTTTCTCTGCATTGGAAAACAATGTGTAATAACAAAGCCTCAGTGTTATTGCACTTAAAGGCAGTTCACAGACCGCAGACTCAGAGTACAGCTGGTAGACCTACATGCATAACGGTGCAGATGAACTGCATAAGGGAAAATATGAATGGCAGAAAGGGAAATAATGTTTCCTTCACCTTTGGTTTCCTTAAGGACAGCTGACTTGGCCACAGCAATGAAGGCCGGGAGCACAGGACCTCTAGGACCACTAGGACCACAGGGAGCAGGAGGTTCTTCTCACTGGGGAAGACCTTGGGATGCTTCAAGTCCCCATTCAGTGACTTGAAGTTCTCTCATCCTTTCTAGACACTGGGGAGACATATGGCTGCTACCAGGGAGAAGCTCAGTGGACCATGAACACCTGATGAGAATCAAATCCTGAGACCAGAGAAAGCTTTAAAGGCTCCTGAAAAGACAACACATGAGGATTTACAAGTGAAATGGAAGCTAAAGAAGTGTGCTTCGGATCTGTGGGTCAGTCTTTAATTAAAACTCAGAGGTTTGGACAGAAAACATACCTCAAAGAGTGAATCACCAACCTAAATGAAAGAGCCTTGAAAAGGCTGATATCTCTGGGCACATATGTACATAATGTGTTTATACAGCGGTGCAAATAAAGGGAAACTATTATTCTTATTAATAACAATCTTGTTCTTCAGATGATTTTGAAGCTTGGTTCATTCCATTCAGTCCAGTTCATTCCAGAACAACTCAGTTCACTCAGATTCAGAGTTAACCCTGCATTTATTGTGATTATTATAACAATAATTCAACTTCATGTTAAACTGCATGGAGGCTGTGTGTTACGAATTAATCTGCCTTATTTTTTCACCGGACGCAGCTGAACCACGTCGCTTTCCCGGGCACGGGCCCCTTTCTCGGGGCGAACCCACCACTGCACCTGACCTACAAGAGAACAACCACATCCCCAACGCATTACGCTCATCATGTGCGTGTCACTGTTGCATAAAAACACCACAAACCTAGACCACACAAATACTGCCCATATTCGCATGGTTCACAAAAACAGCGGATCCAATCGCTGTTTAAAAATATAGTAAATGATAAAAATATAGTAAATGATAAAGATAGAAAAGCAAAGCCTATCCCTATGATCCACAGGAGGTGGAGGATGGAAATTCCCAGGTTCAAGTGACGTCTGAGACTTTCACTTGACTCCCCTTGCGGGAGGGTTGAAAGTGAACTCGACAATAGCTTCACTGCATAGTCATATGTAGCTAATAGAAAGTGTCAGGTTCTGGATGGAAGTTGGGGTTTGTTGTTCTCCACTAGATGGAGCCCTGGAGGCGGCTGCACGGGGGACAGACCTTTGACGTCATCTACACACCGGTCGGCAATGGACCTTACCACAGGGCCCACCTTTCATTGGTTAATGCCCATTTTACGTCACAGCGCAGATATCACGTGGGTTACCAGCTCACAAACTCATGCTAATATACATTGTGGACTACCAGACCGACAGAGAGTTTTCGCGTCAGGACTCGAAAAAAAATGGTTCTCCGTCAGTGGGGTATCTGTACAGGTGATGTCGGGGATCCTGGTCGTGTTTGTGGAACTAAAATTCACAGATTTCCAAAATCTGAAATGGAATGTCTTGCTTGGATCAAAGCTTGTGCACGACCACATTTGCAGCTCAGCCGTCGTAGGATCAATAAGAATAAAGTGTCTGCTGGCGTAAGTATTATTGCTTTGCTTTCTTTGTGTTTAGTGAATGAAAAAAAAGTCAATAATAAACACATCCATTATAAAAACCTTTTAGCCAAGTACAGCATAATGGCAGTACCGATACAACTTCTACATCCTGAAGCCTGTCTGTTACAGCCTTACGTTAGCTGAACAGATCAATATGCAATGTGTACCGTATCTGACATACATTAAAGGTTTTATTTCACCTGAAAAGGCTTTTTACTAAACTGTAATCGTGTTAGCCACACTAGCACCAAGTACCGTGTATAAGTCCTAGGCACATTCGAACCCTCAAAACCATGAATGCCCGACTTACCCAACCTTGCAAGAACAATAGGCATCAGTGATCTTGTCCACAGCTATATTTATGCTGAGGGTCTGAGGATCTGCTGTTTTCCTCATCGACTGGTAGCATTTAGCTGCAACTCGCACAATGTTGGAGGCATTGCGTGGCTAAAACATCTTGACGTCGTCCAAAAAAGATGACATGAACTTGTTGGTTCCCTTGTCCATTGTCGTGGCTGATATTTTGTGAAAATCCGGCAGAAATGCTAAACTAATCGACTCAAAAATACTCTGCAGAGTCAGTCGAAACGAAAAATCCCATAGATGCTAAGCTCTGCAAGGAGGTTAATGTGAGACATGAAGTCATGTGGGACTTTCGAGGGGCGTTTCTGGGCAGAGCTTAGTAAGGTCCATTATGTCCTTACCTGCGGCTTAAGAGAAGCGGTTTGCCAACACTTCGACGCCAGATTATTGATTAGTGACGGTACTCACTTGGCCCCAAGCTCTCGTTGATTGCTGTGTCTCCCTTGTTTTCATCTCCGTGTAATCTGACTCTCTGATCTCTGTTCTTTTAGGACTTACCCGAGCATCCAGATCTGGACATCCATTCCCCGTTCGCCCCTCGTGACGCTGGCGGTAGTTACCCGCTAGATGGCCGAGTCTCCACTGCAACCTTTACAGTTCAGTCCTTCTTCAAACCTCACTCAAATTGGCAAACTGTCCGCTCAGCCGCTCTCCAAGCCCTGGCCGACCTGTCCATCCTCCAACGTCGCCACACCAGCTCAAATCAAGCTGCTGCTCCTTGCTTCCGTCAAGTCTCAACGTTTCCTGGCAAACGCCTCCGTAACCAAAGAAAAGGAAACCCAGAACGTCTGGCTCCCTCCAAAGGTGTCACATATACTACTACACATGTAAATTCCTCCTTTCCTCTCTGAGAACAACGCTAATTTCCTACAACCTAAAACTCATCTCCCATGTTGGTTTCCTTAGTGTGCTGTTGGTGCTGCTGCCCGCCGCTCGAACCAGTTTCCCTCCTGCTCAAACCTGTTAAACTATCTGTGTTCTTGCATGTGGGTTAATCGAATTACACCCGACATGACAGAGCGACAAGCTGCCAAATAAAGTAAACTGACCAACAACATTTAGGTTTAGGACGGACATACCCCCGCAAACTCACACAGATGTGTGCTACTTACAAAATGTTTTGACGCAAATACCGTTTTTTTGTTGTTGTTTTTATCTACAATGTTGTTAATAGCAAAGATGGTTTGATTTTTTTTTTCTTTTACCTAAAAGGAATATCTCAAGGTAAAAATATATACTGTATATATATATTTTTTAGCATAAAAAGTAGGGGGGCCGATTTATCAGTGCCAATTTCCTTAATTTTTGGAGTTCGGTGATAGGCCGATTTTTACATATGAAGCCGATCTTGTCCACTGATCTTATCGAGCTTGGCAAATGTGTAAGAATCAACCTCTGTCCTCTTTGGCTCTCTGGTGAGAAGTTTGACAGACAGACCGGCCCACTAAGTTTTGTCTGCATGTTTACAATTAACAATAGTGACCCCACTATTGCCAACTCAACTTGCTATAATTGAGCAACACTTTCGACAAAATTGGTATCGGCCAAAACCGGAATTGGTCGGTGAGGCTTGTTAATAGATTGGTAATCGGCGCGAATGGCCAGAAAACTGCAATAGGTGCACCTCTAATAAAATGGTAAGCCTGAAATACAAACTTCTGATAGTTTCTTAAAGCCCCGATCCTGCTGGTGTTTATTTTGCTGTGAACAGGCAGCAGATTACTGGTGATGCTTTGTAAAAGGCAACACTCGATGGAGCTCTTCCGTTAAAAGTTAACTATTGTTACTTTTATGTTATATGAAGCCAGAAAAATGTTAGAAATTTGCAGTGATGCACAATTGTTTTGTGAAGGCGGACATACACACCTCCTAGACTGTCATGGTGCTCTTCTTGATTTTACTTAAGATTTGTTTGGGCTCCAGTGGCCTTTTATTGAACAGTAGGCAGAACAGAAATGGGCCGAAGAGAGAAGTGGAAGCCATGCAGCAAATGGTCCAAGACTCGTAATAAAGTCTTGGATTACGAGTCCAAGACTTGATTGCGAGTCTTGGACTCATAATCCAGTACAACCATATTGAGGACCACAGCCTGCACATGTGGTGCATGCTCACCACTAACTGAGCCACCAAGTGTCCCTCCTCTTCCTTTTTGCCAGGTTGCCACATGTGAGAGCTTCAAGATCATCTGTTGCATTAGATACGCTGATGATATGAATCATCATCCTGACAGTAAGTTGCAAAGTGAAAATAAAACTGTGGCTGGAAAATATTCAAATAAGTGTTCTACAGCTCTCTTTTGGTTTCTAGTGTGTGTGTGTGTACAAGGTTTTTATATCCTTATGGGAACCTATTTCTGTCTACAATGTGGGGTTATGGGGACCTTGTGGGGACATTTTCTTGGTCCCCCTGAGGGAAATTGTTGTTTTTGGGTTAGTGGTTAGGTATGGGATGTATTAATAAGATAAGGGTTAGGCTGTAGAAATTAATGGAAGTCAATGTGAAGTAACCACAAGTGATGAAAACAGGACTCTCTCTCTGTGTGTGTGCGTGCGTGTAGGTAGGCGTGAACGTGTGGGTGTGTGTGTGTACTTACCTGTGAGTAGGTGTGCAATACTTGTTTCCTTATTCATGCATTAAATACCTACAAACCTTGTGGTACCTGCCACTTAAGGTTTGCTCTGTTTCCGTGACCATAAAAAGAGTCCGGAACAAGTTCACCTGTAATATGATAAACACTGAAACCACCCACAGCAGCTCATCCACACACTGAAACTTCTTCAGAAGACACAAAGAGAGAGACTCTACATATCAAGTTTACAGATAAGAGCTACAAATTTATTTTTATTTATTTTTTTCTTCCTTCCTTTTTATTTGTGAAGAGTTTTGACAGAAGGCTTTCCACACAAATGGGAATCAATTGGCTCATTATTTGGAGCGTTGCGATCACTTTATTTCAGGTAAGACTTCCTCTTCCACATGAGATAATTTATTCACATAAAGAAAAAGGAGGCATTTCCTTCTAACTCATTTAAAGGTAACAGTTTGCTATTACTACTTCTCTTTTGTGTTTTAATGAATGCTACTGTTCTGACTTTTGATACAAAACATTTCTTCCTGCCAAAACAGCAGTTTCCATATTTTTGTCTTTGCGTATTTTTTCTTCTTTTACTGTTTAAATATTTTCTAAAGACAATTTCAAACGTTCTTTGTTTTAATATTATTTCATTCACTGCCAAATATGTTCAGGTTTCAGTTAAGGAGGTCTCCACAGCCTCGACTGTAGAAGAGTCATCATGTGTGCCTGGTTTTGAGTCCAAGTTGTTGATATTGAATGTGACCAAAAAGCACCTGAGACATGGCACAATACTGGGCAAAGGTGAGAACATTTCATCAAGTCATCTGCTCACTCACTCTTTTATACTCACATTCTCAAAATAGTTTATATGCTTTTATCTGAATTAGCTCAGACCCTATTATGAGCAAGCAATCATAAGGAAAGCCATAGATCTCACGTCAGATTTTATTTTGTACTCATGCTTCAACGCTTCCTCCATCAGGGTAAAACATGTTGCCAAACGTGTTTTTCAGGTTTTGCTTTTAAGGGTTCAGGATGTTAGCTGCCATAGCCCCAAGCAACAGGCATCTGAGAATGTACATATAAACTGTACTAACAAATACCAGACAGCTATTTCTTGAATTATCACTTAACCATTTATTTGTTTGCGTACATTTTTTCTCCAAAATGAAAAGACATGTACTCTACTATACTCTACAGTGCGCTTATGATAGATGGCATTTTGCAATCTTTTTAATGAAATCGTTTTGCATTCAAACGATAAAGCAGACAAGTTGTTGTTGTCTATCTGCTTTTCACATTCTTTCAGAGCTACTTTAGTTGGAAATACTTTGATCATTCCTGTTCCGGCACATTGTTGTCTCAGACTCTGCAGTACCTTTTTACGTGCATGATTGTAATTTCAGATGTTGAGTTTCTGTGGTCTATACTTCACTTCAGTCATACTAGTTCAACAAGTTTTAAAAAGAGAGTATCAGTTAAATTTTTTTATTATTTTTTTCCCACTTTAAAATGTGTTCCTTTTAAAATAAGATCAAGTAAAATGTTATGGTCTGTTAGAACTTTTAAGTTTCACCTGTGTTACTTTGGTCTTAGTTCATCCCTTAGTTTATTTCTTCTGGAATCTCTTTGTAGTTTATCTCCTCAGCTTGTCTCAGAGTGTGTGTGTGTGTGTGTGTGTGTGTGTGTGTGTGTGTGTGTGTGTGTGTGTGTGTGTGTGTGTGTGTGTGTGTGTCTGTGTGTGTGTGTGTATATACAGGTCCTTCTAAAAATATTAACATATTGTGATAAAGTTCATTACTTTCCATAATGTAATGATAAAAATTAAACTGTCTTATATTTTAGATTCATTGCACACCAACGGAAATATTTCAGGTCTTTTATTGTTTTAATACTGATAATTTTGGCATACAGCTCATGAAAACCCAAAATCCCTATCTCAAAAAATTAGCATATTTCATCCGACCAATAAAAGAAATGTGTTTAAATACCAAAAAAGTCAACCTTCAAATAATTATGTTCAGTTATGCACTCAATACTTGGTCAGGAATCCTTTTGTAGCCTTCAATGCAGCGTGGCATGGAGGCAATCAGCCTGTGGCACTGCTGAGGTGTTATGGAGCCCAGGATGCTTCGATGGCGGCCTTAAGCTCATCCAGAGTTTTGGGTCTTGCGTCTCTCAACTTTCTCTTCACAATATCCCACAGATTCTCTATGGGGTTCAGGTCAGGAGAGTTGGCAAGCCAATTGGGCACAGTAATACCATGGTCAGTAATACCAGTGGTTTTGGCACTGTGAGCAGGTGCCAGTATGTGCTAAAAACTGAAATCTTCATCTCCATAAAGTTTTTCAGCAGATGGAAGCATGAAGTGCTCCAAAACCTCCTGATAGCTGCTGCATTGACCCTGCCCTTGATAAAACACAGTGGACCAACACCATCAGTTGACATGGCTCCCCTGACCATCACTGACTGTGGGTACTTGACACTGGACTTCAGGCATTTTGGCATTTCCTTCTCCCCAGTCTTCCTCTAGACTCTGGCACCTTGATTTCCGAATGATATGCAGAATGTGCTTTCATCAGAAAAAAGTACTTTGGACAACTGAGCAACAGTCCAGTCCAGTGTTGCTTCTCTGTAGCCCAGGTCAGGCGCTTCTGCCGCCGTTTCTGGTTCAAGGTGGCTTGACCTGGGGAATGCGGCACCTGTAGCCCATTTCCTGCACACGCCTCTGCACGGTGGCTCTGGATGTTTGTACTCCTGACTCAGTCCACTGCTTCTGTAGGTCTCCCAAGGTCTGGAATCGGCCCTTCTCCACAATCTTCCTAAGGGTCCGGTCACCTCTTCTCGTTGTGCAGCGTTTTCTGCCACACTTTTTCCTTCCCACAGACTTTCCACTGAGGTGCCTTGATACTGCACTCTGCGAACAGCCTATTCGTTCAGAAATTTCTTTCTGTGTCTTACCCTCTTGCTTGAGGGTGTCAATGATGGCCTTCTGGACAGCAGTCAGGTCAGCAGTCTTACCCATGATTGCTGTGTTGAGAAATGAACCAGGCTGGGAGTTTTTAAAAGCCTCAGGAATCTTTTGCAGGTGTTTAGAGTTACTTTGTTGATTCAGTTGATGAGGTTAACTGCTCATTCAGAGAACCTTTTCATAATATGCTAATTTTTTGAGACATGAATTTTGGGTTTTCATGAGCTGTATGCCAAAATCATCAATATTAAAACAATAAAAGACTTGAAATATTTCAGTAGGTGTGCAATGAATCAAAAATATGACAGTTTAATTTTTATCATTACATTATGGAAAATAATGAACTTTATCACAATATGCTAATTTTTTTAGGACCTATATACTGTTCTACTTCCTTGTCGGATTCTCTTTCACAGTCACACCTGTGTTCTGCTTTACCTGTTTCTCATCTGAGTATTTTCTTTTCATTGCTTTATTTAACTTTCTGTTACAACCACCATCAGATTTCTACATACCTGTCTGCGATTTTGACTTTTCCCATTCATATCATGGGAATATTGGTGCATGAATTTAGTGAATTTATTAACTTTAACTTAACATCAATGTGTTAATCCCTTTATCAATTAATACAATTATGTTTTTTATCATTTATTTTTTATTTTAATCCTGATGTAATTTTCTAACAGACATAATTTTCAGTTCCCAGTTTCCAATGTACATGTTTAACATTTTGTTATTTTCTTGATTTCCAGTTGGCTTCACTGACTGTACAGGCCGCACAAGATTCCTGTTCAGCTCTGATGACAGCCGTTTTCTGGTCCGGACAGATGGGATGTTAATGGTGAGAAAAGAGGCAGAACCCAGACAATATATAATCATCTAGAAGCCTTAAAATAACTGGATGATTTTAACTGGAATAATTTTGATCCTATCTGTAGTTCCATCACTCCATCCCAAGAATCCCAAGAGACTTTAGTTGGTCTAATCAGCTGTCGTTTTGCCCTAAGTAGAACGACAGCGTGCCCTGGTTCCTGTAACACTGAGGGGCTAATGTAAGGTGTAAAAACAGTGTTTCATTTTGAAATATTTTTGAATTGTTTCTGTACAGTTAGTTTGGGAACCCAGACTGGTAAAAAATTTGTGCTAACAGGACACTGAGCTGATGACTGTGGTTCTTGACCTAATCCAGGTAAAGAGACGGGTCATTCTTCATGAGAGCCACCAGCGCTTCTCCATCCACTCCTTGAATGCACAAGGTCAGAAGCTGACTCTTCCTGTCATGGTTTTGTACCAACGGATTCACCACAGGAACAACGAGCCACTCAGTCAAACTGAAATGAGTTCCACCAATAACACACAGGTAGGTTTAGAGAGTCCTTACATAGTTCAGTTCCCTCAGGTTAAAATGAAACAATTCATGTTCATAGTTCAAAGCTTGAACATAACCTAGTGATTCTTCATCCATCATCTTATCTCAACTAAAGTCTGAACATATCAATTGTCGTCATGCTTCATTTTCACCTAAAAAATAATTTACCGGTAGGTGAAAATACATTTTAATAGGAGTTTCACATAACTTAGAAGATGGTGTAAAAATAATGTTTGTTTTAGCCACATAAATAATCATGCTCAGCAGCAAATTAATATATCGCCAACCACAGCTTAGAGTAGCTCATTGATACATTAATGCAGTTGCCATGTAGCCTGATGAAAATAAATTTTGCTAGACACTGTCAAACATTTATAAGCTTTAATTATTATTATCAAACGTTATCAAACATGCCGTTTTGAAGCCAAAAAACTCTGAAATCTTTAGAACCAACCATGAGAATCAGTTTATTTAAAGTTAAAGCTCATTTTCATACAAATACAAGATGCTAGATAAATGTTTGGCTGTTGAACTGGACCGTTCATGTTGCTATCTAGCTGTTTGTATTAGCAGCTCCACAAATCTTTCTGATAAATATGACATTAATATGCATGAAAACAAACCTTTATCTTGGCTTTTTTTTAAATTCTTCCTTTTTGCTAACTTATCTTCCACCGGAGCTTTGAAGGTTTGGGCACACGTTGCACCCAAATAGGTAAATCGTGACCTACCGCGGCCACCAGGGGGTGCCCAAGAGCAATTATTATTTTTCTTTTTCTTTTTGTCCATATAAGAATGAATTCTACATACATCATCAAATATATATGATTGTAAAAAAACAAATCCCAACTTTATAATTGTGCGTTTTTGTTAATATAAGCACATAGAAATCATTACTAAAAAAATCACTTTCACTTTGAATTTGCTTTGCCTTGGGCTGGCCCTGAGAATCATGGCAGAAAAATGGATGAATATGCACTTTAAAGTGATATTAGTTAGAGCTGTTGTAAAAGAATATTTTAGTAATTAAGTACTCTATAGATTATTTTTGTGATTAATCGAGTAATCGGATGTTTCTGTCTCTCGTTTTTGCTCCGAAACGGTGACGACAGCAGAAAAGCTGTTGTACTCCAGGCATCGCGCCACACAATTTAACAATGCTTATTTGTCCCCCAAAACCTGATTAAATGCTAGAAAATTCAACCTCATGATGCTAGCTCTTCACAGCAACTCATAGGTGGAAGTCATGTCACAAATAATGATCTGGGAGGAACACGGTGCACTGAATAATAAAACATAATTTTAAGCTTCGAGGCAGATACATTTTCCTTGAGGAATTTTAATAATCAAGGTACTCAAATCATTCGAGGAATCATTACAGCCCTAATATTAGTTTTAATTTGTACCCACATAGGCAGCAGATTTTTTATTCTGTTTCTTCCAACAGATTTGCTCGTTTTTCTGTTTATTGAACAGAACACATTTATTAAATGATTTGTTATGGCCATGAGCCTCTGTTTATGAGTGTGTATTTTGATGTGGCCTTTTTAAAGTAATAAATGTTTGTGTTCAATATTCCTCTATGTTTTGCTGTTTGGGATAGTGCTATCATCCATCTCTGGGTAAACGTTACAAATGTTTATGATTTGCTGCTGTCACTATGTGGACGAACATGTAGTGGCCGCAGACAATCAGCTGCATTCTGTCGTTGACTTTACAGTAACTCCTCGTAAGAGCATGCATGTAGTGACAGTGGAGAGGAAAACCTCCCCTTTAAATATAATGCAGAGAAATCCTGGAGGACAATTTGCTTCCATCTGCTAGAGAACTACAACTTTGGAGAGCATTTATCTTTCCAGCAAGACAATGACCTGGAGCATCCAGCTAAAGTTACACAGAAGTGGTTTGAAGACAACAAAGTGGATGTTCTTGAATGGTCCAGTCAAAGGCCTCAGTCAAATAGAGAACTTTGGGCTGTACTTAAAAAGGGCTTTGGCACTACCACTCTGTTACAATCAGCGCTTTCGCTGCACCCGTCCACTAGACGGCGCATTTAGCAGATCTTCCAAATTCCTAATCTTTCGTATGAGCCCAGCAGCATGTCTTGATAGTTTGGCTGAAAACTGGCCTTTATGAAAGGGCTAAAGTGATGTCACCAACTGTGAATGTGATGAGTGGAGGCCTGTAAAGAGATGTAGAAAGTCTGATGCAGCTGTGACCTTGTAAGTGGAAGTTATTTCACCTTATTTTTCATGGTCAGAACGGTCAGATTTTGAGGGTTTGCCACATGCTTTGATGTACAAAAAAATTTTAATAATTTTTTATCTTTAATGCCTCAAAACTCTGCTGAGTGATTCTGGAGTCAGTATGTCAGAAGGAGTTTGCTCAGATACATGTCTAAAAAAGACTAAATGGTGGCTTTGATCCAAAATGGCCGACTTTCTGTTGGGTTTGGACCATGGCTTCAAGAGACTTTGTTAGTACCTTAACTTTTATTTAGCTATGCATTATGAACAAGCTGGTAAAGTTGGAAACCGATAGATGGAAATTCCTAGGACGAGTTTGCTCAAATGTAGAGGCTCTAATAACATGTAACATGGTGATAATGCAGTAAAAATCGGAACTTCAATCCAAAATTGTCGACTTTCTGTTTTGTGTTGAGTAATGCCTGCAAGAGACTTTTCTGTAGGTCTTGGGGAGTTCTAGAAGAGGACCAGATTGTATGCCTCCACAATAAAGGTTAATGTGCACAGTGTTTTGAAAGTTACAGAGTGATGCAGTTGAGCTGTTTCTGTTATGATTTTTGTGACAATGTTAAAATGCATACATTTTATGTAGGCCTAATGCGTCCACCAAATCTGGTAAGTTTTCAGATATGTTTCGGCCTCCAAAAGCCAATTCATTTGACTGAAGCATAATGAAAAACAGAGATTACAAAAGGCCACAACAGTGCATGGCTGGTCAGACCTAAATATAAAACATACAAGGAAGTGAATACTTTTTATGGGCTCTGTACTTGTAGTACTGGTAGTGTGAGGGTTGTGTGTTGTGTTAAACAAATGCTTTTAATGTAGAGATGTTTTTCTGTGAAACACTGCCACTTTGTGGCTGTATTTAACATAATCTGCTTCCATACTTATTTTTTTTGTACCATCTTCATGTCCCACATTTCTTTTTATGAGTGATTCATTTGAACTTTTGGCCCAGAGAAAATTTATATTAAGAGTTTCATGTCAGACGGCAATTTTATTGTTAAATTTGAAGTCAGGATTCATTTGTTTTTCTGGAAGCCATTTAGTTTCAGTTGTTTTCTGATTAAAACATATTTGTTTCTTAGGATGCTCCACAGGCTCCCATTCTGTATTTCCCGAAATCTAATCCAGGACTGAAGAGGAGAAAGAGAGACTGGGTTATCCCTCCTATGAATGTTGCTGAGAATTACAGAGGAACTTTTCCCCAGCTTGTTGTTCAGGTAAGAGAAATTAAAATGAATGCTGGTGTATGTATGATGTATGATGCTAGAAAAATGACATTCAGTGTAATTCTATTTGCTATTTAAATTATACATTGTACTTTAAGATGTCTTCCTCTATTTTTTGTGCTTTGCTTAAACATGTCTCAATATAACCTTGGTCTGTGTTGTCCAGATTCGCTCTGATAACGATAAAATGAAGAAGATCCTTTACAGCATCACTGGTCCTGGAGCTGATCAGCCTCCGGTTGGTCTTTTCATCATGGACAGAAACACTGGTCATCTGTATTTAACACAGGGACTGGACAGAGAGAAAAAGGACAAGTACACGGTCAGTGTTTTCTCTTGTAGCTTTAAGCCTGATGCTTTTCTGTTCGCTGTTTGTTAAAGATGAAAGACTAAAGAAAGTCAAGAAACAATTTTCTGAAACAATTCTCAAGTTTACAAGAAATACTCAAATAAAAACTGTCATCTCTGATTAAATACACTGAATATTGTCTATAAAATAGGAAAGATAAAATATAAATTTTCTTGCAACATCAAATCAAAAAGACCATATTATTCTAATATGCTAAAATTATCGTTCTTACAGCTTAAAGCCCATGCTGTGACAGTGGGAACTACTACAAGTGCAGAGGAACCTATGGATATTATAGTCAATGTAATTGACCAGAATGACAACAAGCCTATTTTCAATAAGACTACATATATGGGAGAAGTTGTGGAGCAGTCAGAAAAAGGTAAAGTTTCAGGATGATGAAAATTCAAAAAGAAAATGTTTTACTTTTTACAAACTAAATTATAAGTATGCTTGGAACTTTTGGCAGGACCCTTTGAACAATTTTAACACTATGTAAAAATTGGTGCATATATATTATGCAAAAATTACTTTTTGTATTTCCATTTGGGTCTGTTTCTAAAAACACTCCAAGTGCTTAAAAAATATGCACACAGACGTTTTTTGGGAATAAGTTAATGTTTTTTGGTGTCTGGAGAATGAGCAGTTTCAAAAACCTCCCAAATGTTGATTCACAAACCACGGGCTGGGGTTGTCCAGCAACCCCAGCCAGACACAGCCCCATCATCTGGTGACCCAAGCTTAACTTCAGGACATTTAGTCAGCTGGATTTACTGCTGTATACGCTGTACAATGGCTGCTGGGAAAGATGAGTGTTTTGTTGTTGACTTATCATCCAGAAACTACACGCTGCATTCTTTCTGGTTGATCTGGAGGCTCTTCTGCTTCTCAAAGATGCACAATTGTATAATTGCACATCTGTTTGCAGACTTTTGAGTAAACCATGATTTGTGGGGCATGGCCAGCAGCAGCTTATTTGGATTTTAACTGACAAGAGACCCTAAAACAGCTCATTCTGAAAGGAGATGAAAATCTTATCCAAGAAGGATTTTGTGTTTTAAAAATAAATGTAATGAACATGATGTATAGCTCATAGACCTAACCCATTCAAGCAAACATAATAGGTAACCTTTAAACACCAGAATACTTTAATTTGGTTAATCTTCTAGTCAGGGACGCCTGCAGGATATTATCGGAGGTACGCACAACACTGTCCTCTAACCCACAAGAGCACAACCACATCTCCAACTCTCATCATGTGCGTGTTGCACAAACCTAAACAACACAAATTCATGTCGCATGCGCATAATGCGCATGGGTCACAAAACAGTGGATATAATCCGCTTTCTTTCTTTTTATTTTGTTTTTAAATTATACTAAATAACAAAGTCAGGAAAACAAAACAGCGTACAGAAAGAGCATCAAGCCGCCAAATAAACAAAAGTTAACTGACCAATAACATTTAGGACGGACATGTGACCACTACAGTCTTGCACAGATGTGAGCTACGTCCAAGATGTTTTGACACAAAATAAGTTTTTTTTTTTCTTCTCCACAATCTTGTTTCTGGTAAAGGGGCTTAGATAATAAAAAATCCAGTATCTAATTGAAAATACACACAGGACTTCTGCAGGACTTCATAAAATAGCAATCACCTACTAAGAGAACACTTGGGTGCCTCTAATCTTTTAAGTGTATGGATTTTTTTATTAATTAGACATAAGCAGACATGAAAGTAAGCCGGTATGGTCCGGTACTGCGTACAGGTAAAATATTTTGCGCTGGTATGGAGTACTAGGAGAACTGCTGCACTTTGAGTCAGAATAGATCTGCTAGCAATAGATCTATTACGACTTAAACTGTTTATAAATAGCTTTTATTTTCCTCACTCCGAATTACAGCAATAAATGCTAATTTAACTAATTACTTTCCACCCAATAAGAACCAACATATAAATTTTTTCCACATTGTGAAGTGCTTCTACTTCTGTGTTATCCATACAGGCAGTATAACCCTGGTGAAAAAGAAATATACTAAGCATGTTAAATCTTAGCGTGCTTGAAGCCAGAATAATCATCATTATACTTCAAGTTAGTTAGTTAACTTGAAGTATGTTATTTTGGAACAACTAATTTCATGCTTGGTATATTTTAATAGTAATTAAATTGTAGAAAATCAAAATTTAAAGTGTACTAAGTGTACCATCACATGCATTTTTTGAACTAAAGTTATATTTTGTATACTTTATATATCTTTTTATGTCATATAAACATGCTTGATATCTTAAGTGAACTATTTTTGTGATTGAATTACATTTAAAATATAGTTAGAATGTATTTTGTTAGAATGTATAATGCTCATACTTTAAATATGAGCATTATACTTGTATATATTAGTAGTGTGATCTCTATGCTCCAATTACACTTTTGGTTTATTACAATTCCTAACGAAGTACACTTTTTAGTTATTTAATGTCTTATTATTCTTTGCCACTTTGTACATTACATTACATGCTTCATGCAAACGTATCAGGCTACCAGAACACAGAAGGATCAATTACAACAGTTTTCAGGTGAAACACATTACTTTGTGTTCAATATATTCATATTTTTCAAGAGTACATTGCCAATATACTACTATCAGAGAATTGTACAAACTGTCAATATATTAAAAGTTTACAGAAAATATGCTTATGAAAATTAGCACAGTAAAAAAATAGAAACACTTTAGAGGAAATATGAAAAATACTTCACCAAGGATAGAGTATTATAATTAAATGTAACAGTATTCAATCAATCAACTTTATTAAAGACGCAGAATAGGTCCATAGTGTGAAGATCTAAAAGAAAAACAATAATAAAAAATTTAAATACAGCAAGCACAAAAGCAAGTCACTGAGTTGCCATAAGGCTACATCGCCAGTGAGTCCACATCTTGGACTTACACCCAACTGAACTCTGTGAGATATCTGTTAGTGACAAGATAATGTTGTTTGTAGAGACACAAAGCCTCCCCATGAACCTGTACATAAGAGATCGCAGCACAGCATGAAAAGTGGAGACCCCAACACCGATAATTATCTGACTAGCACTAGTCCATCTCGGCATCCTGAGCAGCATCCTCATTCCGTCATTGTAGGCCACCTTGAGCTTCTGTAGAGTACTTTGTTTATACTGTCGCCAAAGGTGAGCAGTATACAGTGGGGTGCAGAATGCCTTAAAGAGAGCCACTTTAACTGAAACTGAACACATCCGAAACTTGCGTAACAGCATGTTGGCTTGTGCATACATTAGACCCCGTTGTCTGTTGATGTCCATGTCATCAGTTAAATCATCAGTTATATAATGACCCAGATATTTCACGGCAGTACAAACTTTAAGAACAACACCTGATAAGAAGAAATCTGCAGCTTCTGATCCTCCTTAGTCCTTGCAATCATAATATTACTTTTCAGTGCATTGTACTGAATGTCATACTCCTGGCCATAGTATGAGCAGGTCCTCAATAATTGTTGAAGACCAGCACTACAAGGACTGAAAATAACTAAATCATCTGCATACATGAGATGGTTAATTATAGACCCACCAACAACACATTCTGTCCCACATTGCTGCAGCCACTTTGATAAATCATCCATATATACATTAAACAGAAGAGGAGACAAAATACTTCCCTGTCTAACCCCATTACTTATTTTAAAGGGGGCTGACACACAATTACCCCATCTTACATACACCAGTTGATGCGTCTACCAAAAGGATAAAATTCTGACAATAGATCCAGGGACCCCTCTGTTTTGTAGCTTATGAAATAACTTGTCATGATTAACCCGATCAAATGCCTTTGAGGCATCAATGAAGCACATAAAAATTGTGGAGTTATGTCTATTATACAAGTCTAAAATCTCTTTCAAAGCAAATATACACATGTGAGTGCCATGCAGCGATTTAAAACCAAATTGGTTTTCAGAAGTAAGAAGAAAATGCTCAATCTTATTCAATATAATCTTCTCCAGAACCTTGGATAATACACTGGCTAGAGCTATGGGTCGATAATTATCCCTATTATTTATTTTCCCAGCTTTAACTTTTAAAATTGGAACTAATATAACGGCTAAAAGTGAATCAGGTAAAATACCATGAACTAGAAACCCATTAAAACACATGGCAAGCAAAGGAAAAAGTTTTTTGCTTGAGAGTTTTAAGTGCTCTGCAGAGATCTCATCCATACCACAAGCCTTATTATTCTTTTGGGTCATGACTGCATCATATGTCTCATGAACTGACACTTTCACGTCTTCATCATGTGCAATATTGCCCATCCTTAACGGGGAGCTTTTAACACAGTTGAATAAATCATAATAGTGCTTCTTCCACAGCTGAGTAACTTCTTCTGCCCCACTAGCATTATCAATATCGGTTGGCAGACTTATCTGATAATTATTCATAATCTTTATTTCCTTCCAAAAATCATGCGAGGAGCTATTCTGCATTTTCCTTGCAAGCAGATTAGACTTCATTTTATTCTCACGTGTTTTTATGAAGCGTAAAGCATATTTAAATTTCGCGTTTGCTTGTTTTTTATACTGAAATAGGAGACCTTGCTTTTGTCTGCCTCCAGCAACCCAAGCCTTAAAGGCCCGCCTGGCCTCAGCATGAAGCTCCTTCACATGTTCATTCCAACCTGGTCTTGCTTTCTGTAGCTTAGTCTTACACAATGCCCTACTGGAGCCACGTAGAGACTTCACAATATTTTCATACAAACTGCATAGCTGTATACCATGCAGTGGATCCTTACAATTAATATCACTACACGCTACTGCAAGTTTTGGCAGCTCAATGCAACCCAGCTGGGTCTCAGTTTGATCGAAATACATATTCAGGTCATTTTCTGTAGCATTAGACCAGTCTAGTTTTCTACCATTCATGCGCCTATGAACAGGCTGAACAGCTGGCATGTTGCCAATATTCACAGAAATTGACAGAGGCATGTGATCACAAGTCGAAAGCCCATAATTAATGCTCATAGATTTGATAGATTGATGAGAATCGGGTGTACTAATGCAGTGATCTAACCATGAGGTTGTGCCCCATGCTTCACTAACATATGTGAAGCTGTTCTCAGGTAGAAAAACCTTACTAGATAAAACCAGACCGTTATCAAGGCAGAATTGCATCAAATGATTTGCAAATATTGAACCTTCATCAGAAATATCTGCATTCATGTCCCCCACAATTAAAAAACAGGATGAAACATTTTCCTGAATAATAGTCATAATATAAGATAACCTAAGAAGATATTCCTCTTCATTCCTGTGGGATTCATACGGTGTATAGATGTTGAGAATTATCACCCTCCTGTCATCATCATTAAACTCAATTCCAATGGCCCAATTGACGTCTACTCTGAGCACTTTAACCAAGGGATCATACTTTTTATGCCATAAAATAGCAACACCACCAGGTATTCTACCATGAACTATTCCATCTCTCAGATCAGTTGTAGATTCACCCACACCATAGAAGTCTTTATGTAGAAAGTTGAGTCCTTCCAAGTCCTGCTTTGGTAAAAAAGTCTCTTGAACACACAAGACATCACAGTTCTCCAATAAAGTATTTACAGTTAGACGGCATAAATAATCCGATTCCTTAGTCCCAACAGGCAATCCTCTTGCATTGTAAGAGACAATATTAATGTCCATCTACTAGTAATGACTCGATAGCTCCCGGACTTTCTAACCGCGCGTCGGACACAGTGGGCAACACAGTGGGCACCAAACGCTTCCGAGACTCACCAGAAGACCTTTCCTCGGATTCTCTGGACCTACGTGCCTCAAAGAAGCGACGAACAAAAACACCAGCTGGCCACAGATGTGGGTCAAACAAATCCATCATATCTTCGCATTCAGCAGTAACATGAAACGAGCTGAATCTTTTCTGGATGGATTCAATTTTACGACATGTCACGGGCTTCCTCAGTTTATCAGCCAGATACGAGCGTAGAGTATCCGTTTGAAGATCAGGTGCAAATCGAGTTGCAAAAACACTCACCACCCTAGTTTTGACCACTGGGATGTTGTTATCCACACTGGTTCCTGTTATTGCCAGCTTCTGGCGCCGTTTTCGTGACGGGACCTCTTTGAAATCTCCGATCCCTGGCTTAACCTCTGTATTCCGATCTTGACGTGGCTTTCTAATCCCTTTCTTTACCACTTTGGTCCATGGCGGAGATTTCGGCAGGTCCTCCGCCAGCTGCACTTGTGAGTGGTGAGCAGAGGTCCTCACCTCCTGCACCGCGTCCTCGCCATGCGCTCCTACCCTGGTCCGATTCGCTTGTCTCGTCGAGTCATATTCCTCAACTGCGGTCAGCCGGTGGTCCAGAGTTGTGACGACCGCTTCGAGATTCTCATTCACAGTGGCTTGAGATTCCATGACATCCTTAAGCGAAAGACCTCCAGGCTCACCTGCTCCATCCTGCTAAGTAGAGCAGAAGCATCCATGTTGCCGAAACCAACTGGCGGAAGTACATCCAGATAGTGCGAGACGAATCTCGGAATGTTTTCACCACACTCGTTAAGCACCCTGAGACAGTCCTTTATGTTGTTAAGATCCTTTTGAGGTCCTTTGTATTTGATGCAGCGAATCGAAGTTGTGCACAACTCAAACAATTGGCGCTTTGACTCCTCAATCCACTCAGAGGAGAAATTATTTGAGGCCAATAATACAATTTCCTCCTGAGATAAAGTTCTCATTTTCGTAACAATGAAGCTCAGAAACTCATCCTCCACTATCACTTTCCCCTCATCGGTTTTATAAATGTAGATTTCGCTCTTAATTCGAACCTATTTTCCAGTACGAGACACACCCATATGTCGCACAGCCGCCTTTTTCTTCTGTAAATTCCAATATTACTCCAGACAAACTGACATTTCTCCTTTCTAAGAACAGTTGAGGATCAACAACAGAACATTCCCATTCACTGCACTTAACAGAAACCTACAAGAAAGAACAATAGAGCAATTAAACAGAGAAAGCAGTTGTATTTTAAAGAATACAGAGAAACGGCAAAGAAAAAAGTATGACTTATAATTTTAAGACATTGTAGACGCGCTATGGTATCATCAGAACTGATGATGATTGGGACCAGATGGTGGAGTGAAGAAACATTTCAGGATGTCGTCTTTGTCTGTATTTGTCAGAAGTAGAATCAGTTGTGTGGTTTAAGTGTGGACTCCTCCATCCATCCATTCATTCATTATCTGATCACCACCAGCCCCCTCACCATCTTGCTGATCCAGCTCATCTCCATGGGCACCACTGGTGGTGTATTACCACCAGTTGGTGGTGCCATGGGCTGGCACCACCAGCCCATGGGGATGGGCTGGTGGTGCCCATCTCCATCAGTCTTCAGATAAGAGGCGGGGCTCTTAGTTCATCTTACCTTCACTGTTAAATCTTAATAGCTGCTTCTCTGACTGTTTGTTTCCTCTTGATTAGGTACTGAGGTGATTCAGGTTGAGGCCACAGATGCTGATGAGCCAGATACTGACAACTCTGATATTGGGTACCGTATAATGAGTCAGAAGCCAGAGCAGCCCAGTCCCAACATGTTTACTATCAACCCAAAAACTGGAGTCATCAGAGTCAACGAAGCTGGGCTGGACCGAGAGGTGAGAATTCTGACAGTTTTGGTCCATCTGACTAAAATCAGAATTGGGCTACAATTAACATGTATTTTTCTTATGAAATGCAAAGATTTGGGAAGATGATGTAGAGTTCCAAAAGCAGAAGTTATTGTCAAATTTTTTATGCAATTTTAGTTAAATTAAACTGAAGTTTGAAACTTAAAATTAAGATTAAATTCTCATCGTTGTAATTATACTGTTTTGATTGATTGGTAAAGTGTAGATGTTTGTTTGGTGTCCTTTGCAACTAATGGAATATTGTACATGCTGTTTGTGAATCATTTTCACTTTTACTCCTTTAAAGATGCCACAGACTAAGTGTTCTTGATTAAATACTGTTTGAATTAATAAACTCAATTTGAAGATTTTGGGGGGTGGGGAACATTTAGGAATATAACTGAGAAACGCTACATCATATCAATGGTATTCTACATTCTTTCGTTCTCAAATAAATGAAATAGATTTAAGAAACTCCCAATATGAGGAAAGATGTGAACTATCCAGACCAGCCAATCTGTCACAACCACTCCATATTCAAGTCACTGAAAATAACTTGTTTTAGGGGCGCACTGATTTATCGGCCAGTTGATTTATCAGTACCAATTTCCTTAATTTTGGGAGATCGGTGATCGGCCTATTTCTACATGTGAAGCCGATCTAATCCGCTGATGTTATCAA
This sequence comes from Poecilia reticulata, assembly GCF_904066995.2. NCBI lineage: Eukaryota > Metazoa > Chordata > Actinopteri > Cyprinodontiformes > Poeciliidae > Poecilia > Poecilia reticulata. Next base: position 5,647,850 of record NC_088844.1, on the reverse strand, counting down.
CCTTGGCAAAGGTTTAAAAATCAGCCACTGTGCTTTTCTTTTCTCCTGTGAGAGAGGTTGGACTGAAATCAGAACATGTCTGCACATTTACAGTTAAGAACAGTCACCTCACTGTTGTCAATTCAACAACTTTCTTGATATATTGAGCAACATTTCAGTCAATAAAATGGCATGGGCCAAAATTGGAATCGGTAAGTTAGGTTTTTTAAAAGATTGTTAATCGGCGATCGGTCAGAAAACTGCAATTGGTACACACCAACTTTTTTTCTCCCTACTTTAATGGCAATAATATCTTTTCAGCAAGTTAGTTTTAATAATAAATTAGATTATTAACAAAAAGTTAATGTATTTGAGTAACTCAGCTCACAAGTATAACACATTTTGTACCTGAATTATTGACTGAAGTTTTACAGACTTTGCTTCTGTTAGTGATTTTTTTGCTTACAGCTAATGGAACCATGACATTGAAGATTAGAATATTACACCAGACCAAAAAAAATCTTAATTCATAAATATGGGTTCAACGAAATATTTTTCAAACCTGCTTAAACGTTATTTTCAAAAAGGTACTTTTAATCTGACAAATGAGCCTCATTGGAACCCATAGTCTGATTTTATTAAGGATGACTGTAATTAGGAACATCTCAATAATGTCTCAAGACAGAGTCAGATTGTCTAGAAATAAAAACTTGCTCTTTGCAGTGACTGCCATAAAACCAAGCAAATTACAGCATCAGCTTGAAGTGGGAGCACTGCTGCCAACTTAGTGATGTTGCTGCTGTATTTTGCAACTTTTCAGACCCCTCCGGCAGCGTTTTTCTAAAAGAGTGACTAGCAACAAATATGGCAACTTTCTCTAGTTTATCGGGGACTGCATATTCCTGACAAAATGATGGGGGGGAGGGGGGATAACAAAACTGCAGTGAGAGCTGCTCTGATCTCCTCTCACCTCAGAAACACTGTCAGGCTGCCGATCTAACAGCAGGCAAAGCAGTAGAGCAAAGAAACACACTCCATTCCTTTTGCACATTTCAATGGAATCACTTGTGCGCAAAGCTGCCAGAAATCCTGCTCTGAATTACAGTAACAACAAATGGAAAAAATGCATATCCCATTGACATTTAAGCACATGCATTTAGTAACAAAGCTTGAGTAAAATAGAATGACTTGATTTCTATTTGACTAATTGGTTCAACTAAATCATGCTCTGTCCAGACTATTTCACAATTCAACATTGTCAGGCATTTAGGAATAGATCATTCAACAAATCCTTGTGAAAAACCCCAAGAAACAAAAAGTTACAATATTATTCCTAAACATTATGACTTACCATGCTGATATTTATACCTTATATTTAACTGAAGTTAATATGAAAAGTTGAGGCATTTCTTAAAAGTACGAAAACAGCAGTCTTTATTAATGACTTAGTTCTTCATTTGAAATATTAGTTTTTCAGGAAATGCACTTTAGCAGAGCGTAAGGCTATTGTATTGTTCATCGTTTCCCCACCCTCCTGCAGTGTCCTGTATCAGATTCAATGCTTTAAGCTACAAACACATATCTGTTGCAGATCTAATTTATGAATTGGCATGATTTCAATCAAATCTTTTTTTATGTCATGTTATTATTTCTCTACTTGAAATCTTCTGAACAGAATGAGCTCTGTTCTGTTTGTTGGAACCTAAAATACTTTCTAAAATGGAGCTTTTGTTAAAGGCTCTGCAAGTGATAAATGAAGATTAAAATGGTGTTGAATATTTTAGAAAAATGATGTCCTACAGTTTAGTGACAGCAAAATGAAAGTGTCTTGTTTAATTAAAGTCAACATTTCATTCAACAGAAAATCCCTCAGTATGAACTGCAAGTACAGGCAGCTGACAGGAAAGGAGAAGGTATGACTGCATTTACCAAAGTGATTATCAAAGTGACGGACAGCAACGATAACGCTCCAGTCTTTACACAGTTGAAAGTAAGTAGAACACCACTTAAAAAAAAAAAAAGACTTTTGTTAATTTGTTAATGGATGGCTTTCTTTGAAAATCTTTATATATAAATTAGTTGCACTTAAAACTTGATTTTTTTTTAAAGAAGAGAACCACTTTATAGATATAAAGTTTTTCATATTTTTTAAAATTATTTTCTATGTTTTATGCCTGTTTGTCCAAAAAATTCTCATTTATGAAAGAGAAAAACCCAAAACATGCTATATTTTTCAAAAATAAACAGCTAAGTTGAATATTTTTGCATTTTTGATGTGGATGTTTCAGCCTTGACAAAAATACTTATGCATTATTTTTGGAGTGATGAAAGTTAAAACTGACACTCGTCACATTCATATATATATATATATATATATATATATATATATATATATATATATATATATATATATATATATATATATATATATATATATATATATATATATATATAGTACAGACCAAAAGTTTGGACACACCTTTTATGTCCAAACTTTACATCGACATTTTGATGAGTTTTCTTCATTTTCATGACTATGAAAATTGTAGATTCACACTGAAGGCATCAAAACTATGAATTAACACATATGGAATTATATACTTAACAAAAATGTGTGAAACAACTGAAAATATGTCTTATATTCTAGGTTCTTCAAAGTAGCCACCTTTTGCTTTGATTACTGCTTCGCACACACTCTGCATTCTCTTGATGAGTTTCAAGAGGTAGTCACCTGAAATGGTCTTCCAACAGTCTTGAAGGAGTTCCCAGAGATGCTTAGCACTTGGCCCTTTTGCCTCCAGCTCACCCCAAACCATCTCAATTGGGTTAGGGTCCGGTGACTGTGGAGGCCAGGTCATCTGTCGCAGCACCCCATCACTCTCCTTCTTGGTCAAATAGTCCTTACACAGCCTGGAGGTGTGTTTGGGGTCACTGTCCTGTTGAAAAATAAATGATGGTTCAACTAAACGCAAACCGGAAGCAATAGCATGCCACTGCAAGATGCTGTGGTAGCCATGCTGGTTCAGCATGCCTTCAATTTTGAATGTAGAGTCCATCCGTTCACCTTTTCTGCGTCGCACAAAGACACGGTGGTTGGAACCAAAGATCTCAAATTTGGGTTCATCAGACCAAAGTACAGATTTCCACCGGTCTAATGTCCAATCCTTGTGTTCTTTAACCCAAACAAGTCTCTCCTGCTTGTTGCCTGTCCTTAGCAGTGGTTTCCTAGCAACTATTCTACCATGAAGGCCTGATTCACACAATCTCCTCTTAACAGTTGTTGCAGACATGTGTCTGCTGCTAGAACTCTGTGTGGCATTGACCTGGTCTCTAATCTGAGCTGCTGTTAACCTGCGATTTCTGAGGCTGGTGACTCGGATGAACTTATCCTCCGCAGCAGAGGTGACTCTTGGTCTTCCTTTCCTGGGACGTTCCTCATGTCAGCCAGTTTCTTTGTAGCGCTTGATGGTTTTTGCAACTGCACTTGGGGACACTTTCAAAGTTTTCCCAATTTTTTGGACTGACCTTCATTTCTTAAAGTAATGATGGCCACTTGTTTTTCTTTACTTAGCTGCTTTTGTCTTGCCATAATACAAATTCTAACACTCTATTCAGTAGGACTATCAGCTGTGTGTCCACCTGACTTCTGCACAACGCAACTGATGGTCCCAACCCCATTTATAAGGCAAGAAATCCCACTTATTAACCTGACAGGGCACTCCTGTGAAGTGAAAACCATTTCAGGTGACTAACTCTTGAAACGCATCAAGAGAATGCAGAGTGTGTGCAAAGCAGTAATCACATCAAAAGGTTGCTACTTTGAAGAAACTAGAATATAAGGCGTATTTTCAGTTGTGTTACACTTTTTTGTTTAGTACATATTTCCACATGTGTTAATTCATAGTTTTGATGCCTTCAGTGTGAATCTACAATGTCAATAGTCATGAAAATAAAGTAAACTCATTGAATGAGTAAGTGTGTCCAAACTTTTGGTCTGTACTGTATGTATGCAAATGTGTGAAGATAATTTGGAATTTGTTGTGGTGACCAACCTTAAAAATGTTTCTGTCTCCTCTCAGTATACGGCCACAGTTGAAGAGAATAAAGTAGATGCTCTAGTTGTTAAGATGCTGGTGACAGACAGTGATGAGCCTCATACTGCTGCCTGGAATGCAAAGTTCAAAATCATTGATGGCGATCCAGGAAATCTGTTTACTGTGAAAACGGGAACAAACAAACACGAAGGAATCATCACTACTGCTAAGGTAAGAGGACCAGCAGAATCTTAAGGAATCTTAATACTTCATCCAAAACCGAACAGTCGACGCTTTGTCACATGGTTTCAGCACACACCTCTCACAGAGCGGCACAGGCCTTTTGGGGGACGTCCTCATGCTTCAGTATACGTCACGCCCCTACCCACTGGGAGTCTCCCTCCCACCCTGAATTCTCTTTTTACTTTTACGAAACAGTCTCAAAGAGGGCGCCACATGTTTCTGCAGACAACCTCCTCTGTGAACAAAAACCGGATAGTGGAAGCCAACTAGCTGTAGAAAAAATGTCAATACTGCTGCCTGAGTGCATTTCAGCATAAAATACAACAACAAACTTCTGACCAATCAGACAACACTTTGCACAGAGCTCTGTCAAAATATTCAACAAGGGCCTGGTGTCGAGTTCTGCATGTGGATGGCTCTCTGAGAACAAAAGGACATATTCGTCGCACATCTAGGTCAATGAGAGCCAAATTTACCACTTTGGATGAAGTATATAGGAACCTTTATTGTATTTATGAGGGGTAACTCGTTGCTACATTTAATACAGTGTGTTGTAATTCTGCTATGGATTGCACTATGTCTGTGTCAAAGCTTTAGCACTAATGTCTGATCAGTGGATCTATGATGATCTTTCTTCTACTAATCCAGGGTCTGGACTTTGAGAAAGCCAGTAAGCACACTCTACTGGTCACAGTGGAGAATGAGGCTTCTTTTATTGCTTCTGTTTCGTTGGTAATTTCCACTGCTACAGTGGTGGTGACTGTGGAGGATGTCAATGAACCTCCCATCTTTGAATCAGAAGAGAAGCATGTGTCCCAAAGTGAGGCCCTTGCTGTGAACAGCCCTGTGGCACAGTACACAGCTTCTGATCCAGACACTGGACGCAAACAGAGAGTCATGTAAGAAACATTTTAAACTTTACATTCCATCTGTTTGAAGGGAAATTTGCTACACTTTTTTATTTTAGGGTTTATCAGATCTCTTTTCCCAGCAACAACTGAGCAAACATTAATCTTGAAAACCTCATTACAGTCAATATTTCTTGTTAATTATATGACCAAACATCAACTCCAAATTAACAAATTCAGTCATATTCTGTCCAATCCAATGTAACAGTAATCATAATGCAGAACCATCAGATTCAGTTGAATCTGAATTACATATTAGTAAGTAAGTGATCCATAAAGTCTGCATAAACTAGCAGAGTCTTATCTAATTTGTCACGTTGTCTCTCATTTCAACATGTGCTACTTTGCTCCATATTATGACAATGGGGTCATGCTATTTTTTTCCGTCCTACATGTGCAGGTATAAGGTAATCAAGGACCCAGCTAAATGGCTCAATGTCGACGAGGAAACCGGAATAATCACAGTGAAAAGCCAAATGGACAGAGAATCTCCACTTGTCACAGAGGAGAAATACACAGCCCTGATTGGTGCATATGATGATGGTAGGTGTGAGGTTAATTGATTTGTACTGCAGCAACTACATAAGAGGACATTTTGGAATCAAATGTGAAGTCAAACCTAATAGAATAACTTCATTGATGTGGTCGGCTGTGAGCGGAAATCAAACGTAAGACCTAAGAAGTTAAGGGTCCTTCACTTCTGTAGCCTTAGGAAGCCTTCTCCTTTAGTTGGCTTAGTGGGACTATTACCTTGAGTATTACCTTGCTTAGTGGGAGATACTACAAGTATTGCAGTTTTAGATTTCCTAACCTTGTCTCAAGAGTCTCAGTGGATTGTTGAAGCCATCCGTATGGATTATTCACGATTTCTTGACCCATGTCTGTCATCTCACCAGATCAGATCCCAGCTACAGGAACCGGAACTTTGATTATCAAGCTTGAAGATGTCAATGACAACCCCCCCAGCATTGTTGAGCGTGTATTTGAGGTATATGTCAGCAGAGCATTCGTTGTTGCATATTTTTCAGGCAGATAAAATAAAATGGAAATATTTGTTTATCCTTAAAGTACTTAAATAGGATTTTTTTTTTTTACTTAAAAAATTATCAACTATTTACAAGTAATGGTGACCCAACACCGATGCCAGCATTATGTAGTCATACGATCAAAAACAAGTATAGGTACTCCGAACCAATACCACTTTTATTCTGGGTGTTTCCTCTTAAACTGGGTTAGAACAAACCCCATACCAGGTGGTGATGGTAACAAACTAACAAGTTATTTTCTGAAGAAAAAAATAATAAGAAAAGAGAAATTAGGTGGCAGGAGAGGGTAAAAATGTCCGTACTATAAGATATTTGAAGATAAAAATGGCAGATACTAAAATAAATTATATTTTGTTATTTATCATTTTTGTTATTATTATTTAGTGTGTCATGCTGTAGTTTTTATTGGTTTGTGTTTGTAAAAAATGTTTTGTGATGTATAAAGTACAAACTCATTAACTACTCGGTAGTGGTTCTTAGAATCTGTAAGAACCACTACCGGATAGTGGTTCTTACCTAAACTACCTAAACTGAAGCAGTAGTACTTGTACTCGGTCTGGAAAAAACTGCTATCGGGACATGCCCACTTACAAGTGAGTTGTAGCATATTCACCAGTGTTTCAAGTCCATATTTCTCCACAGATGTGTAACAAGAAACCAATTCCTCTCGTGCTGAGTGTAACAGATAGAGATGGAATAGGTTTTACTTTTCCATACAGTGTCAACCTACGGGACGCTTCAAAGGCTAACTGGACTGCTAAGATGAACGAGACTGGTATGTTTATCCTTAATACTAAAATGATTACAAACCTGTTCCTAAGAACAGGAAACAATCCCAACAAATTGAATTAATTTAATTCTTTCACAAATCGTCTGTCACCTGCAAAGATGTCCCATAGAGACCAATTGATCTGTTCTGTGAACCACTGAAGGTTTGTCAGGCTCACCGCCCTGCAGGATTTAGGTGTTTCCTTGCTTCAGCCAGGGTGATTGATCTCAATTCACAGGTTTTTGCGGAACTGCAATCAGATGAATCAGGCGGAGAAACATCTAAAACATTCAGGACCTTGAGGGCCAGGGTTGGGAAACACTGTCTTAAGGGACACAGATGTTTTGATGGATCTGCTTTTGTCCATTAATAAATCACACAAAGTGTCAAATAAATAAATGAGAAATAAATGAGAGCCAGATGAAAAATATGGTCAACTTGGAGCAGCTTAATGAGTCCCAGCTGATCAGGAGCATCAAGATCAGTCCACTTAACTTCATGTTTTGTTAGATATGCTAAAACATGTTTTAATTTTTAATTAGAGTTTTTTTCAGCTAAAACTGATGGGTCACTTCTGACTCACTGTTTTTGCTTTCCTCTGCTCTTTAGTTCCTACAAACCTACAAAATAACAACTTTGTCTCACTGGCAAAGGAACTAATTTACAATGTAATTTAAGTTAAATTTGCTGATTTGTTTTCTAGTGCCCCTTTAGATCTAACCCAGACTGCAACTGGCTTTTTTTTTAAGAACATCAGGATCCATTAAAATGAAGATGAGAACTTGGAAAAAAAAATCAAATGATGGGGAAATTATTTGTTTTTTTTTGTTTACAGGCACAGGCATTATCATGAAATTAAAGTCTAATATTGAAGAAGGAGACTACAATGTGGCCATGAATGTTCAGGACAGCCAGGGTCTGTCACAGGTCAGCACCGTCACAGCTAAAGTGTGTGACTGCACTGGAACACCAATCTGCAAGATAAAAGGACCAAGAGTTGCTGGCTCCAATATTTGGGTCATCGGGGTAGTTCTATTATTGGTGCTGGTGGGAACTGGTGAGTTTTAAATGTTCGTTTACGCGCAGATAGAAAAATGTTCTCTTTAATCATGAAACACAAAATCACAATCCACATTGGGACCAGAAAATAACCAACAAAATTCAGTGATGCTGAACAACAAGCAAACAACAAAGAGAAAGCAGGAAAATAGGTTTCAGTTCTGCAAATTACAATCACAGGTACTGGATAAAACATATTTATATTTGTTGTTAAAATGCTGACTCATTCAATAAATTTGAATATTATTGAAAAGTCAGTTCATTTCAGTAACTCCATCACCAAGTGACACACATTAGACAAAGACTGTTTTAGCCCCTTTATTTCTCTTAATCATGATGAGTTTCTGCTAATAACCAACAAAACTTTTTTTTTAAACAAAAATGTGGCTTTAATGAAAAGTATATTTCATACCTACTTAAAGGTCATCATTTTCAAACAAGACTCATTGGGAAATTTTTGAGTGTAACTTTACTATTCATGATGGTTACATGGTTATAGTCTTGAACATAAACCAAACTAAGTTTGCATAGTATGATAAAGCTGTTGCCTTTCCCACACAGATATATATATACTGCTCAAAAAAATAAAGGGAACACTTAAACAACACAATATAACTCCAAGTAAATCTAGCTTCTGTGAAATCAAACTGTCCACTTAGGAAGCAACACTGATTGACCCGACGAGGGTCCCCATTGTCAAAAAAAAAGAAAATGCAAAAGAAAAAAATGCAAAAGAAATACAAAAACAAAAAACTAGAGACCAAACTCCAACAGGTTCTAAGGAATCACCTCAAACCAGATTTTGGACTGGATTTTATTTCAATATCATTTGTGAATGTTAGCTCCTCACTTTCAACAGTGGAGCTATAAAGGTTGAAAAAGGTTGTTATTAAGTCTCATCAACATCAATATTTCCACTAAATAAGAGGCAAAAATAATAAAGTTTGATAGAGGAAAAGCCTGCCAGACTCTGAGCTCAAAGCAAGATGCCAGAGAGCATCAAGCTATTTTTTATATTAGACAATTAATCTAATTTCACATAATTATTGCGGTAGAAGCCATAACCCGAACAGGTGGTCAACTCAAAACCACTCACACCTTTTTATTCTCCGTCTTTCTTTGTCATTTAATCACACCCGTTGCCGTGGCAACCGACTGCGCTCCGCAAGCCCAGCAGAGATTACTTTAAAAACATAACATTCAGTCCGTTACAATATTAGCTTTTCAGGCTTGATATTTATTTTGCGATCATTAATTAGCCTCCCTGAACACAGCTGTGGTTGATTAGTTCATTTTAAACTCCTGCTCTGCTATTTTGATAATGGAACCGAAACGCACAGAATTGCGCAACACCTTATTGAAACAATTACTGAGATTATTATTTTTGTTGGGTCATTCATTTGAACATGTTTAGTTGATTTTTTTTTTTGTTGTTATTTAATAAATTTGCAGATGTTTTGATAAGCCGGTCAGAGGAGGACGTGCTGGTCTCAGAGTCCTGGAGACTTTCAGTTTGTCACTTAATGCTGAGATCAACTCAAAACCTTCCGCGATCGACGTATTGCAGCCCTGCTCTATAAGCACGAACAGTTCAGAAACAATATGAAATGGAAACAAAAGCTATTTATTAACTGATTAAGTCGTGTTTTATATTGTTCTTGAAAAACTAATCAGTCACGGCTGCACAGTGAACCCATTGATTCTTTACAGCAGACAGTCGCTCCCTTCTCCTGCAGGTACTGCGCACCCCGCTAAATCTTTTAAGTGCACACAGTACCCGACCGTACCGGCCTACTTAAATCCCTGTATGTGGGGCTTGAGGGTCTGGCAAATTTACCATTTGTGCTCTTGTTTTTAGTGATTGCCTTGGGTGTGTTTTTAAAGAAGAAAGGAAAAACTGGAGTGAAAGTTGAAAAAAGTGATGATGACGATGACAGGGATGAGCTTGTTCTTTCTAATGAAGAGGGAGGTGGAGAGAGCATTCAGCAGGTAAACTGTCACTTGTCTACACAGTTGAAACATGTAACATTTGTTAAAATACACAATTGTGATTCCTACATAGTAGTAATTAAAAAACAGAACATTCGACTTGGCATATTTCTTCTTAGTTCAAATGGATCAGAGGATGACTGCAGATTGGAAAATAACCCAATATGTTTCTAACAATATAATTCTTCCCCTCTCTGTCAGAATTATAGTGAGAGTGTTCTCCACTTTGCTCTGACCAACAAGCCCGACATGTCCAGGGTCGTCATGGCTCCTCCACTTGAAAGCGGTCCCCGGTACAGACCTCGGCCCACCGACCCAGATGATATCGGCGGCTTTATTGACTATGTGAGTGAAACCCTTGAGAAATGAGAGCAAATGCTTGTCATTGTGTTATATCTAGTTTTAAACAAGTGTTTGATTTGTTTGTTTTTTCTAATTCACAATCAACACAATAACAGATTTCTGAACTTTTGTCTTTCATAATTCAGAACCTGAAGGTGGCAGATACAGACCTGACTGCCCCCCCCTACGACTCCCTGCTGGTGTTCGATTTGGAAGGAGGCGATTCTGAGGCAGAAAAACTCTCCTCTCTGTACTCCTTGAGTGACGGCGACCAGGACTACGATTCCCTCAAAGAATTTGGCCCTCGCTTCAAGAAGCTGGCCGACATGTACGGAGGAGGAGATGATGACATGATGTAAATGTTCCCACACTGTGAGAAAAATGGCTGCATGCATGCAGTCTAACTGTGACAATGTGTGAAATCAATATCTGTGTGATGTGTGTATTCAGTCCTATTTTTCCTCTGTAAGCTGTTCATCAGGATCTTCAGGTTAAAGCCTTACATTAGTTTTAGTTCTTCATTTATGATTCTATTCTTTATTATATTTATGCACTTGAAAGCTCAGTTTTGCTGGTATGACTTGTGGAGAACGTAACCAATATAGTAAGTACTTGTTTTTTTAAAAATTATTATTAATCTTTCCATCAGTGTTTATTATTTTTCAGTACATTAGAAAGTTTGACAGCCATTGTGCCATTAACAAGAATTGATGAGATTAATATTTTTGGGGTTTTTTGTACAAAAAAAGATGTCTGAAATATTTGAAGAAAACATATGACAAATGCTTTTTAATATTAAATTCTTTAACTAATTCTATATTCACTGGCCCTGTGATGGTATTTATGCTTAAGAGAGTGATTTTGCTCTTTTTAATGCATAATGACTATCCATCCATCCATCCATTTTCTTACACCCTTGTTCCTAGTGGGGTCAGGAAGGTTGCTGGTGCCCATCTCCAGCTAACGTTCCGGGCAAAACGCGGGGTACATCCTGGACAGGTAGCCACTCTGTCTAAGGGCAACATAGAGACAGACAGGACACACAACCATGCACACACACACAAACACAGGGAGAATTTTTTAGAAACCAGTTAACCTGACAGTCATGTGTTTGGAAGCCAGAGTATCCGGAGAGAACCCACGCATGCACAGGGAGAACATGCAAACTCCATGCATAAAGACCGAGGCTGGGAATCAAACCCAGAACCTTCTTGCTGCAAAGCAGCAGCTCTACCAACTGCACCACTGTGCAGCCCCTGCATAACAACTATAATAAATGTAACACATACTTATAGTTGTGCATGCAGTCACTTTCAATAAGTTATATTTTTGTTAGTCCATTTATTTTAGTAACAAATAAGTGAAACACATTCTGCAGATTAATTCCAAAGACCCGTCTTTCAAACCTGTTTTTTGTTAATGATTTTCTGCTTACAACTGATGCAGAGATGACATTTTAGACTAGAATATGATTCATCAGACCAATGAAAAAGTAATGGAAAATATAGGCCTAATGAAAATTGTCTGCTTAAAGTTCCTGCTTAAAACTTTATTTATATAGTGCCTTGAAAAATTAACACAAAGTGTTTCAACAACAACAACAACAATTAAACAGAAAGCAAATAAAAATATTTGGTCTATACAGGAAGCCACTGGGTCAGCTGATCTTAGTGTCAAAGGAAGGGAGTCTGAGCTGTAGAAGAAATTTTAAATATATAACAGAATTTTTTAAATTGGCATTAATGCAATGAACCCTTTGTTATAGAGGCTTTGCATCTTTTTTGAATGTTTTGCTGATTTATCATGAGTGATGGTAAAGAGGCAATCCTGAATTGCCTCTTTACCATCACCCTAATCTTTTGCTCCCTCCACAGATTCCCTTTTATATTTACAAACAAGCCTCTCCAAAAATGTTATGTCCAGACAGTAGAAACATGGTGAATTTTGAAGATTACTTTAAAACATTTTTGTTGTTCAGTGCTTGCTTAGTAGCACCAGCAATGTAGAAAACTAAGTCTATGTATTGGGGGGGGGGAATATATATAACAAATGTTAAAAGTTTCACCTTTAAAAAGCTTTCAGAAAGCTAACTGCCCAAATAGTGAACAATCGAAAACATCTTCCTTGATCTCTCAACAAGATGTCATTACAATTAATGAAATTAAACTAAAACAGTTAATTACAAAATATCCCAACAACCACGAAATGTTCAACATGTTAATATAGACATATTTAAAACACATGCAGCAATTTTCTTTAAATGTACCAAACATACAGTAAGTTTTCGTCTTGTTCATTATTATCAGGCAGTTTCTGAAAGTGGGACCCCTTCAGCCAGATATTCGTATTCCGGGTCTTGTGGGTCAGAACCGCCTCCCTTACAGTCAAACACCAGCAGGATGTTTCAGGCGGGAGCAGTCAGGAAGAAAAGAAGGAAAAAGTTAGCATAACATGGAACAGGTTATCTATAACAGAATTGATGCACATTATTTTTTGTTTAGTTTTCACAAAGAATAATGCTGAATGTCTTTAAAATTTTGTGAAAGGAGAACAATAGCATTGTTGTGTTTTTACTTCACATACAGTATAACCTCACTGGATGATCACAGCTAAATCAGCTGAAGAACTAAACAAGATAGAAATTTTTTTTATATCCATTAGCTTATGTTTTGAAGAGTCTCCTGGGGACATAGACTTTTTTCCATTAACAGTTAAACTTCAGTAAGACACTTTGTTTTTGATTCATATGGTCTAGAAGATGTTTATGCTGACCGTGTGAGCAGAATCAACCTGTATCAAATGTTCACCTGAATGTCCTCTCTGTCATTCCTCTCCTCCTCCTCAAACATGTCATCTGCCATGTTGAGATCTTTGAGTTCAACAGGTTTCTCCTCTGCTCTCCTTCGTCTCACAAAGAGAAACAATGGCAGCCCCAGCACTAAATGAAGAGCAGATGACTTTAATCATCAAATTGTTAAAGCCCAACAAAATTCCATGAAGTTGGAAGTATCTCGGGATCTTGTTCACGAATGAGGGAAGAGGAGAGTGGGAGGTCGACAGACGGATTGGAGCAGCGTCTGCAGTGAAGCGGGCGTTGTACCGGTCCGTCGTGGTGAAGAGAGCTGAGTCAAAAAGCCAAGCTCTTGATTTACCGGTCGATCTACGTTCCGACCCTCATATATGGTCATGAGCTTTGGGTCATGATCAAAAGGACGAGGTCATGGATTCAAGCAGTCGAAATGGGTTTTCTTCGTAGGGTGTCTGGGTTCTCCCTTAGAGATGGAGAAGCTCAGTCATCCAGGAGGCACTCAGAGTAGAGCCGCTGCTCCTTCACATCGAGAGGAGCCAGTTGAGGTGGCTCGGGCATCTGGTCAGGATGCCTCCTGGATGTATACAGAAAGCAACTAGAGCTCAGTTAAGCAAATGACTCCCATCCATCTATTTTCTTTACACCCTTGTCCCTTAGTGGGGTCAGGAGGGTTGCTGGTGCCCATCTCCAGCTAAGGTTCCGAGCGAGAGGCGGGGTTCACCCTGGACAGGTTGCCAGTCCGTCGCAGGGCAGCACAGAGACAGACAACCATGCACACACACATTCTCGCCTAGGGACAATTTGGAAAAGCCAATTAACCTGACAGTCATGTTTTTGGACTGTGGGAGGAAACCAGAGTACCCGGTGAAAACCCACGCATGCACAGGGAGAACATGCAAACTCCATGCAGAAAGACCGGGGCCGGGAATCGAACCCAGAACCTTCTTGCTGCAAGGCAACAGCTCTACCAACTGCACCACTGTGGAGCCCCCAAATGGCTCCCAGTTAGTACTAATTAGCTAATGATGTAGCTTAGCTTAGGATTTTATTTGGAAAACATCCGTTTTATTATTATTTCCATTAGTCCTGTTTGTCAGATGTGGATGCAGTTGGTATTTGTACCTTTGGAAATGAGTAAAGCAGATATCGGGCCAACAGGAAACCAGGAACAAATGACTTGGTGAGGCAGGCAGCTGGCTGTGCCTGGTTTTCACACCAGACTAATCTGTGCTCTAATGAAGAAATCTATTCTAGGGGTTGGACAATTTTGATGCTGCTGGAGCTATTGAAGTTAAAATTTAGTGTGTATGAATAAAATATTAGTTTTAGTGAAATATTTATAATGTGTAAATTATTAAATGTCCAACTTGTACAGTATGTTTATATTCGTGCGATACTACAAAGTTTGCAGATTCTCACAGTTTAAACTCATTCTTGGTCTCTCAAATTAAAAGCTAATTTGAAGAAGGCTTTATATTCATATAGCAACGCAATCACATTTCAAACTCACTGATCAGCAGCACCACAATGGCCTTCAGTATTCCCAGGATGACTGGCGGGTTGGAGCCACCAACATCTTTCTCCCGACAACTCGCGTCTTCTCCACTGCAGTCACACACTCTGGCTGTGACTGTGCTGACCTGAGACAGACCTTGGTTGTCTGCAATGCTCATTGTCACAGTGTAATCTCCAATCTCCAGCTCATGGTTTAAAGTCAGGATAATTCCCGTTCCTGCTAAATAAGAGGATAACAAACAATAATTTATCAGGAATTCCACCAGTTTTAAGTTTTTGGGGTAAATGCTTAGATCATTTTTTGCAGTTTAGATTATGTTAGTGGTCAGTTTCTATTTGCCAATTCCTTCCTCTTAGTTTCGCTTTGTCTGTGTTTAATTCATTCATTGGCAACTTGATGTGCTCAAAGAATGAACACATTCATTTTTTGCAAGCATATCAAAGAATGTGCTTGAATGAGCTAACCCTAGCTCAAGATTATAATCAGTTGGGAATAAATGGTATACATACTGGTGCTGGTCATCCTAGCAGTCCAGTTAGCCTTCATAGAGCCAATTAGGCTGACATTGTATGGAAAAGTAAAGCCTGGTCCATCTCGATCTGTCACAGTCAGCAGCTGAGGAACTGGTATCTTGCTGCACACCTGTAGAAATAAACAAAATTTGAAACGTCCACTTTAATACCAAATTATTTTTTATTTCAGAAGTTAACAATTTTGTATCAAGTATATAAAATTCTATTTTAAAGTTTATATTCAAAACAATTTTAATTGTACCAAAGACGACATACTGTGAATTTGCGTTCCTCAATAGTAGGGGGGTTGTCGTTGACATCCTGAAGATGAATAACCAGAGTTCCAGTTGCTGTAGCCTGGATCTGATCTGGTGAGATGACAGACATACAGCAGTAGCAGGAGCCATTCTGGGGACGCCTTTAGCAGTCTGCTGAGGAAAACATCTAAACTTTTCAAGAGCTGAGGAAATCATAAGCTGTCAGAGTAAGTTTAAAGAGCTCTATAAAGTACAATTAAAAGGGAAGTATAATGTAAAAATCAACTTTATTGAGCTTCAGCTCATGTTGTAATGTGATTCCCTCATCCAAACATTTAGGGTTGCTCTGATACGTTCATGTATGTTTGAGGAATCATTTAATATCCCATGGCAACTACTTATGGGTGCCTAAACACTGGCTCATTTAAAACACAGACGTTTTACTTTTCCCATTCTGCTCCCTCAGACTAGCAGCAGCAATTGGCAAACACCTGGTGCTGCTGTACGTCCACTGAGCTCATCACACAAACTACTTCTCAGTCCAACGCTCCTAAGAACAGTTGTAAATGGCATAATGGAGTAGCATTGTTGTGATGACGTGCTGAAAGCAGAGTGTAGGAAAGAACAGGAGCTTCTTTGAAATTGAACGAAATTTCCAAGAACAGGAGCTTCTGTTCTTGGAAATTTTTTTTCAATTTCTTGAATGAAATTCAAATTTTGTTCAAGTTATCTTTGTAACCTTTAGTTGTTATAAAAACTCTGTACATATCATAGTTACGTGTTATATAATGGCACTATGTGCCTGGAAGTCATCATATGGATGGTATCCTCTCCATTCCCTTTAACACAAAAAGTCATTTATAATACTTTACAGGAAGTAATAAACTAATGAAAGACTACTTTCAGACTAAGAAAACCTCAAATGCTATTGCTAGCATTCCTGTTAAATGCTCTTCTAAAGCTGGATAGAGGAAGTTTCTTCAGAACAAAGAATCATAACTTTAGTTTTTCCAAGTTGTCCCTTGGATCAACCTACATTTTTGTTTCACATTCATGTTTAAGTTTCTCTCCTACAGCTGCAAAACAAGACAGTAAACTCTCACACCTACTATCATCATATGCACCAATCAGAGCTGTGTATTTATCCTCCCTGACAAAGATGGATTCTCTGTCCATTTGGTTTCTCACTGCTATCACACCAGTGTCCTTATCAATGTCAAGCCAGCCAGCTGGGTCATTGAGTATTTTATACCTGCAACAATAAAGACAAACCATTAAAACACATTCAAGCATCAGTTCCAGCTTTATGATGTGGGACAGTGAGATGCATGATGGGACAGGAGACAATAAACAACTTTCATGAAGTAAGAAGTCTGCCCTTTCTGAGTATTCCTTAAACAGACAGATCTGCAATATAACTTGATTAAAATAGCTGTGTAAAAATGTGAAATTTCATTTTCTTTAAGTGACTTTTTCTTTAAGTGGCTTACATGATTCTCTGTTTGCGTCCAGTGTCTGGATCAGAAGCTGTGTACTGCACCACAGTGTTGTTCAGATCAAGGTCCTCACTTTTGGAAACATGCTTCTCTTTTGGATCAAACATCAGAGGTTCATTGACATCCTCCACAGTCACCACCACTGTAGCAGTGGAAGTAACCAATGAGATAGAAGAATCAAAAGGAGCCTCATTCACCACTGAAACCAGTAGAGTGTGTTTACTGGTTCTCTCAAAGTCCAGACCCTGGTTTAGTGGAAGAAAGAACATCACAGATCAACTGATCAGACATTAAAAACTCAGGCTGATGAATTAAATTAATTACATTTAACCACCAACAAGTTCAATAAATGATACAGTTAGGCCTGTCACGATAACAAATGTTACTGGACGATAAATTGTCCCAGACGTTATTACAATAAAAGATGATATTGTTGCTTTGACACAATTTTCTAGCAATATAATGGTAATGGCATAATAATGCAAGAACACATTCTCAAAGATGAATAAACTTTAAGTCTTAATAAACATTTATTACTGAATCTGAAAAACATTTTAATGTCCAAAATAAACAACAGAAAAAAAACAAACGAAATGAATTATGAAGTCTGTGTAAACAAAATTGTCCTTCAAAAAAAAGGGCCAGTAAAGACCAAAACACCAGATTGAAGATTCTTATCATCCAGTTTTTGGTAGAAAGAGAAAAATGATAAATTATGCAAATGAAAATTATTGAACTCGTTTTAATTTATAATGCAATTAACTGATTATTAATCAGTAATTAACTTGTACTGTGACAGGCCTAAATACAAGTTAAACAAACATATTATAGCAGTAAGATTCTACTGGTCCTCTTACCTTAGCAGTAGTGATGATTCCTTCTTGCTTGTTTGTTCCCGTTTTCACAGTAAACAGATTTCCTGGATCGCCATCAATGATGCTGAACTTTGCATTCCAGGCAGGAGTATGAGGCTCATCACCATCTGTCACCAGCATCTTAACAACTAGAGCATCTACTTTATTCTCTTCAACTGTGACTGTATACTGAGACAGAAGATGTGGAAGAGATACACACATGGTCATTTTATGATCATCTATCATTTTATATCATATGTTTTGTACTTTAACGACTCACTAATAGAATTCAGAGTGATTTACTACTTTACTGATAATCTGCTGCACAAATCAACTGTGATAAACAGATTTGAATATAATATTTACAAGTAATTACTAAGTGACAAAATGAATAACGAATTAATAAAAACAGTCGTGTTATACTTACAAAGGGCTCTGTAAAGACTGGAGCGTGATCGTTGAGGTCCGTCACTTTGATAATCACTTTGGTAAATCCAGTCAAACCCTCTCCCTTCATGTCAGCTGCTTGTACCTTCAGTGTGTACTGAGGGACTTTCTGTTTTAACAAACATGAACTTTAATCATATGAATCAACAGCTTCAGCATCACTCAGGTTCAGCCTGTCTAAAGATGGCTCACATTGTTAACTTCGGTGCAAAATTTGAACAAGATAAGTTTTTCCAGAACTTTTTGTGGTGTTTAAAATGTAGGAAGTCTAAGAAAAATCCGAAATATAACTAGAACTGCAAGCAGTTATTATTATAGGTTTCTTACCCAACCCAGCAGGTCTCCCACATGTAGACAACACTAGACGTGGGATTTAATATGAATTTAATATCTGGATTCAAACCTGTAGCTTTCTGATTCTGATTCCATTGGTCTACTCGGTGAGCTATTTCACTCATTCATGTTGTCAGTGAAACCGAATTCAAAATTACTTTATTGATCTCACAAGGACATGAAATGAAATGAGTCATTGTGAATGAGTGCTGGTCAGTCACAATAAGGTAGATGTGGATTAAGCCATTTAAAGTTGATAGAAGTTGGTATAAATACTGGGCCCTGGCACCGTGACTGGGATTCTATACTGTTGTTGACCCAGATAAGGTGGGTTTGGCACCATCTTGTGGCCAAATAGGATGACTACACAATGTGGTCAGATCACACACACTGCTTGTAATTGGTTTTCACATATATAAATATTGAAAATTACCCTAAAATGTTCTAGTTTTAGCTAAAAATTACACCAAATAACAAAACTTGCTTCTCCTTTACAATGTACTTCTATGCTGTTCTGTTCAATCAATCAAATTTTATTTGCACAGCACATTTCAACAGCAAGGCATTTCAAAGTGCTTTACATCACATCAAACACAAAAACACAAAGTCATGCAACATATGTTGTTCTGTTGAAGTATATAAAAAAACAACATTATACATTATGAGTGAAATTATGAATGTGAAAGTTTGATTTGCTGTTATTCAAACAAAGAAGCTCTGTTTCATATCAAACTCTGAAGAATGACTGAGGCTGATGTGGTTAGTTGGGATTGGCAAAGGATTGTGGAAGATACAGATTTTTGTGCTGCAGTCAAACTTTTGAAAAAACAGAGTGAGGCATATGAAGATGGATCCGTACACATAGTGGATGAAATGTTCAAAACAATTCAGAGAAAGCATTTGGGTCAATATGTGATTTAAAGAAAAAAAAAGAAAGTTTGGAGGTCAGATGAATAATTTTTCACGCTTTTTTTTTTAAATAACTCCCCCACACTTCAACCAACCACGACCATATTCAGCATGCAAGTAAGGCCAAAGGCGTGGAGGTAGGTGCAAAGTTTGGCGAAAATCCGATCAGTGGTTTTTGCATAACAAATTTCGCCATTTTACAGTGCCACCTAGTGGTGTACGTCGACGAAAACTAGCTAGACATGATTGATATTGTATTTGTAGTCAGTTGTACGAAGGAAATTGTAAAACTTTTTAGGTTCCCAAGTTATGGGCAATTGAAATTTGCAACTATATACGTAGCTATGTTATAGATGCTTGATAAATGTTATAATTGGGCAAAAAATCCAAAGTCTGCCGTGATAACTTTTTTCTTTCGTCCTTAGCATATATTGTGCTAGGTTTGATTGGGCTCAGAGTTGATCCTAAGGGGCATGTTGGTTTTGGCTAAATCAATGTTCATTCTCTCTGATGAAAAATAATTCAGACCAAAAACATTTGCACAGTGACTCGTATGTTGGAGAATTTTTTCTAGGGAACCTTGCCTTTATCAGTGTTGTTAATGGGACGTGCCATTTTCGAGTTAGAAGCAGAAACGCGTATTTTCTGCAATAACGCCACCTACAGGTGCACATGCCTGAATATGTACATCTCAGTAGTGGTGAATACTAAATAAAAGTTGTAATAAGTTCCGGGGGGTACAATGCAGCATGAGTTTAAGCTGAGAAACATAATATTAAGCATAATGGAAAAACACAGCAAAAACAACAGGGTTCCCTGATCCGCTGGCCTTGCATTGGTCATCCAACGGGCTCAGAACCCTAACAAGACATTTTAAGCTGAGCTTTTAACTATTGAATATAGAATCTTAGTTTAATCAAACGTGTCTTAAGTTATTCTCAGGCTCTGTATGAAGGCGGAATTGTGACCAAAACCCACACATCGCCAATAAAGGAAATCTAACAATGAGGATTTAATGGGACATTAAAGGCAAGTTATATTTAGGTTGTTCCTGTTTTCTATCAAACAGAACTATTGTCAGAATTCTCACCTCTCGGTCCAGTCCAACTTCATTGACTCTGATGACTCCAGTTTTTGGGTTGATGGTAAACATAGTGGGACCGGGCTCTTCTGGCTCCTGACTGACAATGCGGTACTGGATGGCAGAGTTGTCAGTATTTGGCTCATCAGCATCTGTGGCCACAACCTGAATCACCTGAAAACCTAATCAAGAGGAAACACAAAGCAGATCAGTGAGAGCAGATTCATCAGTTTATCAACAGAGATTTAATAGTGAGGCTGAGCTGAGCTGACAGGATATTAGTGGAGCATATAAACTGAATGTTGCTTCTCCATGTTTGACTCTGGTTCTGGGAATGTATGACTGAGAACTAGTTCGCTTTGGATCTGTGAACTTAGTTCAAATTTGGTTCAAAACTGGTAACCTACGAACATAAATCAATTCAATGGGGTTACTGGGTATTGTTAAATGCAGATAATTATTTGCCACCAGAATAAAATGTATTTATGTTTACCCCGTTTAGGGCAAATAATAGGGATACAAATTTAACAAGATTCCATTGTTGAGGCAGAATTGGACTTAAAATAAAATGTGAAATAGCAGATTATTTACAAAATATAAATATTTCTGAATTATCCGATGCGGTAGTTAAACAATTAGATAAGCCCATTCAAGAAGAAGAAATGAAAAACGTTATCTTATCCCTTAAAAATAATAAGTGTCCTGGCCCCGATGGTTTCATAAATTAATTCTATAAATGTTTCATAGACATTGTTACTCCACTTTTGTTGGAAGCATACCACTTTTCTTTAGAAACTAAAACAATGGCGCCATCCTGGTCTGATGCTGCAATAGTTGTGTTACATAAAGAAGGTAAGGACCCCACTGACTGTGGGTCATATGGGCCGTTATAGATGCTTAATGGTACGCATTCTAACTGGTATTCTGAAGAGACGACTAAATGTCATATTAAACCAAATCATACATCCAGATCAAACCGGATTTATTGTCGGGAGGCATTATGGAAATAATCTGTGTCGGTTATTAAATATTATGTCTCACCAAAAAGAAACAAAGCTAAGACGGCTGTAATATCTTTAGATGCCCAAAAAGCTTTTGATCGTGTGTCATGGAAATACCTTGTTGAAACGTTAAAGAGGTTTAAATTTTGGCCCAAGTTTATAGATTGGATACATACATTATATTCATCCCCACAAGCGGCTGTAAGAGTTAATGGTTTCAGGTCGGCAAGTTTCAAGCTGGAGCTCGGATGCAGGCAATGGAGTCCTTTGTCACTCCTTCTGTTTGCAATTAGCATTGAGCCATTGGCTCAGCTTATTAGGGACAAGGATGAAATTAAAAGGATTTTGATTGGCACAGAGGAACATAAAATATCTCTTTACGCAGATGATGTACTTCTGTGTCTGTCTGATCCTACTTTATCAATACCACGTCTGAGGGACATGATCTCTGTTTGTGGTCATTTTTCTGGCTATAAAATAAATGTTGATAAGGCAGAGGCAATGGATGTCGATAGCAATATTCCACTAGGGGATTAAACAACAAAGCGGCTTTAGGTGGCCTAGGGAGGGCATTAAATACCTAGGCATCAATATTCCTCTCTCATTAAATGATTACTATCATGTCAATTACAGCAAAACACCGGATATAATTAAGAAGGACCTAGAGCGGTGGTCAGCATTGCCTTTGTCCCTCCTCGGTCACATTGAAACCATTTGTATGAATCTGTTACCCAGATTATTGTATTTGTTCCAGATGTTACCTGTTGGCATACCAAAGTCCACGTTTGTTGAATTGGATAAACTGATATCAAAATTCATACGGCAAAGCAAGCACCCTCACATAAAATATAAAACACTAAAAAGAAGTAAGACAGAAGGGAGTTTCAATCTTCCTGTTTGAAAATACTATTTTTGGGCAGCTCATTTAAAGCCTTTAATTTCATGGATAAAACAGGATTCTCAATCAAGATGGCTGAGCATTGAGCACGCGAAGTGATCAGTACCATTAAAGGTATTGCCATTTTCAGATATTCCAGAATAAAGGAACTGTCATTGTGGACACACTTGACATTTGGAACAAAGTACGAATTTCTTTCAAGCTACCAAGAAGTTTATCAATATTAACAAGCATTGGACATATTAAATCCTTCACACCCAATTTCTTAGACAAAAAGTTTTCTAAATGGGCTGAACAAGGACTTACATTTCTTCATCAGTTGATCGACAGGAACAACCTTATGTCGTTTGAAGAGTTATGTAGGAATTTTCATCTCCAGAAAAGTGATTTCTTTAGATATTTACAGTTACACTCTTTTTTGTCAGCACACAGGGACTGGGAAAGAGTACTAAATCCCACACCAATAGAAAACCTACTAATCCATTTCCAGAAAGGGGAAGGGGGTAAAAAAATGTATAGTAAAGTTATGTAGGGTGTTTCTGTCAATGAATCTTAACGAACCCACTTGGACAAAACAAAGATGGGAGGCAGAGACGGCCAAAATAATTTCTGACATGAAACATGGGAGGGAGTCTGGATTGAGGCACACATAGTTACAAACTCAAATATGTGACGGGAATATAAATGGAAAATTATTAGCAGATATTTCAGCAGAAGCTCTGTTGATGTAAATGAGTCCAGCAAGTTTGTCTTTTGGCATATGGTGTTTAGCTGTCCCGCCCAAAGTGTATCTTTATTTTAGGGTTGTATGGTGATGAGTCTACAGATGTGATGCTGAGGTTGTAAGATGCCATGCAAGATGTTTTATTTTTTTATTTTTTTTTGAAAACTTCATATTGTCAACACTTGTATTATGTACTGCTGATATATGGCTGTATAATGTCTCTGTAAAAATAATAAAAGTGTAAGTTCTAAAAATAAATAAATAAATAAATAAATAAATAAATAAATAAATAAATAAATAAATAAATAAATAAATAAATAAAATGTGATCTTTTCACCATAGAAATATATTTTCTCACTGAGCTTTTCAGACAATGTGTGAACCTATATCGGTTAATGTGTTGAATGTTGGATTAAGCATTTTGTTCTTATTCTTTGGTCTTAGTCTTATTACTCTTAGTCTTTATTCTCTGAGAGGACATAAACAGTTTTATGGATTTCTGATTTACATATGCTCTGTATGTCAATAAATATAATACCAATGTAATACCATATTTAAGTTTCTTAATTAAGCTTACATACAATTTCAAGGGTATTAATGCCCTTCGAAGGGGTTATTAATGCCATTTTCTTTAAAGTGCCCATTAGAACTTTGATGAAATACTCATCAGTGTTCTAATTTTGTTTACGTACTGAGTTTATCTGAAAGTTTTGCTTCCAAGCAGTTCAATAATCTGGTGCTAAACCCTTCAAATCCATGGATAACAATGATGTTGGGCCACAGATTTAACCATTAATTGTTACAAATCATCCTCGGCCTAAATGTTTATGATAAGAAATTACATTTCACCAAACTTATAAAATATATTTTATGTGTTACAAACAGTTTTATTTGTAAGATATTATTTATGTGTATTTAATACCTGAAGCCAGGGACTTTACCTTTTTGTGAGGCCTCTGAAACTTCTCCATTATAGGCAGGCAGACTGAAAACAGGTTTGTTGTCATTCTGGTCAATTATATTGATTATAACATCCATCGGCTTCTCTGCTTTTCCGTCGCCTCCCTCTGCCACAGAATGGACTTGAAGCTATAAATATGGTACAGTTTTCCATCACCAAGACATTCTTGTGTTGCGTGTTGCTGCTTTCAGTTCGTATTTATTTTTAATTGTGTGTTTTTATTTATATTCAATGTCTATGAATGACCATAATCCAGAGCTCTAAAACAGATAGATTCTCTTGTGAGTCACATGAAAACATTGCAATTTTATTTATTAAATCTTTGATTTCAGATGTTTGAAATATTGTAGAAAGATTCACCTGTTGGCAAGAATCATGCTGCCATAAAAACATGTTGAAATGTTCTAACAGATTAAATTGGACAGAACAGCATCAAGTTTAAACTAACAGAGAAAACACTGACCATGTACTTGTCCACTTTCTCTCTGTCCAGTTCCTGTGTGACATGCAGATGACCAGTGGTTCTGTTCATGGTGAAGAGATTAACAGGATTCTGATCAGCTCCAGGACCACTGATGCTGTAATGAATCTTCTTCACTTTATCTTCATTAGAGCGAATCTGGACAACACAGACCAAGGTTCAGCTTACACAACTTTAGCAGTTATTGGTTGCAAATGTCTGATTCTTTATTAATTTAAACCTGAGAGAGATGGTTTAGTTAAAGTATTGATTTTATTTTAGTTCTGGCATAAAAAAAGCATAAACAATAGGTCAGAAAACAAATATCTTTTTTCTTCAAGTCTGGGTTGGAGCAGGAATTAAACACAACATGAAATATAGAAAGTTTGAGGTCAATTTAAATTATCATATAAAATATAATATAGAAGAGATTGGGTTACATTTTCCCTAATTCTTGAAAACAAAAACAAACCATAGGACATTTTACTTCCTCCTACCTCAGCAAGAAACCGGGGAAAAGGTCCTCTGCTATTTTCAGGAATATTAATAGGAGGGATAATCCAGTCTCTCTTTCTCCTCTTCAGCCCTGGATTAGATTTGGGGAAATCCAGGATGGGGATCTGAGAATAGGAAATATTAGATACATCCAGGGAGGATCAACATCTCACAGACAAACATTTCTAAATATCAAACCTTTTTAAAAAAGAAACGCTGTTCAGAGGAGATTAGATGAGTTTATGACAGGTAAGATGCATTTTTTTTAACTTCTTTCTAAAAGAACAATTTTACTTTCTGGTCCACCTTGCAGTCACTCTGAACTTACCTGCTGATTACTTGCAGAGTCCAGGTGATCATGATGGTTGCTGAGTTTGTGAGCCTCATGATGAAATTCAGCATCCAGACGGTTGTTCATATAATGATGATCTTGATACAGCAGCCTGACAGGAAGAGTCATTTTCTGACCTTGTGAATCCCAGGCATGGACCAAGAAGTTCTGGTTCCCCTCATGAAGGACAACCTGTCTCTTTACCTGGACGGAGACAAGTGCAAAGGTCATTAGCCTTGTGTCTCTTTAACTCTCAGAAATGATGAGATCATGTGATTCTGTTGAAAGAAAAATGTTTCAGCCATTTATAAACCTTCTCTTCAGGAACAATGACAAGCGTTTCAAAAATGCTAAACTTAACCACCTTTGCCAGTTAACATTTTAAATTGTAATAATGTTGATCATATATTATTAATATTTTAATTAAAATTCATATTTTATTTTATTTTACGGAAAAAAGGGAGCTTTTTATGATAGTTAAGTATTTTTACTGGCCACTATCATTTCCTCCTTTCAGATTCTTAAAAATACACCAAATATTTTCTGCCTACGGACAATTTAGTAATTAGCAGCTCCTGTAGAGTTCCACATTAAAAATAGGATGAGCACAGATATTATGATTTGATTTCTATATTTTGGTCAGCTGCAGATTATAAATAACCTTTTTGTCAACCAAACTCCTTCCATGCAGTTTTTATGGTATAAAACATTATTTAGCTTTTCAGAAGTAAATGTTTTGTTTTGTTACAAAATGTATTAAAATATAATATATTGAAAATGTTTCAAAGGCACTTAAGCCTAAAACAACAGTTAAAAATGACTGACCTGCTCAGACAATATTTTTGTCAGATGCCATCATTGTTACTTGATTGTCAAATAACAAGACATGTCAAGGCAAGACATGTGACATCAGAACAATAATAATGATAATGCATTTCATTTGGCAGCACCTTTCAAAAAACCCAAGGTCACTTTACAGTATTATGTGAGAGTCATGTGTCACACATGTGAGAGTCATGTGACATGTCGTCCAATAACAATATGGGTTTCCAGTAATGTGTTACTCACAGTTATTATTCCTTCAGTCTCTACAACTAACCGGCTGTCATCAGTGCTGAAAAGAAATCTTGTGCGGGTCGTGCAGTCAGTGAAGCCAACTGGAAATAAATACACTTAAATAAATTAATATATTTAAAATACAATGGATTCAGTAAAAACAAAGAACTCTCAGTTTTGTCCACAAATACAAAGTAAGGTAATACTAACTAGAAGTAATAGAAATAAGACATATTTAGAAAACATAACCTACAAAAGTATTGTGAAAATGTAAGCACCTTGGAAATTTAAAAATCAAGGCATTTTAAAACATACATAGGAAGGTAAATTTTGTTCAGACCTCAGATTTTCAGGCAGATAGTTCCTAAGCATTTATTCTAATCCAGTGACCCTAAAGGGTCAGAGTCCTGCAACTTTTACATGTGTCCCTTGTCCCAGGTGAAACTGCCTCACTAGCATGCAGTCAAGCTCTGCAGAGCTCTGCTAATGAGCTAATAATGGAGCCAGGCGTGCTGAAGCAGAGACATGAGTGGTGGAGTGATGGAGCAGATGGAGGGAGGGAAAGACTAACCATCTCTGGGTTAAACTCTCTCCCAGGCAGTAAGCTCCCCTGCTGACCCCAGTAGGCACCCTGGTGTTTAGAGATCCATCAATGGAGGGAATACTGATACCTTTGCCCAGTCTTGTGCCTGGCTTCAGGTTCTTTCTGCTCACTTTTAATATAAACAGCTCTGACTCAAATCCAGGTTCACATGATGACCCATCTGCAGCAGCTGAGGTCTAGAAGAGGAGACACAATGGATTTATTTATTAGATGAATTCTAATCTGTAGCGTCATAATGTTGGTCTCAACAGTTTGGTTTCATAGATTGTTGGAAACATTTCATTTTCCTTTTCGTGGGTCATAGATTGAAGTTTCGTAAATGTACTCATCTGTGAAAATCTTCATTGGTGACAGCAGAATATTAGTACAATAATCAAATTAGATGTCAAATATTTCAGGGTGGGCTGCACAGTGGCACAGTTGGTAGAGCTGTTGCCTTGCAGCAAGAAGGTTCTGGGTTCGATTTCCAGCCCAGGGTCTTTCTCCACGGAGTTTTCTAGTTCTCCCTGTGCATGTGTGGGTTCTCCCCAGGTACTCCAGCTTCCTCCCACAGTCCAAAAATATGACTGTCAGGTTAATTGGCCTCTCCAAATTCTCCCTAGGTGAGTGTGTGTGTGCATGCTTGTTTGTCCTGTCTGTCTCTGTGTTGCCCTGCGACAGACTGGCAACTTGTCCAAGGTGTAAACTGCCTCTCACCCGGAACGTTAGCTGGAGATGGGCACCAGCACCCCTTCCGACTCCACTAAGGGACAAGGGTGTACAGGAAATGGATGGATAGATATTTCAGGGTTTCCCCCAGTGTATTATAAGCTTGACGGGCCACCAGGCCTTACTTGTGCTCCCAACAGTCTAAACATAGTTTATAAATTTGTCGTTTTAAAATGTTTGCATTTTTAAGATCTTATAGTTGGTGTTCAAGTATTAACCTTCCCGCCTTTCAATATTTTCAAATGACTGCCCAAGTGCCCAACCACCAGGCTTAGCAAGATTCTGGGTAAAACCTTATATTTCATTACATTTTTAATTGATTACAGGACTACTGAACAAGAAAATAAAAACAACCTTCCCTCATTAGCATTAATGGAAACTTGATGAGGTTAACACCAAACATTAAAATAAAACTGTTTGTGTAGTAAGTAAAACAGACCATATACTGTCTGAGCTAAATGTTAGAACCATGTATCGTTTTGGCCTTAAACCTAATATTCACCATTTTTTTATCAGCTACTTTTACAAGACATACATAAACAAGCATGGTTTAAGAAAGCTTAAATATTAGAAATTCAGAATTATTTAAATTTAATGAGTTTGTTAAGACTGTAAAGATGGGAAGAATTCTTACCTGACACAAGATCCAAACACACCAAACTACAAACCAAGTGGTTCCCATTTGTGGACGTTCTCCTGATTTACCTTTATGACCAAAATCTTTTGGAAAAACTAAGAAATCAGCGTCTGAATCAGTTCAGATGAACAATTTCCCTGAAGATTACTTTACATGTCTGCAGTCTGCGCACAAACCACCAGATGTGCAGACACAAAAACCCACAGAAAACAAATGAGAAGTAGAAGCAAGAAGAATCAAAAGTTCCTTTTTTTGTCTTTTGTCAGATTCATCACTTTAAGTAGGTTTCATTTCTTTTGTGTCCATTTTCAAACTTTCCCAGCTGCAGCAAGTGAGTTCTGGTAAACCTCATGTGAGAGGCCGAGTAAAACTGAAGTATGTGTATCATTCAAAATGTAAAGATGTAAAATCAGTATGCTTAAACAGAATCTGACAGAGCTTCAGACCTTCCTTTTTTCACATCCTCTTTCAAAACCACAACTGACTGAACAAGTTAAAAATCCTCACGTGTGGAACTGTTTCACTTTAAGATGATGTGATATAAACTGTGAAGATAGTTTTTACATTTCAAAGCCAAGATCTATGAAGTTCTTAGCGGAAAACATTTGCTGATCCCACCCCACAGAAGGCTCTGTTAAAACATGTTAGTGGTGAAATTTCCATAGGAATTAAAAATTAACCAGATGTTAATTAACTAAACACTGCAATGTCAAGTTTGACACTCTATATTGCAGTGTTTTGTGGTTTTGACTCCAAAATGTAATTTTTCTGTTTAATGAATTCCCACAGAGCTGTTGCCTTGCAGCAAGTAGGTTCTGAGTTCGATTCCAGGCCCCGGTCTTTATGCATGGAGTTTGCATGATCTCCCTGTGCATGCGTGGGTTTTCTTCGGGTACTCCGATTTCCTCCCAACGTCCAAAAACATGACTGTCAGGTTAATTGTTTTTTTTTTGTCTGTCTAAATTCTCCCTAGGTGTGAGTGTGTGTGCAAGGTTGTTTGTCCTCGTTGTGGCCCTGTGACAGACTGGTGACCTGTCCAGGATGTACCCCGTCTCTTGCCCGAAACATTAGCTGAATGTACCCCGTCTCTTGCCCGAAACGTTAGCTGAATGTACCCCGTCTCTTGCCCGAAACATTAGCTGAATGTACCCCGTCTCTTGCCCGAAACGTTAGCTGAATGTACCCCGTCTCTTGCCCGAAACGTTAGCTGAATGTACCCCGTCTCTTGCCCGAAACGTTAGCTGAATGTACCCCGTCTCTTGCCCGAAACGTTAGCTGAATGTACCCCGTCTCTTGCCCGAAACGTTAGCTGAATGTACCCCGTCTCTTGCCCGAAACTTTAGCTGAATGTACCCCGTCTCTTGCCCGAAACGTTAGCTGAATGTACCCCGTCTCTTGCCCGAAACGTTAGCTGAATGTACCCCGTCTCTTGCCCGAAACTTTAGCTGAATGTACCCCGTCTCTTGCCCGAAACGTTAGCTGGATGTACCCCGTCTCTTGCCCGAAACGTTAGCTGAATGTACCCCGTCTCTTGCCCGAAACGTTAGCTGAATGTACCCCGTCTCTTGCCCGAAACGTTAGCTGAATGTACCCCGTCTCTTGCCCGAAACGTTAGCTGACTGGCCCCCTCACGTTTATCACCTGCGCTGCTGGAAACTGTTGAGCAGGTGGGGTGTTGGGGCGTTTGGGCCGAGTTTCTCTTTTAATTTTTACCCAGGAAGCACATTGGCTAAACCATGAGTCAAACAGTCACTGGGACTGACTACTATATATTCCATTGAGGGACAGTAACTTTACATACACCTTTCTGAACAGGCGAGGGCGCAATTTCTCCGTCTATAATCAGACATTAAAGCAACTTGAAACCATTCCTCCCTCCCTGGAACCTTCAGACACTGAAAGTACATTCAGCCATTTTCTTCAGATGCACCAAGCATGTAGAACATCTCTCTTAATCCTCTTCTCCTTTATTATCAGGCAGTTTCTTAAAGCGGGGCCCTATTTTTCAGATATTTGTATTGTGAATATTGCGAGTAGGAGCCCCCTCCCTTAAAGTCAAGCACCAACAGGATGTTTCAGGCGGGGAGCAGTCAGGGAGAAAAGAAGAAAAAACTTAGTACAGACAAATAAATGTGGATATGAGATATTTATCAAAGCATTTAAAACTTTTATGCACCTTATTTAGTTAGCTTTATAAAAAAAAACTGCATGTTGAGGATCTTAAAGTCTAATGACTTGATGTGGAGAGTAATATAATTATTAAGTTTTTACAAGGAGATAGATTTGTGGTGCAAAAGTATTAGTGGATTGTAACTGTGAAATTGAATTTATGGTAGGTATTGCTTCAGTCTTTACCTGTCTTGGAATAGGGCCATTTGTCCATTGATGTCCAGCTTATCACTCTTTAGGACTGAAGTCAGTTTTGAGGATAAACAAACAATGAAATAATGGTTGTACAGTGAATCCTCATGTTTTCATCGGGAATGACCCCAGCTTATGCACCTTTTGTCCATGAAATGATCTTGAATCCCTCTCCTATTGTTGTTAGTCAATAATAAAGTTAAAAAATTGACTTGATAATTATTTTGTAATCAACAGCATGTCAATGCACTAGAATAATATTGCCTGAACAAAAGGGCCTCAACTGTGCAATGTTGCCCTGAGGCAACAAACAAAAAACACAGTTTTAGCATATAAATTATATAAAAAATTGAAATAATCTACAATGCTTCTTTACATACTCACAGACATGAGAATATTTTTAGTTAGAGTTACCCAAAATTTAAACATGAAGAAAAATAATCTATAACTTACAAGCAGGAGGCAAGGTGTTGCATGCACCTCTGCTTCATAAAAAGGACTGCTCCTCTTCCAATTAAAAAGTCACATGAACTTCAATACCTTGTTTATTTGGACAAAAATATGTCTGGAGGTATTTCAAATCATCCTCCTCAAATAAATAAAGGAGCAACGTGAGGTACAGATATATGGTTTGTTGCCCGAGGGCAACGCCATGCCATACGACTTAATATAGTTTTCTTCATAAACTTAACCTGGTTTTAATTAAGCTCAGTGTGCTAAAGAGATTTTCATATTGTGAGGCTGTTGTTATAACTTGTTCATCATTGTTTTTATCTTCAACATATATTTGCAGTCTAATCAAATTAAGATGAAAGAGGAAGCCAGAGATCAGGTATTAGGAAACTAAAGACTTTCCTGTCTCAGAAGAGGCTCTGAGCCACCAGATCACCAACCAGTTCTGAGGATGAACTTCCACATCGTCTTTATGTGATGGACTGGTGACCTGTCCAGGGGTGAACCCTGCCTCTCATCTGATGACTGCTGGAGATGGGCACCACCAACCCCCCTTCCCACCCTGCAAGGATCATTGTGTTCAGATCATGGATGAAAAGCTTTTAAGGTAGTTTATCTCCCTTAAGTTCACACTTAAAACAGCTCCATAGTTAATGCCAAATCTATGATATTGGTATTAACTGTATCATACACTTATGATATAGTTAATGTTATGGCATGATTCTATGATATTGCTGACTTATTTTTTTCTACTTCTAACATAAACAGGCAAAGAAGACACCCAGAAATGTTTTTCCACCGGTCCCAATCATTATCAGTTCTGATGATGTCACATGCACAGCGAGTCCACGTCTTAAGGTTGTAAGTATTATTTTTTTTCCCTTGCTGTTTTTCTGTACTCTTTAAAATACAAATACTTTGTTTAATTGCTCTATTGTTTTTTGTTGTTTTTTTTTGTAGGTTTCTGCAAAGTGCAGTGATCCAGTGAATGGGAATGTTCTCAGTGGTGGGAAGTAACGAAGTACAAGTACTTTGTTACTGTACTTAAGTACAATTTTCGTGTATCTGTACTTTACTTAAGTAGATTTAATAATGGGTACTTTCTACTTTTACTCCACTACATTTTACAGTAAGTATCTGTACTTTCTACTTCACTACATTTCTACAAACGTGTCGCGTTACTCGTTACATCCAAGTCGCGTTGAGCTTTTTTTCCCGTTAAAATGTGAAGTTCAGGGATTTAAGGTGGCGCCGTAAAATCCAAGCAATAACGTGACTTAGTGTCTGTTGTCACCCATCGGCTCCACCTTTACTCGCACGCGGAGCTCCAGACATGCGCAGTGGTTTCCTCTGAGCGTCAGTAATATAATAGTACAGAAGCGCTGCATAAATCATAAGATATGGCGACATGTACAATCAGCAGCGCTTCGCTTTCACAGACGGTGGGACTTCGTCCAATTTTTAACGTCACTTGGAAGGAAAGCTTAAAGAAAGGTAAGCTATGTGGACGTGATGCTAGCAAAGCTAGCTGTATTGACTGAAACACATGTTGCATCTGATGAAAAAAAGTTGTCACTCATGCGCTGAATTACTGTGTGGAGGTGTTGGCTGAGGTGTTGCATATATGGGACAACGCTGTGACCAAAGTGCAATATAGTAATATGACATTCATGGACGATCCGATTCTTCTGGACGGATCTTGACTAAAGTCCTATAGTGCTGAAGCCTCAGTGAGAGCCGTTCTTTGTTCTTGTAATGCTCTGCGTACACTGCAGTAGCTATTTTATTTCATTAAAATATCTTTATATTTAATTGGCGAATAAATAAAACAAGAACATAGGAACACAGAGCATGCTCATTGCTCTTTGTTTTCGTCACCTGTCATGGTGGCAGACGTTGCAGCAGGAGGGAGGATGAGAACAGTCACGGTGCTCCTCCTGCTTGGTTACTTGTTGCTTATTGGGCCTTGGACAGTGTTCATAGTTGAGCGTTGTTAATTGCTATGTTTAATGGTGCAATTTCTGACATTGGCAATATGGGCAACCACCCAGGGTGTTATTTTTCTTAGGGATGGCAGGAGACCTCTGTGTATTGTGGCACAGAGATGAAAGCAAAACAGAATGAAGAAGAGTTTGAATTGATACTGGTTACATTTATTTCAGCTCTAAGTATTTAATATCTAGGTGTTTTTATGGGAAAGTGAATCTTTCAGATCAATTTGAGAAGCAATTTTGATAGGTGCACTTAATTTTATTGTCATGTAGCACGGGGTGCTGGTTTTGATTTGGTCTTGGGTTCGGTGGTCTAGACTACAACTCTGCTACGTGGCTCCTTGGTTCCATGTCCTCCTCTGCTAGTTGGATTTCTTTCTAAATAAATGTGTGGCAAAAAAAGTGAAGTTCATGCTGTGTTAGGACAGGAGATGAGATGTTTCCATCCCTGAAATTATGATGCATAGAATCACATATCTAAGTCTAAACTATGTTGCAGAGTAAACTCAATAAAAACATGCTTTATCTGTGGCATTGATCATTAAAATGGCACATTACTGATGTATTAAAATTAAATACGATTGGTACACTTAATGATATTAGTGATTAGGTAATGCATTCAGCAAGTACTTTTACTTTTAATACTTAAGTATTTTTAAAAGCCAGTACTTTTTTACTTTTACTTAAGTAAAATGTTAATGTGGTACTTTGACTTTTACTTAAGTACATTTTTGACTGTGTATTTGTACTTTTACTTAAGTAAATTTTTTGAGTACTTTCTCCACCACTGAATGTTCTGCTGATTCTCACTGTTCTTAGGAAGGAGAAATGCCAGTTTGTCTGGACTAATACTGTGATTACTGCATTAAAACAATACTCTGTCCTTGGTGAAATATTTTTCACGTCCTCTAAAGTGTACCTATTGTTTTATTGTGCTAATTTTCATAAGCATGTTGACTGTAAACTTTGAATGTATTGACAATTTGTACAATTCTGTGATAGTATATTGGTAATGTACTCTTGAAAAATGTGGGTACCACTTTGACGGTTTGTGCTTAAGACTGACATGATAGTCATAAAAATGACACCTGTTAGAAACATATTAACAGGTGTCAAAAGTGTCATTCGGTAAATAATGACACTTTTAATGAGAAGTTGCTTTAAAAGTTGGATTAAAGGTCCATTAAAATCCAAACTTTGCATTATTTTGTGAACACTTTAAATGCAAAGTTGGCACTTTTAATGGTCCTTTAATCCAACTTTTAGTATTTAGTGATCTAAATAATACTGAATGTAGTCAGATTTCAGTGTATTTGAGTTTTAACGCTTTGTAGTTTAATTTTGTTCACAGAAAATGTTCGTGTGGCTGCCACACATTTTCACACCCGGGAAAGACGCAAACTTTGACTCAAAATTTGTTTTTATACATGCCGATTTGTGCATAAAATATGGCACCGCACATTTTTTTGTGCTTATGCACTTTATACATGAGGCGCCTGGTCTAGAGACTGACTGGGCTAATCCAAGTCCTTGAAATGTTTATGAAGCGACTCCTTAGTTGCCCTGGTTGTGCGTTTTGGTCATTGAAATGAGACCCAGCCTCAGTCCATCTTGGTGCCTTTTGTGCCTGCGGGAAGACGCAAAAAACTAGCAACACATGGTCCCATCCATGCTCTCAATATGGCACAGAAAAGCACCCCAAAGCAACAAGTTTCCATTTTATGTGATCAGATTCGTCCTCCTTTCTCTAAAAGTCGAGTTTATATCACAAAATGTTATGTTGTCAGACCACAAACAGCTGGTCAGTGACAGATCCCAGACGAGCCTGTACTTGTGCAACACTTTTCTGAAGTCCAGAAAAAAGAAAAAAAAAGGACTTTACATTCAGTATTGATGCATAGATTCACATGCTGATGTCAAAGCCACAGCTGCAATGCAGTTTTCCAATAATTTCTTTGGGAACTTTTTAGTTTTCATCTTGCCATCATTAGTTATGGGCCTTTGAGAACCCAGTTCAGAAAAAGTCGTTCTAATGGATTTTTAATAAACATTGTTAAAATAAAACCCATGTTCCAACGGCTTGATTGTTGCAATAAAAGTAATTATTGTGGAAAAGACAAACGCCACACAAATCTAAAATGTATAACTTTATATAAAAGTAAAACATTACATTTAAGCTTTTACATCAGAAATTATTGCATCAAGATTTAAAGCAGTAAAAGAGGCATTTATTATCAACTCAAATGTAGTTCAGAGGTCGACTCGCCTTAGGCTGGCTACCAGGATTTCATATGATTTCTGAAATGTTACTAATCTATCCTTGAAACAGAAATATAAAAACAGTATACAAAAAAAGAAAAAAAAAAGGATAAAAAGTACCTTATTTTACCAGCTTCACACTATTTTTTTTAAACCATTGATACTACAAAATTTTCAGTGTCTTGAGATCACCATACCAGTAAGATACAAATAATAATAAAAAAAACTAAAATTTTTGGCAAGCCTAAAAAAAAAATAAAAATAAAGGCTTAGAAAGACCTCCAATTGAGAAAACTCATAAAACCAAACTCTGCTGTGGCTCAACTACCAATGAGCCTGAACTAAAATTCACAAAACATCTCACTGATGTCAGTACTTCAGCACACTTAAACTCATGCGGCTACTTTTCCTCAGTACTGATACATTTACATCATGTCATCATCTCCTCCTCCGTACATGTCTGCCAGTTTCTTGAAGCGAGGGCCCCAGTTGCTGAGGCAGTCATAGTCCTGGTCTCCATCGCTCGATGAGTTCAGAGACGAAATGCTTCCAGCTTCAGAACCGCCTCCTTCATAATCAAACACTAGCAGAGAGTCGTAGGGGGGAGCAGTCGGGTCGTTATCTGCCGCCTTCAGGTTCTGTGTTGTAGAGTGAAATGCGTTATAATGCTTACAGGCTTATTTTTCAACAAAAGTACTTTTTTTTTTAGTGGGTGTTCAACTCACATCATCAATGAAGCCGCCGATATCTTCTGGGTTGGCGGGCCGAGGTTTGTACACAACAGGCCGTGACTGAAAAACTGGAGCCACTTCATCCCTGAACACATGGGGACGGTTGTCCAAACCACGGTGAAGAACACCCAGATCAAAGTAGTCCTAATGGAGAATAATGCAAAATAAAGCTTCCTTTTAGATTACAAGTCATGAAAACAGTCACTGGATTAAACCACCAGAAGAGCTCGTTGAGAGTGAAGTAAGATTTAAATACGTTCTCATGAACAGTTATAGTCATCAGCCCCATGTAAAAAATATTACATGTAAACAATGTTCCAGAGTATAAATCTTGATTATATAAGCAGCATTTACCTGGTCCTCCTCTCCACCTCCCTCCTCATCATAAAAAAAGATGTCGTCTCTGACATCGTTATCTTGGAGTAAAGGTTGTTCCTTCTTTGGCTTGTTTTTATTTGCCAACAGCAGCAGCAGCAGGACCAGCACTGAAAGAGCATAAAGCTGACATGATTTTTCATTTCAAGAGCAAATTAATCCCATTAAGCTGGAAGGTGACCACTATGGACTGAGTGTGTCTTTAAACACTGGAAAAGTAGATTAATGATACTACCAAAATATGTCCTGGGTGACCTCATCAAGTCTGCACATATAATTACTCCAGTCAAGACTGAGGGAGACCAGCATTCAACTGAGAAACTAATCCAGACGAAAGTAGCTCATGTCACCTTCAAAGTGAAAATATCTGACATGACTCTCTTCAAGTAGCAAATTCAGTAATTTATTCTTTTAGTTAATTCATAGTTGAACTTTGTCATTTAGAGACTGAAAAGATCAAAACCAGGGGTCCTCAAACTTTTCCTGTGATGGCCACATAACTTTTCCCTTCTCTATTGGGGAGTTTGTAACAGAAAGTGGGACTATTGCAGGAGTGCCTAAATGTATCGTTTTCCAGAAAGCACAATCAAATAGCATTCTCTGGGTTCTTCACAGAAAAAAAAAATCCAGGAAGGATTATAGTCCGTATTTTCTGAACTTTGAGCTGCACCGGACTATAAGCCACAACCCCACAGTTAAAAAATAAAAAAATTTAAAAAATCAGTAAACATGCACATATAAGCCACAGATATCTCTGCCGCTCCAGGTTTTCCCACAACGATGCAGCAGCAGCAGAGGGCTGGCGGACAGCCACAATTTGAGTCAATTGAATATCACATTTATTAGGGTTGAAAAAGAAAAAGTTGCCAAGATTAAATTTAACTGAACTGATTACGGTGGTTTCCGAAGGCAACTGTAATAGTAAAAGTGCTGATCCTTCCTGTCTGATACTAGCATGTGCTAAATGAAAATGGGCGCTTTCTTCTTTAAATTTCAACGGCAACTTACTGAATCCTAATATCGATACCTCAAATTCTCATGATCCCAGTATGATAAAAAAAAAAATATAAAAAAAAATGTTTCCCCTCAATGCTATTTAACTGATCAACAACATTTTCAAATGTCAATTCCCTATTAAAACCTAATTCTGTTTTAGTGGGCGCTTTCCAATTTTGACTTCCAATGATTCACTTCCTGCTAAAGAGCCCCTGGTGGTTGAAGAAAAATCCACATATAAGCAGCTTATAGTCCTGAAAATACAGTATATGAAAAAAAATAAATCTGAATGCTCTCTGGTATTGTTCAGGGGGCCGGACCAAATGTGGAGGCGGGCTGGATCCGGCCCGCGGGCCATAGTTTGGGGACCACTGATCAAAATCATTAGCAATTTTTCTTCAGACCAACTTTCATTGAAATAACCCATATTCATCTAGAACTGTGGTAAATTCTCAAACTCACTAAGTAGCAGTAGGACGCCACCAAGTATTCCCAGGATCACTGGCAGGTTGGAACCAGCACCACGTATCTGTTTGCAGCTCACTTCTTCTCCAGTGCAGTCACACACTTCAACTGTGACTGTGCTGACCTGAGGCAGGCCCTGGTTGTCTGAAACCGTCATGATCACCTTATAAAATCCACTCTCCAGCTCACGGATCAAAGTCAGAAAAATACCAGTTTCTGAAAAAGAAAAATATACAATAAACACTGTTACAAAACTAATTCCTACCTTGCCAATTGTTTTGTCAATACAAGTTTCTTTTCATAAAGCTTTATTACATTCTCAACACAAACATTTAGATTTGTTTTATTCAGGTGATCTTTAAGCAATATTTCTAATTTACAGGTTAATGCAGGTTTTATTTGCAGACGTAACTTTGGCTTGGTCAGCTTCGGTCTGCCAGATTAGCAGAAAATTCAACAGGTCTTTGGAATCATTTACATCACCATTATAAAAGCAACACATTGTGATATAATTGTTAGTTCATATCACTCATTCCTAGTTTACATACTGTTGGGGTTCATCTCAGCGGTCCAGTTATTCTTAGTAGAGGAGTCCTTTATGAGGACGCTGTATGGAGAAGTAAAGCCTGGTCCATCTTTATCTGTTACAGTCAGCAGCTGACGAGCTGGTTTCTTGTTGCACACCTGTGGAAACAAAATGGATTTAAACCGCTGATGGGATTATGCTACAGTATATTTGTCATTTTTTATTCAACAACTGAAAATTAAGTCAAACTGGTTAACTGAGGTGATGCTTGGTCAGTGGCACAAGAAGTGGGGATGCACTGTACGCAACGCATAGGGGCACAGCACTAGAGGGGGAACTAAAACGATGTGGGGAAATTTTTTTCTTGTCAGCATTTTCTGTATTTAACAGCTGTTTGTGCATGTATGAAATGATCAATAGAGTAACGGCACTGATCAGATGTCCCTCTTCTCCTACACCTCTTCTCGCGTCGCTCTCTACTCCCACATAAGTCTTTTGGGGGTGAACCCCTCCGAAGCCGCGCTTATTCCCTCCCCCTCTTTTTTAAATCTGAATTGTTGTATACAGTGCACTTGACAAAAGTGAGGTAAAGATGGAGCAGCAGAAGGAAAAAAAAAATAGCTCTTTGGGGCACCAAACATGGAGAGGGTTAAAGACATTGGAGAAAAGCTTTTCAAAATGACTGAGACAGTAGGTAAGTATAGTCAATGTTTAGGGTTGCCACCGTCCCCTAAAATACAGAATCTTCCTATATTTGACTGCTGAATGTTGCGTATTGAACGATACAAGACGTAATTTGTTTCGTATTTCTATAAATGAAATAAAATTTCACAATAGAATTACTGTATTTTATAAGTACATGAATAAGGGAAAGCTGTATGGACATATTAAACCTGGGGCTGGAGGGAAGAGATGGGGGGTGCTGTGGGGTGGATGCCCATGGTGTGTTCACATACGCCTTAGAAAGAAAGTATGTAGTAATGCCCCTATGCTTGGTGATGACGTAATCAGCCGGAATCAAAACAGAGCAAGCAGGAAGCAGAGTAGTTCTCGTTTTGCACCCATTTAAAAAAAGGTAGGAGCAAAACAAATTATCTGGACCTGGTTTGGGTGGAGGGTACATACTTGAAATGAACGATCCTCAACAACTGGGCCGTTGTCGTTGACATCCTCAAGTTTAATGATTAGCGTTCCAGTTCCTGTAGCTGGGATCTGATCTGGAGACATGGAAGAAACAGTAGTGAAGCATGAATAGTCATATTGACCCTTCAATGATCCAATCAGGAAGAAGTAGAAAATCTCTACAATAAAAAGTGAGAAATTCAGAACTGCTACAGGTAATGATATTCTATTCAAATACTTAATGATTTGAGTTTTAGCTCAAATTATTAAATTCCTTTCAACTTGCACTGATTCATAAGGATTTCTTCCAAAACCATTAAGACTGTCAAATCTCACACCTACCATCATCATATGCACCAATAAGGGCTGTGTATTTCTCGTCCTTGACAAAGCTGGATTCTCT
Organism: Poecilia reticulata; assembly: GCF_904066995.2. Classification (NCBI taxonomy): domain Eukaryota; kingdom Metazoa; phylum Chordata; class Actinopteri; order Cyprinodontiformes; family Poeciliidae; genus Poecilia; species Poecilia reticulata. The sequence goes on along the minus strand of NC_088844.1, from coordinate 5,607,710 downwards.
GTCCATTTCGGTTTTCACTTTTATCATGCCAGTATCCTTATCAATGTCAAACCACCCAGCTGGGTCATTGAGTATCTTATACCTGAACATCAATGACAAAAACTGATATAAACAACACAAAGCAGGACTTTGCAAGCAGTATGATGAAGAGATTAGTATTTATCTACAATATAAATTTAGAATATGCATTCTGATATTCCTCAAGTTGTAGAATTTTCAGGTTCCTTACATGACTTTCTGTTTGCGTCCAGTGTCTGGATCAGAAGCTGTGTACTGCACCACAAGGCTGTTCACAGCAAGGTTCTCGCTTTTGGAAACATGCTTCTCTTCCGATTCAAAAATGGGAGGTTCATTGACATCCTCCACTGTCACCACCACTGTAGCAGTGAAAGTGGCCAATTGAACAGAAGGAGCAAAAGGAGCCTCATTCTCCACTGTGACCAGTAGAGTGTGCTTACTGGTTCTCTCAAAGTCCAGACCCTGGTTTAGTGGAAGAAAGGTTTAGTGTCAACTCAGACATTAACAGCTCAGGGTGAACTTCAGATCATAAATGTAATAGGAGCTGAATTTTGTTTAAAAAAAAAAAAAAAAAAAGCTCTACAATAGTTAAATTTGGTCCAACAATCAGAACCTGCTGGTCCTCTTACCTTAGCAGTAGTGATGATTCCTTCTTGTTTGTTTGTTCCTGTTTTCACAGTAAACAGATTTCCTGGATCGCCATCAATGATGCTGAACTTTGCATTCCAGGCAGGAGTATGAGGCTCATCACCATCTGTCACCAGCATCTTAACAACTAGAGCATCTACTTTATTCTCTTCAACTGTGGCCGTATACTGAGAGGAGACAGAAAACATTTTTAAGGTTGGTCACCACAACAAATTCCAACTCATCTTCACACATTTGCATACACAACTCATCCTTTAACCCCTGGGGATTCTTGGCTGACCCAAATGGGACATCCTGCTTTACTACTTTGATTCTCAACATCTCAGTCAGATTAAAGGTTAATTCCATGGAACTTGACCAAGACTTTTAAGTTTCCTTTTAAAAAATTGTTGTCCCTGTGATTATAAGTTATGCAGAACAAAATATATGCGTTTTGTGCACACACAAGACCTTTTGTTTCATTTTGGTCCCATTGACTGCTATTATAACCACATATTTTCAGTGGACAGTTATTCTAGCATTTTAAAATAACTTTTCAATAAAAACCATACTAATCCAAGATTCTGCCTTCAAAATACAAGGAAAACTTGTTTTGGGTGTGATAACCTCCCTGATGTTACCACAGGCCCAGTGCATTTATTCAATCAAGTTTCAATGGGGAAAAAGTAGTCCTGGTGTGTTGGCAATGATGTAAAGGAATGGTGTGAATGTGATGTATTTTATGTGTGTGTGCGTGCGTAAAATGAAGTATGTTTTGTATATGTTTTCTCTATCACAGGAAAGGCCCATGTGTGGTGTAGCATCTTTGTATAGGTGCAGCTGGCAATCAAAGTTAAATTTGTTTAAGTTTCTTTATCAAGAGAAAGAGACCGCTCTCCTACGGGCTCTTTGCACGTCTGCTTCCACATTCAGGGTTAAGCAGCTCTGTCGTTTCCAGTCAATTGAAAATGGCATTTTACACTGGTGTTTGCAGGGTTTGCCCAAGGCAACAATTAATGATGTACATCAGTGGTCCCCAAAGTCGGTCCTCGAGGGCCGGGATCTTGCATGTTTTAGTTCCCTCCCTGGTTCAGTACACCTGCATCATATGATGGCTCATTAGAAGGCCTAAGGAGAACACTGACTTGCTGAAGAGATTGTTACTACAATGAGGGAGAGAACTAAAATATGCAGGATGACTGTTCAGGTTGGGAGTTGTTGCTTTTAGAAAAAATATGGCCGTGTTCCTTAAGGTCTCCGTGTTATTGTGTTTTATTACTTATGCATGCTTCTTGTGAAGAGCTCAAATAGGATGGTGTTAACAGCAGCGTGTACAGGCGGATCAGTTGCTCAGCTGTCTGGCTGTGATCTGCTCACTCGTTCCCATACATTTGCTCTTTCAGGCTGAATACAGAAGTGATTCCATGGAAATAACACAGGGATGGCTCCTTTATTTACCATCCGTCTCCCATCAGTAGTATTGGGCTGACGAAGCTGATCCGCAGTGAAGTGAAGTACATCTTTTGTAAGATGTACCGTTTCAAGTCACATATGTAAAGTGTGTCAGTTTTAACTCATTAATCCAAAAATAATGCGTAAACATCAATACTGTTAATATTTTACCTGGTCAAGGCTGGAACATTCACATCAAAAAGATTAAATTTTGCTGTTTATTTTTGAGAAATATTGCATATTTTAGGTTTTTCTCCATCAAAAATTATTATTTTTTTTAACAAAACAGGCATAAAACAGAAAATATTTTTAAAAATTGAGTAAAATGGTCCTCCATTTTAAAAAATATTTGTGTTTTAAGAGCAACTAATTTATAAATGGAGACCTTCAAACAAAGGAACACATTAACAAAGTAACAACAGGTCTTAATAAAATATACGTGGTGTTCTACTTACTTCTGACTGTGTGAAGACTGGAGCGTGATCGTTGCTGTCCGTCACTTTGATAATCACTTTGGTAAATCCAGTCAAACCTTCTCCGTTCATGTCAGCTGCCTGTACTTGCAGTTCATACTGAGGGATTTTCTGTTGAATGAAATGCTGACTTTAATTAAACAGGACACTTGTAGTTTGCAGTCACTGAACTGAAGGAAATTATCTTCCCAAAATATTCAATCCTCATCACTTGCAGAGCTTAGATGCCTTTAAGAGAAACTTAGTTTAGAAAGTATTTAGGCTACAACAAACTGTACAGAGCTCATTCTGAGAAACATATCAGAAGATTTCAAGTAGAGAAATGACATGACAAAAAAAGATTTAATGAAATTATGCCAATTCATAAATTAGGTCTGCAACAGGTATGCTTTAGAACATTGACTTTAATACAGGACACTGCAGGTGAGGTGGGGGAAATGTTGGACACCAGGAAGAGCAAGAACAGTTGTGCATGTGGAGCAACACCAACCGACAGAAACAACACAAACCCAAAGGACACCAGAGGTTGGTACACAGGTAAGTTGGCTTCAATTTTAAACCTTGCTGACTTGCTGGAGGGATTTTACAAGGCTATAAACTGAAGGAATGACTTGTGTTAATATTAGAGAAGTAGTTATCCGTTACTAGTAGCCCTGTTTGCTGAGCCGCATGAAGCTGATCTCAGTGAAGAGCCGAAGACCAAGGTTTTATAAGACAGAAACAGCAGTCTTATATTGTGACCTGATGAATAATATTCATCTTCAGACATCCTGGCAGCTTGATATGCTTCAGCTGTCAAGAGAGGTATTGGAAGTCATCCACTCACAACATGGAAGCCGATGCAACATTAAGCTAGGAGCTCCTAGAATATCCCACTGTCATCCCAGTGGGATCTTCCATTTAAACTGCTTGTTTGCAGTTAGCAATAGTCACTTAACTGTTGTCAACTCGGGTCAGAATTTTTAAAGATTGGAAGGAGAGATCGGTCAAAAAACTGCAATCGCATGACTGCTATACATTTGCTGTACATTGCAAAAGTGGCAGATGTGAGCATTTAGTAACCAATTTTCTGCAATTTTTCTGAAAAACAGTAGCAGTCTTTTTTTAATTTTTCCAGTATTCTTTGCACACACAGAACGATATGAGCGCATTGCATCTCTGCAGCAATCACAATCTTGATTTGTAATTTAAAATTTCTGAGATGGTGTTGAGAAGCTCTTGCTCTCTCAGGCACTGATTAAAATGACGTAGGTAATGAACTTTAATAAATACACTTTTGATATAATCCAGCATATTTTCTTGATAATTATAATAACCTTGTGCTCAGTGCATTTCCCGAAAAATTTATATTTCAATGAAGAACCAACTAAAGACTGCCGTTTTCGTACTTTAAAGAAATGCCTCATCTTTTCATGTCAACTTCAGTTAATTATAAGGTATAAATCTCAGCATGATAGACCATAATATTTAGAAATAATATTGTAACTTTGTTTCTTGGGGTTTTTATTCTTGGGAATTATTGATTGATATATTCTTAAATATCCGACAACATTGAATTGTGAAATAGCCTGGATAGGGCATGATTTAGTTCCAGTGACTAATAAATGTGATATTTAATTGACCTGTTATGACTCAAATGTTGGGTGTTGGGTGTTATTAAAAACAAGTTTTTGTCCAAATTAAGGTGAATTCATGGTTCCCTTTTCCACATAATGTAACCGGTAGTGTTTATGACAAAAAAATAATTATGTGATCGGTATCGGTGATCGGCCCTCATGGGTGATCGGTATCTGTGTCGGCAGGAAAAAATCTGATCAGCACATCTCTAGTATGTTTACTGGTTTAAAAAAGACCTTTGGGGTTGCGGCTTATAGTTAGGAAAATATGGACTATAATCCTTCCTGGATTTCTTTCTGTGAAGAACCCAGAGAGGGTTATTTAGTTATTATTTCATTAATAGTGTCATTATTCATTTCCTGACTTGTTCTGTGAAGAACCCAGAGAGGGTTATTTAGTTATTATTTCATTAATAGTGTCATTATTCATTTCCTGACTTGTTCTGTGAAGAACCCAGAGACGGTTATTTGATTGTGCTTTCTGGAAAACAATACATTTTTACATTTAGGCACTCCTGCAATTGTCACACTTTTTCTGTTGCAAACCGACTCCGGCCCCCCACCAGAGAAGGAAAAAGTTGTGTGGCCCACACAGGAAAAAGTTTGGGGCCCCCAGATCTACACCTCATCAATTAATAAAAACAGTACAACATTAAGAATTTTATCTTAATTTTAAGCTTCAAACCTCACTCAAAGAGTTCAACTAAAATGGCATATACAAAATTTGACAGCAACTTCTGCTTTTGAAACTCTACATAATCTTCTCAAATCTTTGCATTTCATAAGAAAAATGCATGTTAATTGTAGACCAGTTCTGATTTTAGTCAGGTTGGCCAAAACTATCAGAATTCTCACCTCTCGGTCCAGCCCAGCTTCGTTGACTTTGATGAGTCCAGTTTTTGGGTTGATGGTAAACATGTTGGGACTGGGCTGCTCTGGCTTCTGACTCATTATACGGTACCCAATATCAGCATTGTCAGTATTTGGATCATCAGCATCTGTGGCCTCAACCTGAATCACCTCAGTACCTAATCAAGAGGAAACGAACAGTCAGAGAAGCAGCTATTAAGATTTAACAGTGAAGGCAAGATGAACTAAGAAGCTCCCCACTTCCAGATAATTTAGCATCAATATCAAAGTTTTTGTTGTTTATTTTAGATCAGTAAAGGATTTATTTTAAAACAATTAACATTTTCATTATTTTTACAAGCAGACACCGACTTCTGATTTGAGTGTCAACGTAAATGACCACGCTGTAAACGGGCTCCCAAAATATCTAAAAAATTTGAAAACAAAGCCCCATCAAAGCAACAAGAATGTATGCAAAGAGGTGAAAAGAGACAGGGGTCAGCGAAATACTCCAAAACTTATGCTTCGAAGTAGGGGTGTAGCGATACACATCGTATGGTGAAATTATTGTATGAAGATATTTGTTGAGCGATACAATTCGCTGCGATTCAATGCATTTTTACGATTTTAGTGACATTTTGTGTTCCACAGACTTGAATTTAGTTAACTGAAAACTGATTAAAAGCACCAACTACACAATACCTGACTGATTGGACAGTCTAACAGAAAGCAGCTGGACAAAATGAATCACAGATGTAGTAAGAAAATTTGTTTCAGTCATTTAATTCATGTTTAATTAAAGTTTAGTTCAATTTGACATAAAACTCAAAAGTTTAAACTGTAATCCAGGAGCAGAGTGGGGAGATTATCAGCCTCTGTAGACTCTCAATATGCAAATGATTGCACTTATGTTTTTTTTCTTTTGGACATTGTTGCTGCATTTTGGAATAAAAATGCATCCACAAATGCAGTCTTTTGGACTATGGAGAAAAAGGCTTTTCTACCTTGGCTCCCGGAGTTAGCTGTGGCTATAAGCTGCTTTCTTCTAACTGCTAAAGTAGTGGCTCCGCCTCACCCCGTAGTGATCCAACTCCTTGCAGCCACGCAGCACCGCTATTCCCCTACTTGGTTCTCTGAGTAGTTGCCTCTCAGACTGCCAGGATCTCATAGTACTCTCGGTCTCTGATACTCTTTCATTTTCATTTTATTTATTTATTTCGGACAGACAGAAAAGACAATCAAGAAAAAAGAAAATGGCATGAAACAAACATAAGAAATGAAAATGTAAAACAAATTCTGCCCACGTGACATGCAAATGTTATATTCTGTTTAAAAAGAAGCAGGTCTTTGACTGTTGCTAATAAAAATGATCAGCCGTTGTTATCTATCCTCACTGTGCCGCGGATTCCGGCTGGGAGTTTTTCTTTGTCTTCCTACTCAAAACACAACGCCGCTGCATCAGTTTTGGATTTTATCAACTGATGTTCATTCTTCAGGTAATCTTTATATACGCTTCTCTTTCACGGTTACTTGCGCAACTTTACCGATTCTCACCAACAAAATACAGAACATTGTTATTTATTAAAGATTTTACATTTCCAAAAACACAGGAATCTAATGTTTCGTTTTGTATGTTTGGAAGTAGGCCTGTCACGATAAATTTTGCAGAACGATTGTCTAAAAAATTATTGCAATAAATGATAACATTGTTTCAAGACCTTTTGACACCGATTTAATGGAAATAACTAATAATGCATGCGATTTCTTGCCATGGATAGATCCACTTTATTTTCAAAAACACATAACACTGGAACCAAAATTAAATCAGTTTCAGTGTTAATGGATTCTCGGTCTCAATCAACAAAAAACGTACTTGAATAAAAACTAAACAACAAAGCCAAAGTGACTGATTTTCATTCAGTCAGGACTTTACACTGACTCTAGCCACATGCATCACAGGTAGATTCTAGTAAAGCATTGATTAATGCCTGATTTTAAAACTTAGTTAACTGGTCTTATAGCCATTATTTTGTGCCCATGTGCCTGGACGCCACGACAAACCTGATTGAACCGTTATACCAAGGATTTCTGTCGGCTAATGTGTGGTCTGGTTTTGAAAAGTGGAATATGGCTGAATGGGTAATGGGGTTACAGGATATAAGAGGCTTTTGACAGGAAAATAATGGACAGTTGGGGGAAAGACAAAGAAGAATATCTAAAGATGAACGCCAGACTTATGAGGCAGAGTTGGACTGAAAAAGCGGAGAAAAGGACTTTGAACATTGAGGATGTCGTCACTAAAATAATAAAGTTACAGATAAAACTGGAGGATAAACTAATGGACCAAGAGAGCCGTGCACAAAGAGAGAACATGAATTGCATAACAATGGATTTATGGTGTACCCAATACAGCACTACAGGTCTCTCCAACAATGAGGTGACGCCAACTTTGGTTTCCTATTGCAGCTTCTGATTCGGGAAATAGCTAAAGGGCGATTCCTAACTGACCAAACTACAACATCAGCTGACCAAACTACAACATCTAGACTCTTCAAACATGGAGTGAATTATTCTCAACTAATAACAGAATATTTAAAACCAAGAGAAGGATTTGTGAAACTCGAATAAAGGGCAGTTTCCACCAGGGAATCAGGCATTCCCTGAAAGACTTTCCTGTCTCAGAGGCTCTGGCTCCACCAGATCACCAACCATTTCTGAGAATGAACCACCACATTGTCTTCATGGTGTAAGGACCTTTTTGTTCGTTTGTTTTTAACTGAGCAACTGGCTACATTTTTAACAGCAAAAACTGATGTGTTTACAACACTAAGTCCTTAATAAACATGATTTGAAAATAATTGGACAAAATGTATTCCCCTCGTTATTCTACCATTTCTTTTTTATACATTGTCCACAGTGAACCCAGTCTTTCATCTGATGACTACTGGAGATGGGCACCACCAACCCCCTTCACCACCCTGCAAGGATTAGCAAGATGGTGAGGGGGGAGCTAGTGGTGATAAGATAATGTATGGACGGATGGATAAGTCCACATCTAAAAAATATTCATAGTTAAGGCCAGCATCAACTGATATGATATTGCGGACCACTTTTTCTATTTCTAACAGATGCAGGCAAAGACAACACCCAGAAATGTTTCTTCACCCCAGGCATCTGGTCCCAAACATCATCAGTTTTGATGCCTTATACATAGCAAGTCCACAACGTCTTAAAGTTGTAAGTCTTAGAATTTTCTTTGTTTTATTGGACTCTTTAACATACAACTGCTTTCTCTTTTGAATTGCTCTATTGTTCTTTTTTGTAGGTTCCTGCAAAGTGCAGTGAATGGGAATGTTCCGTCGTTGATCCTCACTCTTCATAAGGAGAAATGTCAGTTTGTCTGGAGTAATGCGACACCGAATTAAAATGAATGAATGAATTTAAATACTCTGTCCTTGAAGTATTTCTCACATTTCCTCTAAAGTGCTTATTTTTTTTAACTGTACCAATTTTCATAAGCATATTTTCTGTAAACTTAATATTTGACAATTTGTACAATTCTCTGATAGTATATTTTCAATGTACTCTTGAAAAATATTAATATATTGAACACAAAGTAATGCGTTTCACCTGAAAACTGTTGTAATTGATCCTTCTGTGTTCTGCTAGCCTGATATGTTTGCATGAAGCATGTAATGTAATGTACAAAGTGGCAAAGAATAATAAGACATTAAATAACTAATGTCTTATTATTAGGAATTGTACTTCATTAGGAATTGTAATAAACCAAAAGTGTAATTGGAGCATACTGAGATCACACTACTAATATATAAAGTGTATAATGCTCATATTTAAAATACATTCTACATATATTTTAAATGTAATTCAATCACAAAAATAATACACTTAAGATATACTAATGAGGCATTTTTATTTTTACATAAAAAGCAATATACTTAAAGCATACCAAGTATACCCTTAGTTGGTTCAAAAAAGCATGTCATGGTACACTTTAAATTGTGATTTTCTACAATTACTATTAAAATACATCAAACACATATTTAGTTGTTCCAAAATAATATACTTCAAGTTAACTAATCCTCAACTAACTTGAAGTATAATGATGATTAGTCTGGCTTTAAGTACGCCAAGATTTAACATGCTTAGTATATTTAAATTTCCACCAGGGTTATACTGTACCATAGGCTGCCTGTATGGATAACACAGAAGTAGAAGCACTTCACAATGTGGAAAAAAAATATATATATTGGTCCTTATGGGTTGGAAAGTAATTAGTTACATTTGCATTTATTGCTGTAATTACAATTTGTTTAATTTTCCTTTAAGTTGTTTACAAACCATGAACTTTACTTTTCCTTGAATTTGTTTTAAATAAAGTTATTACATTTGAAATTATATCTGTTAATGAGTTAAGATAAAATATAATAAAACACCAGAAAAAACAGCATTGATCTTTCAGCTGGATTTGTATTAAGATCTCATGGTGTGACATCAATGGGAAGACAGAGGAGCAAGAAAAATCTATTAAGTTTAGTTCAAGTTAAAGTCTGTGAAAAAGAAAACCCCTCGCTGTACTTAACGCATCAATTTAACTATAAGTGTGAGAAAGGCAGCAGCTTTATCATACATGGTAAACTTGAAAAATATTTTAACAAATGTAAATGTCAGTTTTATCAGGTTCTTGTTATGATTTGTATTGACTAAATTTTAACAGGAAATCAGGTTTTGGAGTCGGTTATTTAAAACCATTAGATAAAATATTATAAATTAATGTCCCATTAAAAATACACAATATTTTGTGTTGCTTTTATATTTATAAATGTTTGAGGCCAATATGTTCTTATTTTCTTTATGATGAGCTGGACATTTGCTCATCACAAAGTAGCTAAATTAACGAGTAATGAGGTACTTGTTACTTTGAATATTAGTAACTTTACCTGTATTTACATGCACTTTTTTTAAAAAAAAGATTTTTTGGCTCTCAAATAAAGTGGTCTTTATTTGAGAGTTAATCGACAGGAAAGTGGGTTATGGGAGAAGGAGAAAGCATGCGGCAGAGGTCCCTAGGCTGAGAATCAAACCTGTGACAGCCGTGTTGAGGACTAAGGCCTCCATATTTGGGTGGTGCTGAACCCCTGCACCACCACAGCAAACAAGTGCATTTTTTTAAATATAAACTTCAACATTACCGTTTTTTCTCTTGAACAAATTAGTAATTGTTGTCTGCACTTTTATCAGGTTTCGATTTTGCTTGAATTAAAAATTCCCACTGTGTTATTTTGAAGTCTCTGAATGCTAAGCGGTTTATTGTTCATCCTGTCCCAGTGCAAGCAGCATTCTTTTATATCTGTGTACCACCTGCGTAAAATGCCCCAATGCTTAAATCAAATGCACCAATCTGATCAGTAACTACTGTCTAAGAGGAAGACACGCGTTCTATGTGCCATCGTTTAATGAGTGAAATCTTGGTCATAAGTTAATAAGCAGTTGTTTGAGGTGTGCTGTCCTGTTTTAATTGAGTGAAAATAACAAAAAAATACAACTTGATACTTTCCGTTTGTTTTTAATTGGGATGTTTTGTAACACGCAGACAGATGTTATAGCAGAGAATGGTTTGAAGACTGCTGACGAAAACTACAAGCTCTGGGAGGGAAGATGGAGGGCAGAGAGAGGCTGGAGGAGTAAAGGCTCCACTCAGCATGGACAGTTCAGAAACAATTCAGAATAAGAAAGAGAAAAAAGCTATTTATAAGCAGTTTAAATGCATATATTTAAAAGATTAGAGGCACCCAAGTGTAGGTGATTGCCATTTTATAAAGTCCTGCAGCTGTTCGCACTGTGTGTACTTTGAATTAGATACTGGATTTTTTTTATTATCTAAGCCCCTTTACTATAAACAAGATTGTGGAGGGAAAAAAAATGTTTTGTGACAAAACATCTTGGACGTAGCCCACATCTGTGCAAGACAGCGAGTGTCGTCACATCTCCGTCCTAAACCAAAAATGTTAGTCAGTTTACTTTTGGTTTATTTGGTGGCTTGGCGCTCTTTCTGTAAGCTAAATGTGATCCACCTCAGGTGGATCACATTTAGACATGCACTGTGAAATATCAGTCAAATATCAAAGTCACATCCTGATTTTGATATTTAGTATAATAAAAAAAAGAAAAAAGAAAGCAGATTAGATCCACTGTTTTGTGGGCCATACAAAACAGGCCCACAAAACTTTTAACATTGTTTAGAGGTTCCAGCCAAAAGTTCCAAGAATACTTATAATTTAGTTTGAAAAAAGTAAAAATTTCTCTTTGCATTGTCATTATCTGAATCCTGGGACTTTACCTTTTTCCGAGGCCTCTGGAACTTCTCCCGTATAGGTAGCTTTAGTGAAAATAGGTTTGTTGTCATTCTGGTCAATTACATTGATTACAATCTCCATAGGCTCCTCTGCACTTGTAGTACCTCCTGCTACCACAGCATGGGCTTTAAGCTGCAAGAACGATAATTTCAACATATTAGAATATGGTCTCTTTGATTTTATGTTGCAAGAAAATGTATATTTTATCTTTCCCATTTTATAAACTATATTCAGTATTTAAACAGAGATGACCATTTTTATTTGAGTATTTTTTTGTAAACTTGAGAATTGTTTCAGAAAATTGTTTCTCGACTTTCTTTAGTCTCATCTTTAACAAACAGGCTTAAAGCTCCAAGAGAAAACACTGACCGTGTATTTGTCCACTTTCTCTCTGTCCAGTGCTTCTGTTATATACAGATCACCAGTGTCTCTGTCCATGATGAAAAGACCAACAGGAGGCTGATCAGCTCCAGGACCAGTGATGCTGTAAATGATCTTCTTCGTTTTATCGTTATCAGAGCGAATCTGGACAACACAGACCACAAAGTTATAATGAGACATGTTTAAGCAAAGCACAAAAAAATAGAGGAATACATCTTAAAGTACAATGTATAATTTAAAATGCAAATAAAATTACACTGAATGTCATTTTTCTAGCATCATTCATACATACACAAGCATTAATATTAATTTCCTTACCTGAACAACAAACTCAGGAAACTTTTTTCTGGAATTCTCAGCAACATTCGAAGGAGGGACAACCCAGCCTCTCTTTCTCCTCTTCAGTCCTGGATTAGATTTCGGGAAATACAGAATGGGAGCCTGTGGAGCATCCTAAGAAACAAAGGTAACACTTAATTTGAAGGCGGAGGTCAACATTAAATAAGAGTCCTTTCAATGCTTTTGCAAGTAATTTAGAACATGCAACATCCAGGTCCCTCAACACCCCCCAACAAAGAATGTGTAGGCTACTTTGCACTGACTATTATTTTATTATTAATATTACTATCACTATTGTAGATGTTTTGATTTTTATGCTAATTTCTGTATTTATCAAGATAATTTTCCAGAGAACATGGGAATAGAAATTATTTTCACAGGCGTCTACGAAAAATGCAATGAATATTCAAGTTAAAATTTGTAGGCCTAACAGCAGCCAGAGTGCAAAAGATTTGTTCTTTGACCATTTTCCAGTTGTTAAATCTTCCACAAAATGACCAGATAAAAGATGTACAACATGCCAGTTTAAATTTGATCTATTTGCAAAACATCTGAGCTCTGCAACATTAAAACATGGATAGAACTGTAACTACATTAATCATAGCTCTTCTTTTCAGCGTTTCTGGTGGTGCAGCTCTGTGCTGCCTTCAGGAGAATGGGACATGAGAGTATCATCCATAAAATTTCCCCCTCATGGCATTTACTGTGCAAACCAGAGCTTTCAGTGGAAGAACAAAAGTTCTAGGTCCTTTTAATGCCATACAAATATGAGGAAGAAACATGGATTATATCTTTACAAAGACCTGTCTATTGATTATATAGTTTTACAGAAATTACAAAGAACAAATCTTGTTCTTTATAAAATCCTAATGAGTCAAATTGAAAGTGTCATGGAGTCAACAGCCACATGACATTAACATTGACATAAAAAAATAATATTGAAGAAATAAATACATCAAATCTAATTAAAAACATAAAAATAAGCGATAAGTTATTTACTGTTATGTTCTGTAAGATATATTTATTCTAAGTACTAGATATGGTCTTAAACCCATGGCACTTCAACAATATTTTTACCTTTTCTCTGGAAATAGTGTCTGTTTATTCTTGCCATACAGTTCTCTGTATTAAGTATTGCTTGAAAGGTCTTGCAATACCAGTTTATTCTTCTGTATTTATTTTAGTTTCTTAGTTTATTCTTGCATTTTGTTCTTCATTCATTTCCATTTAGTTTCCTTTGATTAGTATTATCCTCTCTTGGTTTATTGCTATGTCCACATTAGTTTCTTTCCTGTTGCTAGATTTATTTTATCGTTTATTGACCACCAGTAATCTTCACTCATCACCTGCTGCGCCACCGAATCGTCATGCGTTTTACATCATGTGTTGATTTTTCACTGTTCAGCGTTGGGTTCTCCATTTTTATGCCATAATTCACAGTTCGTCGCACCGTTTTATGTCCCGCTTCTTCTGTTTTAGAGTTTTGCGCAATATGCGCCTCGTTTTTTGTTTTTTTTTAACCCCGTATGGTGCAGTGCGGTCGGGAACCGCATCGATGGGGAAAAGGCAGACTGACAAACTTTTTAAAACAAACAATTTCGGTATTCTTGATTATTGAAATTTAAAAGTGCTGTGGTTCTGTTGTTCCATCACACCAGTTTCATACCGGACCACTTACAGCACCGGTGTTAATGCTATAAAATGAATGCTACAAAATAAAGTTTTAGCAAGTTGCTCAAAGTCTAAACTGGTATTGTTGTGATTGTAAGGTGTAAAGTTTACCTTCGACCAAACGCCCCCCAAAGGAATCCCAGCGCCCCCATTTTGCAAAAATTTCCACCAACTTCCCGTCTCGTCCCCTTTCCTCTAGCCATGCCCAGCGCCACTTGTTTTTAAATCTTTTCTCAAGTAAACACGTTTCTTTACTGGGTGAGACAAACTCCATTTTCTTTCATATCGCGTTTGATTAAACCGCCAAAACGAACGCATGCGCTTGTTTTCTACAAACCGTTTTACAGTCATTGGTCAAGAACACGGGAGCTAGAATTCTGATTGGCAGACATCTTTGTTGACGGAGCTCTTTAAGCCCGGAGACTATAGTTTGGTTGAGGCGGACTGTTTGTCAAAAGCCGGAAATCCGGCCCCCGGCCGGAGCTCTTCAAGCCTACATACCATGAACATGAATAAGCTTTCATGAATATTTAGGACTGTTGTCATAAAGCAGGGGTTCCAAACTTTTCCTGTGAGGGCCACATAACTTTTCCCTTCTCTGGTGGGGGGCCGGAGTCAATTTGTAACAGGAAAAGTGTGATGATTGCAGGTGTGCCTAAATGTAAAAATTTAGTGTTTTCCAGAAAGCACAGTCAAATAATCCTCTCTGGGTTCTTCACAGAAAAAAAAATCCAGGAAGGATTATAGTCCGTATTTTTCTTACTATAAGCCGCAAACCCAAAGTTTAAAAAAAACAACAAAAAAAAACAGTTAACATGCACATTTAAGCCACATATATCTCTTCCACTCCAGGTTTTCCACAACGATGCAGCAGCAGAGCGGGGCAGACACCCAAAATAGGTCAATTGAGCATCACATTTATTACGGTTGGAAAAGAAAAAGTTGCCAAGTTTAGATTTAACTGAACTGATTACAGTAGTTTCCGAACGGTAACTGTAGTAAAAGTGCTGATCCTTTGTGTCTGCTATTAGCATGTGCGAAATGAAAACGGGCGCTTTCTTTTATTTCCAATTTTGACTTCCAATGATTCACTTCCTGCTAAAGAGCTCCCTGGTGGTTGAAGAAAAATCCACATATAAGCGGCTTATAGTCCGGAAAAATACGGTATATGAAAAAATAAATAAAAAATCTGAATCCTCTCTGGTATTGTTCAAGGGGCCGGACCAAATGTGTAGGCGGGACGTAGTTTGGGGACCACTGTCATAAAGAGTCATTCGGTAAATTATGACACTTAATACAAAGTTGACATTATACAAAATGTCTTTATGATAACTTGACATTAACCAAGAAATCATTACCGTTTAAACTTTACCTTTAATAACATAAAGTTACCAAATTTTTAAAGTGCAATCAGTAATACCTTTATATCAGTAATGATTTCTTTGTCAACTTTGTATTAAAAGTGTCGTAATTTACCGAATGACGCTTTATGACAGTCATAAATATTCATGGAGGCTTATTCATGTTCATGACAGTGTCATGTCAGTCTTATTCACCCCCTTCAAATAAAGTGTTACCGAAACAAATATATTTTAATCAGAAAACAGCTGAAATGAAATGGCTTCCAGAAAAACAAATGCATCCTGACTTCAAATTTAAGAATTGCAGTCTGACATGAAGCTCTTAATTTACATTTCCTCTGAGCCAAAAGCTCAAATGAATCAGTCATAAAAAAAAAAAAAAGTGGGACATGAAGACAGTACAAACTAACAAAAAAGTATGGAAACAGATTATGTTAAATACAGCCACAAAGGAGCAGTGTTTCACAGAAAAACATTTCTGCATTAAAAGCATTTGTTCAACACATCACAGGTAGAGTGAGGGTTATCCAAGTACAGAGCCCATAAAAAGTATTCACTTCGTTGGATGTTTTATATTTAGGTCTGACCAGCCATGCACTGTTGTGGCCTTTTATAATCTCCGTTTTTCATTATGCTTCAGTCAAATGAATTGGCTTTTGGAGGCCGAAACATATCTGAAAACTTACCAGATTTGGTGGACGCATTAGGCCTACATAAAATGTATGCATTTTAACATTGTCAAGAAAATCATAACAGAAACAGCTCAGCTGTGTCACTCTGTAACTTTCAAAACACTGTGCACATTAACCTGTGGAGGCATAAAATTTGGTCCTCTTCTAGAACTCACGAAGACCTACAGAAAAGTCTCTACAAGTGTGTATTTACCTCCGCGGCAGAGACTCCAAACCCCTGAGACCGACTCATCGAACCCCATGGGTTCAATCAAACCCAGGTTAAGAACCACTGCTTTAGCTGGATGCCTTTGGTCGTCTTTTAGAAAATGTCATTGTCTGGCAGATGGAAACCAACTGTCCTCCAGGATTTTACTGAGCTCTAATTAAATTGTGCTAATCACTTTAAAGGTGGTGAATATTTAAGCAATCACTTGTGATCTTGTAGAAATCAGTTTTCACTTCGACATTTAATGGGGTTTTGCCAAAAAAGCCAAAATGTTCATCATGATTTATTTAAAAGGGGAAAATTTTGGAGGGGGTGAATACTTTATAGAAACAGTGCGTCAGTAGTCAGATTTTATATGCTCAACAAAAAAAGGGAAAAAAAAATACATTTTCTGACCCATGTCTATGCCTTTCCTACCTGTTTAGTGGCTGAGTCCACCTCAATCTGATCATGAAGCTGGATGTTGTGGTGATGCTCAGTATTCAGATTGTTATTCCCATGATGATGTCCATCATACAGCACCATGGCAGATACAGTCAACTTCTGACCCTGTGAGTCCCAGGAGTGGATGAAAAAGTCCCGGTGACCCTCATGAAGGACAACTTGTCTCTTTACCTGGAGTAGGAAGACCACAGTAACTTCAGCACAGCACAATGTCAGAACAGAGTTTGAAAAATAGGACCTCAGGAAGATAATCTTAAATCTATTGTTTTCTTAAGCTTGAGACTAGCAGCCTCACAAGAAGGGTTGATTTTTTTTTATCTTACTTTTAAACATTTACTTAGCATTGTAATTTTGTCAACACCTACCTGCATATCATAAACTTATTTTCAGAAAAGTTCAAAATGACTTGAATAAAGGCTGAGTTGCATTTCCACACAAAGTGTTTCCAACAGGTAGGTTATATATCTTGAAAAAGTGTTCAGATATGGCTAAACTAAATCCACAAATATTTCTGATAGCTGTCAGGATGTTGTAGCTGTCAATACTATGTTTAAGAGGGTTTTCTGGCTATAGTGGCCTTTTTTGATAGTATTCACACAGATGTCTTATTAATTCCAATTTCTGCCACCTTTACAGAACTACATTTTAATAATAATAATGATTGTAAGGCATTGTAGCCCCTAGGGGGAAGTACTGAGCTTCTAAATTCAAAGGAAATACTGTGTCTGAGGCAGGGTTAGTGTACCGTTAGAGCATGGGTGGCAGGGGATGGGTGTTAAAAGCCTGTCCGAAAATGTGATTTTCTTGTATTATTTTGATCAATTTTGAAATCCACAAGAGGAATACTTCATTCTACAGTTTGTTTTTGTAATTTTCAGCCAATACATATACTCACTGTGCATGCTAATTTTTTTTTACCCTTTACACTTAAAGCATTTTTGACTGCAAAAAAATTAGCTGAAGAAAGTTGATTGGATTGGTTTTTATTTAGGGATATTAATACAACAGCATACCACACAGTTCATAACTGAAAACCATGCAGTATTTCTGTTCACTTCCCAAGTATGCTCTATTTTGCTCCCTAAAATACTTTTTGTTTTGAGGTTCCAACCAACCAAAATGAGAAAATGTTCAAGGGGTATGCCTACTTCAGCAGGCAAATGAAACAAAATGGCTTACGAAAGGTTGGATGGAAAAAAAATGTGATATTAGTGTTTTGGTTTTTTTTCCCCAAACTACCCTGAAGTGTTGCATCACCCCATACTTTTGAATCAGTACTGAAACTCAAATATGTAACATTTTGTAACTTGTGCACCTGTAAGGATCTTTATGTAAACATAAACTGAATATCTCACCGTTACCAAGCCATCTGTTTGGACCACAAAGCGGCTGTCATCTGTGCTGAAAAGAAATCTGGTGCGGTCCGTGCAGTCACTGAAGCCAACTGGAAATGAACAAAAATCACAAATGTTCACAAACAGAAATAGTGCATGGATTATCACAATCAGGGCCCAATATAAAATGATTCTGCTGTAACAGCAGGTTAACAAGTCAAACAAAGTGATAGCTAAAATAAATGTTGCAACAAATAAGCAATAGTACGTACACAAGACAAACCCAGAACCTAACTCTACTTTGTGCCAGCTTTTATTCAGTGTTTGCCGCACCATTTGAAAAGCCAGCAGAACAAGTAGAAACCTGACTGAAGATTCCCTGAGCTGCAGAAATGAGTACAACACAAGAACTGAATAACTAATCAATAGCTTCACAAAAAATATCCTTCAAAGCTAGAAAACCAGTATTATTAGAAACAGTTAATACTAGCAATAAAAATGAGACATTGACATATTCTGTTCATGAAAGGCTCACCATACCTTTGCCCAGTCGTGTGCCTTGCTGCAGGTGTTTTCTGGTCACTTTGAATATTAACAGCTCTGACTCAAATCCAGGCGTACATGATGACTCCTCTGCAGCCACAGCCTGGGAGATGACAATGAGCATTTCATTCAGGCCTGCAATCCTGGGTGTGTAACAGCAGAATGCACACACACAACTACTAATGGTTCTAAGGTAGTGGGAAATTGTCAAATGATGGTGGACGAAACAGAATTTATTTTAGGACAGCTTGAGAAAGCAAAGAAATGGCCAACATGTTGCTCAAACAGAAAGTGCTTAACAGTGAATGTTGTGTCAACATCTTCATTTTAATAACGCAAGAGAAATAGCTTCAGGACTAGAGAGTAAAAATATATTTTAAGATATTATAAGTAATAAGTGCTCACAATCACCAGATGATACAGTTGTGTTTTTTGAAGCCATGTTTCAGAGGTGGTCAGAATGAACTCTAAGGCCTCAGGATTATCAAAAGAAATGGTCATGACTTTTAAAAGTCAGATATTGAAGTTGTCAAAAGTTCCTTTATCTTTTGGTAGGTAAACATTAGCATAGAAGTTACAGAAAGGTGACAAACTAGCCACAGCGATTAAAAGCTGCCAGCCCAGTTCCAGATGATTTCAGCCATTTAAAAAAAATAAATAAATAAATGTTCATATCCATGGCATTAGTAGATTTTAACCCTTTACATTTTCACAAGAGACCATCGTTAGGTTTGTTGTTTTTTTTTCTTTCAGCTATACAACTTTCTTGTATTACTATGTGGCTTGATGTGACTGAGGCATAATGCATCAAACACTGCATCAGCTGTGATCCAAGTCTGTTATATATCCGCAAAGAGCAGAAGAAAAGAAAAAAATCAATCTGCCAGTTGAACAAAAGCATAGATGACACTATAGATGCGTTACAGGAATGTTCCAGCTACTACGACTGATAAGTAACAAATATTCTACAGAAGAAACAGCAACAAGCATAACAGTCTTGTTAGGCTGTAGAAATATAATATCTGCAGCGCATTACACAGGTTCAAATTATCCTTTTATTTTCAGCATGCAAGAGCTTCTGTTTTGTCTTCAGCAGTCAGTACCTACAAAAATAAAATACTGATAATTTGGGAATCTATATTACAAGCAAATAACATGCATATAAATACAGCCTTGCTTTGCACAGCAACCCATTTATTAGGAAAATCTACAGGGTTCTAAACTGCTAACAGAGATCTATGAAAGGTAAAAGAGCTTTAATAACCTAAAATATTAATAGATTAAATTATTGATTTTTGTTACAGTCAGTTTAATAGGTTGGGCAATATGGATTTACAACTTTAACATTTTTAATTTATATGTATTGCAATAATAAGTTTGCTGATAGAATTTTTAATTCACCATTTTAATTAGATCTCTTTATCCATCTTTGCTTAAGGTGCAGAAGCTCAAAAACTGAATACTGCTTCAAAATCCAAACGAACTGGTATCAGTTTCTCCTTTCAATTTCATCCAGTTGTGAAACTAAACAGAACAAAATTCTTACATTCAATCTTATTCCCAAATGTAGATACAGGTTATATTTCTAACCATACCATTGGTTTTGGATTAGTAAACAGACTCTAGTAAATTTCATTACCAACAGCTAGTGACTGACTTCTAATTATTTTTTACAACATTAACAGAATCAACTGCAAATCCCCTCTTGTTCTAATGTGTTTTAGGTCTATAAAACAAAACAATACACTAGCCTCTCAACAATACAGCCAGCCTCTCAGAATGCCTTCCACTATAAAGCTGTTTGCAATAAAAACTTCATATCTCGTTTATAAAAGAACTTCAATTTTTATCAAATATTTTCTTCACACAAAAGCAGCTTAAACCTTTTTTTAAAAAAAAACAATGTTAACTAACCATTGTTCGCATTTAATATTAGCTATTGTTTTCCAATCTCATGTTTGAAATGTTTTTACAGCTTATGAAGATCTCGAGTGTGTGTAATTTGTGCTATACAATGATTGTTAACAGTCCAAACAACAGATTTCTACAGTTTTAAAGTCAATAGTGACGTCATATGCCCTGTGGAAGAAGAACCTGAAGGGACCTCAGTTTTAATTTATAAAAATCCAACATGGCGAGTCAGCCTGCAGTCAACGTCACCGACGGAAACAGGGCGAGGCACTACTTCACCGTTGTACACCGCAACGACAATTATCCATAAAGCAATTAGTTTAGAGCAACCGTGTGTGTGTGTGTGTGAAGTCAGGATAGTTTTCATCCACCTTCACCTTTAACTCTTAACATTCACCCCAAGAACCTCCTTATTGCTACCCACAACATCCACAAGAAGCAGTAACTAAAACCAAATTAAATTTACCAACCTAAACGCCTTTTTAAACGCTCTTTGGAAAACAGGATAGCCACACAAGTAAATAAACAGTAACATTAGAAATAACAGATATAACAAATAGCAAAACATGTCGAAGTAATATTTAAAATAAAAGTCAAAACAGCGGGAAAAAGTCCTACCTGGAAAATGACGAATAAAACGCCCCAAACCGCAAACCAGGCGGTCCCCATTTGTGTTTGAAGCCGCTTATAAAATCCTTCTGGTAGCTAAAACGTAGAAAAAACAACTTTCTTTGTATTCCGGTGCGTAGCGTCTCCCCTTTTGCACTCTGTAAGTAGTTTCAGCGTCTGAATGTGATCAGTCCCGCGAGCTGATTCAGGTACTCTCAGTGTGACGTCAGCTCACAGGTGCGCCCCGTTCCGGCTTCCTCATATGGTCATAAAGCGCCACACCTGAGGAAGGAGAAACCAGAAGTTTCGATTACTTTTCTCTTCAGGACAAGCTCGCAGATTTACATAAGATAGCGGTCTGTGGCATCCATCCGATTCACTATAGACAGTGAGCCATGTGTAACTTCGGTGAGCTGCTCTCCATTTAGTCTCATTTCCTTTAACTGACAATTTGTCCAACGAAGATCCCCTCCCCCACCTTCTCTTTCTCTCTTTCTCTCTCTGTCTCCCACACATACACGCACACAATCACAATCCTATTTCTAACTAACCACATATCAAATCAGTCCTTTAAATCTGCATTTAGCATGTGAACATAATGTAAATATAAACAGAACAATAACTGGGTCATCAGACTCATACTTAAAACTATGAGCATATTGACAGCTGTCAAAGTAGCTTAGGTTTCAAGTTCCCCATTTTCATTAAACAAAGAAAAGAAGCATACTTTTTGACATCCAGGAAACGTCCAGAAAACAAACTCAGAGCTATCATTAAGTTTCAGTTGACTAAACTTATATTTACATAGAAATCACTCATCCATAAGTCAAAAAAAAATGGATGAACATTGGTTTGTGGAACAATCTTGTCCATTGGGACTGCTCTGGAGTGGCAGTCATCTGTAAAGTATTGCTGGGGCAGAGGAGTGTTTGGTTGTTATTGTGGAGTCCTATTGGTGTTCTGTATGGCATGGTTTGTGCGATGGGGTTGCCAGTTCAGTGACCATTGCCACACTTGCTTTGTTGTCGTCCCTGGTTTGAGTTGTGTTTCTTGTCCTTACAGAGATTTTTAGGTGTTTTTGACCCGATTTTCTCCTTCTGACAATCTTAAGAACACACACACACATTATCGGAATGGTTCTTCTTATGATAATTCCTGCCATGTCACATATTAGTGATCTGGTTCACTCGGAATGACATTGGGATCTAAAATCTGGAATATTCAACAAGTTGGATTGTCCTGATCTGATATCACATCGGAAGTCCCCTGAGGAGAAACAAAAAATGCACCTGTCAAATGTCATGTGTAGCCAATCAGAAAGTGAGGCAACTGAATGGCACCCCAGAAAGTCCAGTTCAGTTTTTCTCCATTAAACATGGTCCATAGAACTAGTTCTTTTTAAAGTCTCCAAAAACACCAGGAAATGTAAGTTACTGTCTCTCCTCTAACTTTTTTTGGAAAGAAAATACAAATAACTTGACATGTCTGAATACTCACCAGACCTGTTTGTTGGCAACACTGCTCAACTCAACATTGAAATACACCAGAGAGTTTTTTTTGTTTTGTTGGGGGTTTTTTTTACACCAAAATGTCATTATGTTTGTCTATTAAAATATAGAAATAGAAAATGTAAAAAAAGTGACCATTTTACTTACAAAGTACATGTGGCATGGACTGAGAAAAAGGCTAAAGTATAACATTTACATTTAGATCAGCTCACCTCATGCGGGCTGACGGATTGGGTCTCAAACTTGTCATTTCAGAGTGGGTATAATTATGGGGTGATAGAGACTTTCAGTTAGAATTAAGATTTCTGAGGTTTACTATTTCAACATTGTGAGTTTGGAGAGTCCATTTGGAAATCGCTGATGGGAATGTTGCTACCATTATTAACCTGTTGAACACTGAAAATCTTCAAGTGAAAAAAGGGGAGTTTTCGGAGAGCAGTCAAGTTACACAATCACTCACCAGTCATTCCTCTTCCCCTCACACGTACAAAAGAGTGTGGGGGAGACGAACAATCAATCTAAAGTCATCACCACTTAGACAGATTGAGGAAGATCTGACGGGAGAGGGACAAGACAGGAGGAGGAGGAATGAGTGGGAAGAGTGGGAGGAAGACAGCAGTGTCAAATTACAATTTAGAGCTTCTTGAGTTTAAAGGTTCAGTGATTCACTTCCTTTTAGTCTAAGCATGTAAAAACACATCCAAAAATGTCTATGCAGCAATTTCTTTTACAGTCCTATAAATATCCCATTCTTAACCCTCTATGGCATGGAGTTGCCCGAGGGCAACAAACCATATCTGTACCTCACGTTGCTCCTTTATTTTATTTTTGGGGGGAAATGATTTAAAATACCACCAGACATATTTTTGTCCAAATAAAAGAGTTATTGAGGTTCATGTGACCTTTTACTTAGAAGAGGAGCAGTCCTTTTTATGAAGCAGAGGTGCATGCTACACCTTGCCTCCTACCATAAGTAAGTCATACATCACTTTTCTTCATGTTTAAATTCACAGATATTTCCATATCTGTGAATATGTAAAGAATCATTGTAGATCATTTAAAGACATTTTTATTATAATTTATATGCTAAAACTGTGTTATTTGTTTGTTGCCTCAGGGCAACATTGCACAGTTGAGGCCCTTTTGCTCAGACAATATTATTCTAATGCAATGCTGATTGATTACAAAATAATTATCACAGCCATTTTTTAAAAACTTTATTATTGACTAACAGCAACAGGAGATGGATGCAAGATCATTTCATGGACAAAAGGTGCATGGTTCATAAGTTGGGGTCATTCCCAATGAAAACATGAGGATCCACTTTACAACCATTATTTCATTGTTTGTTTATCCTCAAAACTGACTTCAGTCTCAAAGGGTGATAAGCTGGTCATCAATGAACAAATGGCCCTATTCCAAGGCAGGCAAAGACTGAAGCAAAACGTGCCAAACCCAAATATTCGGGTCTGCAGGGTATTTTATATGGGTGGTATAGAATGTGTTCCTTACAACTTGAAAATCTACACAGGTCAAGTCATACTAAAACCAAATCTACTAGATATGGAAGCTGGTGGAAATGTTTGCTCAAATTCTACTAAAAATATCAGAACTACAAACTCTTAAAAATGAACTGTAGCCCTAACTCCTGTCACTGATGTGAATCTGGTCGCTACAACCCATAGATAATCAGATAAACAGATGGTGATTCACAGGTACGCCTATAATCAAGTGCCAAAAACACTCTTTTTCACAGCAATTCCTTCCTGATGTTTGACATATAATAGGGAATAATCACTGTAGGAACCTTGGCGTTCTAGACCCCTTGTAGCACAATGTTGCCCTGAGGCAACAAACCCAAATCCGGTTCCGGGAGGTGTCAGGATCCAATTTTATGATTGATATGTAATTAAGGGCCAACAAGCTCCCAAAGAATGCAGAAAAATATTTTTTCCCCAAAAAAATAAAAAGTCATGCGATGGAGAACAAAGTCCCTAAACCTAAACAAATGTATCTATTTATCAATTTGCACCAATTTTAGAATTATGCCAACTGAAACAACTTTAAAATAAGATTTTAGATTTGATATTACCAAAAACAAGCAGCATTCATTTGCAGTCAAATTCAAATTCAATTTGATTCAAATTCAATTAAATACTTGCATGTTAAGGAATCTTATTCTTTTGAATTTAAGTGTTAGTGGCAGTATTAGCATAAAAAAGTATAATCGGAAAGGCAACGCTGTAAAAGTGAGCACTTTACTGTACTTGCTGCTGTCTTAAGTTCCACATACAATCCATTTCTAAGTCGTTCCATTTCTAAGAGTGGAGTAATTGCAATATTTTGATTATTAAAAAAACATAAATAAAGAAGAGAAAAATGTTGATTCATGGGATCAACATTTTCATCACAATAGCCAAAAAATTTTTTGAAATTGAATGTTTATATCTAAACCCATGCAGGCCTGTTCTAAATGGATCAATAAGATTTACTCTGGTCAATATAAAATAAAAGATGCGTCCAAAATAGTTGAATATTAAATAGCAATATAAAATATATGTACACTGACAGACAGACAGTAAACCCAGATATGATACAAAAATAATTTCTATTGACTAAATGTCAGAAAAACAAGAGATTGATTTTTTAAATGTTGCTTTCTAAGGTTTACATTTGCATGACCTTTTCTTGCTCTTTGAATGAGTTCAGTTTTAAATCTGGTCTTGGTTTTATACTTTTCATCGTTAATAGTTACATACCTTCCCCATGATTATTTTGTAGTACCACACACACAAATCATACTGCTACTCCCGTAGTTGATCTGACGAAGCTTTAGGTATTCAGATTTCACTCTTTTTCCTCCAAATGTAACATTTATTGTTGAAGCCAAACAGTTACATATTTGTTTCATGGACATATTAACAAAAATTAAAGTAGGTGTCTCTCAGGTCATTTGCAAACTATAATCTGTCTTTTTATGTTTTTTAATAAATGGCTTTTGAATAATTGTTTTCTTCCTCTCTGATTAACCTGTCAGCCCACGTCTCTCTCTGGAACACATACCCCGTCTCGTTCCTGAAAAGGAGATATGACAACATTAGGCTGTCAAGAATTGGAAAAAGCAGAGAGAAATTGTGAAATTGTCTGTTAGGCATATTTTATGCTTTGTAGTTCTATGCTCTTAGATACAAAGTTTCATTTTCTTTTTCTTTTTTTTCCAACTTAAAAAACTATTCATGTTGCTGTGATTAAATAATTCCTGATTTCCATGATTACCACAGTATCAGTACAACATTAGCAATGTTAATTGAAAAAATAATAATAATTTCAATGTAATGATTGGGCTTTTAAAAATCACCTGAGTTTTTTGATTGTCTAATAAATGCATCGTCTCGGACGGGTTGCAGCAGTGAAGTAAGGCGTGGATGTCAAAACCAACAAAGACCATTGAGTTCTATGTGGAGATGAATTATGAACTTTGCAAAAGCACAAGGAATGAAAGAAAACATGGCAGCACGATGTAGGTTAGCAAAAAAAATACATCTGATTGTCCATGAAGATAATAGCATGGTTAGAAACCGGTAAGTCAGCAGGACAGTGACGAAAGGCAGCTATTCTTCAACAAATTGACTCAACAAAAAGATTTAAGGTGTTGCAATGGCGTAGTTAAAGTCCAGACCTCAACCTGATGTGAATGCTGTATAAACTCTCTGTGAGGTGAAGCATTGAAGCAGAAAGAGCAAAACTGCCTCCGATGTGAAGGATTCATAACAAAGTAGGGAAAACAGCAAGTTCAAGGTCTTGCCAGATCGTTTTTTTTTTCCATGACGAATTCTTTAAAATCTTTTTTTCTCTTTGTAACATTAAACAAATGTCAATAAAATTGCTATGTTTTGAGAAACTAAGCAGAAAAATGCAACATTTTCACCATTAGAAGACTGATTTTACTCCTTTGCTACTGTAGCACATTTGGTACATGAAATCATTTAATAATGCTCAAGTATCATTAAACAAAGGCCGTTAAATTAACAGAAAATGTTTTAAAATAGTAAAGTTTTACAGGTTAGTGTAAACCTGCACTATGTAACTTTTATAAAGAAGATGTTTTATTTGCATATTTGTTAAAACTGTCACTACGTCGTGACAGCACAGTACGAGGCTGATAATGTACAGGGCATTTATCATTTCTTCAGATGGCGACAGCGACTCAGGGAAGAGGTGAAGGAGCTCGATCTTTATACAGATTGTCTCTCATGCCATTCTGTGACAGTTTCAGCAAATATGAAAAAAACCCTGATTTTTGTCTAAGTTACATACTGCAGATTTAAGTGACACTGTTGAAAAAACTTGGCAATTTGTTTTCAATCCATCTCACATTATTGGCAGAATAAGATTTTTCAAACAGGTTTAGGTTTATTTTTATTTTGAGAAAACTTATTCTTGTCATCACTGATTATTTATAATTTTATTTTTTTTAATAGCAAACACATCAACATTCAATGAAAATAGGTTGTGTTTACTAAAATCTATGCAAACCAATTTTGTCTGCATTATATAAAAACAAGTGAAGCTATGATGCGCGAATTAAGAAGTGCAAACCTAAAATATCTTGATACATTTTAATCGCACATGATGCATTTGATTTGTTGTCCTACATACATACATTAAAGAACCATGGTAACATCAGAACATATTATATTTTTCAAAACTAAATAATCAGTTGTGCAAATGTTCAAAGCGTTCTGCACGTTTTGCTTGAGCAGAAATGGAGCACCAACTGAGCGTGTCCTAAAGTTCAATGTTAAAGCTGCTGAGGTTTGCATAACAGTTTTTTCTGCTTACAGTTGTATGAATTTATTCAGAGTGAGACTTCGCTAATTGTTGAAAGTATTTAATTTTTGTCTGTCGACTCAAACTTTGATAGTCCATCATATCAAAGTTTCAGCGTTGGTTGAAGCCTGCAGAACCACAACTTCTACACTCCGTAGATCGCACACACAAAGCTGACCTTGCATCTGCTTGTGAGTCTCGGTCCAAATTCTGATAATGACACATTCCCTCTATCACCATTTTATTCTTCTCCCTTTATACCTCCCTTCACTCCTCTTTCTTTTTTCCCTTCAATAAGCCACCTTGTCCTTTCACTATCACTCTGGAATGTGCAACAACAACCAGACTCCAGTTGGATTTCTTCACGGTTTATTAACACACAAGGCAGCAGGGTCGAAGTAGGGCAGAGTGTGTGAAAATTTTCTTCATGCTTTAAGATATAAATCCTTTATTAGAGGAACTGAGAGATAACCAATACACTGATAGTGATAAAGTTATGTTCACTGTGGAAGGCAAAAAAGTGAACAAAAACAAACAGAACACAAACCTTTACGTTGTTATATTGTACCAATAAAACACGGATCCGTAAGACTTCATTGAACTCTGAACCCATATCTTGTCTTGATTTGGGATCATGTTTACTTCGCACAATTCTTCAAACAGTGTTTCTAATTCACAGGCACCATTTCCTGAAACATGTCTCACTGTGCAACTTAGATTATTTTTGCAACAGGCTTTCACCAAAACTCTCCATCAATGAGTAACTGCACAAAGGTCGCCTCGGGAGAAACGGGAAGGGACTGTTTTCACTTTTACTTCTGGGCAACAGAACAAATTTTTTGTAGTACACCTAAAAAACACATCAGGAATAATGTATGTATTTCTGATGGACTAATGATGCACGGTGTAATCCCATAGCTCTCCCTGAGCTTCTCAGCCTCAGTTCATCTATTCTCTGTTAGAGATTTTATTTATTATTTTTAATTTGGTTTCAATTTGTGTCATGTGAAACATTATGACTGATCATTTTCAGCCTCTGCTTCCTGAATACTGATGTATAACCAGAGCGTTGGATCAGGATCTGAAACCCTACAGTTTACTCCCAGGTTTTCCACTGCATGTGGGATTCTTTCTCTCTGTCAAGGCCATTAGGAGGGCTACCACTCAGATATCATGTCAATTATTAACCGGCTGGCCAATGATTAGAAGCCTGCAGTTTCTGCTTTAAACAGAGAACAATTGCATGAACTCAGAAGCAGGAAACACCACTAAGAGCTTCTCTTCTTACATGCAGAACATATTTTGAAAGATATGCTGGGCTGTGAATGTGCTAGTTTGTAAAACAGAGTTTTTACTAAACCCAGTGAATGTTGATTCCCTTTTTAACACCCAAGTTCAACTCTGATAAAGTCAGAAATATTTTTGTTACCTATACTCTGTTTTCGACTTTATCTTTTGCACCTGATTTCACACCTGCGCATGTGAAAATATATACACATATCTGATACACATTCACATTCATGGAGATTAGTTTTTCTTCCTGTTTTTTTTTTGTTTCCACAAATAAGACACTTCACAACATGAGGCGAGACATGTGAGGTGTGGCAGGAAGCCAACTCAAACTGCGCTGCTGCAGTTTGAGTTGGCCTCAAACTGCCAACTAGTGAAAATCTTCACTAACTAAAAAGTGAAGTTTTTCACTTTAGTGAAAAACTAACTAAAAAGTTAGTTTTTCACTTTGTCGGCTCCTCCTACAGTCGTAAGGATGTTTCTTCTTGTAATATTCTCCTTATTTGTTTTGTTTTTTTGTGAAAAGCATTTCTAAGACTATATTCTGTGCCTCATTAACATGTATTTGAAAATGTCTTTTCATCTGTAAAAAAATTTACAAATATATTTTACTTTTTTGTTTGTTTTACCAACCCTAAAGTAATACTGTATTGCAACACTGTTTAGTAAAATTGTAGCATTCAGTCTTAGAGGGATTACATGTGTCATTAGTTATTGATCATGTGATCAACCATAAGGTTCAGCTGTCCTGGTTGGATTATCCTGTTTTCTCCTTGCATCCTTTAGCTGAAGCCAAGGTTTACAGAGATGTTACAAATTCGCCACGGAATTTGTCATCAGACAGGAGTGTCTTAAGAAAAGATCAACTTCAGTAATTGGAAAAAAATATGGGTTAACCATAACACTGCTAAAACCTTCCATAACTGATAAAAGATAACATAGAACGTGCAGGGAGAGACAGAATCCTATTATTTGACAGAGACTGTTTGGTTATGGTACATTCTCATTTAACTTAAACCACACTCTTCACAGGGCTAAAATTAAAATTTATTAGATTTCATTTATTAGATTTCATTCCCCGTAAACAAGTGTTTTAAACTTGTTTATATTTGTTGGCTGAAATATCTTACTTATCATCCTACTCTACTTTTTTAGTTTTACTAATTTATTCTGCATATTTTTCATAGCTTTAGCTGACAAAATAGTCATGCAAAAAAAAACAGCCAGGCCTCACTAAAATCCCCTAAAAACCATGCAGAAAAACATGTTATGGTCTGATGAAACTAAACTGGTATTTCTGGCTACAGTTCCAAACAATAATGTGTTGTCTGTTCCAGAGGACAAAAAAAAAAGAAAACACAAGAGTGAAACATGAGGCTGGTAGCATTATGGGGTTACTTTAGTAAAGAATGACTACACCTTTCGGAAGAGGAGGAAACAATTAACAACACTTAACTGATCAGTTTTGGCCGAGAACCTTCAGGCGTCTGCTAGGAAGGAGAGACTGAAGATTTGAGTCCAAGCATATGTCAAAACCAAAAACAAAATGGTTTCTTTAGAAGAAAATGAGGCCTTTGGAACGGCACCAGTCAGCAACTAAATCTGACAGGAAATCTGTGGTCACATGAAGAAGAAACTGGAGAAGAGGCGTCATCACAGTCTGAGAGGCAAAGTGGGCAAATGTAACCAAATCAAGACAGAGCATTCTGACAGATTTGTACAACAGACTGAAAGCTGAAATTAAATCAGATTTTGGTTTAACAAAGTATTGGCTTAGGTTGTGCAAATGATGTACAGTTGCAGTTATATTAATTGTTTTTGTTTAGATTATACCTTTTACAAATTCATCTGTATTTCAGATGCATTTTACTGCATATATGTCACATTAATGGCAGTCATCTATCATCTACTTTCTACACCTACTTGTCCTTGCAGGGTGATGAGGAAGCTGGTGCCTATCTCCAGTAGTCATGCACCCTGGACAGGTGGCCAGTTTGTTTACAGGACTACACAGAGACCCATAGGGTATATGTGAATCCTTTTGACATGTGTCTTGATGTGATGATTTTAGATTGATGCTTATTTTATGTCTCAACCTTGTTAAATATTAAGCCTTTTCATGGTAAAATGTATCTTTATGTTGTTACTATTGCCACATTTATCTCTCAGGTCTTGGGATCAGTTGATTCACTTTCAGTAAATCTTCACTTTAGAGTTGTTTTCTCTGTAATTGTCTTCACTAATTCATAGAAGCACTGGAGAACTTGTAAATAAAAGCATAACCAAAAAGCTAAACATTGCGAATTTATACTTTTATAAAAATAGAAGGGATACATTTGCACTTTTGTGAGAAGTGACTGTGCATGTAAAGTGCCCATTTGGTGCCTAGTGATGTTTGAGTGAAGAGACGTTGCAGAAAAAGCTAGTGGGGAAGTTCATGCATCCACATAAAGGGACATATCTATACATCTCCAGCTGACAGGAAGATAAAAGCACTTTGATCATCCAGTAACACAGCACTTCCTGTTAAAAGCTCATCATTAGGCTCCTCGCAAGCTTTTAGTTTCCATCAAAGATTCAAGGCAGCGAAGCAGTTTCCATTATCAGTGGTTTCACCTAAACACAGTTACATGACCTGAAGGCAGGAGCGCACAGAGACGAACAGCGGTCAGAAGAAGGGCTGCAAGTTGAGGCAGTTAAAACCGTGATATGTCTGACGTGAGTCAATGTCAGGCTGGGTTGTTTTTTTGCGCCAGACAGGCCCAGTCAAAGTCCGACTGGAATGTGTGCATTCTGCTTTGTGCTGCCGGCTACATTAAACTTGTGGTGAACATAGTACAGAGGAAGAAGAAATAAGAGCTGCTTCTAGCAACTGTTTCAGCCACTCCTTCTTTATATGGCTAATCGACATGTGATAAAGTGTTCCTGTTATCCTAAAAGCCTCTGGCATAGTTTCCCACCATCTTTCTGTTGTTTTTTTTACTCCTTGTTTAATCCAAAGTTACCGGAATCCGGAGTCATATAAATAACATCTGATCCGATGAAGGCGATTAGTGGGAGTTTAGTTCTTTGGGAAAATGGTAATAGATTAGTCACAAAGTAGATAAGGATTTTAATTCAAATAAGTTTTGTCAATTAATTAAGAAAAGTAATCTCAAAGAACCCTGTTGTCCGATTCATATTCAGTAAAATGAGAATGTTCAGTTCATACACATACATAACCACACTAATCAGACAGACTTATATCTAATTAAATACAATTTAAATTAACATCCATCCATCCATTTTCTTTACACCCTTGTACCTTAGTGAGGTCTCCAGCTAACGTTATGGGGGGGAGGCGGGGTCACCCTGGACAGGTCGCCAGTCTGTCGCAGGGCAACACAGAACAAACAACCATGCACACACACACTCACACCTAGGGGCAATTTAGACAGACCAATTAACCTGACAGTCATGTTTTTGGACTGTGGGAGGAAACCGGAGTACCCGGAGAAAACCCATGCATGCACAGGGAGAACATGCAAACTACAGGGAGAACATGCAAACTACAGGGAGAACATGCAAACTCCATGCAGAAAGACCGGGGCTGGGAATCGAACCCAGAACCTTCTTGCTGCAAGGCAACAGCTCTACTAACTGCGCCACTGTGCAGCCTAAATTAACATGATAAAAATCAAATTGCAAAGCAAACAGCTGTGCAGGAAATCTGCTCTTAATTTCAGGAATATTCAGTTTTTGCAAAAAAAATTAAGAGCCAGTGTCTAAAGGGAATAAAAAATGGATAATGATGTTATTCTGGACCAGTGGTGGAGAAAGTACTCAAAACATTTACTTAAGTAAAAGTACAAATACACAGTCAAAAATGTACTTAAGTAAAAGTCAAAGTACCACATTAACATTTTACTTAAGTAAAAGTAAAAAAGTACTGGCTTTTAAAAATACTTAAGTATTAAAAGTAAAAGTACTCGCTGAATGCATTACCTAATCGCTAATATCATTAAGTGTACCAATCGTATTTAATTTTAATACATCAGAAATGTGCCATTTTAATTAACACTACCACAGATTAAACATGTTCTTATTGTGTTTATTCTCTGTAACAGTTTAGACTTAGATATGTGATTCTATGAATCATAATTTCAGGGATGGAAACATTTTGTCTCCTGTCCTAACAGCATGAACTTCATTAGTCACATTTATTTAGAAAGAAATCTAACTGAAAGGGGATGTAAAGACGGTGTGGGCGGGGTGGAGGACATGCAACCAAGGAGCCATGTAGCAGAGTTGTAGTCAAGACCACCGAACCCAAGACCAGCGCCCCGCGCTAAATGACACAATAACATTAAGTTTACCTATCAAAATTGGTTTTCAGATTGATCTGAAAGATCCACATTCCCATAAAAACACCTAGATATTAAATACTTAGAGCTGAAATATATTTAACCAGTATCAATTAAAACTCACTTCATTCTGTTTTGCTTTCATGGCTGTGCTACAATCTGCAGAGGTCTCCTGCTATTCCTAGAAAAATAACGCCCAGGGCGGTTGCCCATATTGCCCATGTCAGAAACCACAACGGAAACATCGGAATTAACGGTAAATAACGTTCAACTATGAACACTGTCCAACGGCACAACAAGTAACCAAGCAGAAGGAGCACCGTGACTGTTTTCATCCTCCCTCCCACTGCAATGTTTGCCACCATGACAGGAGACGAAATCAATCAATGAGCAATGAGCATGCTCTGTGTTGATACGTTCAACTTTTACTTATTCAGCGATTAAATAAATGTCTATATATATACATAGCTACCGCAGTGTACACAAGAACAAAGAACGGCTCTCAGTGAGGCTTCAGTGCTTCAGTCCTTAGGACTTAGTAAAGATCCGTCCAGAAGAATCGGATCGTTCCTGAATGTCATATCACTATATCGCAGACTTTGGTCACAGCGTTGTCCTAAGCAACACCTCAGTCAACACCTCCACACAATAATTCAGCGCATGAGTGACTTTTTTTCATCAGATGCAACATGTGTCTCAGTACAGCTAGCTTTGCTAGCACAGATCTTACCTTTCTTTAAGCTTTCCTTCCAAGTGACGCTAAAAGTTGGACGAAGTCCCCCGTCTGTGAAAGCGAAGCGCTGCTGATTTTACATGTCGCCATATCAATTTATGCAGCGCTATTATATTATAGACAGACATCTCCTCCCGCTCAGAGGAAACCACTGCGCATGTCTTGGAGCTCCGCGTGCGAGTAAAGGTGGAGGCGATGGGTGACAACAGACACTAAGTCACGTTATTGCTCGGATTTTACGGCGCCACCTTAAATCCCTGAACTTCACATTTTAACGGGCAAAAAGCGCAACGCGACTTGGATGTAACGAGTAACGCGGCAGTTTTGTAGAAATGTAGTGAAGTAGAAAGTGCAATATGCAATACACTTCTCCAGGTCTTCATAGCGCGTCCTGTCCGTCTCCTGCCCAATCTTTAGGGGTTCATAGTAACTGCATGGAGTTTGCATGTTCTCCCCATGCATGCGTGGGTTCTCTCCGGGTACTCCGGCTTCCCTCAAAAGTCCAAAAGCATGACTGTTAGGCACCTGATGATCCTACCCATGGGATCACTAATCACATCATTAATCGCGTGTTTTGGAGCTGCTTCAGACCAGCCACAGCCACAGAAGCAGCCACCAGTATTCAGACACGAGGTCGGAAACTTCTCCACTACACTTTTGAAAATGCAATATGCAATACACTTCTCCAGGACTTCATAGCGAGTCCTGTTGCTCTCCTGCCCGATCTCTAGGGGTTCATAGTAACTGCATGGAGTTTGCATGTTCTCCCCATGCATGCGTGGGTTCTCTCCGGGTACTCCGGCTTCCTCCCAAAGTCCAAAAGCATGACTGTTAGGCACATGATGATCCTACCCATGGGATCTATGACTAATCACATAATTAGTGATGTGATTAGTAATCACATATATATATATATACACATACACTGTGTATATATATATATATATATATATATATATATATATATATATATATATATATATATATATACACAGTGTATGTGCTTTTTTGAGCACATACACTGTGCTTTTGTGTATATATATACACAAAAGCACAGTGTATGTGCTTTTTTGAGCACATACACTGCTCAAAAAAATAAAGGGAACACTTAAACAACAAGTAAATCAAACTTCTGTGAAATCAAACTGTCCACTTAGGAAGCAACACTGATTGACCACGGGGACCCTCGTCGGCTTCAGTCCTTAGGACTTAGTAAAGATCCGTCCAAAAGAATCGGATCGTTCCTGAATGTTATATCACTATATTGCAGACTTTGGTCACAGCGTTGTCCCATATTTGCGACACCTCAGTCAACACCTCCACACAATAATTCAGCGCATGAGTGACAACTTTTTTTCATCAGATGCAACATATGTGTCTCTGTACAGTTAGCTTAGCTAGCATCACCTCCACAGATCTTACCTTTCTTTAAGCTTTCCTTCCAAGTGACGCTAAAAGTTGGACGAAGTCCCACCGTCTGTGAAAGCGAAGCGCTGCTTATTTTACATGTCGCCATATCTTATGATTTATGCAGCTATTATCGATTAAACAAACATCTCCTGCCGCTCAGAGGAAACCACTGCGCATGTCTGGAGCTCCGCGTGCGAGTAAAGGTGGAGGCGATGGGTGACAACAGACACTAAGTCACGTTATTGCTTGGATTTTACGGCGCCACCTTAAATCCCTGAACTTCACATTTTAACGGAAAAAAGCGCAACGAGACTTGGATGTAACGAGTAACGAGACAGTTTTGTAGAAATGTAGTGAAGTAGAAAGTACAGATACTTACTGTAAAATGTAGTGGAGTAAAAGTAGAAAGTCCCCATTATTAAATCTACTTAAGTAAAGTACAGATACACGAAAACTGTACTTAAGTACAGTAACGAAGTACTTGTACTTCGTTACTTCCCACCACTGTTCTGGACAGCTTTATCTACTTAAGACAGAATATAACACAATTAATGTCATAAAAAGTAGAATTCTTTGGGTCTGTTTGTAATAACACTTGTCTTTCAGATTCGATAAAATGTGTTTCTTTTTTTTCTTGTGTCCAGTTTCAGTATTTCAGGCCATGAAGAACCTGATTGCGTACATGTTCCAGAGCAGCTCTACTCTGCCGAAAAGAGAAAGGCGACGGAGCAGTTTTCAGCAACAAAGCAGTTTAAAGAGCTTTACTCTTTAAAGTTCTTTAAAGAGTAAAGTTCTTTATGTGATGAAAACATCAGAATCATTACTCTGTGGAGGCACTGT
This sequence comes from Poecilia reticulata, assembly GCF_904066995.2. NCBI lineage: Eukaryota > Metazoa > Chordata > Actinopteri > Cyprinodontiformes > Poeciliidae > Poecilia > Poecilia reticulata. The sequence continues at coordinate 5,571,854 of NC_088844.1, read as the reverse complement.
AAAGAAAGTACAGAAAAGATCACAGTTTAAAACAAACCACGTTCCAGTTATTGTTGACCAAACAAATGGGATGTTAGCCTTGATTTAAAGCATGTTGGCCCAAGGCCAGGCCTCAAGTTCTACTACCTTCAGCTTTCAGAAGTTCTCCGTTCTCCAGTACCCCTGAATCTAATGGCTCATCAGCATCGTTTAGCTCTGCGGAGGCCTGGTGACGAGCCACTCATTTGATTCAGGGTGTCGGAGGAGGGACGCATCTTAACATTGTAGGACAGCAGATCTCAAGAACTGGACCTCTAATTTAAAGAAACTACGTATTTCAGATGTTTTGCAGTTTTCTGGAAGTTTGCTCCAAATTAGTGTGGCACAAAAAACTGAATGCTGCTTCCGTGCTTGGTTCTAGTTCTGGAATCCAGAGTAAACTTGAAAAAGTGATCATGACATCATAACTGCCTAATTTACTCCATGAAATGAAGACCGGCCACATTTTTGTGTTTGTACGACCTTGAGTCATTTTAACTATTTAAACAGTTTGGTGACTGAATGTGTATTTGTGTGCCGAGGAGATGTGTCAATGTACCCATAGAGGATGTGTGTGCAATTAATTGCCACTTGGAGATGCAAAGTTGCTACAACTGTGAGATGAGACAGGTAGAAACCAGGAAGCAGCAGGGAGCAGTTAACTTTGGCTCCAGGAGGCTCCTGGAGGCAACAGTGGCCCCAGGCAGACAGACACCATGGACCCCCACAGAGCAGCCATTCCCCAAACAAAGAGGCAGCGTCAGGCCAAAGAGACAAACGCCCCTATGAAGCCCCATCCAGTTCTGTTGAGGAGGAAACTGAAAATAGAATTCTTGAATTTGCGAATATAAATGCAAAATGTCTCTGGGTCTTTTTTGTAGGCATCTTGGAGCTGACCTGACTGGACTTTTATTGAAATAGACTGAATTGGAGTGAAATCTGGGATTACTGAAAATATTATGCATATCTCTATTTGATATTGCAAACATAAGTATTACCATAATAGGGTAACTTGTAAATGTTTTATTTTCATGTTTCAGTTGTTTGCCACTGCAAAGTATGTATAAATTTAACATGATATATCTTTTTTTTCCTGTGCTAATGATAGTGTTTATTTAACCAATGTCTTTCATAATGATCCTGTGTTATAATCATTGTCACTCTGTGTTATGAATAGAAGAACAGGGACAAGGATTTCAAAATGGTGTAAATTCTTTGTGCAGTTCCAATTCTATTCCCTCTGACAAATAAATCCCCAAAAATATATACATTTATTTTATGTAGATCTTGAAACTAGCTGGTTTTATTTTTGTCTTACTATGTGAAGCACGCTGGTCAAATGAGATTCCTTGAAATGAGTTTTCACAACAAACCTTATCCCGAATCCTCTTGTGAACAGTCAGGGCCGTCAGAACAAGAGAACAAGCTGATTGCTGCCAAGTTGTTCCTGTTATTTTAAATTAATAAATAGATTTAAAAACCTCATCAGAACATGTGTAGAAATTCTGTGGTAAAAAAAAAATTCCCAGAAAACTTGTAGGTCACAAATGAGTGACCTTCATATGATTTGATGACAGTCTTTCTTTATGCAACTTCCTGTGTGTCTTTTGCCTTGAAGGCGCTTGTGATTCTGAGTCTGTCAGTCATGCTGTGTGAACCGAAAGTTCCTGCTTTGTTTCTGGGCAGTGACTTCTCTTATTTCAACCAAATAGATTTGTGCTGTATGTGGTTCCTACCAGAGACGTTACATTGTATTTTTCAGTAGGGAGTATACGATACATGTTGTCTCTGCTGAGCATTTAGCTGAAAACAAGCAACATGTTTTAATGATGAGTCAGAAAAAAATGAGCTAAAATGAAAACTGAAAAAACATCAGCTGTAAACGAACACAGGTTTACCAAACAGAACCATTTTATTTAAACTAGTTTTATGTTGGAAAAGTTTTACAGTTCAATTTGTGCAACATGAAACCCTGTGTGAAGTGATTCCCGACGTCAGAAACAAGTTAGATGAAATCTGATGACTGACTCATGTCTTCCTTTAAACAGATCGTTCAGATGATAATCAACAGTCAGTGGATCAGCTTGCAACAAAGAAAGAGGAAGTAGAATTACCGGCCCCCATTTTGTAAAAGCATAAACAGACCGTGGCAGTCTATCGCTGGGATCAATAACATTAAGAGATAAGTTTCAAGTTAACAAGCAGGTCCAGCCCAGTCAGTCAGATTAATGTTCCTGAGGCTGAGCAGAGGGTGGAAAAACTTAAAAATATGGAAATGAACCAAGCTTTCATGTTAAAAACAACACCTCTGAAATAGAAAGTAACTGTGTTGCAGAACAAGTGATAAATTCAATAAGGTTATGTGGGTGAGAAATGGCAAAAAATTATATTTGGTTTGTGTTTTATTTTCATAATTTTTTTTACTCATGTGGATGCTTCCTTTCTACAAAAACAACAAATTATATGTGCATTAATATTACACATTATACCTGTAATGTTCAATATAGAAAGTTAATTTTTTTCTAACTTTCTGACATTAAGCTTTCTGATTCATCAAATTTAGATAAAATGATTTATCTTTGCCAGATGCCAGAACGAAGAGAGCAATCACTCTTCTAGTGTTTGTTTTTCTTTGTGTTTTTTTTTTTTTTTTACTTTCTTCACATTCAGTAATTTCCATCCATTTCCTCAATATCTGGTTTAAACTGGATGGACTTGGATCAAACAATGTGGGTTTCTTTCCACCAATAGTTTGCCGGCGTTCTGGCCAATGCATGACACGTTTTGGGGTTATAGGTCAGGTTAGAGGTTGGGTTAATACAACAAAATCTTCAGCATAATTTATGCAAAATGACAACAAAGACAACAGAATTAGACCATATGCTTTATATCCGGTGTCCAGGTTGTAAATGAGGCCACAGGTTCCCATAATGTCTCCTGACCTTTACCAAGTAATGCTGATGTCCTTAAGACCTGCCATGTGACACAGTTTCTGTTGAGCATTGTCTTTGGGTCAGGATCCTCACTCAGGCTGATGGACCTGGGTTTATGTTTTACCTCATCATTACATTTTAACCAAACATTTCTGGGATGTGAGTAAAGTGTGAATGTTCTTCTCTGGACCAGAACTAACCAGAGCAAAACACGAGCACGTTTTGACAAGATGTTCATTTTTATACATTTCTTGACATTAAGAGGGATTAAATTCATTCCTAACACATCATTTATCAGAGTTAATATTTAAAAACAAACAAATTGGTGTTAATAAATGTTAAGCTGTTAACCGCATAGACTTTGTAAAAGCTCCAGATCAGTGTTAATGTGGATTTGTCATTTTTTCAGAGCAGTGAAGCCCAATCCTTATATTTCTGTTTGAGGTCATGGGACACTGCGCCATTATTTCTATTAGGTCATCTTACTTCATGATGTCATCTATTTTGTGAAGTATTCCAGTTCCTCCCACAGCCAAACACCCACACAGCATGACGCTCTCTCCCTGCTTCCTGGTTGGGACGCTGCTCAGAGGTTTTGCAACTTTTCCCTCTTTCCTCCAAATGTAGCAATGGCCATTTTCATTTTGTATAATTGTGTATCAGTGAGGTTGATGAAATTGAGTACAGGGCTGCTGCAGACAACTTTGTCACATGGTGTGGGCTGAACCACCTGCAGCTCAATGTGACAAAGACCAAAGAACTGGAGGTGGATCTGAGGAGGAAAACCAGGACCATTGATTCCTGTTTCCATTCGTACTGTATGGACCATATATGAAGACCCAGAACACCAGTGCTCTCTACAAGAAGGACCAGAGTCACCTTTATTTGCTCAGGTCCTTCAACATCTGCTGGACCTGGCTCAGGATGTTTTATGAGTCTGTGGTTGCCGGCGGTAACCTGTATGCTGTGGTACGCTGTGGCAGCAGGCGGAAGGTGGAGGACACCAACAAACTGAACAAACTGACCGGCAAGATCAGCGAGGTTGTTGGAGTGAAACTGGACTCTAAACAGTGGTATCAGAGAGAAAGACCCTGACCATGGTGGAGGTCATCTTGGAATTTTTAGAAATGCTGTCTCACTTATTGTTATATTTGTACTTACTAATATTTAACACTTTGGATGGAGTAGCTTGTCAACAAATAAACATTTTCCCTCTGGGGATCAATAAAGTATATTCTATTCTATTCTATTCTATTCTATTCTATTCTATTCTATTCTATTCTATTCTATTCTATTCTATTCTATTCTATTCTATTCTATTCTATGACCAAGAGCTTGAACTATACTTTCATTAGATCACAGGAATATCTTTATAAATCGAGTGTCCGTTGTTTGTTCAAGCAGGATCTACTAACAAAATGTTCTGGTTCTATGCGATCAACTGTTCATTGTCGCCACATGCTTGCACACATATGAATATAGAGAATGTGGCTTAATTGTCGTATTAAAGTACCTTGAGATGATGAATGAGTTTATGCTTCATACTTGTACTGAGTGAATTGAAAACATGATGTGCGTGAGTTTTAAAGTTTTTATGTCCACTTGCACTTGCAAATTAAAATAAGTCCACAGTTAGAGAAACCTGATGCTCACCAGCCCAAGTTTTAATAACCAGAAGCTAAAAATTAGCATAAAAGTGAAGAGATTTATCTACTGTAGACACAGAAGTGGCTTTTCTTAGGACCACAACTCAAAGAGCAACTGAGAATTCAGACAAGTCTCAGCAGGTTTAATAATAAACATTGGCAAATATGGCTGCCTTCAGTTCAGAAACTGTTTATTGCATGATGTGGGTGTCTGGTCTTATCTTAGCCTGCTGCAGATGGAAGGCTGACTGGACTCTGTGTAAAGAGAAAAAAACTTCTGCAGTCAAGCAGCAGCTGTTTATTTTTGTTTAGAATAATCAGTAATCAATGCCAAGGTGCTAAAAGGGTTTTATGTTTTCTGTGTTTAAAAGAAAAGAGTTTGACAAAAAAGATAAATAAAATATGGGTATATATATATATATATATATATATATATATATATATATATATATATATATATATATATATATATATATATATATATATATATATATATATATATATAATGATGAGGAAATCTAGTTAAATCATTCTTTCATTTTGCAATAGATCTAAAAAGGATCTCTGTAGAATGTTTTATTTGCGGTTTAATAAAAATTACATTAAATAATAGAACATTAAAATGAAGTCTGGCCTCTGCAAATGAAAATGAAATAAACAATTGACTGAACATTTTAATGCAAATGTATGAAAATTACTTCCCATCACTTTGAAAACCGATTTGACAGACAAATAAAGAAAAACATCAAACAAATGCTGACAAAATAAAACAGTTTGGTTCAAAAATCTATTTTAAAGTTTGAAGCAGATGTGGAAACCAGAGTTATAAGCAGAAGCTGAGCTACTTTAGGTTAACGTATTTAACCACATAATGTTTTACCTCTTCCTGTTTATGAGGTGCTTCAAAGTATGTGTGTGTGCGTGCGTGCGTGCGTGCGTGTGTGTGTGTGTGTGTGTGTGTGTGTGCGTGTGTGTGTGTGTAGGTGTGTGTGTGTGTGTGTGTGTGGGTGTGTGCGTGTGTGTGTGTGTGTGTGTGTGTGTGTGTGTGTGTGGGTGTGTGTGTGTGTGTGTGTGTGTGTGTGTGTGGTGGGGGCTGTTAGACTGATAGGACACCACACACCTCAAATAAGTTGCAAAAACATAAACTCACAGGACTGAGATGAATTGTCTGATAAAGAACACATTTTAATGTGAAGCATGGCTCTATTTATTTCAAGACCGCAAACGATGAAGATGACAAGAAAGTGGAATGAGAACTGAAGGCTGATGGAAACCTTCAATCTTCAGCAAAGGGAAATAATAACAAAGTCTGATGTCTTCAATATCTTCATGTTGTCAGGCTGGGCTGAGCGTCCAGTGCTTTGGGATGCTAACACTGCCGAACCGGTGACCCACTCAGCAATCCACTCATTACCCACTTACAGATGTCAAACCTCCTGGTGCAGAGAAGCTGACTGATGCACATACAGCTGAACCTCTCATGCAAACCTTTGTTTATCAATGCTAACCTGCATTATGTAGCATGAGATCAGGTTGCGTTAGTGTCAGCTCACTGACATGACTATGCAAACGTAGCAGTGGTGAATGTGTGCAGAACATATGATATTATCTCGAAGGCGCTGCCATGCTAATGAGTGGAATTTTCCGACGTGTCCTTGTAATTCAGGGAAGTCTGGCTTGGCTGGAGAATGTATTCATGCTATTCAGTAGGAGAAGCACAGCATGAAGTGTTGGAACATTAATCACATAAAGATGTGAATGCCATAGAAAGTTGGGTGATAATTACATACTGACTGACAGAAAAGCAAATGTTGTGTCAATATGCAGCAGTCATTTGACATTTTAGAGCAGGACTGGTGAGCAAGCTTCGAGCCTTTCCTGCCCAATTTCTAAATCTGGGAGATTTTCTTACTGATTGCTATGACTTGGAACTGGAACATGTCATGTTTTGTGTAAAACTGAAATCAATTTTTGTTTCAGTAACAAGTCAGGAACAAACTCATGGAACATGTTCCATGAGCTTCATGTTCACGGACATCAGCAAAACAAAACCAACAACAAAATGTCCCTTAATAAGTCTATATGAGTACAAATGACATTTACTCTACATCCTCCTCAAATCATGTCCTTTGAATTTAGTACCTTAAAGTCAGCTGTTTAGTCAATCCTCACAACAGGAATAGTAGTATTTATCAGTAGGATATATTCATCGCTTTTTGCTTGAAGTTAAGTTGTCTTTTTGTTTGTTTTACTTGTTACCTGTAGTCAGTAAGGTAGTTCATATAACCAACCCATAATCAACTGGAACCATTTCATCCTAAAGTTGCCAGGAACAATTTCAGGATTCTCTTATCCAATCCAAATTTTATTTGCTCCAAAGCTGCCGAACGCACAAAGAAGCATTCATTATTCTCCAAAGACTTTCTACATTTAAGTAGTAAAAATCCTTTAAATATTAATGGCAGTACTGGTTTTTGTCACAGAATGAGCTGTAAAACACTGGGCTGACCGGACAGACGACAACATTCCACATCCCCTCTAATCTGTGGTGGGGTGAGTCTGCCTGAGGACAGGAGCTACACAGCTCCTGTGTGTATCTGAACCAAATCTCCAGGCCACACCCTGCATCTTTAAGTCTGCATGCCGTCTATTGTCATGCGTCCACAGCTGTGGGTGGGGCAGCTCTTTACAATTACAGTCATCGACCTTGGTAAACATGAGGATCAAATCCACTGTTAAGGCAGAGAGGGGAGCAGGGCAGGTAAAGCAAACATTCCACTTTAGTTTCAGTTCAGTTGCCCTGCTTGGAGACGACCAAGAAAATACATCAGGTAGTTTCTTCTCAGCCTGTATCAGTTCAGCTCTGCTGCACTTCAGATACAAGTTAACAGATACAGGAGCGGATGGAAGTCTGGTCATAAAACAGCGAGCGTCACTCAGACTGCAGGAGGCAGAGGGTGAGGCAGGCCGCAGTCCGGCCTGCTTAGCACAAAACCACGAACAACTACCTTCAACTTAACTAAACTACTAATCTGTTCTTTACAGTTCAGTTCCTCATTATATAAAATATAAAGTGACGTAAATTTCCTGCAGAAACATTTAGATTGATCTCAGAAATTTGCAAGAAAATCTTGGAAATCTCTGACTTTGAAAAGTAAAAAAAATTTTTTTTGTTTTGGTAGGAAATTTAAACCTCTTTTTTTTTGGGACTTACAATGGCCATAATATGTCGTCGTAAAAATAAGCTGGTGTAAATATTCAGATGTTTATTTGTTTTTTGTTGTTTCTTTTAATTTCTCAGTGCTTGTCATTGGGAAAGTTATTTTTAGCTCTGGAAAAACCAAAGTCCAAAACAACGGCTCTAATACTGCAGCTCTTTGTTATGAACACAGAACATTGCCAACAACCTGCAAGCAGACACATACAGACACGTCTGAGGTTGACCTCGGTTCCAAGAACACCACGTCAGGTAAGGCTTGTCGGTAATACCCATCGGTTTGATCGTTATCGCTGCAGGCTGTGCTTTCAGTTTCAAGACTGACTGTTGTTGTTTTTTTGAGGCACTGCTGAATCTAACTTAAAGAAAACAAACAGGAAAAAATTAGAAGATAAAGTACAACAAATAGTCTGAACAACATTGATCCACCTGGAACCCTTTTAGCATCAGAGACCTTTTTGTTTTAATATCCAGATCTTTACACAAAATAGGCTGAAGGAAATACTCTTTGGTTCAAAATTATTCATACATCTATTAGATTGAAGAAGAAAGCAATTTATTCTTTTAACAACATATTTCCTCTGCCTGGGAGTAATACCAGTGTTTTGGAGCTGCCCAATCAGAGTGACGAAAATGAAAGAAAGGATTATATGTGAATTTCTGGCCTCAGATGGAGGCAGGATCAAATTTAACCTGCAGCCAACTTAAGGAAGTAATGAGTGAAAAACTCCAGACTTAAACCAGCTTAAGGAGCAGAAACTTTCAGAAATCCTCGTCCCCATCAATCTCTTTAATCGGTGTGGATTATGTGGATGTTCTACTCAGGTTTGATGTGCTTGGAATCATTGTTCTGTGTTTCTGTCAACCATAACTCTTTTATCTTTAACCTGCAACAATCCCTAATCCTCAGTGCTGTGCAGTACGGACAGACATCTCATCTGCTTGTAAGCATTCTAAACTCACACGTCCTCAGTAGAAAAGGCAACAGTAGCAAGCAACTTGTACTTGTTTGATGTTTTTCTAATCAGGACATTAACCCAACCAGGCCTGTAGAATCTGAGACAGAGTTCTCCAATGTTTTCAAAAAATTTTTTTTAGCATTTCGTGATTGATTTATTCATCAGACTCATGACCCATATAGACATAAAAAGATCAAAATGTAATGATACACTACAATACATGAAAACTTTTATGGTGTGGCCTTATGGAAAACTTGTTAAGATGTCCAACATTTGGACTGAGGTGCTTTGTGAGATTAAATTTCTCTGCTTTTATTAATGGATCATTTCAGGAGTTAATGACTGAATGTCTTGGTATTTGAACTTAAATAAACATGGTCCATCTTAGTCATCATGACAGAGTGTGCATAATATAAGGACAATTCATCTGCTTTCAGCAAAAACTAACCATAAAGATATCATGTGCTTTACTCCAGATCTCAGTCAAACAGTGTGTGTCGTTGGTTTTTGTTCAAAAGTCATTTTAAGAGCTAGTCCTGTAGATTCTTTGAGTCTTACTGCAGTGTTGCTTCAGCAGACTTAGCTTCGGATTTAACTCAAAGCAACAAAGCAGAACCAGAATAAACCCACAGGCAGGTCGGGACTCGCAGGGACACATTTTTGGGAAAGCAACAGAGCCTGAGTCACCTGACTTACTGCGTAACTTTGTGTCACCATGTGTGACTGGACATTTGCAACAACAAAACCAGTAAAACCAGCTTCAACAAAAAGTCAGTTGAAGGTGTGTTGAAAACAGACTTTAGCTCTGTAAAAAAAACCCTGCAGGCTTCATCTCCATCTGCTGGACAAGCCCAGATGTAACAAGCAGGATAATGTCAGCTTCTACGGTGAATTAGGTGTTTTCCCTCATATGTATCCTTGTCTGCCAACGCCACCTAGAGGGTTTGGTAGACCAAAACTCAATATTAGATTAATCGAATTAAAATTGAGCTAGTGAAGTTATAACCTTACACAAATTGTCTTTCCACTTTTATGCAGATGAACTCATTTATTTGTTAACCCAGGTGTGGCTAATGTGTTTTTTTTCTTCTTAGACTGTGGCGAAGTAAAAAACTTTTTGCTTTTAAATCTGAATGTATTTCATTTGTTTTCAATGCAACCACAGACTTCAGTTCTTTGCCTTTTAAGCTAAAATAAAATAGTTTGAAAGCTCGGGGTAACTTCTGGTAAGGAATTTAAATTCAATAAACAAATCAATTCTGTGGTTAAATCCAGCTACTCCATCTGCAGCTCCCTGCCAGCATGGGCATAGGGCCCATGTGGGGCCATTGTGGAACCCGCGGACAAACCCATATGGTCTGCCCTCCTTTTCCCCACATGGGGCCCACCTAGGCATGCTGGCGACTAAAATTAAACCTTTTCTAAATTGCATCGACTTGGAGAAGGTCATTCATGCGTTTATCTCTAGAATTAATTACTGTGGATTCCACATGTTCAATAAAACGACCTCAACATGTCCAGAACACTCATCACCCATCTATTGACCAACACCTGTAGGTGTTAGCATGCCTGCTTCCTATTCATTTTAGAAAGTTTTATGGGGTTTTTTATGGGTTTTTTTTAAAGTTCTTAATGGTTCTGCTCCACCTCAATTATTTAAACTGAAGTGTTGTTGTTTAAATAATAATATTAAATCTTTCTGTACATGGAAGATCTCTGAGGTGAAAGAGAAATAGTCTTTCTCAGTCATCATGAAAGATCATGCTTAGTATGACAAAAATAATTTGCTTTCAGCAAAAACTAACCATAAAGATATCATGTGCTTTACTCCAGATCTTAGTCAAACAGTGTGTGTCGTTGGTTTTCGTTCAAAAGTCATTTTAAGAGTTGGTCCTGTAGATTCTTTGAGTCTTACTGTAGTGTTGCTTCAGCAGACTTAGCTTTGGATTTAACTCAAAGTAACAAAGCAGAACCAGAATAATCCCACAGGCAGGTCGGGACTTGCAGACACATTTTTGGGAAAACAACAGAGCCTGAGTCACCTGACTTACTGGGTAACTTTGTGTCACCATGTGTGACTGGACATTTGCAACAACAAAACCAGTAAAACCAGCTTATTTATTTTTTCAAAGTTCTTAATGGTCTTTTCTCGCCTTATTTATCTAAACTTTCTGGACATGGGAGTCGCTGAAGTTATCAAATCAAGTTTGTTTCAGATGAAGCTAAATTATTGGGGTGACAGAGTCTTCACTACAGCAGCACCCTGATGAGCACCCTTTAGACCCGGGGTCCCCAAGTCCAGACCTCAGGGGCTACAATCCTGCAACTTTTAGATGCAGCTCTGCTCCAAAATGTCTGAATTCCCTGACCAGAATTCATTCAGCTCTGTAGTTACGAGCAGTTGATTTGATCCAGATGTGTTTGAGCAGAGATGCATCTAAAAGTTGCAGGGTGGTTGCCCTTGAGGACTGGACTTTTCTGACCCGTTTTAGGCCCTCTCTCCACCTTTGACCCAGGCATCTTTAAGTCCATGTTTAAGGCCTTAAATACTATGCAGAATAGTGCCACTTTCCTTGTTTCCAATTTCTTATTTCTAATTCTATTGTTCCCTTGTTATTTCTACTGTGAAGTGCTTTGGTCACCTTGGTTTGTTTTTATGAAGCGCTGTATGAATCAATTAATTTTCAATCAATAGATGCCCAAAGGTTCAGGTAAAGTTCTTATAAAGTTCAGAAAACTAGACATGTTTATGTTTGTGTTGGTAGAATGGAATAGGCTTTTATGACATGTCTAGAGTCTGCTGGATGTTGTGGAGACTTGCTGACACCAAGCTGATGCGTTTTGCTGCAGTTCTTCAGCAGTGCTCACCTCTCACTGCATGTCCAACCTGGTGGCTTAAATTAAATTTGCCTCTCTATCATATTTATAACCCAGGGAAACAGAAAGTCATTGATTACTGATTAGAAGTTATGAGACATTCCGATCGACTTACGAAAGTTAAGCTTAAAGTATAACATTCCACATCCACTTTTGCCACCCACTCATTGAAAAGGATTTGCTGCAGGGTCATTGACTTTGACACTAACTGGAATAAATAGTTACAGTATTTTATTAGAATTGCTATATTTGTAATTACATTTGACCTTATTTTATGATTGGACCATTATTATTTTTTTTTATTTGTGTTTGTCTATCTTATATAGTGCCTAGAGATGATATTTGGTTTTCATTGATGCTTCATAAAAATTGATTGCAATTCAAATACAATTCAGATTTTTAAAGAGATTGTTAAAAATTTGTAACTTTGTCAAAAACAATTTTATCTTAGTTTAATTTTTCCCCCAAGGTGAACATAGGATTTATTTGAATTTTCCATTGTGCTGCTACGACAAAAGATGAAACCATTTTAAGGTTTTTACCGTACCTTTACCTGACTTTCTAAGTAATATGCCCAGCACTGTAGGTATTTTAGCCCATTGGTAATAACTCAAAATTCATTGCTTAATTTGGTAAATCTCTTAAAATGTATTGTGACATTTGACACTTGTTCAGAAGTAAGTTTAAACAAAACAAACCAAAATTTTATTTGCATTTAGAGAAAGATACAGTATGTAAGACTTTGCTTAACCAAATTTGAGTCCTGAAACATCCCCAGTAAACAATGAAACATAGAAATAGCACACAGAGACTTATGTGAAACCTTATTTTCCAAAATAGGTTTCACAAAAGCTTTGCAAGTTTAAAAAAACTTGCAAAGCCAAATGACATATACACATTTGAAAATACCTTTATGTCCAACAGCTATATTCAATAAATTAGAATATTGGTTCATATGCGGCTTATTTCTCAGATTAAAAGTGAATTTTAAAAATAACAACCAAACCTTTCTTTAATTCAACATTTCTATATTGAAAATATTTTTATTGGTCTGATGTCATGTTATAACTTTAAATGTTATGTTTTCATTCGCTGGATGCAGAAAACTATCTAAATCAACAGAAATAAAGGCTTGAAAACATCAGTCTGTGTGGAAATGTCCATCCATCCATCCATCCATCCATCCATCCATCCATCCATCCATCCATCCATCCATCCATCCATCCATCCATCCATCCATCCATCCATCCATCCATCCATCCATCCATCCATCCATCCATCCATCCATCCATCTTCTTTACTCCCTTGTCCCTTAGTGGGGTCGGGAGGGGTGCTGGGCTGGTTGTGTGGAAATATGTGTTTGATAAAAATGAAATGCATAAAATTTTCAATATTCTAATTTATTGAACAGCGCTATATTTAGATTGACCCCTCACGATGCTTAATGCTAATCACCAACACACAAATCTTAAAGATGGGCAAATGTTGGATGTCTTATAACAACAAGGCAACATTACGCATTCTAAATTTACATTTACTGAATGGTCCTTTAAAAGTTCTTAAAGAACATTCAAAGAGACATTCAAATTAGAGACATAAAAGGATCAGATTACATATCACACTGTATTATTTCATGACAAATTAATGGAGGGCCCTATAAATCATACAGGTACGTCACCATCTAGTTCCTGTTATTGTAGTCATTCCATATAGACAATGTAGAGGAACAAATAATTAGAAGCAACTTTAACCTTTACCCAATACTAACAGCTGCAGAAATATCACATTCTTGCTTCACCTTCAGGGAAAAGAAAACCTGCAAAGTTACCTGAAAGACAGTCCAACTAAGAGTAAATGGAGAGAAGCTAAGATTCTTTTTAAGCGCACTTGTCACAGCGAAATGTTGACGTCAGGTTTCCTCCGGAGCAGAAGAGCTCATCATATAGAAAGACCTCAGTTCTGTTCAGAATCTCTGAAGTGACTGAGCACAGAGCCATCTGGCATCTGGAGCTTTGTCTAGAGACAAAAGAGACAAATTTAAACAGGTGAACTGCAAGGAAGTGAGCAGAGCACACACCTTACATCTCACACGTCCTCCGATCATCATAATGTGATGTAATGTAATCATCAGTGACAGCTGATGATTACATTGCCCCTGACAAACAAGGACTCTTTTTTGCATGGAACTATTCAACATGTTCATGCCTTCATCCTCTGCAATGGTCAACCATTTCACAGGGTCAGTGAGGATTTTGTAGCTGAGGACTACCAGTACAGAGACGGATCCAGAACAAAGTCAACACAACCAATGGGGATAGTCAATGCAAGTCCAACATACTGATGGAAATGCCTGTATTTCTCCCTTTCTGACCCTTTTCTATTGGTTGTTTTGACTCAACACATATTTGTTGTGGGTGACAACAGTTCATTTATTCCAAGTCATGTGATTACATAATGCTCTTTCAATTGTGGAGAACTTGAAGGTCTAGATATAAAACAAGCTCAGACTTTAGCCATTACTTTTGTCAGAATTATATTTCATTAAGGTTTGATATGTTATCCTTTTAGTTCTAAAGTGTGCAGATTGAAATGTTCACATGAAGATCCTATTTTCTAACTAATGTTTTGAAGCATCAAAGTGTTGTATAGCTATGATTTTATATTTTAATCATAATTTGTGGTACAAGTACAATACCAAACTCTGTTGTAAGGATATCAAATAGATGTTGACTCTGAAAGATTTCTGTTGAAGTAGTCAACTCAATACAAGATGCTGCAAAACAAAGCCATGTCGTCTGTGGAGCACAAAGCCTTCGGTGATAGCCACAGTGTTCTATGTCTGTTCTCCAGTGCTTGCTGTGTCGTACTCACAGGGGAAGAATTATCAGTTATAGTTAGGATGACTTTGGCTCTTCCAATCAGCCCCTCGCCTCTCATGTCAGCAGCTACCACTGTGAGTGTGTACTGCGGGTGTTTCTGTGAAGAAAGATGCAACTACTTATTTACAATCTCCACTGGCACAAAAAGCTAACAGACTGCAAAGAAATGCAGGATTGTCCAATTTTTACAACTAACTTACAAATAGCTTCTTTCTAAACTGCATCAGAATGTAAAACAAAAACAAAAAAAACACTTACGGTTCTAAGGGCTGTAACGCAAAAGGAAGTGCAACCAATCAATAGAAGATTGATTAGTTCGATCTTCTATTGAACTAATAAATATAAGATTGATTAGTTCTTCTAATCAATCACCAGTAGAGTCACCAGTAGAGTCACCAGTAGAGTGGTGACCAGTAGGTAAGATAGATGGAGCTAAACACAGGAGAATCCTGTAAGAAAACCTGTTGGGTGTTATAAAAGGCCTGTGCCATCAAATTCCAACCTGGTGTGATACAATCTACTAAATATTGACTCAGCTGAATATGTGACACAGTTGTCAGAGTTTTTATGAAAACATTTGAAAACCATCTGACATATGACTTCTACTTCACAATTATGCACTACATTGTGTTAGTACTGTCTCACAAAACCCAAATTAAAAACACACGTTTGAGGTTATGATGTGACAAAATCTGAAAACATGTGTGTATGAATACTTGAGGCGCCTTTTACATCATCAGAAACATTTTATGGATCTAAGTGATATTAATTCATTCATCTATCGATCATTAATTTTTACTCATTCTTAGTTTTATAAGCAGAAGGAATAAAGACAATAGCAGATCTACATCATCTCCCTGTTGTACATTATCACTGCCATTTTGGATTCCTTAAGGCAGCCTGCACAACAGAGAGCCAACTATGTTGAACTTGCCTCGTGGTGAACCACTCATGTTTTTATAAAGTGGTAGCTTACTAGAGTTGCGTTTACAAAAGTGGTTGTGTTGTTTTGTTAGACCTCACCTCTCTGTCCAGCCCCGTAGCATTGACTGTAATAAGCCCAGTATCCATATTGATTGCAAACATGGACGGATTTGGTTCTTCAGGCTCTTGTCTTGTAATGCGATAGCAGACATCGGAGTTGTCAGAATTTTCCTCATCAGCATCCGTGGCCTGAACTGTCATCACCTCAAAGCCTGAAGGTAAGAGTCACAAAAAAGGAAATGAAACACAAAACCCTCTCAAGGTCCAGGTCACCACAAAATATGGAGAAGAAAAATACAAAATCTGAAATGAAGTGCAAAATATGTTCTGCAGATGAATGTTGCAAACACATTTAATAGATTTAGTACAATCTTCTGTGTCTGTTGTACTCGCTTTCCATGGTTATGAATGCGATAACAAATTGATAGGAACACGGAAAGCTTGACTGTTGCTGAATGAAGACTTTTCATGGATTGCTGGGGAAGATGCCATCCATTTACCAGCTTCATGAGTAGCTGCAGTCATGACCAAATTGCTACTTGAGTCTGGCCATGCCATGTTACCAGCAGTTTTGGTAGTTGTGCCAACCTTGGTAGGATCAAAAAGGCATATTTTTACCATCAGGTCTAACTCATTTGAATGTGCAACAGAATCCAGATTGTCAGAGAAGGGTAATTTTCCAGTGATAGCACAAGCATATGGCATCGAGTGAGATGGATCTGAAAGAGGATTTGCTGACATGACAAACAGAGATACTGTTTGTCATGGAGACTAATTTTTGATTTTTGAGATTGTAACTTCGCCGTTGTGGACTGTATCATGTCGTACTTCAGGTCAAGTAATGTTTTGGAGGCTTACAAAGACAGTGCTGTAACAATTAACACTTATCACAGAAAGGGGGGTTATTCAGCAATGTTTGTTTGTTTTTTTCCTATTTTGTCATTTACATGTTTTGCACACTTTCTAATTATAATGTAGTTGCACATTTTCTTCACCAAAGGCCAGTGCTTAAAGGTTTCTCGTTGGGACTTCCTGTTTTCCATATTTAGATGTAAATCTGGATTTTCATTTAAAGGTGACATTTTTGGCAAGATGCCTGGGATGTACCTTGCTTCTCACCCATTGACCGCTGGAAAAAGGCACCAGCACCCATCCCAACCCCACTAGGGATAAGCATGTATTATAATGGATGAATGGATGGATTTTTGGCCAGAAGTCTATAAATATGAATATAGCTTGTTGAAATACTTTGGTATATTTGCACTTAAATGTTCTCAGACAGTGTTTTAATGAGACAGTGTATTTCTGAAAGGCATTTCTGCAGCCATTTCCTGCATGTAGCAATAAGCTATGAAATTATTTGTGTATTCCAGCATCCAGAATGAACTGAGACACTGTTGTGTTACGAGCCTGAGGTCACTGCAAACAGCCTCTTGATTTACCTGCATAAAGACTAGGTCTGTCATAGCAAATGTTGTCCCATAAGTTATTGTAATAAACAACAATATTGTTGTTTTGAGACCGTTTTCAAGTAATATAATGGTAACGAAAGAACACATTCTCAAAGATGAATAAACTTCCAATTCTAATGAACATATAACCCTGGAACTCAGACATTTTTAATATACAACATAAATAAAATAACAGAAAACACAAATAAAATCAATTATGAAGCCCTTTTATTTCTTTTCAGAAAAAAAGGGGGGCTAGTTGAGACAAATGAACCAGATAGAAGATTTTTGTCATCCAGTTTTTGGTAGAAAGAGAGAGAAAAGAGAAAAACAGTAAATTATGCAAAAGGAAATTATTGATCTCGTTTTAATTTATTATACGATTTATTGATTATTGATTATTGTGAAAGGCTTAACAGAGAAGTGTTCAATAAACATGTTCTTCAAGCTCATATCAGATTGATGGTATATACCTTCAGCTGAGGACTGAGGCACTTCTCCCTCATAGGTGTCTCTGCTGAAAACTGGTTTGTTGTCATTCTGATCGATTACATTCACAATTATTTCAATGATCTCCGATGCTTCAGCTTGTCCTTCTTCCACTGCAAGTGCTTCTAACTGCAGAGATGCAATTATGTTTAGAACATCATAGCCCATTTCACCAGGAGAGTGTCAGTAACATTCATGTTGGGTGGTTTGAAATGATCACATAAAAACTGTTCTGCAAAGAAATGTACGGTTAGTACATTGTAGTACATGTTAACTTTTGTCAAAATAGACTGAAAGCTCCAGATGGCTGGCAACAGCGTTCCTGTGATTTTTGTTGTGAAACTTTGATGAAGTACTCCCAAATTTCATTTTGAAGTGGGGTGTTGGAGTGTGATGCTTCTTCAGCAGACAATGCAACTCGAGACTCTATAGCAGTTACTGATAGTTACATATTTTTACCATTCCTTAGACAGACGTGTTGGTGAGCTATTGTACACTGTTTACTCAAATAGTGTGAATCTTTAAATCACTTCCTCCTTCTGGAGGCCTTTGTGGAGGTGAAACTGGCTCACTTCATGAGGGACGTTGCTCAACATGAGAGTTTATGAGATGTTCCAGTTTGGTTTTCCTGCCTCATTTAACACTTTCTATCCAACTTTCTGTGCAAAATATTTTAGCGGTGTTCCTGCAAGACGATTGTCTCCATAGGTGAAAAAACAGCCACGAGGCGTTTGTTAATAAGCCCCACTTCCTGGACAGGCTCCAGAGTGGGGCCCCGGTGAGCCACGTCATGGTGAAGGAACACTAATTCCACTGGTGGTTCTCATTATAAGGGGTCTTATGAGGGACCAAACCAAGTGAAGTTTATCTGGTCCCTCACCTAAGACCTGCCTGCCTTGGATGACTCTCCTACCGGCCACCAAGTGGTGGTAATTATAAATGAACAAAAATTGAAATAGACAGCAACACCACCTAGTTAAACTAGGAAAAAAAGGGTAATCGCAGGAGTGAGCAATGTTTTAAAAACAATGGATGAAGGTGACAATAATTTATTACATCAAATTCAATAGAAATGCACTAGGCAAAAGTAAAAGAAGCACAATCAAAAAAAGCCTTCGGAAGAGATGGAAACAAAGTCTCAGCTAAAAAGGGGGCGCGGTCCTCTAGTCAGTGCTCGATCCTAGGACATTTTGTGTGTAAATTATTATTATTATTATTTTATTTTAAACATTTTTTTTTCATAATTTTATAATTGTTCCTCCATATTAATTTGTCCTCAGTTGTTTTATTGATGAATTGACGGGGTTGAACACTGACCATCAAACATACACTGACCTACTGGTAGACCGCAGAGAATTCAAAAATGTTACATGACAGCAGTATAAAGGTACAGAATATCTTACTGTGTACTTGTCCTGGTTCTCTCTGTCCAGTTCTTGTGTGACTTCCAACCAACCAGAGTCGCTGTCTATAAGGAAAAGGCCTACAGGCGGCTTGTCAGCTCCTGGACCACGGAGCCTGTATATAATTTTCGTCACTGTACTTCTGTCAGAGCGGACCTACAAATCAGAACTATTATTAAACCACTGTGTGTTTCTTCGCACAGCTCTTTTAGTTCAGAAGTATTTACGGTCCATCTACCTCTCACCTGAGCAAGTTTTAGAGGAAACGGTCCTCTGCTATTCTCAGCAACACTGAGGGGAGGAATAACCCAGCTTCTCTTCCTTCTCCTCATCCCTTCTTCAGACTTTGAGGAAAACAGAATGGCATTTAAAGAAAACAGACTTAAAGATCTGCCGCAACTTGCGGCAAACATTGAAGGACAAATACTTCCTCCAGAAGTCTAGTCTACTCTGTTCCTTCATGTGGACACTTCACTGTTGTGTCTCCATGTCAGTGTGTTGTAAAGGTTATTTATACTACTCAACCACCTCCACTTCTTCTCCAGCAATGCAAATAGTGTTTGCATTGCTGGAGTGTCTTTTAGGTCAAACATTCATTTGAAATCTACAACAATCTCCTCTGTCAGTCCAATTCCTTTCAATCTTGACTTGTATTGATGGGACACTGCAAAGAAAACCCACAAGTTGATGATATAATCAGTCTTGTTTGGCCAATTAACAGACTGGGTTTTGTTGTATGTGTTTTCTGAAATCATTCAAAGAGCAGAATTGTTATAAAAGCACTACATACAAGAAATGAGTGCCACAAACATGTTGTATGGGACTATTATTGTGCTAAGAAAATTATAGTGTTGCAATGTGTAAATATTCAGAAAGACAAACATATCTGCATGAAAACCAGACAAACGGTCAGTAAAACACCTTGTCCAATGACAAAGCCACAGAAAAAACAAAATCTAAAATTAAATTCTAAGTAACAAGTTCTTCTAATTCAGTGGTGCCCAAAGTCGTTCCTCGAGGGCCAGCATCCTGCATGTTTTAGTTCTCTCCCTGGTGGTAGTAACAGCCTCCTCAACAAGTCAATGCTCTTCTTAGGCCATTTAATGAGTCATCATTTGATCCAGGTGCGTTAAACCATGGAGAAACATGCAGGATGTCGGCCTTTGAGGACCGACTTTGGACACCACTGTTCAAATTGAACCTACTGGAAGATGTAACAGATTTGGTAACATGTCCTCTGAAGAAGAATGTTGAATCTTGGGATCTGCATCCCTCTTGCTCCTCCCTCCTCCTTGTGCAGCCTAATGAAATGCAAAATAGGAACATTGATGCTAATTACTGTTTTTACCACATTTTGGTCATTTAAACATATTCCACTCTTTGTTTTCAAACAGTTCAACTTTTTGACATCTGGCTGTCACTTTATCTCTCCACTCGTAATGCTAACAATAAAACATTGATATGTTTTGTCCAGTATGCATTTTGTAGAAGGTTTGTGGGTTGTACTTACAGGGAGCTCGGTGCCAGGAGTTATAGAGATGATTACTTTTGTTGATGCAATAAGTCCCTCCCCACTCATATCTGCTGCTTGTACCTCCAGGGTATACTCAGGGTATTTCTGTCAGGATATTCAGGCTCATATATTAATTTATTTCAAATGAAATTACAGGAAAGAGTTCTTTTAAAAAATCGTAAAGATTTACAACATAGTTTGATAAGTTAAAATCAAACTTGATTTAATCAAATTCGAATTAGAAAGCTCTCAGCGATTACATGTAGTTACATGTAGTAGCTTAATAATAATGTCATGTTGTCATATCTATCAAATGTTTTCTTTAGAAACCAATTTGTTACAATAAATTACAAAAGGCGAAATAAATTCATGTTTGTTCAATATGTCCACAAATTATTTAAGACTCTCTATGATAAAAGTTTTTAAAAGCCCACCTGTCTGTCCAGTCCAGCTGCACTGACTCTGATGGCTCCTGTAGCTGGGTTTATGACAAACATGGATGGACTTGGTTGCTGAGGTTCCTGGCTCACAATACGATACACAATATCTGAGTTGACACTGTTTGGCTCATCAGCATCTGTAGCCGTAACCTTCATCACCTCAAAACCTGAAGATAAGAATCACATAAAAAGAAATTGAATGCATTTTTCAGAAGGTGGTTGCAGTTTTTAACTTCTAATAGGCCTGAAAGAACTCCACCCTCTATTTAATGACGTCACAAAACCTTTCATTCATAATTCAATTTATGAAGCACAAAATAAGAATATTCTAAGAGACTATTTCTTATTTCCAATGCCCATCCCATCTGATATCTTCAGATTCTTAGTCCAGTCATTAAAAAACCCACATGAGCCTTTTTTATTCTAGACAAAGTAAATAAAAAATTAATTTAATTTCTATTACACCTTCAATAGGAGGTGTAATAGAAAGTGGTTTATTTGATGTCAATGTTGGTTTATTTGCATCACTCAGGTCAGATGTTTTATGGGACTGAAGTTACATGGAACAACAATACCTATTAATGAAGACTCAGCCACATTTCCCAAGAAGGTGAAAATAGGTCTGTTGTCATTCTGATCAATTACATTTATAAAAATCTCCATAGGCTCCTCAGCAGAGGCTGAACCGTCCATCACAGCATGTACCAGTATCTGTAAACACACCAATATTAGTCCGTTTGTTAATTTAAATAAAAATACAAATTCTTCCATTGTGTAAAAAAGAGGAAAAAAAGTGTCAAGTCCTACATCCCAATATTACATCCTCGGATTCAATACAACATGAACTTACATTTGTTAAGAGTATGAATTTTAGCAAGTTTGAATTGTTCATTTATATTTATATCTTCTTTTTTTTCTTTTTTTTTTGCAGAATGAGATCATCAGACATCGATGAAGAACTCTTAATTCAATTGTTAAAATTTTGGTAAGTGCCAAGTGTGAATCCGACAGTATAAAAGAACCGTGAGGACAAAGTTTCTCCCACTTTTCTCCTTGTCTGGTCACCAAATGATGTAAATGCTTACCTGATATCTGTCTTTTTTCTCTCTGTCCAGTCCTTGTGTTACATACAGAGCACCGGTGTCTCTGTCTATGGTGAAAAGACTGACAGGAGGCTGATCTGCTCCTGGACCAGTGATGCTATAATGGATCTTTTTAGTTTTATCAGCATCAGAACGAATCTGCACAAAACAAACCCAGACTGTTAAAACCACAGACACAATTATGTTTACAATATTTAAAGACAGCCTCCATAAATGTCCAAACCATTACAGCCCATCTCGTCTCTAGCCTGAGCTGATGGAGATTTCTCGTCCTCTACATTTAGTTCTCTAGAAATAAAAATCTGATACTCAGCTCTTCCACCTTCAGCTCCACTTTCCTTTTTGTTAATGCCACCATCTCCAAATTATGTCCAAGTTTTAACTGCCATTTTGTACACACACTGTTTTGCTCTTACACAAATTGCATCAACACTGACCCTCCACCTTCTCCTCCCTACCTGCCCTTCTTCTCTCTTCTGCAGTTCCTTCTGCTTTGGATAACTGACCCCAGGTAGGGTACTCAAACTCATTCATCTTCAATACATCTACTCCTCACAGCCTTACTGTTCTGACTGCCTCCTTTTGCTTTCTTCTCATACTTCCTGCCTTTATGCTTCTGATGTTTATTCCTCTATTGTAAGTTATTTCCTGGTCTGACATCAGAATCTAATAAGTCAGCCATGAACATTTACTTCTCTCACCTGCACAACAAACTGAGGGAAAGGTCCTCTGGAATTCTCTACAATATTAATTGGAGGAACAACCCAGTCTCTCTTTTTCCTCCTCAGTCCTTCACTGGATGATGGGAAATGCAGGACTAGAACCTGTAGATGAGTTGCATTTAGAAAAATCACACAAATATTTTATATGTTGCAGACTAAACTGTATAGTATTGTTACAATTCTTGTATGTTTGGGATTTGGCTTTCATTTATGATTGTGTGTTTATTATTTTCTTGTTGCTGCTTATTGTTCATTTATATTATATCAAGGTCTTATTATTAACAGAAAGGTCTTGCCATATTAGTTAATTCTTTTTGTATTTAGTTTCTTAGTCTATTCTTATGTTGTTTTATTTTCGTGAACTTGGATTTATTTCTCTTTGACCGGCGTTAGTCTTTTTCCCTTTGTAGTTTGTAGTTTCACTGAGTTCAGCTCCCCTTGTGGTAACGAGTCTGCTCCCTCAGTTTGCCTGCATTTATTTTGCCACCGCTGTTCTAGATCTCAACTAATTACTTCATCTGCTTCCTACCACACCTATTAATCACCTATCAATCAATTTTTCAGTCATTGTACTGAGCTGGTAGTGAACATCCAATACCAGCTCAGTAAAATACTATTAACAAATTAAAAGTCCTCAACCATATCTGATCTCTGCATTCTGACTGTTACGCCAAGAAAGGAATGACATCTTTTGTAAATAATTTACAATCACTTTGACGTTTCATGACGTCCAAGTCAAAAAACAAAAAATATTTTTTTTTAATTAAAAACAGAATTTTGCTTTTAAACAATTTTGTAAAGATTAACAGAATAAAAAATAGCTAGTAGTTTGTGAATAAAAATCAGCATCAATCAGACCAAATTTTAGAAACATGGAACATTATTCTAAGGAGTTTTTTTGTTTTTTTTTCCGAACAGACAGAAAAGACAATCAAGAAAAAAGAAAACAAAATAAAATAGAATAAAACAAACGTAAGAAATAAAAATGTAGAACAAATTATTCTGCCCATGTGACATGCAAATGTTATATTTTCTGTTCGAAAAGGAGCAGGTAGAAGATATAATATCTTATATTATATCTGTTAATGTATTATATCTGTTAATGTATAGTAAATTAACTGTCAGAACATCAAAAAGAGACAACTTGTTTCCATTTTACATGTTTGATCATGTACAATTATTTAATTACTATTTATATCATCAATTACATTATAGACTATTAAACAGTCATCTTATATATCATATTTTGAAATAAGCTCTGTTTTAATGAGTTTTTTAAATTGGTTTACATTTGTACTTTTTTTAACTCATTCAATCCATTCCACACATTTACTCAACACACAGATAAACAAAAACTCTTCCTGGTTGTTCTAATACGTTGTTTTTTAAAATACCCTTCACCTCTTAAATTATAACCACCCTCTCTATCACCAAACATTTGCTGTATATTGTGTGGAAGTTTTTGATTTCTGACCTTAAACATGAATTGTGCAGTTTTAAATGTTACAAAGTCCCAGAATTTCAGTATATTTGATTTGATAAATAGCTGGTTTGTGTTCCCAATATCCCACTTTATGTAGTCCAAGGAGTATAATAATAATAATAATAATAATAATAATAATAATAATAATAATAATAATAATAATAATAATAATAATAATAATAATAATAATAATAATAATAATATTTTTTATATCAATAGGTGCTAATGCATGTTTATCCATCCATCAATCCATTTTCTTACACCCTTCTCCCTTAGTGAGGTCGGGAGGGTTGCTGGTGCCTATCTCCAGCTAAGGTTCCGGGAGAGAGGTGGGGTCACCCTGGACAGGTCACCAGTCTGTCGCAGGGCAACACAGAGACACACAGGACAAACAACCATGCACACACACACACCTAGGGACAACTTGGAGAGGCCAATTAACCTGACAGCCATGTTTTTGGACTGTGGGAGGAAACCGGAGTACCCGGAGAAAACCCACACATGCACAGGGAGAACATGCAAACTCCATGCAGAAAGACCGGGGCCGGGAATTGAACCCAGAACCTTCTTGCTGCAAGGCAACAGCTCTACCAACTGTGCCACTGTGCAGCCAATGCATGTTTAATCTAGCATTTTTTTTATTTAACTTTCATTTTACCAGCATAAAAATGCATTGAGTTTAAAAACCTCTTTTTCAAGGGAGTCCTGTCCAATAAACAAGCTACAAATACAACACAAGAAATTACACAGTGAAAAGAAAATTATTATAAACAGCTCAAGAAACTCCTGAGTCTGTCAATCATTTAGTTTTATATACCTGCTGCGCCTCCCAGAGGGCTGGAGAGGAAACAGGTGGCTGTAGGACTGTAAACTGACAGTTTAGTTCCTTTAAACTTGCCTCTAAGTTATTTGTGTTGTCCTTAAGGGGAAAATCACTCTGGGGGCTGTGGGCTGTGTCATGATCCCCTTGATACTGAACAACAGCAGAGAGAGTCCGTTTCTCAGTTTGTGTATCAAAGGAGTGGATGAAGAAGCGCCGTTGTCCCTCTTGAAGAACCAACAGACTTGAAACCTGAAGACCAGAAGAAAGCGTTGCCATAAATTAGCAACTAGACTGTTTTTATATTCTATGAATAGCAGCCAAACTGAAGAGATATTAAAGAAGCTGCATTCTATGAAATCTGTGAAAGGTTCATTTTCAGCTGTTTTAACAAATAATTATTAACACTCCTGTTGGTGATTAATCCAAAACAGAGAAATGATTTCATATGCAACTGCAAATCTACAACAGAAGGACTAAAAAAAATCGAGATTTTGACTCAAATTTCATCTTAAAGTGCCTGAAGTTTTCTGACTGTACCTCAGGAGAGCCCTGTAGATAAATACAGATAGAACAAAATTTAAAGAGGGACTAAGCTAAACTTGATCTAAATTTGCAGCGAGCTTTGAGAACTAATGATTGTTGAAGCAATGCATCACATGCTGTTTGAGGAGGAAATCATTAATACCATGAAGGAAAATTAACTCCTTTCTTCTAATATTTCTGATTGTTTAAACTGCTTACCATTACTGTCCCATCATTCTCAACGAAGAAACCATGATCGAAAGTGACGAACTTCACCAACCTGGCACCTGGGCAGTCGGTGAAGTTCACTGAGGCAGAAGCAAAAATATTTGCTCTTCACTTCAAAGGTTTGGAATTTTAGAATCAAATAGACTTTCATAGAAGTTGTGTTGGTAAATGGACTGAAACTATGTTTGCTTGTCATCTCATTTTAACTGCTCAAAACACTCTGCATTAGAGATAGATTCACCTAGCCATGCTTTTAATTCCTTCGCTCTCATGCACTCAACACATAGATGAGTAGACAGCGTGTTAGTGCTTAGTGTCGGTTAAGCCTTTGACATGGACCCAAAAGGTCAAGAACCTCAGGGGAAGAATCTAAGCAGGCAACTGACGGGGCCTACTGATGGGGTCATCTGGTGGGTCAGACATCAGGAGGTGCTGGTTTAGCTGCTGCATACTGCCTAGAGAAGGGGTACTCAGATCCAGTGCTCGAGATCCACCATCCTTTTACCCTTTCACCAACTTTTAGATCCATTTGCAACTGCAAAACTGTGTTTTTTTTTTTTACATCTGACAATGTTTTGAGCACATTTGTAATGGAAATGCAGCAAGTATTTTCTGCAGTGACCATGGTCTGGGTATATTATTTTGTCATGTGGTGTGGTTGAGGTGGATCCAAATGAAAAGAGGACATTGGGAGGAATTGTTGTTGATGAAAGAAATCATCAAATTAAAGGCAGTTATAGCCTCTGGGACAACATTAATTGTAAGGTTTATTGCTTATTTTGTAATTGGTCACTGAATTAGGTTTTTTGTCCAGTAAAGCATCTGGACTGCCTTGTTGCTAAAATATGCTATACAAATAAACTTGACTTGACTAAAGAAAAGAAAAGAAAAGAAAAGAAAAGAAAAAACATACTTGGGTTACAGAAACAAAAGAATCCATTAATAAACAATGAAGTCAGGCTGAGTCAAATTAACCTAGAAACCAGGTTAGTCCCAAAATTCTTAGGACTATCCTTGGGACAGCTCAGGGATATTAGGAAGGAACTGAGAAGGTGACTAGTAATACTAAAATATGCAAAGGGGGAACTCAGTAGGACACACAAATCTTACAAAACAAAAACTGAAGAATAACACTAGCAAAACAGTTTAAAAAATGCAAAGAAAACAGAAATAATTAAGAAATTAAGAAACACAATGACACCCCCAAAGTATCCCATAATCTAAAGAAACACCTACAGATCATGACATAACAGTATTTGTCCAAAAGGGGGCATTAACAAATAATGCAGGATCTAAAATGAATCTAAAATCTTTCCAATCAGAACATAACTGCTATTCTCCCCGAATCAAAGATGGCCCACAGTGAGAGTACACAGTCCACAGCTGATCTCACCTTTTCCCAGGATAGTGCCTGGCCTCAGAAGCTTTTTAGTCACCTTAAAAATAACTGATTCTCGGTCAAATCCTGGTTCACATATTTGGTCTTCTGTGTGCCCGGCTGGAGAAGCCTGGGAAAGAACAAAGTGCAAATGGAAGACAGTCATTGAAAACTGTTAATCTCGCATGAACATGTCCGCTTTGAATCAAAGGTAGTTAATGTTTAGACTGCCAAGACTTTGCAGTCGGTGCTTTTTAAATAATAAAGCTAAGTTAATGTCCTGTATTAATAGTTCTTATGTGTAGGCATGTGCTGTTTTAGAGTTTCCACAGTTTCTGCAATCTTTTCTTTCTGCAATCTTTTCACTACAAAATGTCAGTTTTGCCTCAGGCTCAGACCAGACACAATTTGTTCAGAAGAGCAAATGTTACCTGACTTTTTGAAAAAAAGACCATTTGAAAGAAATGTTTATAAATATCTTCTATACATTTATTTGAACTTTTAAAAAGCAATTGTATAATTTTTCTGTGGGTTTAAATAAACAAAAAACTTTTGCCAAAAGAAGATGGATATATTTTTTCTATGGGATTTTGATATGTGTGAAAAAACATGTCCACAGTTTCTGCCTAATGACAAGAAAAATATATTTAAATACACAGTGTCATTATTTTATGGAGATTTAGTGCAATTATTCCAAACTGAAAATTAAAATAGCTTTTTTTAAACTTTATTTAAAACATTACTATTTTTGCTAACATTAGTAAGAGACATCGTACAAGATCCAAAAGAGTGAAAACAGCAGGCTTCTGGTTTAGACAAACATGTCTCAAAGAACTCAGTAGATGAGCCAAAACTAAATGAGAGGAACCTCAGACTAACACATGCACTACCTTTATTTCCATATGAGTGTGTTTTCCAGAAATATTTGTGAGCCAGAACCAAAAAAAAAACACAATTCACAGTTTTAGGTATTACTTTTGAAGAAACAGATCCTGGATCTGTTATAGATGATCCAGATCATGTTTATAATAGAAAACACAAAAGCAGATTGCAGAAGAAAATCTTACCTGAACATTCAAGAATAAAGCACACCAAACTGTGAACCAAATGGTCCCCATCTCTCCTCTCTGTAAAATGCTTTGTAATCTGATGCAGTATGTGTAGTTGCAGTTTAAAAGGAATGACAATTGGTGCCTTCCGTCTTATCGCTGAGTGAAACCAATCTGGGGAAGCTGCTGCAGAAATATTAAGTGTGTGACCTCATCATGTATGTGTACAGGATCTAGGTTCCTTATTTGGTCATACAGACTGAAGACAGGCGGAGACAGAAACTCAGAGCTTCTGTTACTTGCTGTTAAATAAAGCGCAAATCATCTCAGACTGGTTTCTTGGACACAACAATAACTTCCCTGTACTCGAATGGCCTCCACTGTCACCAATTCTCAATCCAATAGAGAACCTTTGGGATGTGGTGGAACGGGAGATTCACATCATGTATGTTCGGCTGACAAATCTGTAGCAACTGCATGATGCTAACATGTCAATATGGACCAGATTCTCTGAGGAATGTTTCCAGTACCTTGTTGAATCTCTACCATGAAGGATTAAGGCAGTTCTGGAGGCAACAGGGGGTCCAACCCGATACTAGCAAGGTGTTCCTTACAAAAAATTCCATGAAAATGACATGTGATCACATGTGATTTCCATTTCCCACATGTGGGTCACATTTTCCACCTGTGGTCAAGTATTTTGTTCATGTCCTTACAAAAAAGAATCCCATGAAAATGACATGTTTTCACATGTCAATCACATGTGATTTTATCATGAAACGTTCCAAAACCACACGTATAAGTATGCTTTCACATGTGATTCACATCATTCACACATCATTTACAAGTCAAAATTCATGTGATCACATGCGACTTTCACATGTGACTTTAATGGGATTTTTTTGTAAGGTACCTAATAAAGTGGCCAGTGAGTGTATATTTCATATCAGAAGTTGATAAACTGAACAGGTTAAATAGCACACACAGCACAATGCTATTGATTTTGACTTGTTTTCTTTTTTATTTGTTTGTCCATGCAGGTCTAGAATAAACCGTGCAGCTCTGCACTCTGTGTTTATGCACTTTCACACCTGCAGAGTTCTTCACACCTCAAGGGGCCTGAGGAGTGTTCCCGAAAAGTTTCCTTATGCAACCTGGTTTCAAAGAGTGCCGTGTCAGAAACTCCAATTACTGGAAACGTGTAAAGAGAGACAAGCGGCTGGATCACAACCAAAATGAGTGTTCCCGAAAAGTTTCCTTATGCAACCTGGTTTCAAAGAGTGCCGTGTCAGAAACTCCAATTACTGGAAACGTGTAAAGAGAGACAAGCGGCTGGATCACAACCAAAATGTTACAGTTTCACTGAAAACCAGCTCTCTGTTAGTGATAAACAACTTCAGGTTGTTTCCAAAGAGATTGCACAAGTCAAATTATCTCAAACCATAATTGGCCGAAACAGATCTAATCTGAAATAATAGCATCAAAGTGTTTTTGTGTTGAACGAGTCTTGTCATGACTGACATGTCATGGAATGTGTTTTTCTCTGTGGTTTTATTTAAAGAGGCTAATCAGAACAGATGTTAGGATAACAACACAAACATCATGCATACCTACATTATTAAAGGCTAATGTTTAGGTTGACGGCGCTCAACTAAAAACCTAAAGGTTGGAGTCCTTGTAAAATGGTGTTTTTGACTAAAGTCCCAGAGGGTTAGAATCCCAGTTAAACAACGTTTAACTGACGTCCTAAAAGGGGTGCGGGTTTTAATGTTTTTATCTTTTTTTTTAAATCTCTTTCTCTTTCTCACTGTTTTTATCACATGCTGTTTTTATTTTAATTATGTAAAGCACTTTGAAATGCCTTGCTGCTGAAATGTGCTATACAAAAAAAATTTGATTGATTGATAGGTTAACTGGTGGATCACATTATTCTCTGTCAAAACTCCAAATCTGGAAAATATGCAATGGAAAAACCTTAATAATGAAATAAACTACAGTTTTTTCCGCACTATAACGCGCACCGGATTGTAAGGCGCAGCTTCAATGAATGGCCTATTTTAAAACTTTTTTTCATATATAAGGCACACCGCATTACATATATAGTTCAATGGGTAAGTCACCAGTCTTTCACCTGGGAGACCCGGGTTTGAATCCAGGCTGGGGCAAACAGAAACATACAACATTGATATTGATCTATCCAGTATGGGTCGTTAGGCAAGACCCTTTGAGCTATATAGCCTGCCTCATACCATGAGAGACATTGATAAGCATGACATGCCAGCTCAGATGTTGCCCGTTCAAAGAAGGTCTGCGTCACACGCTGGGGAACCAGAGCACCTTGATGACAAATGGGCTACTGAAAATGGACGAGAAGTGAATATATATATATATATATATATATATATATATATATAATTCCCTTCTCACCCCTGTGGGTGGTCTGTTTCATCCTCTGAGCTCGGGTCCTCTACCAGAGGCCTGGGAGCTTGAGGGTTCTGCACAGTATCTTGGCTGTGCCTAGAACTGTACATTTCTGGACTGAGTTGTCTGATGTTGTTCCTGGGATCTGTTTTAGCCACTGCTCCAGTTTGGGGGTGACTGCCCCGAGGGCCCCGATGACCACAGACACCAATGCGGTCTTCACCTTCCAGGTCTTTTCCAGTTCCTCTCTGAGGCCCTGGTATTTCTCCAGTTTCTCGTGCTTCTTTTTCCTGATGTTGTAATCACTTGGTATTGCTACATCCTCCACAACGGCTTTCCTCTGTTGATGATCCCGCACCACAATGTCCGGTTGGTTCGCCATTACCATTTTGTCTGTCTGGATCTGGAAGACCCACAGGATCTTAGCTCGGTCATTCTCCGCCACCTTCGGGGGTGTTCCCCACTTTGATCTCGGGGCTTCCAGTCCATATTCTGCACAGATGTACCTGCACACTATGCCCGCCACTTTGTTATGCCGTTCCACTTACACTTTCCCTGATAGCATCTTGCACCCTGCTATTATGTGCTGGACTGTCTCAGGGGCCTCCTTGCACAACCTACACCTTGGGTCTTGTCTGGTGTGGTAGATCTGAGCCTCTATTGCTCTGGTGTTTAGGGCCTGTTCCTGTGCAGGTGCAGCCAGGATGAGAGCCTCTGTGCTGTCCTTGAGTCCAGCTTTCTCCAGCCATTGGCGCAGTTGGTAGAGCTGTTGCCTTGCAGCAAGAAGGTTCTGGGTTCGATTCCTGGCCCCGGTCTTTCTGCATGGAGTTTGCATGTTCTCCCTGTGCATGCGTGGGTTTTCTCCGGGTACTCTGGTTTCCTCCCACAGTCCCAAAACATGACTGTTAGGTTAAGTGGTCTGTCTAAATTGTCCCTAGGTGTGAGTGTGTGTGTGCATGGTTGTGTGTCCTGTGTTGCCCTGCGACAGACTGGCGACCTGTCCAGGGTGTACCTTGCCTCTCGCCCGGAACGTTAGCTGGAGATAGACACCAGCAACCCTCCCGACCCCATTAAGGGACACAAGGGTGTAAGAAAATGGATGGATGGATGGATGTATATATATATATATATAGTGTAGTGATAGGTACCAGCCCCCACAACCCTGCAAGGTTAAGCATGTTTTGACGACTGATAAATTTTCTCTTATCTATGCAAATTAATTTCTTCAAACAAGCTCAAACATGAATGCACCCCTCATGATTTGATCATTATGACACGGTTTTATATTTTATTATTTTTTCATGATATACGTTTTACATCTGTGTGTATTCGTTATATCATCTTCTAATGTTTTCTCTTGATGTAAAGCATCACTGAGGCCATTACAGATATATTACTGGTGGCAGCGCTTCTGCTATCATTGCAAATTGGTTTCTTATATAACAGCTCAAAATGTGATTGATGTTCACACACTGTCAGTTCATTTTGTGCTGTCAGGTTATGCCTGCAAAGAACATGTCTGTTAGACCTTTAGGCATTTAATTTCGGGATGAGTTCCAAAATGCTTATATCATGTTCAACCGAATGCACATAAATTCACTCGCCAGCCACTTTATTATGCACACTGCTTGTAAGTGTCAAACAGTGTTCTTCCTTTTATAGGTTCTGGTCAGAGAAGAGAGACTTGACTGGACTATAAGTGTGAATCCTTGACTCTGATGTACCAAAGATTCTGTAGAGCCCAACATAGATGGTTTTGCCATTTGTCTGTTGCTAATGAAAGGGGGTTGTTATTTAATGCTAAAGAAGGCAGATAATTTCTGGGTTGCGGAAGTAACAGTCTCTAGGATCAAGGATCTTTCCCTTGACACTGTAGAGGTCTATGTGAGAGCAGCTTGACCAATTGTATAAGACTATGCAGATAACCTAAAACAGAAGAGGGGTGAGGAACACATTATAACAATTTCAATAAAATGTCCTGTGAGAAAATTTTAATTTTGTGGATAACATGAAATATAGCAGAAAACTCACCTTCTCCATCCATCCATTTTCTTCCGCTTCATCCGGGGTCGGGTCACGGGGGCAGCAGCTTCAGAAGGGAGGCCCAGACTTCCCTCTCCCCAGCCACTTCTTCCAGCTCCTCCGGGGAAACCCCAAGGCGTTCCCAGGCCTGCCGAAAGACATAATCCCTCCAGCGTGTCCTCACCAGGGAGGCGTCCAGGAGGCATCCTAACCAGATGCCCGAGCCACCTCAACTGGTTCCTCTCGACATGGAGGAGCAGCGGCTCTACTCTGAGTCCCTCCCGGATGACCGAGCTTCTCACCCTATCTCTAAGGGAGAGCCCAGCCACCCTGCGGAGGAAACTCACCTTCTTTCTCTGTCAAACAAGTTCAAACAAGATCCAGAGAAATAAAGGTTTCCGCACATTTTCGCTAATTTTCTTCACCACCCATCTGTTTATCTGATGGATACTGTTGGCTGTGGGGCATATTCCAGAACACCAGCTTGTTCTTGAAAACATTCAGATTTATCTTCGGTTTTCAATCCTAATCAGAATAACATGCTCAGTGAGTGGCAACATAAACTCAGCAGGTGGAAGAGTACAACTTCAAAGCAGTAGAGTTGTTTTTTGCCTCTTGGAGAAATCTACACCTTTTAACAATAACACTGGATTTGTTTAGTAAATTACTAAAATGAAAGAAAGGTTTACTTATTGCTCTGTAATTAAAAAAATCATTGACTGAATTATTTGTTTAAAATTTGAAGAAGTTGCTCTGCCTTTGAAATCGCAGAGCAACTTGGACAACAAACAACCTTAACCAACAAATTATCACCAACACTAATGTGTAATAAATCTGCCTTTATTGTTAAAAGGTGTAGATTTTTCCAAGAGGCAAAAAAACAACTATACAGCTTTAAAGTTGTACTCTCCACATGCTGTGTTCATATTGCCACTCACTGATCATGTTCTTCTGATTAGGACTGAAAACCGAAGATAAACCTGAATGTTTTCAACAGCAAGACTGAACAAGCTGGTGTTCCTCAATATGCCCCACAGCCAACATTATCCATCAGATAAACAGATGGGTGGTGAGAAAAATTAGCAAAAGTGGGTGGAATTTTTTTTTTTTCCTGGATCTCGTTTGAACTTGTTTGACAGAGAAAGAAGGCGAGTTTCCTGCTATATTTCATGTTATCCACAAAATTAAAATTTTCTCACAGGACACATAACGTGCTCCTCACCCCTCTTCTGTTTTAGGTTATCTGCATAGTCTTATCATACAATTGGTTAAGCTGCTCTCACATAGACCTCTGTTAAGGGAGAGATCCTTGATCCTGGAGACTGTTACTTCCCCAACCCAGAAATGATCTGCTCCACAGAATCCTTGGTACATAAGAGTCAAGGATTCACACTTATACTCGAGTCAAGTCTCTCTTCCCTGACCAGAACCTATAAAATGAAGCTAGAATCCACTGTTAGTCAGAGCAGACCTGACAGACTCCTTTGACTTAATTCCTGTTCTCACCTTGAAATGTTTTAATACATTTCTTATTGCTTCTCATCCAGATTCTTGTTAAAGTTATTTTTCTCCACAATTTTGGTTTTGCTGACAGGATAACACGTTTGGCTGCTGAGAACTGTACGACCAGTGTGTGAGCTTGTCTGAAATTATCCAGTCTTCAACCTCAGCCTACAGAGATGAGCCCTACATCTTTTAAAATATATGACAGGGCGCCCCATTAGTTATTGGGAGTAAATAACTTGAGATAACAGGGCCCTCCTAGTAGTTACTAAGAGTAGAGTGGCCGGATAAACTGCAGGGTATCCCCCAGAAAACCTGCTAAGTAAGGGTCGTCCACCGGCGGTCCACCTTGTTTTTGTTTTAAAAGACATTGAGTAGATAGGAAAAGTAAACATATTACTGGGTAATTATATGCTATGGGAAAACATCGCCAGTGAAATGCTATCCAAACCCACAACTAGTCTTACAAACAACAAATCAAAAAATACAATTAAAACGAATATCAATTATTTGCACTTCAGTTTAATCCAAATTAAGTCTGTGGCTCTATAAGGCGCTTCAGGAGCCTCAGAAATGCTAATATTTTAACACAGACCACAGATATATAAATGTAACATTTATTTATTAAGAATATCAATGCTGCTAATTTTTATTCAATTGTTTTAGCATACATAAATCTAAATATTTTAAATTGTTTAACATTTAAGATTTTAAGGAACTGGCGAGTTTACTTTGTAAAAGTTCAAAGAACAATATTCATAATTAGATTGTTTTATTACCATAGCAAAAATCTGATGCTCTCAATTTAATCTTTGAGTTTGGGCTTCGTTTGTTCACAAATACATGTTAGTAAACTACAATTATAATCTATTGCTTTTTAGGTTGGCGAATTAAACTACTTCCCCTCTCCCAGATTAAATCTAACACTGAAGCTGTAGAGGTGCTGAGGTTTTCAGCAACAAAAGGACCCCACACCCCAAGTCAAATTTTGCTCAAGGCCTCATACAGCCTTGGACCGGCCCTGTGCATGATGAGTTAAATCCGGAGAAACAGCAGGCGCAAATCATGACACCGCACCTCCTGCTGTACATCCGCTGCACTGCGCACAGACATGCGCAACAAACAGAAGATTTAATTCTATAAATTTAATTTTATAAAATGCTTTATATCTGTTCTAGTATCTTTAAATATAAAGTTGTAGGTACAACAGTACAGCTGCTGTGCATGAAAATGTGTCTCCACCTAGTGGAAAGCCTTTGAGACTTTATGGAAACATGTATATTTATGGTGTTTACATATTTGACAAAACCTCCTTTAAAAAGAAATGGAAAAGTGAAACACAACATCATGATATAAAAATAAAAAATACATGTCTAGTTGTTTCTTACATAAACAGAAAATCAATATTGCTGTTTCTAAACTAACATGATTTGATTAATCAAAATCAAAACATCACGATAATGTTCATGATGACATTTACTTATTGTTTTCTTATACATCAACTCACACATGGACAATGAGAGAGCACAGGTTGGAGCTGACATTCACTCTGTTTAAAATGAGTCAGCAGATTAATATTCTCATGCCAAAGACTTTTCAATCAGGTTCTTTCAGCTCAAAATACAAAAACTCACAAGATAAATTCTAGTTTAGTCAGGCAGGTCATTTGTTAAATGCAGCACTTTTGGTCAGTAGTGCAGTTGTTTTTAAAGGTTAACCTTGAACCTTCCTGTTTCATGCAGCTCTTTGCCCAATCTTAGACAAGTGCTCTACTGCCGCCTGCTGAAAGACAGAATACACTGAGCACTTCTTAACATTTAAGGTTGGTTGATATTAATGTTTCCACTGCCGTCACTGCCTTTGTGCTTTTGTTTCGTCCTGTTGGGTATTCCTTGTCGACACCATCAGCGTTCATCTGGGTCTTCTTCCTGTCCTCTCAGATTCCAGCCAACTGAGACATATAGCTCATTCCGTTGTAATTGTTGTTTTTTGTTTGAATTGTTGCAATTTGTTGTTTTTTGTGTCACACTTTGGCTGATGGAAGTTGTTCTTAAATCCATCCACTAACACCTCTGCAGGGTCACAAGAGGAGCTGTTGTCCATCTCCAGCGGTCAACGGGCGAAAGATGAGATACACCCTGAGCAGTTTGCCAGTCCATTATAGGACAAGCAACCACACATAGACACACTCATATCTAAAGATAATGTATACCTGGAGGGTACCCGCATGCACAGAGTATATATTCCATGAAAGAAAACCCAAAGCCCAAGACTTGAACCCAGGACTTTCTCGCAAGGCCAGGTAACAGTGCTACTAACTGGTTTTAAAACTGGGTATGATACATTAAAAAACTAAACCAAACTGAAAACATCTGTATGACAAATCCTTGTTGCCCACTAATATGAGGATTATTTCCAGTTTTTGAACAAACAAAACTGTAATGTTCATTAAAAACAAAATATTAGTTTAAATAACATGTTCTTATGTTTAAATCAACAGGACAGACAGAAAGACAAAATTTAATCTTTTTTTTTTAGATAGTTTATTTTGAAAGTTTACAAACAATGATAGATTTTCTTGACTTGCAGTTTGGAAGATGTACTCAGCTTTTTCATGAGAACATTCAGGGTACATAAGGCATAAAAAACATGGACTTTCCAAAGGGAGACAGTAAACCAGAGGAAGCATTAAAGTTCTGGAACAAAGAATAATGTCCATCCTTCACCAAAGTTGGGTGTTAAATGTGTTATTGAAGTGAATGTCTGAGTTTGTCCAACTTGTGTTATGGGAGATGTTTATTGTTTTGGTCTCTGTTACTGAACAAGATTCAATCTTGGACACCAACTGTGGCCACTCCCAAAAGCTGATGAGCTCAGAAATAATGAAAAAACAAAACAAGACATTTGAGTTGCAAATGTTGCGTGTTTGTCCTTTTGGATGAAGAAACAGGTTAGAAAAAATAAAATTAAAAGTAGAAAAAAATACATCTATATTCTGTGTTATCTTCAACCTGCATTACATTTAGCTTCATGTTGAGAGCAAAACATCAACTCACAGCAGGAACTCACCTTCACAGAGAAAACTACTTTCTCCATCTCACCGTGTCAGTATCCGACTTCTACCTACAAATGTAGAAAATATTAGTAAATTGTGATATTCAGCTTCAAAAATTATCAAATAGTATCTTGAAAAAATACGTTGGATGCAAAAAAAATGAAGGAAAATGAAGCAGCCGGGGTCAATGCATAACTAAAGGGGCACTATGTGGCTCAGGTGCTGCAGTCCTCAACACAACCATCTCTGGTTTGATTTTTGTTCCATTTGCCGCCTGTCTTCACTCTCTCTGCTCCAACGTATAGACACATTTATGAATTCAAATTGTATTCTGGACATTTACAATAATGTGGCATAGGCTCTGTTAGATAAACGGTACGCTGACACTCATTTCACCACTTGCCCTTGTATCTTCTTTAATCCTAAGGAATCAGGTGTCCAAACTATTTCCATGGAGTAGGAGAAAGGGAAATGAATTGAATTTCTGTAATAAAAATAATAATTGAGTGGCATATACAAGAAAAAATTTCACAACTGCCATTCCATCATAGGGCAACACAGAGACAAACAGGACAAGGAGCCATGCACGCACCACATTCTTCTCTGTAATACACCTACAGAGACCAATTCACGCTACAGTCATGTTTTTGGACTTTAGGAGGAAGTTGGCATACCTGGAGAGAATTCTTACATGCACAGGGAGAACATACAAGCTCATGCAGAATGATCCAGAGACGGGATTCAGCTGCAGGACCTTGTTGCTGTAGCGCAGTTGGTACAACTACCATCTGTGGTACTGTGCAGTCTAATTTGGTTTCAATAGTGTTTACATTTCATCCCAAATTCAGTAAATGAAACAATTCCTCAGGCTGTACACTCTGTCATGACAATTAGCATAAAAATTTATTTTGTTTCTACAAATTATCAGTGTAAAGGTGTACAAATGTAGGTAACCGCACTATACATTTTACATTCATGCCCCCAGCAGATTTGTAACTTCTTAAAAAAACTTTTCTTATTGTGAGGAAGACAATAAAAGTATTCATCACCCTTCAGGTTCAGGGTGAGTTTTGCACTTTTCCAGCAGTGCAGGTTGTTTCATAGAACAGCCCCGTAACACCAAAGATGACAAATCTGAAACCATGTCTGTTGCACGGACACCTCATGACTATCCAGGTTTCAGACAAGATAGAAATATGGCCTTTTTGGCAGTAACATTATTCTGGCAACAATGACACCACTTCAACAATTACATCTGACTTTTCCACACATTTTATTTAAAAGGTTTGGTTTCTTTATTTACAATATCACAAGATACAGACACGTGTCATGTTGGGAGTTCTGGTAAAAATAGGAAAATAAAGAATTGGAAAATACTCATTATGAATGCAACAACAATTAGCCAGTTGTGATGTAAAAGTACATAAACGGAACCAGTAAAGATGGATGTGTTTAGGCGGTGGAATCAGAAAGCAAGGACAGTATGACATTTTGGAGTCCTTCCTACTGTCAGCCAACACCAAGTTCCATTAAAACTACAGACTGAGGAATAAAGATAAAAAGACAAACACCTGAAAATCCATCTGCCTCAAAAATCCAATCCAGGATGTGACTCCTACCAACATCCCTCTCTATAACACACATACAGATACTTCTTTATGTTTTTTTGTCTCTGCAGGAGAACTTACCAATGCAGTAAAATAAATTCTGGATTTTTAACGAGAACTCTCTTCTCAGATCAGAATAACAAAAAAAAAATCTACAGAAAGAGGTTTCTTGACAAAATTTAAGACCAGAAAGTTTTAATGTTGAGTTGCAGCGGTGTGTCAGCACTCCTAGAAACCTGTACGCGACAAACATTAATCCTTACTCTTCTTCTTCTTCTTCTTTTTCTCCTTCTTTTTCTTTTTAGAATGTTTGACTTTAGGTGATTTGTCGTCTTCATTGCTGTCACAGCTCCCAGAATTTTCCGCCTTGTGTTTCTCTCTGCTGGTTTTGGACGATTTATCTTTGCTGTCTGGTTTTTCTTTGCCTTTCCCGTGCTCCTTGTTCTCCTGTTTCACAGTGACACTTTGAGATGGAGG
Source organism: Poecilia reticulata (assembly GCF_904066995.2). Taxonomy (NCBI): domain Eukaryota; kingdom Metazoa; phylum Chordata; class Actinopteri; order Cyprinodontiformes; family Poeciliidae; genus Poecilia; species Poecilia reticulata. The sequence continues at coordinate 5,532,652 of NC_088844.1, read as the reverse complement.
CGTTAGCCCTCTGCTGACGGTTATGAGCATCCTCTCCTTCTTCATCTCTTCCTGTAAGAAGATGTTTGCCTGCTCAGACCTGATGTCTCGTTGGCTGCTCCGGTGCTCCTTCTCGTCCTTCAAGTTCCGCTGAAGGTCTCTATCACTCCAGGAGGCTGAATGGGAGGGTTGGCTGCTGGTGCTGCTGCTGTGACCTTTGCTCTCTCTAGCATGCTTGTCCAACCGCTAAAAAATTTCAAAATGTAAAAATAAATAAACAACTAAAAAAAGTCAGCCTGAATTTAATACAACAGGAATGTCAAGATATCAACTTGATGACATTCGGAACACATTAAAAGAGTAAAGCATCCTCCAATGGACTCTTTGCACCTCAGCTTCCGTGTTCGGGGAAAAGCGGTTCGATTGTTTCCGATCCAATACAAATATTTTACACTAGGTGCTTGCAGGACTTGGCCGAGGTTTGTACATCGATCCGAAGCCCCAACAAGTAAGCTGGAGTAAGTTTTTAAGATGTACGCCTTGTTATACATTCACTGATACGAAGGTGAGTTTTATTTTAAACTTTGTGGCAAACATTAACCTTAGCTGATGCTAGTAGGCAATATTCTCCGACATTGTTCTTGTAAAAATGTGCTATTTAAGTATCTAAACATTATAACGGACAATGTTTTTATCTTATTTTCAAGTATATTATGTGTGTTTATTGTCGTTAGTGTCAGAGACTAACGGGGGAGATTACGGTTCGGGCGTTTTACTTCCGAAGCATGACGGAGCACAACAAGCCTCATAACTTAACAGCAGCACAGCTCTGCTGTCAGAGTTCTGGTTCAGCTGACTGTTCAGGATCAAAGTTGCTGCTTTTAGAAAAACATGACCGTGTCCCTTAAGGTCTTTGTGTTATTTCATTTTATTACCTTTGCATGTTTCTTGTGAAGAGCTCAGATAGGACGGTGTTTACAGCAGTATGTACAGGCGGATCAGTCGCTCGGCTGTCTGGCTGTGATCTGCTGCTCACTCGTTCCCATAAACTCGCTCTTTCAGGCTGAATACAGAGGTGATTCCATGGAAATAACTCAGTGAAGGCTCCTTTATTTACCATCCGTATCCCCGATATTTTTAGGCTGATCCGGAATGAAGTGAAGGTTGCAAATTTTGTGTTGTGTAGCGTTAGCTTTAACTTGTAAAGGCAAATATTTACAAGCCACCATCTTCTTAATTCATAATCGCTTGGAAATTAATGAAAACTTAAAAGCCCATTATAATAGGAAGACAACAATGTTCATAGTATTGCTTTTTTGTATCTGAAATATGGCTTAGTCAGTCATGGTAACTCAAAGCGGAAACAAGTGAGCCGCATTAGCTCCTGGAGATGTGACGGCAACGCCGTAGGTGCAAAGAGCCCATAGGACGATTCTTTATTGCAACAACTAAATAGTTTTCGTAAAATGCAGGCAGAAAGTGCACCACAGCACAGCAGCAGAAAAGTCAAAATTGGAATTTGATTGAATATCTCTGGAGAGATCTGAAAATGACTGACAGACATTTCCATCCAACCTGGTGGAGCTGGGTAAGAACTGCAGAGAGGAATGGGTCAGACTGTATAAACATAGGTGTTAAGCTGGTAGCATCATGTTCAAAAACACTGGAGGCTGAAATTGCAGCCAAAGGTGGTTCAACAAAGTATTAAGTATGAGCTGTGAATACTTATGTGTATGTGATTTCTTGGTTTCCTATTTTTAATTTATTTGAAAATATCTAAATTTCATTTTAATATTGTCATAATGGGATATTTGTATGTAGAATTTTTAGTAAAGACAATTTAATAGAATTTGAATAAAAGTACTTTACATAAAATGTGGAACAAATGAAACGCAGTAAATACTTTCCAGATGAACTGTACTGAAAGGTTCCGTCATATTTTGCTAGGCAGGTCAAACTGTCCACACTTTTGTCCTTTTATAGCAATTACAGGTCCAACATTTTTCTATGATTTCAGATATTTATAGGGTAGTCAACTGACTGACAAGTTGACTGGATGGACAAAAGTCATTTATTGCCTAATAAAATAGGCACTCTGAACATGGGCAGGCAGCTTTATCACCAAATAACGTTCACATTTTCAAGAAAGCAACAGAACATCCAGGACACACATACTCACACTTTGGTGGAAAGTTGCATGGTTTTCAGCAGAATTCAAATCTCCAATGAACTCCTGACATTTCTGGCAGTAAAACCCAACCACTGGAGAAATAAAACCCAGCCCTGGAAACAGAAAATAAATGCTGCAAAGTATGGTAGAAATAGGGTTTACAGAAGGAAGAAAACCTACAGAGAAAACTTGTTACCTTCGTATCTGAGCAACTCCTCCATTTCTGCTGCTAAGGATTCAATTTGCTTCATTTTAGCTCTTTTCTTATCACCATAGCCATCTGACTGTAAAGCATAGGGAATGTTTTTAAGAATAAGTGTGAGAGGATCCGTTTCAACATTTGGATGTTTAATTTCATAATCATGGTTGCTTGAAAATCTCTTACCTTGTGTTTATCAGATGAGGTCAGGGACTGGTCATTACTTTTTGTCCGTTTCTCCTTTGTTGCTTAAGGAAATTAGACAAAACACATTTCAGTGCATACAAGACGTCAGTAAAGAAGCTAATGCCTGAGACAATCTTAATTATTATTATCAGCATTTTACTTTTTTATGTCCACTCTTTGCTTTGTTCAGCAGAGCTAGATAAATAACTGGAAGATAAGCCGCAGCTGTATGATAAGAAACTCAAAAATCGGTCTCAGAAAATCAAGATCTCCTCAAGATTCAACTCCAAATCAGGAGACAGTGAGGAGACACGACAAAAACTCTTGAGCTACTATCAGTAAGTGATATATTAAAGTAGATTGTAAAATACTTTGGTGGGACCAAAGGCAAAGTAAATGTACATCAAGCTCTCCGAGTTTAATTGATGAGGAGCTATAGATAAAAATAGCTGTGGGCAGGAAGGATCTTCTGCAGTAATCTGTGTTACAGCAGATATGAGGAAGCCTCAGGACTGAGGATCCTTTGTTGTAGAATTAGTCTCATGAAGAGTCATTCTATTCTACATACATAACACTGATTTAAATTCACAAGGATAACCTCGTCTTTGACATTGGGCAACATACTGAAGAAAAAAAAATTGGCCTTGTTGTAACAGACAAGAAGGTGCTAACCTTTGATCAGAGACTGAAGAGACTCCAGAGCTTTCCGTACATTTGGGTTAGTCAGTGTCTCTGCTGCTGTGTCAGAACTGAATAGTGCACCAGACACCTCACTGCCCTCCTTTTGGCCTTGAGTCTTCATCAGCATCTTGCCAATATCTGATGTTCCACCCAGACTATTTAATATAGTCTTGATTTTCTCACATTCTAAGTTATCCAGACTGACGGAGGAAAAAGTTGATAAAGATATCTGTTGGGGGTGTTTTGGATCGACCAAATTATTGAGCCCACTGTATAGGGACTTGTTCTGGTGACCGCCAACACCAGAAAAATAGTTTTTTTCCACTTTGACGTGGCCTCCATTGTGAGGTGGTTCAGCCCCATACAAGAAAGACTCCTCATCCTCCAGCACGCTAGTCTTCTGAACGGACAGGTTCTCCTGACCGTTGTCATTGAGCCAAGAAAAGTCACTGCCAACTCTCTCATGAGGCAGCAACATGCTGTCGCTCTCCATCGATGTTATATTGTCCAGACTGTTCCGCTTCTCAATCTTGTACTTAGCAGAGGTACTTTCCAGCTTTTTGGTTTCATCAAAGACCTGTGCAGAACAAATTAAAACAAATACTTACAAGGAATAAGGGGAAAGATGAAATTGGTCTGGTAATAAATGCATTCTGCATGAACAATATGATCAAATTGTAATTCATTTCTGTTATTTCCAGAGTGTAATACATACCCTTCAAACACATAAAATTTCATCTTTTATTGCTTTACCATCGATTTCTGCACTTGAAATCAAGTTTGTATTTTGTAAAGTTGGGTTCTGTGAGACGTTATGACCAGTGGTATTTAAGCTGCAGAGCATTACATTAACTTATTTGCTCCACTGGCTTCACAAACATATGAAGTTGAGTGACAGTTGAGCGTAATACATACCGTTCAAACCCATCGATGTTGGTAGCCCTGTGCATGAATGTGATCAAATGAATTTGTTCATGAGCGAAGCTTGATGGGCCACTTTTTCAGTGGCCCATCTTGACACTCGCCATGTTTAAATAAAGGTTTTTAAGTATTTGAAAGTGGGGCTGTGTAATAATATCGATTTTGCGATATATATTGATATTTTATTTCCTAGAAAAAAATCGATATTCATCCGCAAGTATCGTAACATCCAACTGTCACCTTGCTCACTCACTGCTTGCTTCACCGGGAGAGTGATTAGGTCATCAGGTTTAGAGTGATTCCTTCAGATGTTGAGTGTCAAGGTTAAAAAGGAATCAAACTATTCAGAGCAGGGTACTTGGTGCACTTTATTTACTTTACAAATGCATGTAAGCTACAGTTTGTACTTTTTCAATTAAAAGAAACATGTTTTCTCACCACTTCTTTTATTCATTTTGTCCAGCTGTCGACTTTACATGTGTGATTGCACAATGTGGATTCTCTGTTCAACTGATTGAATATTAATGAAACTGAAGGAAAATGAAATGCAGATGAATTGCAGTACTTTCATTTAAAAGAAAATCACAGGTAACAATTTTTCAAAATGACAGTGAAAAAGTAACGGCTGAAGACTCTTACCTGAATACCAAGGATGGCATCTTTGAGCGCTGGTAACCGTTCTTCCAAATCTTTGCTCTTCATGACCATCTTGAGTCCTTCTAACAAACTGTTTCCTGTCAAATTGCTGCTGTCAACACTGCTGTTGCTACTATGCACAGGGGTCCTCTTCCTCTTTTTTTCAATACTGGCACTACGGGACTTGGACCTTCTGACTTTGCTCTTACTTCGTTTGTGACTCTTCTTGCTCTGACTTCGGCTCCGACTGCGAGCCCTGCTTTTGCTTCTAGCTCGACTCTTTCCACGCACACAGCTTTTGCTTCTTCCCGTACTTCTGCTTCTTCCCCTGCTTTTGCTTCTTGGTCGGCTTTTGGCTCGAGACCTCCCTCGACTTCTGCCCCGACTTTGACTTCTGCTTCGACTCTTGTCCCTGCCAACATGCTTCTGGAACTGTGGATCTCCTTTGACTGCTTCTTTCAGGTCTTTAGCAGACTTCAAAGCATCAAACAAATTGTATGCCATATTCCCTTTGAGATAGTCTGGTAGAGGTTTGTTGGCCGCAAGGCATCTCAGAAATTCCTCTCCAGCCCGATCACTAAAAATGAATAAGAATGCATTTCAAATTTTTAATGAAATAAAAGTACAACAGAGTTCCAGTAGCAGCTTAAAAATATATTCTCACACAGACCTGTTGTCTTGAGAGTGGCGTTTCACAATTAAAGGATTCCACGGAGGGGCCTGATGACATTGCAGTTCTGCCAAAGGAACAAGCTGCTGGTTGCCTCCCACTATACTACGGTCTACAGGGAAGTTGCTACAGTGGGGCTGAGAGTATTCAGAATTCATGTTTTAGTGACATACAAAATAAAACTTAAGTCATCAGTATATAGGTGAAAGTGATGTCTAGGTCCAAAGGGGTCTCATTGTTTGCCGGTAAGTCCATCTCTATGCAAATAGTTACTATTATGTAAACTTGTAAAAATGGTCATCTTAAATATTCAAAATGTTTTAATATCTCAAACTTTATCCATAAACAGAAATGTATTTTGGTCTTATTCTTAGAATACACGAAGTTATAGAAAATATACAAACAAAAAAACACACATTGATGATATAAAAGAATTAATGCTCAGGATGGCACACTTGATAGGCCAATTACAAACATTTCAATTGAACCATAGACAATCAAACGATGCAGAACATCCTTCATTTGGCTATACTTCATGTTTACAGGCAACTTCTGTTTATCAGTTCGCATATGAACTGTGGAATGACCTGAAGAGGTGTTAACTGACACTGGAAGAAGTGTGAGTAGGTTTGTTTAGTGTGCAACACAGAACCAGAGTATGTTGCTGGACATGCAGCTATGAAAGACTGAAACTGACTTATAACTGGTATAACTATAGATTGAACATATACGTTGCATTAACTCTGGTTCAGAAGCATGAAGATGAGTCGTTTCAGGAAAGAAACTCTGATGTCATGGAACCTTTCATTTAAAAAAAAGACAAAATTGCCTCTCATAATTCTGCAGAACTATGCAGGTTCACCAAAACTGCCGTGAAATGTTTGGAACATACCAAGTTTCTTACGTTGTCTAAACTAATTCTTTAGTTAGTTTAGAGCTAATTGATCTCACTGACACCACATTTCAATACAATCCTTGTTTTTTTGTTTTTTTATAAAACTTACCAGTCACATCTTTACAGTTGTCACAAAAGCTCACCCAAAAATAAAATACATCACTGGTGCAAAAGCAAAATAAAGCCATTGTTACATTAAACAATTAAGTGCATCAAATGTTTGACATAAAATTAAATTTAATGAGTAAATTAGACAAAAGAAATACCGATTCAAATTTATAGTTTAGTAATTAATTTTTGGAAGTTGCAGAAACATTTTTAAAATAACTCAAATGATAGCCTACTGAACATCAAAACTACAAAAGTAAGAGTGATAAATACATATTCAAAATTGCTGAGACCACGAATAAACATATTCAAACATCTCAGCTTTTAGTAGAACAATCTTCTTTACTCCTCCATGTGCAGATTGACAACACTGACGTGTCGAAGGTTGATCCAGGTCTTGATCTCCACATTTGATTGTGTTTTCGCTCAAGGACAAAGTTCTAAACATGCTTGAAATAAAAGCGTAAACTTAACAAATGATCACTTCCAAAGTTAGAATCAATGAGAATGTGCACATTTGCTACAGAATTTTATCTTAAACTGCACGGCTATTAATCAAAATTGACGAGGTCATAAGAATGCACAGTCATAAACCGTACAAAAATATATACATCGTCTTCTAATTTCAGTAAGTTGATAAAAAAAAATTAGCAGTATAATAACAAAACGTGAACCAGAGACACTTAAAAAAAACATCTGGAAACACATGAATAATACTAATAATGATCAAATGAAAGACAAAAGTAGAATGCAAATTTTATCCATTTAGAACTATGCGATGTTAGATAAGTTTGCAAATTTCTCAATAGCTCAAACTTTTACACATCTCCAGACAAGTGCATTAGTTTCTCCAAGCCTGTTCGTCAGTGCTGTATAAGCCACAGCAGAAACAGCTGAGAACGTCTCAAAAGTCAAATCATCTCTTCAGGGGTTCTGTTCACTTTTAATTTTACCCTGCAAAATATGAGAACCGCATTATTACCTTTAACACTTTACTTAACATAACACAAGAAGAATGCAAAAACAGTCATACAAAAACTTAAGAAAACAAAGGTGAGGAATAAGCTAATCTTGCAAAATAGGCAGTTAAAGTTTGCCACTGAAAACGTGTTGACTGAATATCAGCATTAATATATAAGATATGTGGTTGAGAACAGTATTTAAACAACTAATGTTCATGTCAACTTACTCTGTCCGGCACAAATTGTCCATCTTCAGGAAAAAATAACCGTTTGTCGTGACGGAAGGAAAAACTAAATACGTAAATGGACTGCAGAAAATCTTGCTGTTGGCTGAGAAAAGTACAAAACAACAATATGGTTTAGATTTTAAGCAAAAGTGTCATTTTAATTAGGGTTTTTTATATACATCTTTAATAATAATTTTATGACTTCTACGGGTTGGTATGAAAACCAAAAGGTTCTTCGAAAACATTTATAGGCACCTCGAAATGTGTATAATTTATCAGCCTCACTTTGCATCGACTTCTGGATTCCAACAGATTTTACTGTTATACAATAGAACCACACTAACCAAGCTGTTCTACCCTGCTCATGGCCTGGCACTGCCATTTCCAAATAACTCAGATATACTTCATTAGTGTGCATTTCATCTTTTAATTAGGTGTAGTTTTAAGTGGTAAGGCCAACCAAATTTGTGTTTCATCAGCATACTGCTCTTAGTCATTTCACAGTTACTTAGTTAAACTTCATATTTTGCTCTGTATGAAGGAGGATTTTCCACAAACACAGACAACAGCAGGTGTCCAGCCATGGCCATGTTAGCTGTATTCTGCAATGCTAATAAAGTTTACATAAAATGACTATTAGAAAACTAAAGATGTTCAATCATGATTCAAAGATGTTGCTTATGAAACATCATCACAGCATCTGTGTGCGTAATATCACCCAAGTGTTAGGAATGCAATAATTTTACTCCATGAGCTCAGACTGCAAAGAATTCTGTCTCCATGAAGATTTTCACTTTATAAGATGCTCACCCCATCAGAGCTGACTGTGGCCATGGGGGTTAACATCCCAGAGTCTTCGAGGCAGAGATAACAGTAAGAAAGGAAAATATGGATTTACTTCAACTGATGATGTTATAATGTTTATCTGCAATATTACCATCCCATGATTTTATAACATTGTTTAGCCCTAAAGGTCCCCCTGCTAACTCTGACACTAAACAACCTCTATCATTCTGTTATTAAACAGACACAGAGTGGAAAAATGGCTGTATGATCGTTTGATCATAGAGTACGACTCGCTCTGATATTTCAGTTCACACAAATTCATGTCAGAATGGATCCAAACTTTAACAAAGTGCATCGGATCATTGACTTTGGGACATAAGTTTACTGTCAATTATATGTGAATTATGATTTGTGTCTATTATAAACTGGGTAAGATCAAAGAAGCTGGTTGCAAAAACACACCATGGTTTTGAGGATCAACATAAGCTGTGCTTAAATGCTGAATCTGTGGCTATTCAGTAAAATTCGTCTTTTTATAAAGCACAACTGAAAACAACAAATGGTTGATCAAAGTATTGTACATTAAGGGGATAAGTGAAGATAGAACAATATCAGGAAACATAACTTCCATGAAAGAACAAACGATTTATGCTGTGTTGATTGCTGGGAAAATAGATGGATTTAAGAGGAGACGGTGAAGGAGCTGCTTAGAATGAAGAGGTGACCTGGTCCATAACCAAGGGGCCCCATCGTCTCTGAGCTTCTGCTCTCATACAAACTAGTGATATCTTTCAAAGACTGTTCTCGTTCAGTTCAAAATCTTGTTTCACTGAAAACATTTATGCATTTGCAGTTTTACTTTTTTTTTTTTTTTTTTACATATTGTAAATAGTCTTTTAATCCAATAATACATATGCACATTTTATACATTAAAAACTGTACTGAGGTAAACATTTCTTGAATAGGCGTATGCTCTTTTCGATACCTACCTTATTGATTGTCCCACTACAATCAATTACATTACACTACTACTGTGCAAAAAGAAAAAGAAAAAACAAAGACTAAATGACAAAGTCAATTTCCTCCAAACTGTCAGGCTATGGTTCTAGTTTACATGACCTCCAGAATGGCCGTCAGGAACACTGTTCATTTAAAAACTGAAATAATATAGAAGCATGCAGTGAAGCACCGCAGACAGCTCATGATTGGTTCATTTAGCATACAGCTGAAGTTTAATCGTGACATAAATGTGATCAGTGCTGAAAAGTGTTTACATTGCGAAACAACGTAAATAAGTGAACAAATAAGTGAACAGGGGTGTTCACTCATTTCAAATTCCGATATATACTCCACAGTAATAGAAGCTGTAGCAGAACAAAGACAGCAGCAGCAGCAGCAGCAGCCCCTGGTCTGAAACAACCTGCCGTCTGTGTAAAGCTAACCGCGCAGTAAAGAACTGCTATTAGCCACAGAGGTAGATCTGGAAAAAGTCGGTACGTACACTGACGAAGTGGCTTGCTGGCGGCCTGCTGAACAGAAAACGGCTCTCCGAAAACGGTCCACCGTGTCCAGGGTGAGGCGGGGGACAGGCCACTGGAGGTCTGATATGCAGACCGAGGGGCGGTGGAGGACCAAACGGCACCCGTGGCCTCTGCTCAGGTTGGTCCGGCCGGTACATGACCCAGAAGCGCAGAACCTCCCAGAGGTCACTCTGAGATCACGTTTAACGGAAACAATGAACGTCAGTCTCCGTAGAAATTAGCTAGGTGTGATATCTTTTCGGGTCTTAATTCACAGTACATACAGGCTGCAGAAAGCCACCGGAACTACAAGTGACAAAACATCCTTCTTCTTCTTGTTCCGTTGAGTTTTATTGGCGGATGGCAACCAACTTAAGGTGCATTTACCGCCACCTACCAGACTGGAGTGTGATCATCAATGATCTCAGAGGTAATTTAATAATACACCTCAATGGTATGCACGATATGCAAATTTACATTCATACACACTCATACTCATATATATGTGTGTGTGTGTGTGTGTGTGTGTGTGCGTGTGTGTGTGTGTGTGTGTGTGTGTGTGTGTGTGTGTGTGTGTGTGTGTGTGTGTGTGTGTGTGTGTGTGTGTGCGCGCGTTCGCGCGCACAGGTATACATACACACTTTAAATACGATTAAATTACCCAGTGTTTAAAAAAAATCTAATTAATTGATTTCTAACATAATTTGATTTATTTCCTAAAAAATTTACTATAGACAATTCTATATTCTCTCTATTTAGTATCGACTTTAAATTCTGACATTGGTCTGAATATTTATTACATTCTAATAAGACATGATACACTGTTTCCATCTGATTACAATAACTACAAGTCCCAGTTTCATGTTTTCCTATTCTGAAAAGAGAACTGTTAAGACTAGAATGACCAATTCTAAGTCGAGAAATGACCATCTCTTCTTTCCGCCTTCCATTCATACAATTATTACTCCCACATTCTTTTGAATTATGTATAAATGTCTACCATTATCATGATTATCCCCTTGTTCCTGCCAAAGCTTAAGGATTTTATTTTGATTAATAGATTTCCCCTCACTCTTGCTTAAAGTAATAGAAGTTAATAATATCTGATTTCAGGGCCTGTTTATCTAATATATCTACTTCTTCATTTCCCTCTATACCTACATGAGCAGGAATCCAGACAAATCGAACAAAACATTTCTTTTTATGTAGCTGAACTAATAATTGATATATACTTAACAATAAATCTAATCTATAAGATTTGCCAGATTTTATACTTAATAATGCAGCTTGACTATCTGATGCAGTTATACATTTACTTTCTTCCCTAATATTATTATCAAGCAACCATTCTAAAGCTAATATAATGGCAGATAATTCAACTGTAAAAACTGCTAGATGATCTGTTCTTCTTTTAATCATGACTTTATGGTGTGAGATATTCACAGCAGCTCCTGTTCTGCCACTATTTGGATCTTTACATTCATCTGTATATACAATTATACTATCTTTAAATCTTTCAAAAATAATTATTAACTATAATCCATTCTGGAGTCTTTCCCTTTTTAAGAAATCCCCCCAATTGCAAATCAACTTCTGGTGAGATAAATAACCATGGTGGAATTGAAGATTGTGAAACCGTAAAACTATACTGGAATTGAGTCAAACCGAAATTTTGAGCTTTTTATGTCCCCAATCCATCCAAAACTATTACAATTACATTTCTGATGTTCCCAACAGTCCTGCAGTACAGCCTTAGTTGGATGATCATAATTATGTCCCTGTAGGTTTACCCAATACACATTCATTAGCATCAATCTTCTTAATCTTAAAGGAAGCTCACCAGTTTCAACTTGTAAAACAGCTAAAGGAGATGATCTGAAAGCTCCACAACATATTCTTAATCCTTGTGCTTGTTCACTATCAAGCTTTCTCAAATGACTGTCAGCAGCTGCCATTTTACTATACATCCATAATCCAAAGATGATCTCGTGAAAGCCTAATAAACTCCCAACAGTGCACTTCTTGAAGTTCCCCATTCCTGACCAGAAAGGCATCTCAACCAATTATTCACTTTTTTACATTTATTTTGAACTGATTCTATGTGCTGTTTCCAAGTTAATTTTTCATCAAAGATGACACCTAAAAACCTCACTTTATTCACTTGCTCAAGCTACTGATTATAAAGATTCAAATTAACTTCCTTATGTCTTCTACAAAAACAGATAACTTGGGTCTTTGCAATTGACATTCTAAATTCCCATTTGTTTGCCCAACTTTCCACTTTCAATATGGCATTCTGCATCTTTTTCTGCAAATATATAAGATTATGTCCCCGCACCCACAAAGCCCCATCATCTGCAAATAAAGATTTCCCTATACAACCATCTATCTCATCAAAAATGTCATTTATCATATTAAAAAGAATTAGGCTACACACACTGCCTTGTGGGGTATCATTCTCAACAATATATCTAGTAAAGAAAGTAGCCCCAACTCTAACTTCTATTTCTCTACCAAACAAAAAATCTAAAACCCAGTTGTAAATCTTACCTCCTATGCCAAGTTTTTCTAATTTAATAAATAATCCCTCTTTCCATAACATATCATACACCTTTTCTATGTCAAAGAACACAGCTATCACTATTACTTTATTCATTTGGACTTTCCTTACTTCCGACTCCAAGCACTATACATCATCCTTCGTATTTCTCCCTTAACAAAAACCACTTTGAAATGGAGAAAATTTATTTTTACTTTCAAGAAAATATGATAGTCTATCTGTTACAATCCTCTCCATTATTTTCCCTAACTGAGATGTAAGAACTATAGACCAATGATTTGAAGGGTCTTGACAAAACGTCTGGCATATTACCTTCAAAATAAAGATTGGAAATACAAATTAAAATGTTTTTTCTGATGGCCCAAATATTGTACATTTTCAGAGAAACTGCTCAGAATAAATACGCAACCATGATGAATTGTCTATAGTCTACAGCAGTGTTAGAGGGCCCGTGTGTCCCGCAAGTCTAAAAAAGTTAACTGGATGAGGAGGAGGTAAATACAGACGAAAGGCCACCAGAGGGCGTATGTGCATTCCAAGAACAATAAAAAAAAAATCTGAGTTGTGTAAAAACTAGTTACACTTAATCAGCTACATTTATTTGATAACTGCTTTGGGGAAAAAACACTTCTTACTTTTTAATTCATTAATTTTTGTATGTTACTCATACTAATTTGAGTAAAATTTCTGGATATCTGCCTACTGTGAGTAACTTCACTGAAGAAAGAATAAGCTGGTCTTAACCAAAAATCACAAAACACAGACTTGAAGTTTTTTCCTTAAGTTTTATATTGAACGAATTTGTTTATAAAAAATTGGTGTGTTGCCTGCTTTTCTTATTTTTGTAATTATGGTATGTACATAAATTATTTTCATTTTGGCTACTCAATAGCCTTTTTACCAAATACTTTACTATTCAGTAATTTCTTGAATGCCTATTCTCTTGAGTAAAAATAATTTTAAGTAGTGCTACTTTTATTTGAGTACAATTGCTGTAAACACATTTATTTCAGTAATTCCAGTCAAAATGAGTCTTGTATTGAATAATTTTTTGTCTATTATTCACTGAGGCTCTGTTGAGCCCAGAAGGGATTATTATTATTATTAATGGATCTGTGAGGCTAATGTTCACTTTTAGTGGGAATCAACACTAAATACCGCAAGTTCTGCAGTTCTGCAGATGAAATCACCACACTACTCGATGCAAAAAGGGATTTTTATTCCTTTTATTCCTCATTCACACATCCATACAAACCTACCAACATTTATAGCTGTATCCACACAGCTGTGCAAGTTGGCATCTTTTAAATAAGTAACTTAGAAATTTCCAGTCAAACATACTGAAATGAAATGTGGACTGGAAAATTGACACCGCTTTCAAGTAATCTTTGATTTCAGTGACCCTCCTGTGTGTGGTACTGATGTGCACACAATAGGTGCACAAACACTGACATGTGAGGAACGCTCTCTGCGTTAAGGAAGAACGCACAGTAAGGCCGATTTAACTAACAGGGTGAAATCAGCACAGCAGAGTCCAGCTACACAAGCTATTTTAAATAGAGCTGGAGGGCAGCTTCAAAATGAATTAATAAGGCAAAAATGAAAACATACCATGACGCAAAAGATTATATCTTCAATTACTTAACAGTCGACAGAGAACATGACCCAAATAAAAATATGTAGAGGACATATTTCTTGCTTCAGTTTGCTGAACCTGCTCAGATAAGGCTTTTGTCTGAAGTTCCTGAATTCAGTGTTCTGATCTCTGCTGTAAAACCCCGAACTGCATCTTCAGCTGGCGTAGTGTCTGCCTTGATTGAAGCCAGCCTGGTTGTACTGCTGCCCTCCATGTTGGAAAAACTGTTCAAACTGTCCTCCTTGGTTGAAATTCTGACCGCCTCTACTCCCCCAGCCTCCACTTTGGCCTCCTCTGCTGCCTCTGCCCCTGCCCCCTCGGCCTCCACGGCCACCGCCTCTTTCCTGGTGCCAGCCCCCATCCTGGCTATAACTGTTGTTGTAACCTCCTCCTCCCCCATGAAAGCCCTGATCCTGGAATCCTCCTTGGTTGGCTCCCCCTCCCGTATAACCTCCTCTCCCTCCTCCCCCATGATAATTTCCTGCGTCTTGGTAGTGACCCTGGCTGTACCCACCTCTCCCCCCTCCAGCTCCCTCTCCCCAGCTTCCCTGCACCTTCCCTCCTCTGCCACCGACTCCTCTGCCCCCCCTGTCTTCGTGTCCCCCTCCACCACCTCTTTCATAGCCTCCACGGCCACCGTACGAAAAGCTATCATAGCCCCCTCTGCTGCCCCCGTGGGACCCACTGTAGTGCCCTCCACCTTGAGGGGCATCCTGACGTTTCTGCCAGGACGGCATCTCTGGAGGCGGAGGCTCGATCTCGCATGGTCTTCCACCTCTGTCTGGCACTCGGCCCATCAGAACCTGAGGAGCAAAGTCAGGTATTGTTTAAGTTGCTGAAAGTTAAAGGTTTTTTAAATCAATGAGATTACAAAAGGAAAAATAAAACAGGCAGCGTTACCATAGCCAGCGTTAGATGTCAGGGCTACAGACATCTAACAAATTAGATGTCGTTAGACATCTGATTTGTGTTATTAATAAATTGGTAGGGCTGGAGTATTACACAAATTTCACTTCTTTTAGTTTTTAATCACATTATAATGTTATTTCCTCCTCAAAAACATATCTGGAGTGTCGTGTCATCTTCTCCCTTCATGTCATGTGTCTGTTTAACATCTGTTGCTGCAGAAGTGAAAGCTAGAGCAAAAGTGTGTGTGAAATGTTCATCTTTGGCAGCATCAGCCTGCAGATGTTTCCTTTCCCTCTAGCCTTTCCATTTTGTTCCCCATCTTCAGGCCATCGACTTGTAGCCAACACTGGTTTCATATGCATGGCTGCATATGTTTGGATAAACTGAGAAATAAATTAAAGTGTTTTGACCTAAAATGTGTAATTACCAATCCAGCCTAATAAGATTCACACATATATTTCAAATACACATTAGTTGTTACATTTATAGTAAAAATATGATCCGTTCCACAAATGTTTTATTTTTGTTTGTGGTTCAGAGGTTGTTAGCATCAAAAAAAATTGTTATCTATTTTACCAGTCAATTTTTATAATGATGCTAATTACATAAGCTATTCAGTCGAATATCATTTTCATTCTATCCATTTAATATTCAACAAGTTGAGCAGATTATCAAGATTCTATTACACAGAGCAGATGAACTAACTTTTTCTTCCGGTCAGACATAAAACAATGACTGTGACCCCAATAACTACACATGAACAATAAAATTAAACGACTCCACTTAAATTATGAACGCTCCACCTGCTGTGGTCTGAACACACAGCCTCAGAACTTTCTCCTGGTCGCCATCAGGAAGAGAAATATGCGCTGGAGTTTAGAACGGCATCAACTGAGCCCATAAGCATCGTGTCCGAGCCCAATTCAACTCGACTAATTTACTTTAATTGAAGGCCTGAGGCTGAATTAAATCTGACATGCTATTTTAATTAAGATTTTACTGCTTTCACTTTTAGACCATAAGTAAGCAGTGTTACTTCTCCCATCTGTATCCTTTGCTTAATGTTTTCTAGTTCCATTTTGTCGCTTGTTGTAAATGCAGGCTGAGTCAAGTGCAAATCTCCTGGATGAGTCACTGAGCGGAGCAGGGCGGGGTTGCATATGTATTTATTGTCCAGTGTGCTCTTGTTGTTAGAGTCTAATTAACTTCTGCACCTTAGTTTCTTTCCTCAAAAGGGAAAACTGCCTTCTCCTTTATTTAGACTATAAATAGATCAACAGAACATAGCATTCTGATTTAGTTTGCTTTGTTCTGCATGTACTGTACACTTGTTAAACGTGCCTCTTCCGCCAAAGTTTGGAATGTGCTTTTGAACCAGACACGCTCCAAAGCTTCATGTCCATAACTCTCGACGTGCTGTCAGCTCCTGATCAGCAAGATGAATTTAGTTCAGTATACAGGTAATATATGAAATTAAGATGGGATTTTTAATATTTTTAATGATTGAGTTAGTTCCCTCCGCCATGTACTAAAGTTGAAAGTGTCTCGCGCGTCTGCACCAAGTAGTCAGGAGTGTGAAGTGTAATCTGTCAAAAGAACGAAGGGTGTGCAGATTTGTCCGTTGTTTAAAAGTACATGGTCAACTACAGAAAATATTCCTATAAGACAACTTCTGGTGTGGCTATTTTTGCTTACATGACAGAAATGATGATTACAATTAAGGAAAAAAGTTATATCACGACATCCCTGATTTAATAGGAGGAAGACAGTGTGACGCTGTTGGAACACACCCACCTTATTAATGGCACAGGCCGTCTTCTCTCTTATCTTGCCACTGCTTGTACGAAGGATCTTGGAGAAGTCTTGTCGTGCAGCAAGAAGGTGAGCGACAGAAATGTTGCTTTTGGTGAGGAGGGCAGAACGCAGCGGCTGGTACACTTTACTTAACTTCTCAGCTTGGATCTTTGGCAAAACATGGGAAAAGAAAAAAAAAAGTATTTTAGTTTGTAACAAGAAAAGTTCCACACAGAAATATGTAACTTTAATGAGCCTGATTATGTGGTGTTCCCAGTTATTGCTGATGAGATTTTGTATGTCTACACTGAGATGTTTGACCATTAATCTTTTGTGATGAGTTTCAACTGTTGAAGGTTGAAAGTCCTCTTGTCTTCACTTCAGATTTAACCCGGTGCTTCAACACAGTAAGATTTGGAGAAATTAACAGAACTTTGTTTAAAAAAATAAAATAAAATTCAAGAACCTTCAGGATGACTAATTAAAATCTTTACATGTTCATAATGTCAATCCAAAATTCACATAGAAAAAGAGCATTACGAGTTCAGTGCATCCCATCTTTGACCTCATTCATTACACACTTATCTTCTTACTCTACATTTGAAAGAGGAAATAGAAGGTGGGATTATTTTGAACTCACAAAATGTGATAATCCCCGAAAGTATGCAGCTAATTTTCCTTATAGTATTTATTCATTTCCATTTTGTTAAGTTAGACAAAAATCTACCCTTAGAAGTCATAAATAGTAAAAACTACGGATGAGTGACATAACTTAAAAATATAATCTCAGATTTTTTTTTCATCCAAAATTCTATTTCTGATTTTAATCATTTTTTATACAATTTCCATTTCCTTTCTCAAAAAGAAATTACAAATGACAGGAATATTTGTCATTAGCACATTGATATTATGCTAATACAAGCTATGAAACATGCTTGTAAAACAAGGTAATACACCCAGCCTGGGTTGGTTGACATGACTCTGAACTTCTGAAATCCAAGTAGTGCATTGGTGAAAAGAAATTCAGACTTTCCAAAAATTTTAATCTTTAACACATTTTATTAATCGTCAAAATTGGTCAGCACCATTAAAGACAACCAAAAACATTTTGTGCATGGTAATGCCCGGATAGCAACTTACCTTGGCTCTTTCAGACCAGCCGAAAGACTGCACAGTTACATCAAGACGTTTCAACAACATCTTTCTTCTCACTTCATACTCATTTACAAGAGATTGGTTGATGGCCTCAATCTTTTCCTAGACAAAAAAAAACCAAAACAAACAAAAAATAAAAACAAGGGAGTAAAGAAACATTCACTCACTATCTCAGAATTATTTGTTTCATTTAGCAGAATTTACCATATGCACAGGTCCCAGGGGCTTGTTCAGTAGAGGTTCTCCAACATGATTTGGTGGAACTCGACTTATGGCTTCTTTTAACTGAGATGGAGAAAAATAATAATAAAAAAAGAAAAATAATATATACGTGCATAAAAATGATCAACAATACACAGGT
This sequence comes from Poecilia reticulata, assembly GCF_904066995.2. NCBI lineage: Eukaryota > Metazoa > Chordata > Actinopteri > Cyprinodontiformes > Poeciliidae > Poecilia > Poecilia reticulata. The sequence continues at coordinate 5,514,297 of NC_088844.1, read as the reverse complement.
GAAAGCTCCCTCTTGGAGCATATTTACAGGCTGATACTGCTGACAGAACAGAGTAAAATCCACTAAACCATATTCATTATTTTGAACTTGTACAGACCATTTTATTCCATCTTATGTAAAGGTTTCAAGTTATCGATAATAAAAAAGTGGAGCTGCCAGGTAGACAGACCTTCTTCTCAATTCCAGAGAAGAACTGAAACATGGTGATGTTGGATGGAGGTTTGGACATGCCCAGCGCCATGCAGATACCCTTCAGCTCCTGGAAGACAGGGCTGCCGGATTCCTGGGCTTTCTTCTGAGGCCTGTTGATCAGGATCATTCTTGATGCCTCCAACTCAGACACTAAAAAGGCTGAAGAAGAAATAGGAACAGCCTTTATTGTCCAGCAAATAAGAAATTCAGGGGTTGGAGGCCCTTGCAGCTCAGCGCTGCTCCGGCCCTATGGAGACCACAGGAGCTCCAGCCTCACCATACGCTCACCACCCTGGATGCTCTCACGTCATTCCCTCACCTGTTCAGTAGGCGATGCATATAGACGTGTTCAGCAGCGCTCCCTAATGATGCACAAAAAATATGGTGCAGATCGGCTGATGTATTAAGGAGATATAACTGTTGGAATAACCTAGGGGGCGCAGTGGAGTCAATTTACAATTTAATGCCATTGGGCTCTTTAGAGGTTGACAAAGGTCAATCATATCAAGTTTAGTGCAAATAGGATGATGCATATATGATTTAAAGCCAACCGTATGCAAACAGCGAGGGATCAGACACGCCCACATGCTCCCATTGTTCATGGCAACATGTGACATTTTCATTTTAAACTGTAAGTGAATGAAATAAACAAAATAAATGCAGATATAATCTGTCTTATTCTGAAATTATCGCTTTGATTCCTGGAGAAGTTTCCAGGACTGGAAACACACTTCTTGGAATCCAGTCTACACATCTGGCCTTTATGAAATATGGTAAAAAGAAAACCATAAGATTGGAGTTTATCCACAGTCATTCAGATGACACATCAGATACAGCAATGCATCTGCACTGATGGGATCAAATCAGTTTTTGGCAGTGCAAAACAAGGACAACCTGAAATCCTCACCCCCATGGTGAAACATGGTGGTGGCAGCATCATGCTAAAGAGGAGCTGGTAAGAGGTGATTGTTACAGCTAAATGCTGGACAATCCTGGAGGAAAACCTGCTGAAAAAGACCAAAGACTGGGGTGGAGTTTCCCTTTCCATCATGACCACACAGCCGAAGTTACATCTCTCTCCTGTCACCCGCCAGTTTGCACTAGGCAGAGCATTAACCCCAAGTTGCCAATTACCTGCCAATCTGCTTATTTGTGTATAAATGTGAGCATGTTTGTGACTGTGAGTGGGTGAAAGACTGGAAATATTTGAATTCTTAACATTTACATCAACGTAGTATAACAAAGTTAAGTTTGAACAGAGACATGTTAGTGTAGTGTAATAAACCTACTGATTAGGAGCAGACAGTCAGTTCTGCTCAGAAACCTCTGCGTGATCCCTCCAGTGGTCAGAGTGCTGTAAGGGCAGGCAAGCTCTGACAGAAGACCACTCATCTCCAGCTGGAAGCCCTCTGCCTCACTGGGACCTGAGGTGTGGAGCAGAAACACAGAACCATCACAGGTTTGGTCTCGTATATGAGCGAAAAAAGCTTGATAAGTTTTGATAAGCATCAAACCTCACTGGTGTACAATTAATCAGTCTCAGCCTTGATATTAATCCACCAACCACACAGTCATATGTTGTCGTAAAAGGTTTTCTGAAGCTAAAAACCTATAACTATTTACATTTATTCCTCTAATTTATATTTGTGCAATCTGCAAAATGAAAAAAAGATCTACCTGCACTTTCAATTCTGTTCCAATATCTAAATGACTGTTGGTTTATCTGGAGATGATAGGATATGACTAACATCATGGCAGTAAGGGAGCTATTAAACATGTGAGTCCCATGAGTGGAAAAAGCCAGAAACACCGGTGAAAGCAGTGCCAAAGGTTAGAGTGGGGCTACTAAACTTACAGTTGGTAGCATGGACATTTTCTTCCAGCTTGTGATACAGTTTGAGCTCTGAGATAATCCAAGCACAGAGCTTGGTGAACTCCGGGGAAGCTGCTCCTCTCATGACAGCAGAATCCAGAGCTCCATCCTCCAACAGAGGGCCCTGGTAGCTGGAAGAACAGGACACACAAGCAGCTAAACCACAAGAAACCCTGATCAGTTCAAAATCACAACATTTATTCCCTTATTGCAGTGTTCCTACACATGTATGTAAGACAATTCCATACAAGCATTACAAGAACTCCCAGTCCTTTACAGTCCATTTCACTGGAAGATAGATAGATAGATAGATAGATAGATAGATAGATAGATAGATAGATAGATAGATAGATAGATAGATAGATAGATAGATAGCAGGTGAAGATAGATAAATATTATGACAAGTAGATGATAGATAAGATGGATAAATGGAGAAGAGACACAGAGGAGTAGACAGACAAAAACCATGGGTTGGTGAATGGATTGACAGAGAAAAAGAACATGGATGTAGGACTGAATAGATTTAATAATAGAATGAGAGCTAAGAAATAAAATAAAAGATTCATACTACTAAATAAAAAAGAGGAATGGCTTGATAGATCACAAACTTAACCAGCCGTAGACAAAAAAATTCCAGATTTTTCTACACTGTACAGGATCACTGTCCAGTGGTTCTCATGGGACGATAACCATGATTCTGGACAGGTACCAGCAGAAATAACCCGTCTGAATCTTTCATTGGACATTCTTCCATGTTCCCAAGCAATCAGCACGTACAGGACTTAAACCAACTCCTAAACTCTGATGACTTCCGTGAATTCATTGCATATTTATATATACAGGTTGCATTTAAAATGCTAGCATAAATCCTACTTTCTAGAAATTTGACCCCTTAACATAAAGAGCGACAGGCAGGCAGCGGGGCAGCCCATTCTGGGCAAGTTCTGCTGACGCAGCTTCATGCAAACCACCTATACCAATTTGGAGCTCAGCTTACACCGCTATGGAAACGTTGACCTTTCACTTGAAGCAACAGAATAATAAACATCACTTCTCAGCTAATGTTTCTGCCCTCTCAGATTAGCTGTCAGAGCTACACACTGCAGCGGCTAGCTAAAACAGGACAGAGAGCAGGAAGCTCTTAAGGGTTTTATGCACACAGTCCTCCGCCCCCAGTGGCACAGAAGCTTTGTTCACTTACCCTAAATCTTCCAGCGAGACGAGAATATCATTCTCCATCTCTAAGTTCTATGATGAAAGCAGAATACCGCAGGAAGGTTTCTCACAGGCACTCAGCTGTTACACGTTGAAGTCCGCCTTCTTCGTTTTTGTTTAATAACAGTTGGAAAGCACCCTATTGGTGAATTACCGCTCCCCTGTGCTTTATCATAGGCACTGCATGTTCTTCTTCTCCTTCTTCTTCTTCTTCTTCTTCTTCTTTTGATTTTTATTGGCGGCTGGCATCCAACTTAAGGTGCATTTACCGCCACCTACCAGACTGGAGTGTGGTCATCAGAGATCTCAGAGGGAATTTAACATACCTCAATGATGTTTACGATGTACAAATTCACATCTTAACACACTCATTAAATACATGTATGAATGCATGAGCATGCATTGGCATACACACACATACTTACACATATTCTAAATACGACTCATTAACCCAGTGTTATTTAAGAACCTTGATAAGAGATTTGGTAGGCCTAACAACATAATTTGATTTATTACCTAATAGATTGATCATAAACAGTCCTATTCTTTCTGCTTAGTAATGACTTTAAAAGCTGACGCTCCTCTGAGTATTTATCACATTCTAACAAGACATGCTCCACTGTTTCCACCTGATTGCAATAATTACAAGCCCCAGTCTCATGCTTTCCTATTTTAAAGAGCGAACCGTTAAGTCCAGAATGCCCAATTCTAAGTCGAGTCATAACTACTTCCTCTTTCCGCCTTCCACTCAGACAATTACTACTTCCCACACTCTTTTGAATTGCATATAGTTGTCTCCCATTATCATGGTTATCCCATTGCTCCTGCCAAATCTTAATCATTTCTTTTTGAATAATTGATTTACCCTCACTTTTACTCAAAGGAATATTCAAATGAACAATTTCTGATTTCAAGGCCTGCTTAGCTAGAATATCTACCTCCTCATTTCCTTCTATACCTGCATGAGCAGGAATCCAGACAAATCGAACAAAACATTTCTTGTTATGTAGATGAACTAATAATTGATATATTCCTAATATCAAATCTAATCTGCAAGATTTTCCAGATTTAATACTTAATAATGCTGCTTGACTATCTGATGCTATAATAAATGTACTTACTTCCCTAATATCATTATCAAGCAACCATTCTAAGGCCAGTATAATACCTGATAATTCAACTGTAAAATAGCTAAATGATCAGCTGTTCTCCTCTTAATCAAGACTTTATGGTGTGGGATATTCACTGCTGCCCCAGTTCTACCACTATTTGGATCTTTAGATCCATCTGTATACATAACTATGTTGTCTTTATATCTTTCAAAATATCTATCAACTACAACCCATTCTGGAGTCTTTCCCTTTTTAAGAATTTCCCTCAATTGAAAATCAACTTCTGGAGATCTAAATAACCTCTTTATTTGCTTGAGCTTTCCTTACTTTTGTCTCTAAACACAGAACTGCATCCATCGTATTTCTCCCTTTACGAAAACTACTCTGAAATGGACAAAATGTATTTTTACTCTCGATAAAATATGAAAGCCTATCTGTAACAATCCTCTCCATTATTTTCCCTAATTGAGATGTAAGAGCTATGGGTCTATAATTTGACGGGTCTGTTGCATTTTTACCAGGTTTTAACACAGGAATTATAACTGACTTTTCCATTCTGCAGGGATACTCCCAGTCATCCAAATCAAATTAAACAGTAAGAGATGAATGTTTAAAATGTTTTAGCATTGAATAACACACTCCATCCTTCCCCAGAGTTGATTGCTTAGCATTATTAATAGCTTTTTCTAACTCATACATAGTAAAAGGCATATCTAAATCCTGATTTGAAACTACTCTCCTAGTAGTAACTTCTGGATTTTCATCCAATAAATTTTCTTTATTACTTTTCATATCTTCAGATAAATTTTCTGAACTATGCACCTTAATCAACGTTTCTGCTAATAACTCTGCTTTTTCTTTATTACTAACCGCAATTTTCCCATTTAATTCTAAAACAGGTAAGGAAAAACTCTTTTTAGCACCATTCATTTTCTTAATAACTCTCCATACCTCTGACAATTTAGTCTCTCTTCCAATGGAATTACAATACTGTCTCCAAACAAGCCTTCTTAGCTGCTCTAATAGTCTTCCTAACTATAGCTTGTGCTTTCTTATATTGAATTAATGCCTCAAAGGTATGGCATCTTCTTACCAAATTTAAAAGCTTTATTTCTTCTCCTTATAGCAATACTACATTGCTCATTCCACCATGGAATAGATTTTTTATTTCCTCTTCTCCTTGTTTTAGAAATTGAACATTCAGCTGCATTAATAATGACAGACTTAATCTTTGAATAACGCATCTCCACATCACAAAACAAGTTCTCACCCAGTTTATTGATTTGACTATCAACTAAATTTTTAAATAACTCCCAATTAGTGCTACTTAACCTCCATCTTGGAATCTATCCTTCGTCTTCTTTTATCACTTCAGAACCAACTGAAACTAGAATAGGAAAATGATCACTGCCCATAGGAGAATCACTCAGCACCTCCCAAGATGTAATTCCAGCTAATCCATTTGAAACTAATGTTAGATCTAAAACACTCTTTAAATTCCTACAGCAATCATATCTGGTAGTGCTGCCATCATTAACGCAAACCAGTGAATGTAACTCAAGAAATTCTTCAATAGCCAATCCATTTGCATCTGTATTAAGACTCCCCCATAAAATATTATGAGAATTGAAATCACCACACCATACAGTCTTACCTACATTTTGTTCATTTATTTCATTGAGATCTTGAATGGACAACTTCTTGTTAGCATTATAAAAATTTATCACAGACATTTGACCATTTTCTATCCAAATCTTAATAACTATTGATTCATAATTCTTCCCTATTGATTCCACTTTATATCTTATACCATTTTGTACAAAAGTTGCCACTCCCCCTCCTTGTCTTTCTTTTCTATCATTCCTAATTGATGTATACCCAGGAATTTTGAAATCCAGATGAGGCTTAAGCCAGGTTTCTTGAATCTGAAATATATTTCTTAAACTTTAGACCATTACTAATAAGACTTCTTGCATTCCACTGGAAAATAACTAACATAAAGAAGAAGGGCCACCACTGCATGATTGAGGTTGAAAAGATTGAGTCTCATTTAATGTTTCCTTAATTGATTCCCAACTAACATTCTTACAGTCAAGATACTTTTGGGCTGCCTTCACTATTAATTGAATTTTTTCCGTTTTTCTTTGTGTTTGAGCAGTGCAGTTAACTACCTCAACCATGAACAATACAAAATCTTTCTTTGTCATGAGTAGAGTGTCGCTTTTAATCTTGGAGCATTCTGTACAATTAGATTCTTCTTTTTCTCCTCCAGACACTTTCTTTGGGTATAATATTGGTTGTACAGGAACTTTTTTCGTTGCTTCTGCATAAGTAATGAGGGTAGTGACTTTATTTTTCTGAACTTCCTCAGCTCTTTTACTAGCTACGCTTCCCCTAAATCCTGAACTATGCCCACCTCCACAATTACAACATTTCAGCGGAGCTCCTTCCTCACATTTCCCATACTCATTATCCCCAGCACATCTCCCACATTTCTGTTTCCCCTTACACACTGCCGCGGCATGTCCAAATTTCTGGCATTTAAAGCACCGCAACGGCGGAGGAATAAATGGTCGGACATCATAGCTCATATATCCCACAAACACTTTGTCTGGCAGACTGTTCTCTACAAATTTTAGCATGATAGAAAAACTGTCACTCCTCTCTCCATTGTTATTTCTTTTCAATCGTTTGGCTTCCGCCACTTTCCCTCCTGAAACATTCGATTTGATCTCATCAACTGGCACATCAGGTGGAATACACGAAATGACTCCGCGTATATACTTCTTGTCATCCAAAAGTCTCCCTCTCACATTCTCACCAAGGACTCTTTTTATATTCAGTGCCCTTTCTTTTTGTTTAACATCATTACAAATAATCAATAAAGATCCATCTCTTAGTACTTTAACAAATTTCACCTTCCCAACCACTGAATTGATTTCTTTAGCAAGCTTTATTGGATTCCACTTACCAAAGGACACACCCTCTTTAACAAACTTCAAAACTATTTTAAATTCTGCCACCGTAACCGTTTCTGCTTCAGTCTCGGAAACAGATGATTCTATTTGTTGTCTTGATTTTTTCCGTTTATGCTTAGCTTTTTGAGTATGCCATATTTCTTCATTTTCCACGCCATCAGCAACCTCTTCCATTTCTGCAAAATCACTACCTGATACATCATTTCCCTCTGACATCCTTCCAACCATTCACAGTCTGGCCGTGCCTCCGCCGCGAGCATCCACTCCTCGAAAACTGGCACTGCATGCTTCCCAAGACGATCTTCTATAAGTGTTTCTCAACCTTTTTTGGGCCAGCGCCCCCCTAGCCTTTATCCAGGTTCTTCACTGCCCCCAACCAAAGAATTTGTAGGCTACTTTGCACTGACTATTATTTTATTATGAATATTACTATCACTATTGTGGATGTTTTGATTTTTATGCTTGTTTCTGTATGTATCATCAAAATAATTTACCAGAGAACAAAAAAGCAAAAAAAAAAAAACAACGTGAATAGAAATTATTTTCACACGTGTGTACAGAAAATGTAATGGACATTCAAGTTAAAATTGGTAGGCCTAACAGCAGCCAATCAGACTGGAAAAAAATATTCAGTAACACTTTATTTGAATATTATTATATTCAGTAACACTTTATTTGAAGGGGGGTGAATAAGACTGTCATGACGCTTTATGACTGTTGTCATAAAGCGTCATTCGGTAAATTATGACACTTTAAATACAAAGTTGACATTATTCAAAATGTCTTTGTTATGACATCTTGACATTAACCAATAAATCATTACTGTTTAAACTTTACCTTTAATAACATAAAGTTACCTAATTTTTAAAGTGCAATCAGTAATAATTTTATAACAAATTTGTATCAGTAATGATTTCTTGGTTAATGTCAAGTTGTCATAACAAAGACATTTTGAATAATGTCAACTAGATGTCATAATTTACCGAATGACACTTTATGACAACAGTCATAAATATTCATGAAGATTTATTCATGTTCATCACAGGTGTTATGTCATGTTTGTGACAGTGTCATGACAGTCTTATTCGCCCCCCCCCTTCAAATAAAGTGTTACCAAATATTCTTATTCTTTGCCACTTTCTAGTTGTTAAATCTTCCACAAAATGACCAGATAAAAGATGTACAACATGCCAGTTTAAACTTTGAACTATTTGCAAAACGACTGAACTCTGCACCATTAAAACATGGATAGAACTGTAACTACATTAATCATAGCTCTTCTTTTCAGCGTTTCTGAGAGTTTCTGGTGGCGCAGCTCTGTGCTGCTTTCAGGAAAGTGGGACATCAGAGTATCATCCATAAAACTTCACCCACAAGACATTTATTGTGCAAACCAGAGCTTTCAGTGGAACAACAAAAGTTCCAGATCCTTTTAATGCTATACAAATATGAGACAGTAACATGGATTATATCTTTATATAGACCTGTCTATTGATTTATAGATTAATAGTTTTACTGGGCAGAAATTGCAAAGAACAAATCTGGTTCTTAATCAAATCCTAATGAGTCAAATTGAAAGTGTCATTTGGTTTCCTTTGATTAGTATTATCCTCTCTTTTGTATTGAGGGATTACTTTATTTAAATGGGTTCATTTTTCAGAAGGATATAAAGTGAGGGTTTCGTAATTTTAGTAATTACATGTTTATAAGAGCAATTTTCTGTTGTCCTTCCATGGAAGCGGGCAGCTTTCAAACGGAAATAAAACATGTTTTAATATAATTTGCTGTTTTGACATGATCACAGAACTGCCAAAACACATGTACAAAAATAAAAATGCCAGACAAAGTGAGTCACAGCACCGTCATCAGCCAGTGTAACGCTGAACTGATGCGGTGAAGCTAGTAGCAGGAGAACAAAGCTGCGCCAAAAAGCTTCAAACACTGAAGAGAAGGAGAGCTGCCATCAATACAGTTGCAACCAAGCATGATTTAATGTTACAGAATACAGTTTTACCAAGTTTCTCAAAATCTAAACTGGTATTGTTGTGCATATAAGGTGTAAAGTTTACCTTCGACCAAACACCCCCCAAAAGAATCCCAGAGCCCCCTACCGTCTTCTGAACGCCCCCCGGGGAGCGGTAGCACCCATGTTGAGAACCGGTGTTTCCAGAGTATCAAATTATTTTTGGAAGGCAAATGTTATAGATTTAAGAAAAATCACTAAAACTCAAAGCTATAAGTATAAGCACTGGAAGAGGTTGGTTCTGTTGGCAGGAAATGTAATGTCCATAATTACACTAGAGATGGATGACGACTGCCCACTAAATGTGAGGCAGACATGTACCTACTGACAAAACTGGAACTGCTCTCAACGTAGCATAACAAAGTTAAGTTTGAACAGAGACATGTTAGTGTAGTGTAATAAGCCTACTGATTAGGAGCAGTCAGTTCTGCTCAGAAACCTCTGGGTGATGCCTCCAGTGGTCAGAGTGCTGTAAGGGCAGGCAAGCTCTGACAAGACCACTCGTCTCCAGCTGGAAGCCCTCTGCCTCGCTGGGACCTGAGGTGTGGAGCAGAAACACAGAACCATCAACTGGAGTTTGCTCATGAGGAGAGGACCAAAATACCTGCTGAGAGGTGCAGAAGTCTCACTGACAGTTATAGGAATTATTTGACTGCAGTGATTGCCTCAAAAGGTTGTGCAACAAAATATTAAGTTAAGGGTATTATTTTTGCCCAGGTCTGTTGCATGAGTTTACTTTTAAGAATAATTCTGCTGAGGCATGTTTGATAACCAATGTCTGACTTTCACGTGTTCATTTTCATAGAATTTCTATTCATTATTTTCTTTGTCAGATTCAAGTTGTTTCTGTGACCATTGTGGGTTTTTCTTTCATTAACCAAGGGATACCAACAATTTAGTCCAAGTTTGTCCCTCCCAGCCAGGTTGTGAGGTAGATGATTGTTGTCAAACAATCATGACATGTCATGACACAAACACTAAAAAACATACAGTAGAATCAATTAAAGTGAAAACTCTAAAATTACAGTCCTTGTTATCTGGATTTAGAGACTGTGTTTTTCTGACTTCTGATGCTGGTGGAAGAAATGTTGAAATAATCCTGATGAACATGAAATGATAAGACAAACACCATTTTAGGTTCTTGAAAGTAGTCACCTTTTGCTTTGATTACTGCTTCGCACACTCTTGGCATTCTCTTGATGAGCTTCAAGAGGTAGTCACCTGAAATGGTCTTCCAACAGTCTTGAAGGAGTTCCCAGAGATGCTTAGCACTTGGTGACCCTTTTGCCTTCACTCTGCGGTCCAGCTCACCCCAAACCATCTCAATTGGGTTCAGGTCCGGTGACCGTGGAGGCCAGGTCATCTGGTGCAGCACGCCATCACTCTCCTTCTTGGTCAAATAGCCCTTACACAGCCTGGAGGTGTGTTTGGGGTCACTGTCCTGTTGAAAAATAAATGATGGTCCAACTAAACGCAAACCGGATGCAATAGCATGCCGCTGCAAGATGCTGTGGTAGCCATGCTGGTTCAGTATGCCTTCAATTTTGAATAAATCCCCAACAGTGTCACCAGCAAAGCAACCCCACACCGTCACATCTCCTCCTCCGTGCTTCACGGTGGGAACCAGGAATGTAGAGTCCATCCATTTACCTTTTCTGCGTCTCACAAAGACATGGTGGTTGGAACCAAAGACCTCAAATTTGGACCATATATGGAATAGAATAAAATAAAATTATAGAATTAAATAAAATTATTACATTTTTTTAAATAGCTTTGACTTTCATATAACTTTCATTTCCTGGCACAGGGGGCATAAAGGAATTCAAGGCGTTCTACTACAAATCAGGAAATTATATGCTCAGACCTGCATTGTAAGTTGGAAATAAATGTAGAAAATAACATAACAAATAAATTAATAAATTGGTTTCCAAAAGTAGAAATCATTTGCAAACCAGAGATGTCAGTAAACTAGTTTGACTACATTTAATAAAGAATAATCTAGAGTTTGATGTACCATCTGCACTGATAACAGAGTGCTACTACTACACCCTTGAAAATAGGGGAGACAGAAGTAGGGGTGATTTTTCACTACTGCCCGATGCAGCAATTTCATGCGAAACAGCTCTTTGATTAAAACCCCCAGTATCCCTCTATAATTCAGTCCAAGTATGGGCTTACTGGCTGACTACTGATATACAAACAACTTCCTTTGAAAATAATGCAAATAACATTATAACATGGCAAATAAAGTTTTGAACAAGTTTCTTACTGTATTGACACTTTTCAAGTTTATGTCAATAGATAAGGATTACTACATAATGTAAAAAAAAATTTAAGTAAATTTTCCATCCATTACTAAGCACAATTTTCTTTGCAGAGTAACAAGAGGAACTGGTGCTCAACTCAAGCAATTTACAGAAAAGAAGTAAGGTGCACACTACACGAACCTGGACAAATAGAACAAACAAACATAAAAAGACATATTTACGACTTAAAATCATTTATATTACCAAGTGCTTCACTTTGGGGTTGTCTTAAACTGTGGCTTTATCATTATCAAGCAACAACTGAAGACATTCATTAGTACATATTTAACAAATTTTTTCTTTTCTTTTTTTTCATTTCAAAACCTGTATCTCTTTTCCTTTAAGACAAGAAGGTCCAGTTGCAAAAACAACCTCCAAAAAGTATTCACATTTAAATCTGATTGACTGCTCAGCAGTCCTTAAAAGGCCCATATTGATTGCATCAGGGCCGTTCTCATATTATCAATGAAGAGTCGTTGGGAGACCATTGTCTACTCCACTGAAACTTTGCTGAAAAGAAGGTGGAGTTTGTGTGAAATGGCTGTATTGAGGATATAAAATACACATCCCTGAGGGATCTAATGCATGCAGGAAAACTCAATTGGAATCACTGATGCTAGCTTATGTCATAAGTGCTTATCTTTGGGGTTATTCTGGTTGTAAGTGTATCAAGAGTAAGAAGAAACTGCAAACAAACATTACAAGGCAAAAAGATGACCTTAACATAGCCACTGATTTGATTTGTGCATACAGCAAGTGCTAACAGTTGGGGTATTCTTCGGGTCTTTTACTCGGAATGGTATCCGTTGACAGTCTTTCTGAAATAGCTGGAGAACACAGTGAAATGGAACATGCCATTGACAAGATTTCTGCAAACAGTAAGTGCTATTTATATTTTGCATCTCACTCCACAAGAGGATTCTTTGCTACATGTTTTCCCAACTTGGAAAAGAAATTCAAATGTCAGTTCTAACTTGAGCATAATCTTGACTTTCTTGCTGAAAGTGCTATGTATTGTGAAAGGCACTTTTGTCAAATACCACAAAATCTGCTCTGGCTATGGAAGCACTGCTTTTGACGAGTCACTCTTAGACCACCTCAAAGAAGGCACGTCGGGTTTTTCCATTGCCAAGTGCTTTTCTTTGAAGTATTCTTGGTTGTGAGTTTATCTTCAACAGCAAACAACTTGAGTACAGTCTTCACTAGACTCTGAAATTTTTGCACAATTCAAATTGGAACAAATCTTCTGTGAACATTCAAGTTGTGTTTTTGACCCAGTCACTTTTGGACCACCTCAAACGATGCACTCATGGCTTCTTGATATATCCAAGTGTTTCTTTTGGGGTTGTCTTAATCTGTGGCTTTTTTGTCAGAAAGAAACAACAGAAAACAACAGAAAACCTTTTTCATGAAATAGTGATTCCCATACTGTTGATAATTAAAATGCACATTTGAGGCGGCACAAGTGAAGGTATTCAAAAGACTGGCTTTGAAAAAGTATATTTCAAATCCTGTTTTTATTTTTCTTTTCGAAAAGAAGGTGCAGTTGCAAAAACGACCTCCACCAAGTATTCACATTTAAAGCTGATTGACCACTCAGCACTTCTCAATGGTCCGCATTGATTGCGTCAAGGCCATTCACAGAGTCGTTGGAAGACCATTGTCTTCTCCACTGAAACTTTGCAGAAAAGAAGGCGGAGTATGTGTGAAATGGCTGCACTCAGGATATAAGATGCACATCCCTGAGGAATCTAATACATGCAGGTCACCTCAAATGGAATCACTGGTGTTAACTTTTGTCATAAGTGCTTCGCTTTTGGGGTGATCCTGCTTGTAAGTTTGTCATCAACAAGAAGAAACTGCAAACAAACACTGGAAGGCAAAAAGATGACCTTAACACAGGCACTGACTTTTTTTGCATACAGTAAGTGCTAACTGTTTTGGCATTCTTCTTGTCTTTTTCTCGGATCTCTTGACATTCTTGCTGAAATAGCTGAAGAACAGCAGAAATAAGGCACAATCTGAACACCAAAGCAGCTATCATTGAGAAGCTCAAACAAAAGCACCACAAGTCCACATCAGGGTTACCTTAACACAGGCACTGACTCGATTTCTCTACACAGTAAGTGCTCTTTGTTAAGGTCGTCTTGTTGTAGTCTTACTGCAATTATCATTTCATGACAGCTGTGTTTCCAAACTTGAAGAAGCCATTGCATTATCACTTCTATTACCTGGACTTGAGCACAGTCTTGAATATACTCAGAAAGTGCTACATGTCGGGGTAGTACAAATGTGACTAATTCGTCTGTGGCTATGAAAAAAGTGATTTTGACCAGGTTACTTTTACAGCACCTTGAAACAGAAACTTGTGCTTCTTTTTCAGAGTTCCCTACCAGTAACAACACAGACCTAATACCAAGCAACAAGTTTACCTGAAGATTGGCACTGACAAGATTTCTGCAAACAGTAAGTGCTATTTACTTTTTGCATCCCACTCCACAAGAGGATTCTTTGCTACATGTTTTCCCAACTTGGAAAAGAAATTCAAATGTCAGTTCTAACTTGAGCATAATCTTGACTTTCTTGCTGAAAGTGCTATGTATTGTGAAAGGCACTTTTGTCAAATACCACAAAATCTGCTCTGGCTATGGAAGCACTGCTTTTGACGAGTCACTCTTAGACCACCTCAAAGAAGGCACGTCGGGTTTTTCCATTCCCAAGTGCTTTTCTTTGAAGTATTCTTGGTTGTGAGTTTATCTTCAACAGCAAACAACTTGAGTACAGTCTTCACTAGACTCTGAAATTTTTGCACAATTCAAATTGGAACAAATCTTCTGTGAACATTCAAGTTGTGTTTTTGACCCAGTCACTTTTGGACCACCTCAAACGATGCACTCATGGCTTCTTGATATATCCAAGTGTTTCTTTTGGGGTTCTCTTAATCTGTGGCTTTATTGTCAGAAAGAAACAACAGAAAACAACAGAAAACTTTTTTCATGAAATAGTGATTCCCATACTGTTGATAATTAAAATGCACATTTGAGGCGGCACAAGTGAAGGTATTCAAAAGACTGGCTTTGAAAAAGTATATTTCAAATCCTGTTTTTATTTTTCTTTTCGAAAAGAAGGTGCAGTTGCAAAAACGACCTCCACCAAGTATTCACATTTAAAGCTGATTGACCACTCAGCACTTCTCAATGGTCCGCATTGATTGCGTCAAGGCCATTCACAGAGTCGTTGGAAGACCATTGTCTTCTCCACTGAAACTTTGCAGAAAAGAAGGCGGAGTATGTGTGAAATGGCTGCACTCAGGATATAAGATGCACATCCCTGAGGAATCTAATACATGCAGGTCACCTCAAATGGAATCACTGGTGTTAACTTTTGTCATAAGTGCTTCGCTTTTGGGGTGATCCTGCTTGTAAGTTTGTCATCAACAAGAAGAAACTGCAAACAAACACTGGAAGGCAAAAAGATGACCTTAACACAGGCACTGACTTTTTTGCATACAGTAAGTGCTAACTGTTTTGGCATTCTTCTTGTCTTTTTCTCGGATCTCTTGACATTCTTGCTGAAATAGCTGAAGAACAGCAGAAATAAGGCACAATCTGAACACCAAAGCAGCTATCATTGAGAAGCTCAAACAAAAGCACCACAAGTCCACATCAGGGTTACCTTAACACAGGCACTGACTCGATTTCTCTACACAGTAAGTGCTCTTTGTTAAGGTCGTCTTGTTGTAGTCTTACTGCAATTATCATTTCATGACAGCTGTGTTTCCAAACTTGAAGAAGCCATTGCATTATCACTTCTATTACCTGGACTTGAGCACAGA